>NW_020954625.1:6017424-6036424 GCF_900497805.2 Vombatus ursinus | reverse complement strand
TTTATGTAGATCAATGATCTGACCGTGTTCCTCTCTCTACTCAGTAAACTCCAGTGATTCTCTCCAGGATCAAACATAAAATTCTGTGCTTGATTTATAAAGCAAGCCCCTTGCTACCTTGTCAGCGTTGTTACACTTTAACCTTCTCCACATGTTCTATGATCCAGATATATTGGTCTGCTTGTTCCATCTTCTAACTCCATGCCTTTTCACAGGCCTGAAATGTTCTCCTTCCTAACTCTGCCTCTCGATTTCCCCAGCTTCCTTTGAGACTCAACTCAAATCCCACCTTCTTGTAAGAGACCATTACTGTTGTTCCCCACAGTCCCTTCCCACTGCTAGTGCCTACACTCTAGGGTTACCTTCCATTCCCATTGCACGTAACTTAAATATACAGTTATTTGCATGTCATCTTCCCCAGGAAAAGCTCCTTGAGGGCAGGTACTATGTTTTTGCCTTTCTTTGTGTCTCTTCCATTTAGCACAATGCCTGACGCATAGTAAGCTCTTGATAAATGCTTATTTCCTGACTGACTGACTTAGTCTAGGTTTTGACTTAAATGTGAGTAACCTCCAGACTCCTCTTAAGAACTTATCTCAAAATCCCCTGTTAAGTCACCACCCTGTGGCCTCAAAGCCTAGGTCTTCTATTATCCTATTATTTTAGGGGGTAGAGGCAGCTAAGTGGGGCAGTGTATAGAGCCCCAGACCTAAGGTCAGGAAGACCTGAGTTCAAATCTGCCATCAGGCACTAACTAGCTGTGTGACTGTAGGCAAGTCACTTAACCCTGTTTACCTCAGTTTCCTCATCTGTAAAATGACCTGGAGAAGGAAATGGCAAACTACTCCAGTATCTTTGCCAAGAAAACCCCAAATGGGGTCATGGAGAGTCAGACATGACTGAAAAATAAAATAATGACAAATGATTTTTTTATTCTGGGAGCTTCAGAGACAATGGCTAGAGATCCTTTTTAGAGCCAGAGTCCACTTAGGAACCTAGAATAACTACTTTGGGATCTGATCCAACCTGGCTCAAGAACTTTTCGTGAACCAAGTAGTCAGGTAGAAGGCTAGGGACTGAGTTATCCCAACCTGGTAGTTCCAAAGCAGTCTATATCTATTAGTAAGCTCCAATTAATTGAGAATATTCCTCTAAATTTTTATGCATTTTTCTTAGAGAAATCTAAAGAGTTTTATGTATTCTAATTATAAAAAAGAATATTTTGGTATGGCTTAGTAAGATTATTAAATTCAGAAATAGGGCAGTAAACCAAATAGAAATAGGGCAGTAAACCAAATAAATTAGCTCCCTGCCTCAGGGATCCCTAACTATGAGCACCAGAAAAATCATCAACGTGAGTAGGAATCTTTTGTAATAGTGATGTTAAAAACTCTGATATTTGAAGTGTCAGAGGGCAAGGTGATGCTGGTCCAGCCTGACTACAGGAACTCTGAATTATAGAAAAGTTTAGTATTCCTACTTTTGAACGTAGAAGATAGCAATGTAAGTTGTAATTGAATAATACTATTAAGAAGAAAATTAAACTATTTTTTCTCTCTTTTTGTTTCTGACTTGCCTAATTTTGTCAGTGGCATCATCATTCTGGCTATCCAGGCTCTGATCCTTCTCTCTCTTTTTTTTTTTTTTTTTTTTTTTGCTTTTTGGTGGGGCAATCAGGGTTAAGTGACTTGCCCAGGGTCACACAGCTAGTAAGTGTCAAGTGTCTGAGGTCAGATTTGAACTCAGGTCCTCCTGACTTCAAGACCAGAGCTCTGTCCACTTTGCCACCTAGCTGCCCCCCTTCTCTCTTTTTTCTTCCAAATAACCCAAGTCCTCTCTTATTTAAGTCTGCTTCTACCACCCTTGACAGAAGATTATGTCAGTATTGTCTCATTGATTATCTCTCCTTAATGGAGACCTATGAAAACCACCCTTGTCTTATACCAGTAAACACTGCCCCCCCTCCAAAAAAAAGCTGTTACCTAATATAACCCATAGAAACATCATCCTAACTCATTCTGGCTGCCCTTTTTAAAATTTTTTTTAAATTTATTTATTTTTAACTTTTGTTTTAAAACTTTTTTGAGTTTCATATTCTCTCTCTGCTTCCTGCCCCCTCCCCTACCTATTGAGAAGGCCGGATCAATTATATATGTGAAGTCATGCAAAACATATTTCCATATTAGCCATGTCGAAAAAAAGAAAGAAGAACAAGAAACATAAAGAAAGTTTTAAAAAAACCATCTGCTTCAATCTATCAGTTTCTCTGGAGGTAGAGAGCATTTTTTTATCATGGGTTCTTTGGAATTGTCTTGGGTCTTTGTACAGATCAGAGTTTGGCTGCCTTCTTGACTAAAGATAATAATCATAATGATAATGGTAGCAAACATTCATATAATGCTTTAAGATTTGTAGAGTGGAAATATCTCATTTGATCCTCACAATGTTGAGAGGTAGGTGCTGTTATTGTCCCCATTCTATAGATGAGGTAACTGAGGATGAGGGGGGTTATATGACTACCTTTTGAAAGTGTGTGAGGCAGTTTGAACTCAGGTCTTCTTGCCTCCAAGTCCATCACTCTACCCCCTGACCAGTCAGCGGCTTCCAATAGAAAATGATTAGATCATCCTAACTAAAACCCCTGCTTCTAATCCTTTCCCTCTTGCAAACTAACCTTCGTATCAACCCCAGATGAGTTTTCCTAAAACACCACTTGTATAATTCTCTTTTTATCTTGCGTGGCCATCTCTTATTCCCCATCTGGGGAAAGCAAACTGGTAGATAGGACAATTGACACAGACGTGATACTTGAACACTTTTCTGGTTCTGTGAGCTCATTCGTGTGGCTTCTCCCTCGCCTGGGCCAGGTGGCAGCCCATCTCTCTATTGCCCTTTCAAGGCTCCATAGCTTTAATTCTTGGCAGACTTTAGAGGCAGCTGCTCGGTGCAGTTGCAGTGGATGGGGTGCAGGACCTGAAGTCAAGAAGACCTCAGTTCAAATCCTTCTGGAGACACTTATTAGCTGTGTGACCCCGGGCAAGTCCCTTAACTGAGCTTTAGTTTTTTCATCAGTAAAATGGACATAACAATCACTGTACCTCACAAGGTTGTTGTGAGGATCAAATAAGATGATAATTGTAAATCATGGCATTTCTGAATTAAATCAATTTCCAAATTAATTATTTGTTGAGGTCTTTTTTTTTTTTTTTTTTAGTCAAAATGCTTACATTAGGAACCTATTGTCGGCTCTTTGTGGCTCATGGTATGAAATACTTTAACAGCTAAAAGGCAAAGGTCTCTATTGATATGGGCAGGCTGGCATGGATTCTTTTGTCTTTTCTTGCCCAGTATTAAGCAGTAGTGGCTCCTATTTCTATGGTGGGTGAAGGTTTAAGAAGCTCCCTTTTTACAAATGAAGAAAGCACCACCCAGAGGAGATAAGACAGTTTCTGAGTGCCCTGGCTATGAAGCCTCTGAGCTGGGATTCTGTCCCCTCCACTGAGCTGAGAATGCAGCTGCCTCTGTCTTCAGTTCTAACCTGCACTTGAATTTTTGTTTCATGGATTTTTATATTTCAATCAATTTCATTCAGGCTTACAAATCCTTGCACTTTGAACAAAATGTATTTTTAAAAAGCATTTGCTTGGGATCCCTTAGCAGGAATTGCTTTTGAAATCTCTAATACCTTTATTTTGCCAAGTAGGAATCTGAGGCTGAGAGAATTTTGTGTCTTGCTTCTAACACAGATGATAAATGGCCAAGTAAGGATTTGAACTCTTACCCTGATTACAAATTTAATGCTCTTTCCACCCAACCATGCTGCCTCTCTTTTGTTCAGGTTTGATAATCATTTTAGCATACTGTAAACTGAGATACATCACACGTTTACTTACTGCTGAGTAGACACATAGTTCAGTATGTGATTCACATAGCAACTTCAAGCTCTTTCTTAGTGATTTAGGTATCATCTGTACATTGGAGTAACCTTTCATTTTAATTAACTACTTATAAAGAAATAGCTACAACAAGTAATCTTTATCCACAGAGAACTTTTTTCTTATGTACTGACCTTCCTTACAGGGATTCAGACAACTGCTTCAATAATTTGAAATACATATTTCAAAGATATAGAATTAAAGCATTTGCCTAATGGAAGCAAATTGCACTGATTAAGGCATTTGGGTATTTGATTAAACTGAGAAAGAGGATCTCTAACAGCTCCTAAGGAGGGTTCCTGCTCCCATCTTTGTTTAGCATTGGGAGGATTCTGAGAGAGGCTTCAGGTCAGTTGTTTATGTGATGAACTTGGGCTCAGTTGGGCCAGGAAGTGTGTTCTTTCTGATAAGAGATTCCTTAGCATACCCTTTGGGCTATGGGCCCCATATGGTCCTTAAGATTAACTGTCTCTTTTTTCAGCGACTTTCTTTGCTAACCCACACAGCTAGTTTTTGTTACAATGACTACCAGCTAAATTCCCTCTTCAGCCACTTGCTCTGAATTCCTAGAAATTCTTGTTTTATGACTAAAGAAAAGTATTAGTTAAAACTACTTATGTTTTATTTTGTGGCAGATCAATTTTATAACAAAACATAGTTAAGCCTACAGATTTTAATGTCAACTTTTTAATAACTCTTTCTATAACCTTTTCCATCTCTGTTGCATAATTCCATGTGTATGCCCAGACGTGTACTTGTGCGTTAAAAAAAAAAAAAGCCATACTCTTGTATACTATACTCCTGTTTCTGCTTTTTTGGCTTTACATCATACATCTTTTGCAACTTCTGCATGTTCCCCACATTATATATAACTGCTTTTAAAAAAAACTTTTTTAAAGAAAATCTAGAATTCTTGCAGATATCTTTCACTCCAGATATTCATTGAATACAGTTTTAAAATACACACAGAAAAAAAAAGTCAATGCTCAATTATAAGTGAACAGATTATCCACAACAAATTTCAATTCAACAAAGGCCTTTTAAAGCAAATATTTTATCAAGTAAACAACCTGACCAAGGAAACAGTTTTATGGAGAAAGAAACTGGGGGGGGGGGGTCTTAAATCTTTATACTGTTAAAATCCCTTACTTACTCACATTGGGGATCTCACCCTTTAAATATTCTGTCAGGATAGCCACAGCATATTTTAGAAAACAAAAATGAGTAAGTAGCAAAGTGATTTTGGGGGGGAGGTGGGGTGGGGGGGTGTGATAAAGACAAGCAAGAACTTTACTCGGGAGGGCAGACTCTTCTAAGTTGCATTTTTATCGTGTCATTTTATCTTGTTGGAAGAAAATTTCCAAGATATTAGAATTATCCAAATGTATGTACAACCAAATACCAAACAAGTTTTAAAATTGTCTAATAGTTTAGATTTGATACATCATTGTCAGCATCTTCCTGTAAGAAAGGTAATTGAGAATGGATTGTATACATTACCTACTGTTAAGGTGACTTTCGATTTGGTGATTTGGGGGAACAAAAGGGAATTTGTTCTCCCGTTTAGGAAGAACTTTCATATCCTGACCCCTTCTTACTTTTCCAGCCTTCTTATACCCTATTCTCCTCCATGTTCACTACAGTCCAGTGCCCTGGGCCTCCTTGCTCTTCCTCCCACAAGACTCATCTTCCTCCTCTGGTCATTTTCACTGGCTGATGCCTATGCCTGGAATTCTCTCCCTCCTTGTCTCTCTCCTGGTTTTCCTGACTTCTTTCCAGCCTCAGACCAAATCCTGCCTTCAGCAAAAAAGCCTTTCCTGATTTCCAGTCATGCCAGTGCCTTTCCTCTGGGATTATCCCAAGTTTTCCTGTCCATAGCTTGTTTGTATATAGTTGCTTACCTGTCATCTCCGCCGTTAGAATGTGAAATTCTTGAGGGCAGGGACTGTTTCTGCTTTTGTGTCCCCAGTGCCTAGCATGGGGCCTGGAACATGGTAGGGGCTTAATAAATGCTTACTGACTTGACTTGAAAGGAGATTTTGCTATAGAGATTCAAAAAGATGTCTTGCCTTTCAAGCATCCCGATATTGTCTTCTTTATATCACAATATATAGAATTTATTTTTGTTCAAATCCTGGTCCCGTCACTTGCTAATTTGGATCATGTGATCAAAGGATTCACTACATTTGGGTGACCAAATCTAGCTGGCCTCAGCCATGCTTCACATATTCCCCAGCCATTTCCTTGGTGTCTTTTCTACTTGCCACCACATTCTCCACATCACTAGACCTTGCCATGACATACCCACTGTCACGTTATCTCAGCTCAGGGCCTGGTGCTGTAAGACCCCAACTGTATTGATTGGTTAGCTAACCCAGCTTCTGTGTATCAGCTTCCCCCCAGTCAAGCTTTCCACACTACCCTGGCCATTTTCTTTTCCTCTGTCCTGCTGTACAATACAGGAGCGTGGACCTTGCCATCTGCCCACTATACATTACCCTCCCCCTCCTACTCTAGAACCATTAAAAAAAAATACCATGATTGTTACTGGAAAGTATATGTTGAAAAAGCCCGTTAGATTCCACTCACCATTCCTCTGACTTCCCAAACCAAGTTCTTCCTGGTTACCATTCCCCAAATGTGTTGTCAGTGCCCACTAAAATATAAACTTCTTGAGGGCAGACACTATCTCATTTTTGTATTTGTCTCCCCAGCACCTAACGTGGTGCCTGGCACATGGTGCTGGCTAGATTGTATTTCATTCACTTAAAGGCTCAGAGATGATAAAATGATGAATTTAAAGTTGGAAAGGACCATTGAGACCATTTGCTCAACCTCTCATTTTACAGCTGGAGAACCGAGGCTCAGAAAAACTCAGTGAGCCGCCCAAGGTCATCTAGGTGGTAAGCGGAAGAGCCAGGATTCCTATCCGGTTCTTGGTCTCCAATCTAGGACTCTTTCCATTGCACCATGCTGCCTTTCCTTGGTCAAGTATGACATGAGCAATCCACATAGAAGCATAGAACTTTAATTTACTCCTCAAGAGACGGTGGTTAATAATGACACTACTCACTTCACAGGGTTGTTTGGCAGAAAATACCTTGTTGACCTTGAAACATCAGTATTAGTTGCATAGGGCTAACACTTCCACCACTTCTACCTTTTTTCCCGCAAGTTTCTTTTTAGTTTTTCCTGATGTTATCCCCTCAATTTAATTTTCCTTCTAACAAAGAAAAGTGTTTGAACAAAATGGACCAGCATTAGGCTCACAACTGAAAGTATATGCAAGGCTCTGCTCTTAGCATCTTCTACCTCTGTACAGTCTAGGGAGAAGTGGGTTTTATTATCTGTTCTTTGGGACAAAGATTCATTCTTGTTTTGAGTCTGAGTTCAGCTGCCTTTTAATGTTTTTATACACACTTTTTTTCCCCCTGGTTCTGCTTTCTTCACTGTTCATATGAATTTTCCCAGTGTTTTCTGAACTCCTTGCATTTATTGCTTACAACAAAATATTTCATTATTTTCATATATCATTCTTAAATCGGTGGGCACTCACTCATTTTTTTGCTTTCATAACAGCTTTTGAATAAATTCCATAATATAAATGATGCCAAATTTTCACAACCTTTTAAATTTTATCAGAATGGCAAATTATTCTGTATTCATGTACAGAAATCCAAAATCCTATACAAAGTTTTAATTATACTGTCACTTTTACCCAATAGTGATTAGTTTAACTTTTGTAAGTTTTATTATTCCTTAAATGCCTTAGAGATTCACTCTACTGGCATGGATTTCGAAGCTCAACCTGTAACCTGGGGTTTTGGTTGCCTTCCTTAGACAGAAAAGCGCCTTTGTGCTGCTAGGTGCTGTCCCCAGGTGACTTAGTGCTCACTCTTTGGGCAGCACGTCTGACCCAGCAATTTGGGCAATTTAAGAAATTTAGGAGTTAAAAGCTAAAAAGCCCCAGAGAGGTATTTAACTGGTATTTATAGAGAAAGTAATTATAATAAGTTATTAATATATCCTATAATGACATATAATAACATAGTAATAATATTTGTTTTTTAAAGCCAAATATCTAGTACAAAGCAGAACACATGAAACACAACTTTTACCCAATTTTTGCTCTCTCTTCCCACTTCATTTTATTCCCTCTGCCACTAGTTTGCCTCCTGTCAGCTGTGGGAAGCAGACAGAGTTTAGTATCCCCTCCCATCTTTGTATTTTACTACTCACTGGCTTCCCTGGAGCTGCTGCCTTGGGTGAAGAAGGGAGAGACTGGGTTTGAGTCCTGGCTCTGATCAGACCCACATTTGCCAGGTGCCTCTGGGTAGGATACTGGACTTCTGACCCTTCTCTGTAAAAGGGAGTAAGGAAAGAGCTGTCTAAATCTTGATGTTGCCTAAACATGAGCTTTTCTGAGAGCTTAGTCTAAAGAGCTCTGGCCATCGAGTTGGGACAGATCTGGCTCAGAATTCTGGCTGACACCTTGGAGCTGGAAAACTCGAGACCAGTCATTTAACTTCTAGACTCTTTCTCCATCTGCCAATGAAGTTTTAAGTATCATAAAACCAGCCACCTGACCAGCCTATTGTAAAGAAAGTGCTTTGTCCTTTTTAAAGAGAAATTTGCTCCATTTGTGTGTGTGTGTGTGTGTGTGTGTGTGTGTGTGTGTGTGTGGTGTGAACACAATAGATGTTCACCCAGACTTTCATCAGTTCAGAATGAAACCATTCAGGAAAGTCCTGACTAATGCATGTCAGCACCAGTTTTGCCCTTTATGTTCTTGTAGAGCATTGCCTGGGATTTTGAGGTGGAGCGTTGCATCCAGGATCCATCACTAGTATGTGTCAGAGGCAGGATTTGAATCCAGGCCTTCCCAATTCTGGCAAAGCTATCCCTCTATCTGCTGGGCTGCGCAAGTAGGAATTATTAGGATCATAGACTGAGGAACTTTAGCGATTGATTGGCTAGGCTAGATCCTTAAAGGCAGCTAAGTGGTGCAATGGATAGAGTGCCAGGCCTGACGTCAGGAACACTCACCTTGGTGAGTTCAAATCCTGCCTCAGACACCCTGGGCAAGTTACTTAGCCCTGTTTGCCTCAATTTCCTCATCTGTAAAATGAGGTGAAGAAGGAAAAGGCATCTTTGCCAAGAAAACCCCAAATGAGATCACAGAGAATCAAACATGACTGAAAAATGGTTGAACAGTAGTCTGACTCCTTCATTTTGTAAGTGAGTAACTTGCAACCCAGATAGAAAAAGTGACTTACTTTCCCAGAGTCACAGAGGGAAGTGATGGCAGAACCACAGTTTTACCTCGGACACTCTGACCCCATACATGACATCTACTTTCCATTACTATCACTTTCCACCAAAACCTGAATCTGATCCTTTCCATGATATTGAAGTGACTCTAAACTCTTACAGTCAGTACTTGTGAAGTCACATATGTCCTTCCAGTGTGAAAAGGCTTTGCAAATGGGCCCACTATGTCTTTAGCTAAATTGGAGAGGCTCTTTCCCCAATTTATGCGTGCTGGTAAATTTTTCTGATGTAGTAGCTCTTAAAGGCCTAAGTCATAAAGGGTGTGCAGTATGCTTCAGTCAAAGAGGTAGCCATAACAATGAAAGCACAGATTGTGTGTGCGTGTGTATGTGTATGAGAGAGAGGCAGACAGACAGACATTTGGACTTCTTGTCTGGTCCAGACTAGAAATGTAGCACACTAATGGTCTGATCCCACTAGTGAGAATTATGACCTGCTTCATTTCTGACTTGAGCTATTTTGATCTTCCTTAGGCAGCCTGGTATGCTCCTTCTCACTGGGGCTTAATATATTGGTTCTGGACTTTGGCTTAGCCCACTGCAATTCCAAACTCCTGAGCTGCAGCCCCCCCCCCCCATAGCAGGAATTACAGGTGTAATTACAGCTAGGTGTACAACTATTCTGTTCCCTCAATTATATTTCTAGTTCCCTCAATTCATCCTCCAATGACATTTCAAGTCTATCATCTTGGTCCATCTCTGCACATTGGTTTATTAATGTTCTTCCTAAAATAAAGCACCCAGAACTGAACTTAATATCGCAGATGTGGTTGAACCAGGGCAGAATACAACAGAATCATAATCTCTCTTACTCTTGGATGCTGTTTGGTTTTTTTTAAACATAGCCAAAGATCATAAAAATGGTGTTAACTTTTTAAATTTGAGTTTCTACTGAACTCTTTTGCATCCTATACTTGTACAGTTGACTTTTTAGCTGTAAAGTAGTCCTTTACATCTGTCCCTATCAGATTTCATCTTATTACATTTGAACAATCATTCATATCTATCTTTTGGGATCCTGATTTGCCACTGTGTATTTATTGACTAACATTTTTTTTAGGCAATTGGGGTTAAGTGACTTGCCCAGGGTCACACAGCTAGTGAATGTTGTGTGTCTGAGGCTGAATTTGAACTCAGGTCCTCCTGACTCCAGGGCCAGTGCTCTATCCACTGCACCACCTAGCTATACACCTCATCATGCTCAGCGTGAAATCACAGATTCTTGAAATTCTGAAATAATAAATAGCCATAATGTCTTCAATGCCCCCATTGTGTCTCAGCTGTGACCATTCCAGTGTCAATCCTTTCCTTCTGGAATTTTGTTGTTTAGTCATTTCAGTCACGTCCGACTCTTTGTGACCTCACTGACCCCATTTGGGGTTTTCTTGGCAGAGATACTGGAGTGGTTTGCCATTTCCTTCTCTGGTTCATTTTTACAGATGAGGAAACTGCAGCAAACAGGGTGAAGTGACTTGCCCAGGGTCACACAGCCAGTAAGTGTCTGAGGCCAGATTTGAACTCAGGAAGATGAGTCTTCCTGACTCCACGCCCTACCCCCCCCCCCCCAGCTGCCCCTCTGTCTGGAATAATCAAAAGCAAACCTGATCCTTGTGGGGGAAGAATTTCTTTGAGAAATCAGCCCTCTCTTAAGAGTGCAGTTCCTTTTCCTGAATCCGACCATGTTTGTGTTTAGATATGAAAATACTGGCTACAACAGAGCACCAGGGGGAAAAAAAATCTATTTTATCCATCAGAGGCAGAGGAATGGTCTGTCCTTTCAGTCCTTCAAGCCCAAACTCCCTGATAAAGGGCAGAGTGAACCTCGAAAGCCTAGCTTAGATTTCTTTTTCCCTAATTGCCAGTGGAGAAAGAACCTATAGGTGCTAATAACTCAGCTGAGGAACTTGTAGCTAATTATTGAAGGGTGTTGTTCTTTGAGAAGCAGATGGAAAAACAAGGGGAGGAGATGATTTGGTAAAGATACTCTCATTAGCCAAGATAACTTGTGTGAGATTCAAATGAATAGATCCGGTTTTTATGATAGCTGATAAAATCTGTCTGGATTTGTTCAAGTATCTAAGCTTGCCATAATACACATTAGGCTGTCCACTGTAGCAAACAGAAGGAAACATCTTCATAGCAAACATAAGAGAATTGTAGAGAATGTATTGTAATGTCTTGAAGCAGGAGTCACAAAAAAATCAAATCGATATTCAGTGATCCAGAAGATAAATTCCGGTGCCTGCAGTTCACCTTTACCAGGACTTTCCTCTGTTTTGCTTTGTTCTTATCACATTTTTAAAGATCTTAAAGATAACTTTTCCTTGACAACTTTCCCTCCCCTCACCCCACTCCCCACAGTCTTTTTGTTTTCCTTTATCTCTTTATCTTAGGAATGTCTAGGCAGTACTAAGGGCTAGTACTAAGTTGTTTACTTTGATTACTTGAGGGGTAGCGGTTGGATAACAGTAATCTTTCCCTAGTCTTCTTCTGGGGCCTCATAAAGGGATAGAGGTGACTTGCATTCTAACCTTGGTTGATAGATTTGGTTGTCTTGGAGATCAGCCTGGCTAAGGTAAATGAAACTTAGTAGTAGAAGGTAACCACCAACTGTGATGCTTTAAAACAGCAACTTCTTCTGTAAGAGAAATTTCTCTAAGTCAGAGATGTTGTTGTTGTTGTTCAGTCATTTCAGTTTTGTCTGACTTTTCATGACCCCATTTGGGGTTTTCTTGGCAAAGATACTGGAGTGGTTTTCCATTTCCTTCTCCAGCTTGTCTTACAAATGAGGAAACTGAGGCAAACAGGGTGAAGTGACCAGGGTCACACATAAGTGTCTGAGGCCAGATTTGAATTTGAATCCTCCTGATTCCAGGGCCAGTGCCCTAGCTAACCCTAGTAAATTGCCAGGCACATAGAACCTGAGAATTGGAGGTGACCTTGCCATCCCTGTTTTTATTTTGGAAAGTAAAACCTATTTAAATGCCAGAGAACGAGGTATTAAAGATTCTGTGACAAATTCTTCTAAAAGTGGGAAGTGAAGAATCTATGTATCCTTCAAACATCCAAAGAGCCCAGAATTTGGAGCTGGGAAATATGAGCTTGCACTCTGCCTCCTGCCCCTCTCATGTTCTTTAATGATAGACAAATCACTTTACCTCTTGGGACTCCTTTCTCTTAAAGATGATCTTGATAATGGCCTGGCCTCTCTATCCCTCTGATTGATCCCA
Organism: Vombatus ursinus; assembly: GCF_900497805.2. Classification (NCBI taxonomy): domain Eukaryota; kingdom Metazoa; phylum Chordata; class Mammalia; order Diprotodontia; family Vombatidae; genus Vombatus; species Vombatus ursinus. The sequence goes on along the minus strand of NW_020954625.1, from coordinate 6,023,929 downwards.
ACATTGTTGTGGAAAATATGCTTTGTATGTCATTTTTTTTGTTCTATACTTTGAGATCTAGGAGGACACAGATTGTCTTATAGAATTTTTTGTCTCTAGTGCCTAACACAGTGCTCTGCAGGCACTCAGATTTTCATATGAATTATGGCTTATAGCATTACACTGGGAAAAGACCTTAGAGATTAAATACTATGGAAAGAGCCTTGACAGAAGTCAGATAACCTGGTTTAGATCACACATCTGATGTTAACTACCTGAGTGACTTCGGTTGACCACTGGGTAAAGTAACTTAATCCTGGCCCTAGGGGTTCCTCCTCTACAAAATGAGGCTGCTGTACTAGCTGATATCTCCTCCTATGACATGATTTTGTAGATGAGAGAACTGACTTCTGTATGTGACTGCCCACTAAAGTCAGTCAGTCAGTAAAGAGTCAATACTAATATAGAAATGTTTTATGTAATTGCACATGTACAACTTATATCTGATTGCTTACCATCTCAGGGAGGGGGTAGGGGAGAGAAGGAAGGATAGAATTTGGAACTCAAAATTTTATTTTACATTTTTGTCTAGGCAATGGAGTTAAGTGACTTGCCCAAGGTCACACAGCTAGTAAGTGTTGTGTATCTGAGGCCGGATTTGAACTCAGGTCCTCCTGAATCCAGGGCCAGTGCTCTATCCACTGCACCACCTAGCTGCCCCTTTTTTCTTTCTTTCTTTTTTTTTTTTGGAACTCAAAACTTTAAACAAAAATGTTTAAAAAAAAAGAAAAAAAGAGTCAATAAAAATTAAGTGTCTACTGAGTGCCAGGCACTGTGCTAAATGCTGGGGATATAGAAAGAGGCAAAAGATAGTACCTGACCTCAAGAATCTCACAATCTAATGGGGAAGGCAACAAATAAATATGAACAAATAAGCTACATACAAGACAAGTCATTAAAAGAAGAAAGTCGCTAAAATCAAGAAGGGATGTGAAAGGCTTCCTGTAGAAAATGGATTTTAGTTGGGACTTAAAGGAAACCAGTAGGTAGAGATAAAGAGAGATCATTCCAGGTGTCAGAGATAGCCAGAGAGAATGCCTTGAGCTGAGAGATGGAGTTTCTTGTTTACGGAAGAGCAAGGATGCCAGTATCATTGGACTAAGGATTAGGGAAGTCAGGGAGCACAGTGTAAGTAGATTGGAAAGGTAGGAGAGGGCTGGTTTATTATAAGTTTAAATGCCAAACAGGATTTTGTATTTGATCCTGTAGGTAATTGGGAGTCATTAAAATTTACTGAGTAGAAGGGTGACATGGTCAGACCTGAAATTTAGGAAAATCACTTCGGTGGAAGAATGGAAGATGATGGATTGGAGTGGGAAGAGACCTGAGATAGGCAGGATCCCTCCCACCCCTCACCCCCATTAGCTTTTGCAGTTGTCCAGGTGTGAGCTGACAAAAGACTTCCCTAGAATGGTGGCAGTATCAGAAGACAGAAGGGGGCGTATCCAAGAGATGTTTCGGAGGTGAAATTGACAGGCCTTGTCAACTGATTGGATGTGGGAGGTGAGAGAGAATGAGGAGCTGGGTGTGATTCCTAGGTTGACAGCCTGAGAGACTGGGAGCCCTCTACACAGTAAAGGTAGGAGGCAGGGGAAAGGGTTTAGGGAGAAAGATAATGAGTACCATTTTGGACATGTTAAGTTGAAGGTGTCTCCTGGACATCCAACTCGAGATGTCTGGAAGGCTACTGGAGATGGGAGATTAGTGGTCAGCAGAGAAGTTAGGGCTGGATAAGTAGATTTAAGAATCATTGATATAGACATGGTAATCAAATCCATAGGAGCTGATGTGATCACCAAGTGGTGTAGAGAGAGAAGAGAAGAGAAGAGGGCCCAGGACAGAACTCTGTGGAGCACCTCTAATTAGAGGGCATGATCTGGATAAGGATTCAGCAAAGGACCCTGAAAAAGAGACAGTGATACCAAGAAAAGACTAGATGACACAGTGGATAGAGCACTGGTCCTGAAGTCAGGAGGACCTGAGTTCAAATCCAGCCTCAGACCAAACACTTGACACTTACTAGCTGTGTGACCCTGGACAAGTCACTTAACCCCAATTGCCTAAAAAAAAAGAAAGAAAGAAAGAAAAGACTAGCAAATCTGGCAATGATAAGATTGGTAACTTCAGAGAGAATGGTTTCAGTGGAATGATGAGGTCAAAAGCTGGGTTGTAAGGATTTAAGGAGAAAGTGAGGGGAGAGAAAGTGGAAGCATCTATTGTAGACAGCCTTTTCAAAGAGTTTAGTCACAGAGAGCAGAAGAGATATAGGATGAGGGTTATTGGAGGATGGGGAAGATATGGGAATGTTTGTAGGCAAAGAATGAGCCAGTAGACAGGGAGAAAGTTCACAACATCACTAAAAGGAAGTAGAACTCTGAGTAAATTAAAAACCAGTAATGATCCTAGAAAACAGATAATGAAACATATCTTTCTCCTCCAGCAGAGAGATGGGGACCAGTAGGACATGATTTTATAGATATTGTCAGGTTATTTTTGCTTAATTATTTTTCTTTGTTCATTTCTAGTGATGATAGTGGTGGGATTATATCAGAAGTGACTGTGATATATACACACACATATATTTTTACAGCATCAATAAAAGTCATTAAAAAAAAAAAACAAGATGGCCTGAGACAGTTTCAGGATACTCAGTGATTAGACTGGAGTACATGGTTTCTAATCCTCCAAAGAGATTAAGGAAGGATCAGACAGTTAGGAGGAGAAAAAAGACAGATCAATGCCAGGAGAATCTGGAGAGGAGAAGGTACCTGGGAGGAGATGGTAGTCAACATGACAGTCAAGAAGGGAGAAGGTTAAGAGTTGCCCATTGGATTTAGCTATTAAGAGAACCTTTGTGATCTTGGAAAGAACCTTTTCAGTTGAGTGGGGATGGGATGGAAGTCAGATTGCAAGAGACTGAGGAATGCTGTGGCATAGAGTTTGGAGAGCCAACCTTGAAGTCTAGAAGACCCTGAAATCCTGCCTGTGACATGTACTAGCTGTGTGGGCAAGTCATTTCTCCTTCTGGTTCACCAGACAATTCTTTAATACTATAAGTTGCAAATGAGTACAGATGGAAAGACTGATGGAATAACAGAACTTAAAAGCACCTCTTTCCCAGGGTCATTGTGGGGATCAAATAAGATAATATTTGGAAAGCACTTGACACAGTGCTTTAACACCATAGGTGTTTAACAAATATTTATTACTTCTTTCCTTTGCCCAGGTACCTGCCAACAGTATATACTATATTGTTTGAGTACTAGCTGCTTTTATTGAACTCAGAAAGCTTTCCTTACACCAAGAGATTAAGGATTTCCTAGTCTTAGAAACACTTTTTCTGTTGAATTTGAACATATTATTTTTAGATTCACTAATTTATTGTGTGTTCTTTTCCATTCTGGTGAATCATTGTTTTCTCACAATATGATTAACTGCATGAGATCTAAAGACTCCACAACACCTGGAGAAATGTTGTTCAGTCGTTCTCACTCATGTCCGATTCTTCATGACTCCATTTGGAGTTTTCTTGCAAAGATACTGGAGTGGTTTGCCATTTCCTTCTCCAGTTCATTTTACAGATGAGGAAATTGACTTGCCCAGGGTCATACAGCTAATATTTGAACTCAGGTCTTCCTGACTCCAGACCTGGTGATCTATCCTCTGTGCCACTTAGCTGGCCTGCCTGCAGAAATAGGTCCTGTTAGAATAGTAAAACTGACATTCCAGGTGTGGCTGTCATGGGTGTACAGTACTGACATCTACGTCAAAGTGCTGCACACTGTGGCCTGAGGTTGCTTCGAGTTTAGGTAGATGCAGTTGTCATTTGGCCTGTCATGATTTTAAATCATTAGATAATGATTCAGTAAAAAATTTAGATATATTGTCAAGATGATCAAGAAACAAATTCAAACTAATTGAGAAAGAAAGACAGGTCTGAATTAGTGACAATATGAATGGAAACTTGAGTTTAGCTGGGATGATCACACACTCAAGATGAGTTAGCTTGAGTAATCAAGATGTGATGAGATATTTTTCTGTTTCTCAAGTTGTCTCATTGCACTTGAAAGGCAGAGGGCTTCAGCACCATCTGGAATGTGTAAGATCTAGATTTTCTTTTGATCCTTTCATTCCCTGGCATCACTTTTCAAAAAGTGACTCTGGGTACCAGGAAGAATATCTATTTTTAGAAGCCTAATTTAATGTTGGGGCAGTTAGGTGACCCAGTGGTTAGAGTGCTTCACCTGAAGTCAGTAAGACTCATCTTCCTGAATTCAAATCTGGTCTCAGATATTTACTAGCTCAGTGACCCCGGGCAAATCACTTCACCCTGTTTGCCTCAGTTTCCTCATCTACAAAATGAGCTGGAGAAGGAAATGATAACTACTTCAGTATCTTTGCAAAGAAAATCCCAAATGAGGTCATGAAGAATAAGATATGATTGAAACGGATTTCACTGAAACTAAGCCCACCCTTTGTCATTTCTTATAACACAATAGTATCATATTCACATACCATAATTTATTTAGTCATTCCCCCATTTGATAGATCAGAGTCTTTTCAATGCCCACATGAAGTGGGCAAAGTTTAGTAGCCCAGTTTAGGTGAGCCCACCAGCTTCCATTCACAAAACTGCAATACATTAAATTAGGAAGACCTGTATGGGCTGATACAGTGTGAAGTAAACAGAACTAAGGGGAAAATTTCTCTATTAACAACGATGTTGTAAAGACAAACAACTTTTAAAGACTTAGGAACTCCAATCAATTCAATGTCCAACAGCAATCCAAGAAGACCCATAATCAAATATACTACCAACCTCTTAGTAGAGAGGTGATGGACTCAGAGTGCAGGATTAGATAAATATTTTTTGGATATGGCCAATGCCGGACTATATTTCAATTGACTGTATGTATTTGTTAAGGCATTTAGAACATTTCAGTTTATTACTGATGCTGGTTTGCTGTCTATAATTCTTTTCATCATAATATAGTTTCCTTGTTTATCCCTTTTTGGGTTTTGAATCTATTTTGCTATATCTGATAGCATGATGGCAACTCCTGCTTTTTTTGGATTCACTTGATGTATTGTCAGTTATTTTCCATCCCTCAGTTTCATTTTGTGAGTATCGTTTTTTAAATGTGTTTCTTGTAAGCAACAGATTGGAGGGTTTTGTTTTCTTCTATACTCTGTTGCTCTTTTTCATGTTATTGGATTGTTTAATCAATTCACATTTTAAGTTATAAGAATAAAGTATATATTTTTCTCAATCTGTCTCTAAAATTATTTTTTCAAGTTATGATTCCCCCTCTCCACCTCCCCTTTTTGTATATTCCTACAATTAATTTAATCTTTTTCTTTTAAAGTTAGCCCTGTTCCCACTGGCTGTCTTGCCCTCATTCCTCAACCCTTTTTCTCATTTGTCACACCTTTCCCTTTTGAGGCTTGTTTATCAGTTCATTTTCTCTCCTGCTTATATCTGGTTGTATGTTTCTTCCTCCTCTTTCTTTCCTTTTAAGTACATTCCCTTTTCCTTTTCCTCCCTTCATCTAGTCATGTTCATTAGTTTTTAAATTTTCATTTTTTGTATCCCTTTCTAAACAAGATTTCTCTCTCTCTTCATTATTCATCTTCTCTTTCTGTTTACTCTTGACCCTCAGTCTGTGCCTCATGACCCCTATAATCATCTGGTCTCTCTTTTTTCTCTGTTGTTTTTTTTTTCATATAATCAAAACTTGCAAAGTGTCTATTCTAGTCTGTCTCCACTAGGTGCTTTCTGCCACTGCCTTCTAGGGCTTACCTCATGGAATACCCTTTCCCATTGAGCTTCAGTATTAGAAAAATGTCAATTATTCCAGATGTCAGAGAGGACACTGGCCCCTGGTAGGGCCTCTCCCCTCCCCACTGATCTAGACCCTCTTTTGTTGACCTTCTTTTGTACATTTACATGGAAATCTCCTCCCTGTGTCCATGTTCTCCCACTCTTCCAGGTGCCACTTGCCCCTAGGGATTCCATCTTCTCTCCCCCCCCAGAACAATTTGACTTTTCAAGCACCAAATCCCCCAAGTCTTCTCCAGTGTCAAGTCTTCATCTCCCTTTACCATAGGAGAAATCATCAATTGAACCCCAAACCCACTTCCAAAGTAAGACCTCCTTCCTTTCCACTGCCTTTTTGATTTTTTCCCCACCTCCTCCTCACCTACTACTTTGTAGGCTCTTTCTTTCTGAAACCCTTGAGGTCACCTTCCCACCATTGCCAGCCCTTGATTTGACCCCAGCATATCACTACTTTCTATCCCCCTGCTCCTCTCCCTCCCTTTCATGTACCCTCCTATGTTGTAATGTAGTCCCTCAAAAGAAGTATTCACCTGTAGGGTATCATCAGGTTCTATCCACAGTGCTCCCAGTATGCCTCTTCATATCACCTCTCCCAGACTTCGGCCTTCAACCCTGTCTCTTTGTATA
>NW_020954625.1:5698268-6017414 GCF_900497805.2 Vombatus ursinus | reverse complement strand
ATATCACCTCTCCCAGACTTCGGCCTTCAACCCTGTCTCTTTGTATACGTTTAGCAAGAAGTTCCCTACTGGTCTTTCCATTGTCACTGTTGCTGTTGCTGTTCTTGCCTGTTGCCTTTATTCCCTTTGCATTTCTGTTGTTTGGAATATTTGAGAAGCAAATAATCTCTTCATTTCTGGTTTTCTTTCTATAAAATGTTTCAAACTCTTCTTTATTATTGAAATATCTTTTGTCCTGTATGTTTAAGATCAGATTTGCAAGATAGGTCACCTTAGGTTGCATCCTGAGCTCCGTTGCTCTTTGGAATGTATTATTTCATTTCCTCCTCCTTTTTCCATTGGGTGCAGAATAGTCTTGAATTATTTGAATGTCTTTTCATTTTTATTTGAAGCTCTTTCTCCTGATGGTTTGCAGAACTTGTTGTTTCTGAATTAAATTGTTAAATTTAACCACTATGTGTCTCGGAGTTTACAGTCCTGGGTTTTTTTTGGGAAGCAATCTCTGAATTCTTTCCATTGGAATTTCATTTTCTATGTTCAGAAGTTCTGCACAGTTCTCTTCTATTATTTAATTTCATTATGATGTTAAGGTCTTTTGTCCTGTCATGTTCTTCCTTGAGATTTATGATCCTTAGGTTGTCTCTATTTATCTATTCATCATATCTTCAAGATCGATATGTTTTGTTTACATAGTGAGGAGATTTTCTTTTAATGTTATTGTTTTTTGCTTCTCTTCTAGGTTGTACTTCATTTTTGTGTATTTTCATTCCATATCTATTGTTCTCTCTCTCTGAATCTCTCTCTCTCTGTGTCTCTGTCTCTGTCTCTTTCTGTCTCTCTCTCTTTTGTTTCTTTGGCAGAGCTTGCCAATGAAAATTCAAGCTTTTCTATTCTCCTTATTTTTGCTGTTCAGGACATCTCATAATTCTCATTTCTCTTAAATCATTCAGAAACAGAGTATTATGGTTCCATGTTCTCCTCAAATCCCACAGCATCCTCTGTCTTATTACGTGCTGGATCATTTCCCTTTATTTTTTTTTAGTATTTATTCATAGATGCCTGAACTCACTTCCTAGATTTCTTTCTGTTGTTCCAGTTTTTCATGTCAATTTATCTGTTTATGTTCATGGTCTTTGACATTTCTTTTCCTGAGATCTTTGGTACTTTCAGTCTTTTCTCCCACCTCCTGTATTTTCGTTATCACTCATTTCCTGACTCTTCCCTCTCATTGTGGTTTCCTAGGGGCTGGATCTCAAAACATCTCAGCCTTCTCCCACACTGGGCAATTCATGGTTCACCAGCCTAGGTCTCTGCTTCAAGTGACTTTTTGGGTGGTCAGAACTGGCTCCAGCTGAATTCTTTGCTCTTTCCCTCAGGCTTGGTGGAGTGCTACACGGTCCCCCCCACACACCGTGTCCTGTCTTGCTGACCTGTCCCACTTCTTCTGTTTCTCAATTCTTCAGCCTGGTGCCAACAGTACAGAGCCTGTTTCTCCATGTCTTCAATCCTCACTGCCAGTGAAGAGCTTTGCAGCATTGGTGCTTCCATGTTGCAGACCCCAAAAAAGGCTTTTGCTCCTGAAGGGCTATTACCAAGCTGGCTGTTGAAGCCTAAGCAAACATCCACAGCCTGGAGCTGAGTTCTCCATAGCAATGGAAAGAAGGACAGGGGACTAGGGTGTAGGGGTATGTTTTATTGTAAGCCTATGTTGTATGTCCTTGGATCTGTAGTGCAGCATTGCTGCCAGTAGTGTGGGAAGTAGCAGAGGGGTGATGAATGAGCTCAGAGTCAGTGAGTGTGAGTGCTTGGGTTTTGGGGGGTGGTGTTAACATTATTTTGGATTTTGGGTATCCTAGACCATGGAGAACAGCTGAAGTTGCTTTAACTTTGGCGCGTAATTTTGGTTATGCAGAGATTTTGTGAAGTTATGTGAATCAGAGGAAATATCTAGTCCACCGTCTTGTTGCTCACATGACCAACTAGTTGGACTATACATTCTTATATTTGATATGTGTCAGTATGTATGTTTTCTTTATTTTTCAATGGGCAGCAGGGAAGGGAGGAGGGAAAGAATGGGGATTTTCGTTACTTGAAAACTATTTTTAAAAAAAAGACTCCAAGATTCCTTCTTTAGCAAGATTTTAGCTCTTTGAAGACAGACACCAGGAAAATATCTGTACTGTTTATTGTTGATGTTTATTAGCTATGCTTATGGAGTTGTTGTTCAGAGCTGCTAATCTGCTCAGGCCTCCCAGCCAGCATGTTATTGTTATTTTGGAAGAATTGACAGAGGGTCCTACACTGGATCTAGTGAGGGAGAATGTATTCATGAAAGTGTTGGTAGCATTGCTACCACCTAGACTGACTTAGAATAAAGAAAAAACAAATTATTAGGTGTCTTTTTGCCTTGGATAACAAAAAGTCTCTTATGTTAAGGAAGGGTTAGGCATACTGAATGACATTAGAATGCAGTTGTCTTTACTTGCTTGTTTTGTTTGTCTCATTTTGAACTTCATAAATGTGAGGAGCCTATTGGACTTCCATCTGTATCCTTCATCTAGACCTATGTCAGTGACTCTTGGCAGTGTAGTGGTGATTCTGGGTTTTGAAGGGCATCCAGCAGAATTTAAGTGTTGATACATCCTATCAATCTGGAAAGGATGAGTATACAGAAATGGTGATAAAGAATGAGACTGTTACTTGAGAACCAACCTAGCTAATATCTAGACTTATCACCAAAGGGTTGGTTGCCTGGTATTAATTTTTTTGGTGGAGAGAACTGCAGCAACTCATAAAACTATGTCCTGATTTCCCAGTGGATGGAGTGCTAGACTTGGAGTCAGAAAGACCTTAGTTCAAATCCAGCCTTAGACATTTACTAGCTTTGTGACTTTGGGCAAGTCAGTTAACCTCTGTTTCTTAGTTTCCTCAACTATAAAATGGGATCATAATAGCACCTATCTAATTGGGTTGTTGTGTCAAATGAAATGTTTGTAAAGCACTTAGCTTGCCCACACAGGTGAAATCATAGATCCTTGAAATACTGAAACTCATAATTGATACTGTAATACCAGGCACATAGTAGGTGCTCAACAAACATTCAGTAATTATGTCTGTGTTCAAAGGGCAATATTGTGCTTTGCACTCATACATGAGCTGGAGGTACCAGTTTTTCTTATTGAAGAAATAAGTACAAGATAATTATGAAAAGATATCATTGAGTCAAGCCACCTACCTTCACATATTGGCCATTCCTATGGCGTATTCAATACTCTCTCTAGAATATTCTTAAAGATCTTCCAACAAGACATGGTGGTAAAAAGGAACTGAATGTGGAGTCAGAGGACCTGCATTCATACAGAGAGGGGAAGGCTTGTGCGGGAGATGGTCTTTTGGGATGCCCTTTAAGGAGATTAGGGATTCTAAGAGGCAGACATTAGGAGAGAACCAATTCCAGCCATGATGGACAGCTGCAATTCAGGCACAGACAGAGAATGTGGAATGCAGACTCTGAGGAACAGAAAGAATGCCAGTTTGACAAGTCAACAATAAGTTTTTAAGCACTTACTCTTTCCAGTTTGACTGGAGAATAGATAATGCAAAGGGGAATAATGTATAATAAGACTAGATAGGTGAGTGGGGCCAGGTTGTGAATGAATGGCTTTAAATGCCAAACAGAAGAGATTATATTTAATCTTAAAAGTAATAGGGAGCTACTGACATTAATTGAGGAGGGGATTAAGATGTTTGAACCTGAGCTGTAGTACTTAACAATTTTTCCTGTAGAAGAGTTGTTCTTAATCTCTGACCTAAATTTCTTTCAGTGAAACTTAAGCTCTTTTTTTTTTCTTTTCAGTGTAGCTGTAGAATAATTGATTAGGTGTTCTCCATACAACTCTTTCGGTACTGTGAGGAAACTAGTCATCACCTTTCCTGCTTTCAGATTAAATCATTTCCATCTCCTAGTTCCTTTTTTCATACATAGTTATCTTAGTTACTCTCTTTGGGACTTTCTCTAATTTTTCCACATCCTTAAATTTAAAAAAAATAATCCAAAGCACTCAGTACTTTAATAGATGCTTGACCCACGTCAGGTATAGTGGGAGGATTAATTCCTGATTTTCATAGCTAATATTCCTTTTGTTACATTTTAGAATCATGCTACCTTTTTGAATTATTACACTATGTGGTACTTTCCTATTTCACTTCAGTTTTTGATAAATCATTTAACTATCTTGGTTCCTCATATTCCTCAACTGTAAAATGAAGGGTTTAGGCCAGGGGAGGGGAACCTGCAGCCACAAGGCCATATGTGGCCCTCTAGGTCCTCAAGTACAGCCCTTTGACTGAATCCATACTTCATAGAACAAATCCCCTTAATAAAAGGATTTGTCCTGTAAAACTTGGACTCAGTCAAAAGGTACCACCAATAGATCTAAAAGGCCACAAGTGGCCTCAAGGTCGCAGGTTCTCCGCCTCTGGTTTAGGCTGAAGATTTTTTTTCTATTTCAAATCCTTTCTTGTCCTCTATTAAATTTGACCCCTGGGTCTTTTTCAGTTGTAGGAATACCCTGCCAGTTTTCACCATAAATCTATATATTTGGATTTTCACTTCTGTCTGGGCTACTTTGCACTTTATATTGAGCAGTTTTGTTTCCTTGAGGCATCTGCATGTTTGAGGTTTCGTTAGCTGATCATCTTTGTCCACTAACAGACCTTTGGTCATGGAAATTGGTTTTTGGTTTTGAATCTGGTGATTTGGGCTGGCTGTTGCTCTAATGCATTTTATTTTTACCAAATCTTTATTTGTCTTCTAAGGTGTTAGGACTGTGCCCAAGAAATTTTTTAGTTCAATCAAACTTCATCAAATTTAATCAAACTCTGTTTCACTGGTTTTTAAGCTGTGTCTGTTGGGGTTCCAGGTTGTGGAAAAACCACATGGAAAAGCTCTGTAGACAAAAATAAAAATAAGACAGTACCTGCTCTCAAAAAGCTCACATCCTAATAAAGGGAGATAATGCAAATAGAGGGTTTCAACTGCAAGTCAAAATGACCAGGCTCAGTGGTCCTTAAAGTACAGCGACAAAGCAGATGGTAATGCATATTTAATGCAATTTGCATTGATAAAACTATATTCCTTTCTGATATTGAGCCATTTGACAATGCCAAGAACTTGAGTGGTGAAAGCTCTTTTCTATGTTGTGAGTAGTTGTGGCTGCTGGGGAGGTAGAGGCTGCTGTACTTGCCGAGACAGTTTCCAGTCCTTCTCTAGATGCTTGCTGTAGAGGGCACACTAACCCATGGTCGGTGTGTGTGTGTGTGTGTGTGTGTGTGTTGGGGGTAGAAGGGTAGGGAGGATATTGTACCAGGGCTTACTTATGTGCCCTGTATTTGGTCAGCAGTTGGTGTTGGAAATTGTATTGATGACTGGTCCTTTCTTCATAAGAATTGCCTCCCATCATGATGGCTGTGAGGCCAGGCTGGAAGCAAGCCCGGGGGTCTGAGGGCACTGCTATTCCCAAGACCCTTGGGCTTGGAGTCTTGGGCTTTCTCCAATGTGATTTGAAGGGAGGTGGTGGTTAAGAAGGTGACAATGGTTTGAACTACCTGTAAAATCTCTTCCTCTGTCTCTTCTTCGGGGTTATTTCACTTCTCTATCCAAACAAATATTACTATAAATGTTACTATAAATATAAATCTTAGGAATGGTACCTTGATGTCCAGGAATGACCCACAGGACTCTCTTCCATTCACATGCATGTATTGTTGCCTGAATATTGGAATTGATGACCTTGTACTTGCCGTTTCTATTTCTCTCTAAATAGCCAGTCCAATGGTTTGTATCAACTGTTTGTGCTCTTAGAGGATCAGTTTTTAAGATGGACAGTGCATCTCTTGTTCTCACTATATGTTGATAAATTGTCATTGCTGTGTGACCCATCTAGCATTTGTTTGCATCATAAACTAACTCCACTAAATATACCAGCACTGAGCTTCTGTAGAACTCTTTGTACACACAGTAAGATCACTGTCAACAAGAGGAACACACACACACACACACACAAATCTGAAGAAGTTGCTAACATTCTGTAGAAAATGGTGGGAGTATCTCTGTGGATGTTCTCTAGGAAAATGTACCTCGTAAGGAGTGAGGATTACATCAGGAGTTTAAAATGGGAGTGCCAGTAATAGGAGACTTTTGCTGATTAATTTGACTGGCCAGTTGACTTTCTGCCAACAAATATAGAGCTCATCAGTGGGTTGTGGAGTGCTAGGAAGTGTTAATAGTTTGGTATTTGGTGTGTTGACTCAGTTCAATGAAATGTTGGTGATTTGCAGTATTGTGTGAGTTTTTGCATTTCCTTTGGGACTCTTCTCCCCTGTGATCTTCACTGGGGACCAATATTCCACTGCTTATTGGCAGCAAGTCCAAAATGAATCTTAAGAAATGTAAATCACTATTCACCTCCTAGCTGACACTTAGTAACTCTTCTCTTGGTATAACCCCCACAGCCTTTTAGGAGAAGTTACCTAAGGAATTGGAATCACGGACGGAATATTTGTTGGGGGTTTGAGGAGAGAAATGTCCAAATAACAAGTAAAAAAAATCAGGAAGTACTTTAAAGAGCTAGCTTCACTTTCTTTACAGAAAGGATAATTTTTAAATGGAAAGGGATCACCCTTATTAGATTCCTAAAAGACATCATGCTGGACTCTGATCAGCCTTTTCTTTCTAAACTCAATGTTGAATACAATTGGCTTTTGCAGGTAATAAGAAGAAGCAGTGATGAAGAAAAACTCCTCTGCCTGGTTCGCCAGCGTGCAGGCCACCACTGCCAGACAGCTGTCATTGTCATCCTCATCTTGGCTTGGGAGGGAATTCCTCATCTCTTGGCTGACACATTATATCAAGAGCTGACCCAGAGTCTCAACAAATATGGCTGCCCAACCACCCGGCGCTGTGCACTTAATGAAGAGTAAGTGATATCTGTGGATTTTCTTTGAGAAACCTGGAGATGGCTTGTGTAACTTACTCAGAAACCTGGGTACCTTTTTCATACTGAAATGATAATTCTCTCTGTCTGTAGAATATTGACTGATATTCCAGTTGATATTCTGTTTTCACAGACCATTAATGGGAAGAAGTAAAACAGTGTACTCATTAGGGATGATTTTCTACAGGAATGTAAACAAAGCACTGTGCATGTAAGAATGGTATTTGGGAACACTGAACTGTATTCCACTTTTTTTCTGAAGGGCTTAAATTTCATGCCATTGCTTCTGAGTGGGTGAAGACCTTTCCAGAATTCTCCCATTTTTCATTCCTTCTGAGTTTCTTTTTAAACTCCTGTGAAGTTTAGACTTGTTTATAGGAGAAGGAATAAAAGGAAAGAAAATGGGGAACCATCTGTGTTTTTATACACACACACACACACACACACACACACACACACAAACGTGTGTGCGTGCACTCCGATGTACTTTTCAAGTCCTGTGGGGTTTTATCAACACTAAAAGTAAGTTAGTGATTGTTGTTTTATTTTGTGATGGTAATATTCATTTTCTAAACCAGAACGCATTTATATGTATGTATGTATGTATGTGTATGTGTGTATAGTATGTGTGTATGTATGCAGTACCACATATATGGCTTTTTACTAAAATTAAACCTAATAGTAATACAGTCATTTGTTTTTTAAAAATATATTAGCTTAATATTTTATTTTTCCCCAGTTACACATAGAAACAATTTTTAACATCTGTTTTTTAAAATTTTGAGTTCCAAATTCTCTCCCTCCTTCTCCTCCCCCCTCATTGAGAAGGCAAGCAATTTGATACAGGTTATATATGTGAAGTCATGCAAAATATATTTCCATATTGGTCATGTTGTGATAGAAAACACAGACCAAAACAATAACAACAAGAAAAATAAAGAAACAAATTTAAAAGTAAACTTTGATTTACATTCAGACTCCATCAGTTTTTTCTCTGGAGTTGAATAGCATTTTTCATCTTATGTCCTTCAGAATTATGTTGGATCATTGGTAATACAGTAGTTTGACAGAAGGACATCATTCTTACTTTGCTAGTAACAAGTGATGATGCAGTACAGATGTTGTGCAGAGTTCTTAGATATATATGTCATGATGTTCAGCATCGTTGCCCCTGGCTGCCAAGCTTTGTGGAGGCTGCTGCTTTTGTGATGGTGCTTTGGCGGCAGAGAGTGGAAGCTACAGATAAGTTTAGCATTTCAACATTGAATTTGCATTCACTGCTTTGAATGAATAGTCATTTGGTAAAAAATTGATTTGTGTGTGTTTGTATATGTGTGTGTACACTCTTCAAGTCCTATGAGGTTTTATCAACACTAAAAGTAAATTAGCGATTATTGTTTAATTTTGTGATGGTGATATTCATTTAAATTTGATTTGGGATGATAACCATAGTTTTATGTGTAAGGGTTGGGGTAAAAACCCACCCTCCCCATTTTAGCTCTGATACCTTAATCAGGTAATAAAAATTCTCAATCAATCAAAAGAGTAAGTATGGAAAAGTATTTGAAAGCCTTTGGATGAACAGGAAATGACCCTAGGCTGGAAACTTAGTCAGTGCCCAGCTTTGTGTCCATCATATGGCACTGTTGGGAGAGACCCTTCTCTAGAACTTTGGCAGCCACAAGATTAGGTTTTGTGGACATAGCAACCAATGGAGATACTTGTCTAAAGTGTGAAGGAATTATTTTGTGTGTGGTAAAGAGAGCTTTCTCAAACTGATTAAATCACAAATCCCTAGAATACAGAAGTCTTCAGAATACTGTTCTCAGCAAAATGTACTCTTGCCACCATACTACCCAGTGATAAGGTAAAAGATTCTCTTCTCTTCCAGCCGCCCTTAATAGAAGTGGAAAGGATTTAATCAAGGACATGTCTGTGCTAATTGTTCCCAAAGAGAGTGTTGTGGCTGCCTCCAAGAGAAATTAATTAAATGCTCTTGAATAGTGTACAGGCAACTTTTGCCACAGATTTCTCAGCTCCATTTTTGATAATCTCCAACCTGCTGCTTCTTGTGTTTGTTCTGATTTCCTAGGTCTTCTCTTTTGAATCCTCTTTAAAAGCAATTGAGCTTTTTAGCTCATCCTCTTGTTTTGTCTTCTGATGAAGCCTTCTCATTTCAAGCATCTTAATTATGTCCTCTTTTCTTGGTATTTTTTCCTTTCCTACTCTATGCTTCTAACTTGCTTAAGTTTTTTTTTCTCCACAACTTTAATTGGTTTGATTCTCTCAAAAAAAAAAATAATCCTCAACATTCAATTGACTTGTTTGATATACAGAGATCCAGTTAGTTTTCTTTTACCTTCTAGATTTTCAAAGCATGTATCTTAACCCTAGGAATACCACCATTTTTGCTTTGCCCTATTTCCAGTTAGCCATATGATTGGGGTTTTTTTTTCCATTCTTGAAGAGAGAAGCCACATCATTCTACTTATTTTTCAAGATGTTAGAATAGCCCTTTTATTTCTTCATACTGTCCTTGCTCTCTAAAAACTTGTATTTCCTAATATCTGTAAAGTTTACTAATTATCTGTACTTTTTGAATTGGGTCTCACTGGACCAGATTGTCTTTTCCCAGTTCCTTACTCCACAATACTTTTTTCTTGTTAGAAAGGAAGCAGCTTGTCATACATATGAGTGGGAATATAGGAAGCGATGCATTTGGGTTTTTTTTTTAAGTGATTGGTGACAGTTCTTTTTCAGTGACAGCCTAAAATTTATCACTATCTTGGTCCCATTAGCAGCTACTTTCCTAACCTTTCTTGTGTTTATAATATTGATTTTGAACTCTTCAAATCTGTGTGGTCTTCTTAAAGATTGCCATATTTATTGTCAGCACCAACTTGGGATTTCAGAAATACTGATTGTGGTGAGTGGCATAAACTCTAAGCTATTGTGAAATACATTGAGCTTTCAACACAGATATTTCAACAGTAGAGATAGATCTCTTTTCTTTTTCTTTCCCATCTTCTCCATTCCTTTCCCTTTACTTCTGTCTCCTCTCATGAGCTTTTTTCATCTTTATATCTCAGTTAGGACCGTGATAGACGTAACGTGTGCCAATGAGCTACTGACTCTGAGGCTTTGGGAACATTTTGCAAGAGACTGCAGTGATTTAGGCTGATTTCTTGTGTTTTCTATGCTTCGCTCATTTATTTCCCTAAATATTTAAAGGAATGAAACTTCTTTGTGTATGTTTATAAGTTTGAGTGATGGCTTAGGTCTTGAAAAATTACAGTTGTAATGTCAACCCTACTTCTTACCACAATTAGACAGTTGGCACGTCGTGAGCTTTCCTGTAATGGATGAATACAAGTCCACAGTGGTATCTGAGCCTGGGGAAAGTTCTGGGCAATGATTGAATGGCCTCTCCTCCACTGGACAGTGTTCTTTCAGATGTTAAAGGTTTTTCCCAGTCCCTATAACCTCAGGCTGAGAGTGTTTTTACTTTTACAAATTGTGACATTTCTCATTTACACTACTTGAATTTCAAACTATGATCGTGCTTTTGAGGCAAAGCTGAGCTGAGACTAGCTGGGTAGGACTGGCATGCTCCTGCCTTTGATTAGAGCATTTCTTACAACTTCCATAAGGTAGTCATTTTCTCTGGACCAATGTGTTCAAAGCCATTTTGGGATATATAATTTCCTGGCTGAAGCAGCAAGATACTCAGAGGGAGAGGCAAGAGGCAGGGAGTACCAGGCTTTTCAAGCCATTGCCACCAACTCAACTACACCCTCCCCTCGGACCCATTGATGATAGCCCAGGACCCAGAGCCCCGGAAAAAGTAGCATCTTTCCTTACCCACCAGTGACCCTCCTTCCAGACTAGCCCACACAACCCTCATCAAGGGAGGGAACGTTGTGGAGAAGGGACCTACCATACTCGCTGCCACCACCAACTGCTGAGCACCAACCTGCAGGCAGGTAAACCCAAGAGCCCTGGACAGTATGTGTCTCAGACCACTGGCCCTGCTTCCAACCCTTCCCTGGAACATACCTACAGTGATTATCTATAGGGAAGTAACCCTTGTAGAAATGAAGAGGTTGACAACAGCCTCTTCAGCTCCCCACCCCCCACCTCTCACATCTATTGAAGAGCCAGAAAAGAAAGCTTTCGCTATCAAAGTCCTTGGTACTGTCGCACAATTCAAGATCGAAAATGGATATGGTTTTATCAGTGAAAATTGCACTAAAGAGTCCTTACCACCTGCTTTGTCACTATACCCTAAGGAATACTGGACTCTGCCATCTAATCTGTGTCAGAAGCATTCTATGTGTGTTGTCTGTCCCTACTCAGATGTGAGCTCAGTGAGAGCAGACTGTTTTATATCCTCAGCATTTAACACAGTGATGTGTACATAATTACCCCCTTTAAAATGCTTTTCCATTAATTCCTTCATTCTTGTGGAGTTGTCTCTCTTCAGTTCCAACTCAATTTTCATTCAGCTATTTTACCTTGTAAATTATAAACTAGTTTCATGGGCTACTCTGTTAATCAGATCACTAGATTCAGACTCAGAGGTCACAGATTCAAAAACAGTCTCTGCCAATTTCTTATTACCTGTATGACTTTAGGCAATTGATTTTACTTCTCTAAGCCTCAGTTTCTTCATTTGTAAAAGGAAGGAGTTGGACTATGTGGTTTTCCTAAAGAAAGACTTCTTGATTCTTTCTGTGCCATAGACTGCTTTTGCAATTTGGTAAAGCCTATGGACCCTTCTCAGAAGTCATGTTGTTAAACAATTGAAGGAAATGCTAAATTTCAGTTAGAAGTGAGAAAAAATAAAATTATAATTTCCCCCTCCAAGTTTATGAACATCTTGAGGTCTCCCTGATCTAAAGTTCCTACCAGCTCTAAACCCATGATCCTACCAATATATAAAGTCCAGAACTATATATGCTATGAACTCAATTAGCTCAACTTAATTCTGTAGAATTGAACCTCTAAATAGGACAGCTTGCACCTCCAGAACACTTTCTGGGGTCTACAGTAACGAAGCCAAGTGTAAGAAGGAAGACTGAATTTGGAGTTGAGGACCTAGGTCTGAATGTTAACTCTGCTAACACGTGAGCTTTGACATGTTATTTAACCTCTTTTGCCTCTGTTCCCTCATCTGTAAAATGAACGCATTAGATTAGATGACTTCTATAATCCCATCCAGTTCTAAATTCTATGATCCTAGTATCTTTTGGTTCTTAATTTGGCAGCTGGATGTAGGGGTGGGAAGGGGGTCCCTCTTAAGTTCCTTTAAAGCCTTAATTCCAAAGTTTTCATTTATCCTTTCTGAAGCAAACGGGTCTCTCACAACCAGAGCCTGTCTTTTCTTGTATTAGTCAGGTCCTGTCTTCCTCTGACTGCCCCCTAAGCATCTAGAGTCTCCATCACCAGACTTACTACAAAAACAAATCTTCCTACTTCTTTTTCTCTTTCTTACCTTTTTCTCCTTCCCCAGCAGCATCACCTTGCCTCTCCATTTAGAGTGAGAGGCAGGGAGGAGAGGGGAATCACTCTAATGCCTGCTAATCCCTAAATAAGCCATTCTCACATTTCGCAAGAGTACTTCAGACCATCTCTTCCTTCAGTTTTGGAATAAACTGTTTAGAGACTGCACACCCTTAAACTTCCACCATTTCCTCCTTCTGAATTTTGCTGTGGAATGTACAAATAATCAGTAGTCACTATGGAAACCTTTTCATGTAGATGAGCAGATTTTTTTTCTTCAGGGATGCCTGACTTTTTCCAGATGAGGACTAATTTTCCAAAGAAGTCTCAGAAGGCACTCAAGGCCTCTAGCTCAGAATAGGCCTGTTTATAAACCAAAAACTTTGACCAGTCAGCTATCTTCTTAACAAAGTTATTACTGCACTTTACTTAATGTTTCTTAGTCACCCATGGAGACCTAAATAGTTAAAGGTACCTCCCCTTAGATAATGATACATATCTTAGAAAAATATACATAGTATGGAAGTTACTTGGCTCTGGCATTGGGAGGGATTGGATATTGAGTTTGTTTTTTGTTTTTTAATTTTTAAAACACCTTAATTTTGGAAAAGTCAAAATAATAGTCTCAAATTTCAATGCAGTCAAAGTCACCCATGTTTTTAGTTTCTGTGGAGTTTCTTTTTTTTTTTTAGCTTTTATTTAGTGTTTTATTTTCCCCCAGTTACATGAAAAAAAACAATTTTTAACATTGGTTTTTAAAACTTTGAGTTCCAAATTCTCTCCCTTTCTTCCTCCTCAGCCCCCTCATTGAGAAGGCAAGCAATTTGATATAGGTTATACATGTGTAGTCATGAAAAATATATCCATAATAGTCATGTTGTGAAAGAAAATATAGACCTAAAAAAAACTCAAGAAAAATGAAGAAAGTTAAAAAAAAAAAGTATGCTTCAATCTATATTCAGACACCATCAGTTCTTTCTCTTGGAATGGATAGCATTTTTCATCATAAGTCCTTCAGAGGTGTCTTGGATCATTGTATTACTGAAAATAGCTAAGTCATTCACAGATAATCATTTTACAATATTGCTATTACTTTGTACACAGTACATTTTACTTTGCATCAGCCCATGCAAATCTTTCCAGGTTTTTCTGAGAGCATGTTGCTCATCATTTCTTATAGCACAATGGTATTCCATCTTAATCGCGTACCATAACTTCTTCAACCATTCCCCAACTGATGGGCTTCACCTCAACTTTTACTTCTTTACCCCCAGAAAAGAGCTGCTGTGAATATTTTTGTACATATAGGTCCTTTTCCTTTTTGTTTTTTATTTCTTTCAGGATATAGACTTAGCAGTGACATCGCTAAGTCAAAGGGTATGCCTGGTTTTATAGTCCTTTGGGCATAGTTCCAAATTGCTGTACAGAATGGGTTGAATCAGTTCACAACTCCACCAACAATGCATTAAAGTTTCATTTTTCCCACATTCCCTCCAACATTTGTCATTTACTTTTTCTGTCCTATTAGCCAACCTAATAGGTATGAGGTAGTACCTTAGAACTGCTTTAATCTGTGGAGTTTCTTAAGTTAATTCATTTAAGAAGAGTCATAAAACCCAAATATGTCTTGTAAATTATGCCTTAGCCCTTAGTTATTGTCTATCAGTGCTTCTTAAACTGTGAGTGGTGACCCCATTTGGCAATAGTAAAAGGTTTTTGAATGCTAAATGACCAAAAATTAATTAAAAATCAAACGCGTAATGAATCCAAGGTGTTTCTGGTAGCACCAGTGTTGCATCAAGCAACTTCACTGCAGCCTTGATTCTGTAAACAAAGCATGTGCACTTAGTACTACGTATGCTCTCAGACCACGCAATGCCAACCATGCCTGCTGCAAAAGGGGTCAGGAGTAGGAAAAGTTTAAGAAGCCCTGCTCTAGGTCACATGCTGACTCTTTTGCCTGAAGTGATGCCTGGCTTTACCTGCTTATTACATTATAATTACCCATCTTGTAGTCGTACCTGTGCATGCCAAGGATTGGATCCAGAAACTTGTGGTGCATCCTTTTCCTTTGGATGCTCTTGGAGCATGTATTTCAATGGCTGCAAATTTGCAAGAAGCAAGAACCCTAGAAGATTTCGACTAATTGCAGATGATCCCAAAGAAGTAAGTTCTGTTTCTCAATCTTAATTAGGGGTTACTTTGGTTATCTGAGACTAACTTACTTATTAACTTAGTATCACAAAACCATGGAAATTTGAAGGGAAAAGCATAAGTTAATTCATTAAATGATTCTAAGGTCTTCTCTTTTTTGGGGGGAAGGAGGGTTGTGTGTGTTTGTGTCTCTTCCCTGTGCATATTCACTTAGCAGTTCCCAGAATGTTGTCTTGATGAAACAGAAGTAAGAGAATTCCTACACTCTACAACAACAGACAGACCATACCTTATTTTAGCATAGCTTGCTCATTTTCACTGACCCAATTAATTTTCCAACACCTTAACTGATCATAACACCTAAAATAACAAAAGTCCATAATGAAGTGGGCATGAATTTAAGGAAGTATAAAATAGAGAAGAATGATATGGAATATGGAAGAGTTTTTATTTAAGAAAATGTGCGTAAGAAAGAATCTTGTTATTTACATTTCTGCTTAACATGGTATAAACCCAAGTCACCATGAAAATTCTTAAATATAGAGAAAAATGGAAAGTAAACCCAGAGCAGGTGGATAATTCTTAGATGACATAAGGACTTGGTAAATCTATGCTACTATCTAGAAAAGTGTTTCATTTCCTCCTCATTCACACAATATTTTGGTGCACTTCTGTTGGATGACAACTCCACGTAGAGTATTTGATGACCGTAAAGTGCAGTCTGGCAGCGCCTCCCCATGAAAGGATGCTCTGGGTGCCTCTAAGTCTCCCACCAAGGGCTACACCAAGAACAAGCAGAGTGTGCTTTCAGGCGATCCAGAAAAATTCTTGTGATATCCAAATGTTGCTATTTTAAGAATTAATGAAAATTCATCCGTAATTCTAATATTTCTGGGTAACAAGTGCATCTTTCTTAAAATGACCTCAGCTCTTAGACCCACAGAATTTTAGAGCTGGAAGAAACCTTAGAGAACATCTAAATCCAATGACTTCATTTTACAGAGAGAGAAACTAAGACTTAGAGAGAGATGGAATAATAGTCCAGGGTTACACACTGAAGTAGTGGCAGGTCTGGAGTTAAAGCCAACATTTCATGACTCTTGGCCCAATACTTTTTGTCACTCTCACACTTCTCTCATAATCTTTCCCATAAAAGTAGCATCCCCTGTCACAAATTTACCTTCTTTTCAGTCCCAATATAAAGTCAGGTGACAAAATGAAATGACTAACTTCCTCCCTCAGCAACACGGGGGCTATGAGCAGTAAATATAAGTCACAAACTGCCCAAGATGCAATTTACCCGAAGAAACAGTGCAAGTGAGTTATGGTTTGACTCCATCATTGGCAACAGAATTGTTTCTACATTACTAAGATTGGTTCATTGTTAAAGACTCTGCTGCCAATCACCTAAAGTCACTATTTCTAATACTATTGTAGTAGCCAAAGCATTGAAATTGATGATCATCAAAAGGTAATACAGAGGTGGCAGATAGGAGCAGGATGGAACACATGACTAGTTACTAATTGTGCAAGAGAAGCAGTAGAAAAGATATCAACAAAGAAGCGTATGGCGGGGAAGAAGATGGACTGGCCACAAAGCAAGAGCCTAACTGATGGGTGCAAGCCAGCTCTCTTGCTACATTGGTATTCCCACGGTGTCAAGAGAACACAACAAAAACCCGCTGCACCGACTCAGTATGGCAAATTTGGAGAAGCTGAACAGGACTTGTGTGGGATGGGTTCCAGTCTCCACTGTGGGAAAGAAACCCACATTGATAAGATAGTAGAATGAATGGAGAATTAAGGAGTGATTTCATTGCAATTCAAGCATTTGATAAAAGCACCCATGCCAGGTATTGTTTCGGATCCTGTTGACATAAAATAATTCACCCTCAAGGAGCTTGCGTTCTAGTGGAGGAAACCATGGTGCACAGATAAAACAATATGACTACAAAATAAGTACAAGTAATTATAAGAAGGGGCAGCTAGGTGGCACAGTGGATGGAGTAGCAGCCCTGGAGTCAGGAGGACCTGAGTTCAAATTCGGCCTCAGACACTTGACACTTACTAGCTGTGTGACCCTGGGCAAGTCACTTAACCCCATTGCCTGGCCAAAAAAAAAAAAAGTAATTATAAGTGAAGGGAGAGTATACAGACAGTTGGGAGAATCAGGAAGGGCTTTGTGCTGACAGTGGTATCAGAGCTCCTTTGAAAGATACTTAAGAAGATGCATCTAGCTTTTTAGCTGCCATAAAATTTGATTTTGTTATCTATATTAAGCAAAGTATGTGAATCATCCGCATTTATTCACAGCCGAAACTGAAGGTTTTAAAAATTAAGGAAAACAGAAAAAATCCTTAAAAAGCTAACACTTTACATCTTGTCATAGAATGAGGCAAAGGGGGATCAAAGGCCAATTTCAGTGTGGAGAGAGCGGAGGCTTCACTTTGCTCATCATTAAAATGAGGGGGATGGGCCAAGTAATCTCTAAAATCCCTTTCCACTCAAAATCATATGACAAACTAAGCCATACTTTACTAATATCTTCTGAGGTGAGAAAGTCCGATAGAAAGAGCACCAGTGGAAAAAACTTAATTTAAGCTTCTGCTTCGGTGCTTCCTTTGTAACCTTGGGCCTTTCATTTGACCTTCCCAAGCCTCAGAATCCTCAACTGTAAGATGCACTACCACCACTCAAGAGTCAGTATAAGGAAAGTGCATTGGGAACCACGAAACATTATAGAAATGAGAGTTGTAATTATCCCCATTGCTATTGTTGTTGTTGATTTTTCAAAGGAACTAAAGAAAACAACCCAGTGATGCTCAGGCTCCTGACCTTTCCAAAATTATCTATAAATGGTAGCTGAAAACAGAAAAAAAAAGTCAAAGAATACTGAGAAACAATATATAGGTTGCACTAAACAAATTAGAGTTAATATGGTTATAAAAGTAAGTCATGGAGGGCTGCCATGCTTTCCAACAGAGCACCCATTAGTGCCCCTGTCAGAGAGTGAATACCAGACTGACTGGATTTAATGGGCTTACTTAGAGTGGCATTTATGTTTAAATATATGAAGTGATTCACTTTACTTAAATTATATCGGGAAATGCTTTAAAGACCCAAAACAGAAGCTTTTGTAAATTGGTTATCACAGCTTCTTTTCAGCAGCCACTCTCATGGTTTGTAAAGCACTAACCAGGAATCCCTCCGTATTCACTGCCTGATTCTCTTCTGCTTCTGACTCTGAAGAAGGGATTACACTAATGCTAAATTGCCTTAATACAAACTAACAGTTTGTATTAAGTAACAAGTGTAGCAAGTGTCTTGTTTACAAATATCTGCTCAGTCTGATCTTCGACAGAGTTGAGTTGACCTCAAGGAAGGTGTCATTTTTTCCGACGCTGCTGGAAGAAGGCTCGTCTTCATGTTGGGCTTCCAGTGAAGGTGACTAGACAGGGATCTCTGGAGGTAGAATGGGGAATTTGAGCCTGTGGTGACGTGAGCACTGAGCATCCCTGAGGTTCCTGAACCTACAGGCCAGAAGATAGTGTGGCTAGATCAATTTGAGTAAGACCCAGAATCATGGCTGCCAGTGCCACAAATGCCTTCTTCCTGGAATATCTTTTCTTAGAATAAAAGGTCAGCCTGAGTTGAAATCCAGCCTCAGATCAAACACTTGACACTTATTAGCTGTGTGACCCTGGGCAAGTCAGTTAACCCCGATTGCCTTAAAAAAAAAAAAAAAGAATAAAAGGTCAAAGGGATTAAACATTTGGGGAGGAGAAACATTGCCTACTTCGAGATTGATTTACCATCCATCCTTAGTGAATAATTGATGCATATCATGCTTTTTACACAGGAAGAAAACCTTGAAAGTAATTTGCAAACCCTCGCTACAGATGTTGCTCCTGTATATAAGAAACTTGCTCCAGACGCTTTCCAAAACCAGGTGGGTCTTAAAGATTCATACAGAGACAATTATGGTATGAGAATTCACTTTTAATATACTTCAACCTCCTACATTTGAACAAAATTCTTATTAACACATGTGAGTTAGGAAAAACTCACCAAGTTGGACATCCTTTTTAAGATGGATCTATTGGACCTGTTTCGAAGACTTCCAATGCTTTTGCCTTCTGGCATCATTGGAATTGTGCCCTGCTCAATTCTAATGCCTGATCAACATCAATCACTATCAGTCTTTCCTAAATTGAAATGAAAATAACTTTACTAAGAAGTAATTTTTTTATCTACGTCCAGCAGGGCTATTTTGCATTTGATAATAAAAATATTTTTCTTAACAAATCTGTTTTTGTATTTTCTACTATTTTTACAGGTCAGAGTAGAGAGGGGTTAAGAAAACAGTATTATAGAGAGAAGGAAAATTTAAACAAAATGAAAATAAGAAAATCAGCAAAGAATGAAAATGTGTAATTGCAAACAGAAAAACAATGACGATAAAAGTAAGAAGCTTAAAGAGCACCATTAAAGAGGCAAAGCCTAGAAAGATGAAAGCAGGAAGAAAATAATCTTGCTAATATATAGTCTTTTAAAAAAAAATAGTCTGAGGGAAACAAAAAAAATGGAAGCAGACTAAGGAAGAGAGAGGCAGAGCCGTATTTAGAAGGAGGAAAAGGTGACGTTAAGGAAGACAGAAAATAAATAAAAAGCAAAGGAAATAGTAAGTTAAATGCTTTTATTTCATAGTAAATATTATTGTCCTCTGGTTATAAATGCATTGACTGTAAACCACTTTGCATTCTGGCTCATGAACCTATCAGTTGATGACAGGCACATTTTCCAAAGTATCCCCAAAATGGGTAACCTGTGAGATTCACTTGTGTGCTCCATTGTAATATTGCTGTCCTTCCTGTATCCCAATAATAACTGATATTTACACAAACTGATCTGAGCATCACAAGAACGCTGCGAGGCAGGTCCCTGCCTATTAATTCCATTTAACAGAATAGCCAAGTAAAGCTCACAGAGATGACATCATTTGCTTGTCAGATTTCATGGCTCCTGAGTGCGGGAGGTGGCATCCAGAACCAAATGCCTCTTGCTCCCAAAGCCAGCATTCTTGCCACTACCCTGAGAGGCTCCACTAGAGGCACCTCTCTTCTCTGCCCTTAGGCATAACAGCAGCTCGGACTCTTGCCTGAAAGTCTGGTATTGATAGCCCTTGGCACCGTCCCCATGAGTGTCCTCAGCTGCCCTTCTTATACTTAGAAAATATCTCCCAAAATACTGCTAATCTAGTCATTATTGTTTTCTACAACACAGATGGTAAATGTACACTATGTTTGTTTGTTTGTTTTATGCAAAAAAGATTTTTTTTTCTTACTAGTGATGAGGCAATTCAGAATTATTCTACCATGAAAACTAAAGTTTCTTAATGCCACTTCCAGATCATTCTATTGACCTTATTTTCCAGGTAGAAAATGAACACCTTGGCTCAGATTGCCGTCTTGGTCGC
The DNA here is from genome assembly GCF_900497805.2 of Vombatus ursinus. Classification (NCBI taxonomy): domain Eukaryota; kingdom Metazoa; phylum Chordata; class Mammalia; order Diprotodontia; family Vombatidae; genus Vombatus; species Vombatus ursinus. The sequence continues at coordinate 5,997,287 of NW_020954625.1, read as the reverse complement.
AAGGATGGACGTCCTTTCTCTGGGGTTACTGCCTGCATAGACTTCTGTGCCCATGCTCACAAAGACACACATAACATGAATAATGGAAGTACTGTGGTATGTCTAAAGCAAATTATCACTTTTTAAAACTTTTTTCTCTTTTTTAATCTTTTTTTTTTCAAATTAGCAAACATTCATTTTCTTTCCCATTCAACCCTCCTCGCCTCACCCATTGGAAAAAGAAAGAAAAAAAAACAACTTGCAACAGGTACACATAGTAAAGCAGAACAAACTCCTATGTTGTCATGTCCAAAAATGTCTATCTCATTCTGCATCTTGAGTTCATTCTCTATCAGGAGATGGATAGCACAGATAATCATCAGTCCTCTGGAATTATAGTTGTTATTGCATCAATTAGCATTCCTGAGTCTTTCAAAGTTGTTTGCCTTTACAATGTTGTTACTGTATAAATTGTTCTCCTGGTTCTGCTCATTTCACTCTTCATTAGTTCATACAAGTCTTCCCAAGTCTCTCTGAAATTGTTACTTTTGTTATTTCTTATGGCACAATAAAGAATATTCTGTTACTTTCACTGACCATAATTTCTTCAGCCATTCCCCAATTAATGGGCACTCACCTAGTTTTCAGTTCTTTCCTTCCACAAAAGGAGCTGCTATAAATATCTTTGTACAGATGGGTCCTTGTCCTATTCTTTTCATCTCTTTGGGGTATAGGCCTAGTAGCAATATCCCTGCATCAAAGGTTACACATAGTTGAGTGACTCTGTAGGCATAGTTCCAAACTGCTTTTCAAAATGCCTGGACTAGTTCACAGTTCCACCATCAGTGCATTAATGTGCCCCAGCAAACTCTTTCCCCAGGTTTATTCCTAGTCATTTCTTATTTGTGTTGAAGTTCTGACCCATTTTTTAAGCACTCAGAAGTCATCAAAAGCTATTCGAACAATTTCATGATTTGAAATTCAATTCAACAAACATTTGTCAATTGTCTGCTATGTTCATTGCTCTGGGTTCAGCACCAGGGTTATAAAGACAAAAACACAAAATAGTCCCCCTCCTCAAGGAGCTTGTGTGACTTCAAGAGGAGCCCTAACATGTACTTGGTGATGGCAAAACACATTTCTTGTGCTAGCAAGGACGCACGTCGTGCAAGAAAATTGTCTGTTTAAACTAGCCTTTGACCTTAAAAGACCTATTGTGGTATCTTGGAAATTGAAAAACCTCACTTTCTGAGGATGGAGTGATACACAAATCCAGAACAGAAGCTCGTTTTGCCAATTGGTGTTACCTGTTCTCATTGTTTTCTCTGGATTCATAGCTCCATCTATGTGGGTGCTCCTTCCACTGTGAAAAATTGAAGCCCCTCCAAACCTGGCACCTTGTGTAGTTCTTGCCCATGCTTTGCCATGAATCCTTCATGGAAAATCTACCCAAAATGCTGGAGGCCTCGGTCTTGACTATTTAGTATCCACAAAATAGCAATGGACCACTTGAACTGTCTCTCTCATTTTTACCATATGATCCCATGAGCATGTCTTGAGGACAAAGAACTTGAGGAAGGTCTTTTCCACCACTTCTAGTGGAGTGCAGATGTCATGTTCATCAGTAATGATTGTGGTTATCGTCATCATCCTTTCCTCTTCTTTGGAACCCTTTTAGGTACCTGGACTAGGTCATGCTTTGGGACCACTGCCCGAATATGCTTCCTTCCTTTGCCCAAAAGGTCAAATCCATCCTGGTTCTCCTATAGTAACCTTTGAGAAGATAATCATTTTTGGTGTTTACTTCTAGGAATTACTCATGAGCAATGTTAATTATTAATATAAAGGTTGTTTTCTACCATGAAGTTCATTATAACCTGCTTTCAAACCAAAATGTTCGTGAAGTGCCTGGATAGTGAATCTAATTGTGCTGCTTTGGCTGATATACCATGGCATTTCCTCTGTCTGGAAATCATTTAGAGGGAGGTTTTCCAGTAGTATCCAAAATCTTAAAGTATGACTTTTTTTTCCTTTGAAAAACCTTTTTTTTTTTTTTTTAAATTGAATGGTAAAATAATTGCGATTACCATAAAAATGTTTTTGGTGTAGATGACAGTTCTTCTTGGCTATTCAAGATAGTTCACTGAAAATTGGGCAGACCACGAATTTATGAATGTGGATGTTGGAATTAAAGATCCCATTGGCAAAGGCTAGGGTAACACCAGGAATCATTTAGTTGAACTTGAATTAATATGGTCTGCTTTGTGCAGAACATTTTAAAGACATTGGAATGAAAATATCTGGAAGCTTTGATGTCATTATGCATGAACTCATGTTAAGGATCTGCATTTGTCCTTAATGGTTGATGTACATATGTATGTATGGATGCATGTATGTATGGATGCTGCTCTGAAAACAGACAAAATGGAATGTTCATTGACTACTAAAAGGTTAAGATGGACCCGGAAGGAGGCAGACAGAAAACTTTATGAAAGTCAGGAAGTGGTCTGTAAAGAAATGTAATAAACTTTACCTGTTTTTTCTTCACTTTTTGAAAACTTTTCCTGGAAGTGTATCTGAGCTATAGAGAAATAAGCGTGTTTGCTGTGGGCAGATGTTGGTTGATGTCTTTAGCCAATTTATTTGGAGATGGATAGGTATGATAGGTAGGAGTTTAAAAAAAGGTTGTATTGAAACCTTTTATTTTTACATCACAGTCATTTCCCTATATGTCCCCTGCCTCGTTTTCCTCTCACCCCACCCCACCCTGCCTAATGAGACTTGCCTTACAATAAAGAGAAAGGAGGAGATGGGAACAGAAAAGAGTGAGGATTTATGAAGCACCTACTTTGTGCCAAATCTTCCTGACTCCAAGCCCAGCGCTCTATCCGCTGTGCCACCTAGCTGCCTGAAGAATGGGCTCATTTTCTCGTCTCTTCTGAGTGGCCAAAATTGGTCATCATAATACCACAGTGTTCAGTTTTGTTTTATTCTTCTGTTCATGTACATTGTCGTGTTCACGCGTGTCATTTTCCCAATTCTGCTTACTTCACTCTGTCACTACCTATTTTTTTCTTTATTTCTCATATTCATCATTTCATTCACGTATCACAATTTATTTCACATTCCCTGATCGATGGGCAGCCACTTTTTTCTTTCTTTGCTACCACAACAAGGTGCTGTATGGATTCTTTTGTATTCTAGGGGCCTATATTTCTACTTCCTATGTTTTACAGCGGGCTGTCACAAATACAGAATGTTTTGAAAACTTTTTGTAAGGCATGACGTCTCTCTGTAAGCTGACTAACTTTATGCTGGCCAAATGATCCTTAATGTCAGTTACAGTGGATAATGTTAGATTACTTACACACAGATGATTCACAGGACAGCTATGAGTGGAGCCAAAACCAACAAGGAAGCCCACTAGAAAAGCAGCCACAACCTGCACCAGGATGGAGATCCAGCAATCATGGCAGCCCAGTGCTGCTCTTACTTTAGTAATGTCACAGCCTTGGTAGTAGTGGTAATTGTTTCCAATTGACTAGTGGTTCTGGCTTCCAAGGCCACAGCCCCTGATCCTGCTACATTGCCATTGGAGTTGATACCCTCCCTTTACCTCCCTTCCTGAAAAGAGCAAAAAGCCCAGAAACCACAACCTGCTTCTCCTTTCAGACTTGAGGATTTGTCTAGGGCTCTACCATTTCCCCAGCATTTCTTGTTCATAGACCAAGAATTGGAATGGGCCTTAGAGATGGTTTAACCATAGGATCATAGTATTATAGAGCTAGGGTCCTCAAATAATGCCTCTTTATTTTACAGAGGAGGAAATGGAGGCTCAGGGAAGTTAAGTGGCTTCCTCCAGGTCTCACAGTTAGTAAGCCTCAAAGGCAGGACTTGAACCCAGGTCTTCAGACTGCAGAGCCAATGCCCTTTCATGCTACCTCTCTCCTCATTTTATAGAAGAATAAATTGAGATCCATAGTGGCTAAGTGATTTGGTGAGGTTGTACAAGTGTCAACAGGATTTAAACCCAGTTCCTTACTCCAAATCCAGTACCACAGGATCATAGATTTGGAGCTGGAAAGGATGTTGAAGTTGTTTTTAAATCTTTCCTCTTCCTCAACTCACACATCAATCTGATACTAAGTCCTATTAACAATGGCTCTGCACCATTTGTAAAAATCCATCCCATTTCCTCTATTCCCATTGCCACTACTCTAATAATACATCTTACACCTACCTGGAATTTGCAATAGTCCCTTAACAGATCTTCTCACCCTAAGAGAGTTTGTCATTGATAGGAGGATATTTGCCAAAATAAGTATAATATTTTGAGAGACCCTCCAAGGAAAATTTCAAGTGTTTCTGGAGCATCGCGATGCTTTTGGAGGTTGCTGTCCAAACTGATGGACTCCATCAGGAATGTGCTTTATTTTCAGGGTGCTCATGCCCAGCCCTCTTCTCACCACATCTGTTTTCACTGATCACAAGCATGGCATGGTATCTGGCACAATTCATTTTAATGGGCAATGAGGGAGATGAAAAGGTTTAAAAGAGGGAATATATTGCTAAAATTGGTACTTTCTGCCATTGAATACATTTATAGATGTGTCACGTATTGAAACAGGCAAAGGCTTTCCTCAAACTGGCAAAATAAGAAGGCTTTGTGAGATTCTTTTGAGTTCAATACTTCTAATTCTTGATGTTTCAGGAAAAGTCAACATGATACCAGGTGATTTCTCACTTAGACTAGAAAGAACTTTGGATTCTCAGACTCCAAACATGTTCTGAGATGCTCTGTAATGCAATTATCAGAAGTCTCACCATAAAGTTTATCTAGAAAACCCACACAAGTACTTATTATATTGCTGCTCAACCCACTTCTACTTATTTTTCTGAGTTGCTGAAAACCCATGAAAGTCTTGGATTATCTAGTCAGTAAGAAGTATATCTAGTCCAGTAGATCTCAAACTTTTTGGTCTCAGGACCTTTTTCCAGGCTTAAAATCATTGAGGACCCCAAAGAGTTTTTCTTTATGTGTATTATGTCTATAAGTATTTATCATATTAGAATTTAAAGTATCTTAGTATTACTGTAAAAAATAGCTTTAATCTCATGGGCCCCATGAAAGGACTTTGGGGACTCACAAGTGTCCTCATATCACATGTTGAGAACTGCTCATCTAGTCTATACAGACAGAGGAAATCAGTACACTCCTAAAAATTTCACAGATTCACAGACTTTTAGAGTTAGGCTCTCATTGGCCATCTAATTGCATCCATACCTGAAAAAGGATCCCTTCTACAGCAATCCTGGCAGGGTATCACCTGATCTTTAATTAAAGATATATATGCTCACATATCCACAATGAGAGGGAATTGACAACTTCCAGAGGCAGCCCATTCAACTTTTTCCCCCAATTCGTTATTTATTTATTTATTAATAGCATTATTTTTAAATTTTGAGTTGCAAATTCTCTCCCTCCCTCCCACCCCTTCTCCACACACTGAGAAGGCAAGCAAAAATTTTATCAATTATACGTGTGAAATCACACAAAATATATTTCCATATTAGCCATATCATTAAAAATAAAAAAATAAAGGAAGTGAGAAAATGATATAATTCTTTCTCTGGAGGCGGATAGTGTTTTTTCATCATAAGTCCTTTGGAATTATCTTGATAGTTGATCAGAACAGCCAAGTCTTTTACTGTTGATCATCATTATAACATTGCTGTTACTGTGCTAATGATCTCCCAGTTCTTCTCACTTCACGTTGCATCAGTTCTTGTAGGTCTTGCCATGTTTTTTTCTGAAACCACACTCCTCGTCATTTCTTATAGCACACTAGTACTCCATCATAATCATATGCCATAACTTGTTCAACCGTTCTCCAATTGATGAGTAACCCCTCAATTTCCAATTCTTTGCCACCACAAAAAGAGCTGCTATAAATATTTTGTACATGTAGGTCCTTTTCCTTTTTTCTTTGATTTCTTTGGGGTACAGATCTAGTAGTGCTATTGCTAGGTCAAAAAGTATGAACAGTTTATAGCCTTATGGGCATAGTTCCAAATGGTTCTCTAGAATGGTTGGACCAGTTCACAACTCTACCAACAGTTATTTCACGTACATACCTATGTTCCTTCGTTCCCTCCAGCGTTTGTCATTTCTGATAGGTGTGAAGTGATAATGATTTAGAGCAATTTTTTCATATGACTATAGATAACTTTGATTTCTTCTAAAAACTTTGACCATTTATTAACTGGGAAATGGTGCTTATTTTTATAAATTTGACTCAGTTCCTATATATTTGAGAAACAAGGCCTTTATTAGAGAAACTTTTTGTAAAATTTTTTTATATTACTTCCTTGTCTATTGTACCTTTTAGCAAAATGTAGTTTCCCTGATTAGTTCTTTTCATTAGGTCTGGTTTTTATTTTGCTTGGTCTGAGATTATGATCGTTATTCTTGCCTTTTTCATTTTAGCTGAAGGATAATAGATCCTGCTTCAGCCCTTTATTTTAACTCAGTATATGTCTTTCTGTTTCAAATGTGTCTCTTGTAAACAACATATTGTTGGATTCTGGTTTCTGATCCATTCTGCTATCTGCTTCCATTTTATGAATGACCCTTCCCATTCACATTCACAATTATGATTATTAACTGTGTATTTCCTTCCATTCTATTTTTTTTCTGTTTGTCCTCTTTTTATCCTGTCCTTCCTCAAAAATCTTTTTTGCTTCTGTCCACTGTCTCCCTTAATCCACTCTCCCTTTTATTATCTCCACCAATCTTTTATCCCCTTCCTCTTCTGTTTTCCTATTGGATAAGAAAGATTTCTATACCCAACTTGTAGATATATTCTTCCCTCTTTGAAGTAGTTCTGATGAGAGTGAGATTCAAGAATTGCCTACCACCACCACCCTCCATTTCCCCCTCCACTAAAAAAGTTCTTTCTTGTGCACCTCTTTTATGTGATAAAATTTTCCCCATTTTACCTCTCTTCCCCCTTCTCTCAATGCATCCCTCTTTGTCATGCCTTCATTTTTTTGAGATTATTCCAAAATAATCACTCATACTCATGACCTCTGCCTATGTGGACTCCTTCTAACTGCCCTAAACATGATAAAGTACTTAGTTATTACATATATCATCCTCCTATATAGGAATGTAAACAGTTTAACTTTATTTAGTGTTTCCTCTTTCATTAAATGTTGATTCTTGGTTGTAATCCTAGCTCTTTTGCCTTCTGAAATATCATATTCCAAGCCCTCCACTCCTTTTATGTGGAAGCTGCTAGATCTTGTGTGATCCTAACTGTGGCTCTGTAATATTTGAATGGTTGCTTTCTGGCTACTTACAATATTTTCTCCTTGATGTGAGGCCTTCAAATTTACCATTACCCTAGCTGCTGCTGCACCCACTTCCCAAATAAGACAGCCATCACCTAATTATGTGTTCCTTTAATGACCGAACCCCACCAGCCTCAAGTTTAGGAAGGTGGCATCCTACCATGAAGATACAGAATGATGTCAGAATGGCTGTTTCTCATTTGGTCTCTAAGCAAGAAAGCAATTTCTCAGCTTCTCTAATGAAGTCAGAAGGCTAAAAATTCTTTTCTCCCCTTTTTCCCCTCTTCTAATCATTTATTTAAAATTCTTCGGTGTGACAAATTGGTTGATACTGAGGGGAATGTGTGAGATTGTGAGACATTTTTATGATGAGGTAAATGTTTACGGCTCTTTACCTAGGCCTGGGATTTCACCGCCTTCATTACCTTCATAGGGTACTGCCAGTGGTGCAATCCCTTCCAGTTGCAGATGCATAACCAGTCTGTAATTTAGATTCTTAGGAGGTTGTCTGGGAGCACCAAGGGATTAGTTTGTGCATAGTCACAGAGTCAGTATGTGTCAGAGGCAGGATTAGAACCCAAGTCTTCCTCTTTTCCTGGCTGGCCTTCCATCCACTAAGCTGAGCTTCCTCTCGAGGAAAATACTCTATCAAAAACATGAGCAAGTCCCAATGGGAGCAGGGCAGAGGATAAGGTCAAGAAGCCACTGGAGCTGGGTATTTCAAGCCTCCATTTTGAAATAGTTCCAGATTGGAAAGCAATTATTGGCTGAGGACCAGCAGAGGCGGGAGGGCTTGTCAGGCCTCCAGGTCTGGGTGAAAGGCATTTAGTGAGGCCTGGACTGGAATCGGGAAGGGAAGCAGAGATTTCATGTACAGAATTGGAACCAAGAGTTGCTTGATTAATTGATGCTGGTTTTATATTTTCTTTGAAATTAATGTTTTAGCTACAAGTGTTAGTTTGGCCTAAACATTAAAGAAGGAAAATTTGTGGATATATCAGTTCTGCCAGAATAATAAGACCATACCCATCTCTTCTGTCTAATGCTCAGCCTCTGGTATCACAGAGTAACCAGCAGAGTTCCTTTGCTTTACAGCCAAACATGGTCATTTAAGGATTCCTTGGCATTTTCAGCCCTGTCTCTTCCCATTAATGTTGGCTGGAGTTGGTGTCTGAGAGGACCACTTGGGTTAAATAAAATACATTCTCTTTTAGCTCAGCGTCCTACTCTAAGAAACAATCCTTTTTCCCCCTGTCTCTTCATGAACATTTTCTTCAAGAAAAGTTGTGGCAAAAAGCTACAGCCCTTCCTCCTGCCCAGGAAGCATTTCCCTGGCCCCTTTAATGCCAGTGACTTTCTTCGAAGATTATCTCCAGTTTGTGCTGTAATGTCTTGTTTGTACATAGTTATTGGTACAAGGTTCCCATATCCCCACACCCCATTAGACTGTGAGCTCTTCAGGAGAAACACTGGTTTGTTTGTTTGTTTTTATTTGCCTTTCTCTGAATTTCAAATATGATGGGCAATTGTGTCCATGTTGTCTCCCCATATTAGATTGTAAATGTCTCGAGGGCAGGAATTATTTTTTACTTTATTTGTGTTCCTAACGTTTAGCAAGGTTCCTTGGATGTCAGGCGCTCCATAAATGTGTATTGACTAGTATAGTACTTCAATAGAAACCAATGTTTGGAAACAGGAAAACATGCTGAGTATCGCAAGTATCCCGAGTTGACTTACTATTGGGGACCTGAAGAGTGATTTCAAAGCCCCTAAGGGAAAACAAGAGTCCTCCATGGAGATGCCCTGGTACCTAGAAGGCTCTCAGCCTTGATACCTCTCTCTGTGATTCTCTTCACAGGTTTGTACATTGACAAAAGAAGACAACCGGTCAGTGGGTGTGGTTCCCAAAGATGAGCAGCTCCATGTGCTGCCACTTTACAAAATTTCCCAAACAGATGAATTTGGTACAAAAGAAGGATTAGAAGCCAAGATTAAAACGGGGGCTATCCAGGTGCTCACCGCCTTCCCCAGAGAAGTGAGGATGTTAGCAGAGCCAGTGAGAGCCTCTAAGAAAAAGAAGGCGGACGTCAGGAGGGGGCCGGCTGAAAAGCCTGGCCAGGTGCCAAAGAAACACCCACCTCCAGTAAAGTTCAAAAATGGGCCTCCTGAAGTGTGCACCAAGGCACCCCAACCTTTAGGTGAGTAGCACAGAACTGACTTGGTCATTCTTCCAGCACCAGGAAGGTGGAGAAGACATTAGCTTATCTAAAGGTTGTATTTCCCCTAGCACAATATAGTGCTCTGCACACAGCAAGTGCTTAATCAACGTGCACTCCACTGAACTCAAGCCACTGGTTTAAGAATTGGGGAGATCTTCTGCACTTGATTTTCTTCCCCCTCCCTCCTTTAAAAAATGTCATCTTCCTTTGCCTGATTGAGAAAATGATCAAACACATCCTGGTTTTCTCAGGCAGAGTTAGAAGAGCTAGATTAGAATCATGGATCTGATGCTGTTTGTAAAAGTTACCTCCCTGGACCTCAGTTTCTTCAGCTGAAAAATGAGAACAGCAATATTGGAATTGCCTACTTAATGGGGTGGTTGGGAGGAAAATGATTTGTAAATCTTTATAACACTTCCAATGATGAGTTATTATTATTAATTACTGTAGAATTATGTGGATAATTATTGAAGAATTCTGGATAGTACATGTATAATACTTTTATGGTTCGCAAAGCAAAATACTCTCTCATTTGAACATTACCACCACCCTGCTGAGTGGCTATTGTCACTCCCATTTCATGGATGAGGAAACCTGAGCCTCAGAAAAGTAAAGTAACTTGCCAGGGTCACGCTGCTAAGTTGGAATCTGAGGACGGATTCAAACTCAGATCTTTCTCCCTCAAAAGTACAGCAGTCAATGCACTGCCTCACCTGGTCACCTCCTAAGTCCACCATAGCTGGAGGAGGAAGTAGTCTCTAACAAGCTTTGTGATAATAGCTTTCCACAGCTCTTGGTGCTTAACTACTTTGAAACAGTGAAAAATAAGAGACGTAGTTACTCTCTGTGCTTTACCCACCCTCCTCCATACAGAGGGATCCCAGGAGGAAAAGGAGGGAATACAAAGTTGATGTGATCTGGCAGGAAGAAGAGGTTCCTTGGGGCCCTGTGGTCCTCGACTATGGCCCACCCAATCCTATGATTGCATTCAAAGTGTTTCACTTTTTTGTGACACCTCTCTTAACCATCTCACCATTACAGATTATTTAGCTGAGTTTGAGGGGTATTCTCCCCACGTTACAGATGAGCAGGTATAGATCACACTGGATTCTTAGGAGCTCCTGGCCAGCCCTGGGCATTGGCTCTGGCCATCAGAATGGGAGGATGCAAGAGCAGCTTTTCCCTGGCCTCTTATGGTGTCCAGGTATCAGTCTGTGTCTGACCCTCTTCACTGTTTGTTTTACATTTCAACCCAAAGCTTATCCCTTGAAAGTTGGCATTCTGGTTAGATATGTTTTGTTTTTCCAGTTCCATCATTTCATTATTTTTTCATTCCAAGACTCTCATTTCTTTCTTTGGGTTGTATATCACATTAATAGTAATTCCCTTTACTCACTGCATTGAGTATTTACCTAATGTGTGCAAAGTACTAGGAGAGATTAAGATGAAAAAAACTAGTTCCTACCTTCTGCCTGGCAGAGTTCACGACGGTACCCATGACTAGAATCATATGCCATAAATCTGATAAGGGAAGTCCAAACGGCTCTGTGAGATTGAAGGAGGGAGAGCTCACTTTTAGCAAGGAGAATCAGGAAGAGTGGCATCAGAGGCCATTGAAAACTTGTGAAAGCGCACATCTGGTCTGCAGCGTGGCAGCCACTCACTCCTCAGGGTCGTGAAGAGATGGAGGTGACTCTTCTCTGTGCAAATGCTTCATGACCTTTGCTTTGGCGTCCCCCCACCTCCTTAATGGTGGCTTAGGCCTCTGCCTTTCCCTGGGATTCTAGAGGTGACACAGATATCTCAGAGGGGCCTCTGAGGCGTGGCCCCTTTAATTCTATTTTCATTTCTACGTGAAGACTTCTCCAAGTAGCGAGAAAATGAGTTGATGTAACTGAGCCTCCACTTTCTGCTTTTCTTTAGGTTGTGGGTCTGCGCCAATTGTTTCATTTGCAATAATCACTTCATAAAGTAGAAACCTCAGCAGTTTTTGTTAATGATCTGGTCATTTAAGCTGATAGTTTTCACAGTATTAAATCAGCCCTGAAACCTCACCAATGAGAGTCTTTGTCCTTTTCCTTCTGTCCTGTTTTGTTTTCCCTTGTTTCTGTCTTTCTTTCTAGCCCAAGTAAAATTTTCCTTTAGTCTATTTGTGTGCCTTTTCACTTTATCTTATATTTATTTCTTCTCATCACTTTTTGGTCAATTTCTCTCCTTTTTTCTTTTTTTTTCTTTTTTTTTTCTAGAGGGAAATGGGGTTGATCTTTTCCATGTAAAGAGCAAGCAATCTTGTGGTTTACCCACTATCATTTGCATCACAACTTTATTAGGATCTCAAAGCAGGTGTCTGGGTCAATAGACAAAAAAGAAAAAGGAAGCAAGTATTTACAAAGTGCCCAGCATTGTGTTAAGTACTTTACAAATATCTGGGAAGTAGATTCTATTATTAGCTCCATTTTACAGTTGAGGAAACTGAGGCAGGCAGAGGTTAAGTACTTACCCAGGTTTACACAGCTGGAAAGTGTCTAAGGCCAGATTTGAACTTGGCTCTTCCTAATTCCAGGCCTAGCCATCTATCCACTGTGCCTGATTCTTCATGACCCTGTGGACTGTAGCATACTGATGCTGGCCATGAGGTTTTCTTGGCATAGATTCTGGAGTGGTCTGCCACTTCTTTCTCCAGTGGATCATTTTGTCCTGGCAATCGGAGGTTAAGTGACTTGCCCAGAGTCACACAGCTAGGAAGTATCTAAGGCTGGATTTGTACTCAGGTTTCCCTGACTTCAAGCCTAGCACTCTATCTACTGAGCGCCAGCTGCCTCACTGTGCCACCTAGCTATGTCTGAATGTAAAGAGGAGACTGAGAAAAAGTCTTTAAATGCTCGATGGGGAGAGAGTTCAAGGAACTTGATTTGTGTCATCAAGGGCTGCACTGAACTGATCATAGCTTTGGCATCTTCCTGTATTTGGTAAATATCAGAGCGATTTCATGAGATTCTGAGTCTTCACATTGCCACTTCACAGGTCTGTGAATTTGTCTACGTGGATACTCCATTATTGTAAGTTACTTAACTGTTCTCTGCCTCAGTTTATTCATCTGTAAGATGAGAATAATAACAATAGCATCTCCCTCCCAGGGTTGTTGTGAGGACCAAATGAGATAATATCAGCAATGTGTTTTGCAAACCCTAAGATGCTGTGTAAGTGTTAACTATTATTATTATTATAAATTATTAGACCACAGCTCCTCTAAGCCTTGGTAAAATCTTATGGATTGCAGTGGGCTAAAAAGTACATTACTGTGGATAGAGTTCTGCCCTGGAGTCAGGAGGACCTGAGTTCAAATGTGGCCTCAGACACTTGACACTTACTAGCTATGTGACCCTGGGCAAGTCACTTAACCCCAATTGCCTCACCAAAAAGCAAAAAAAAAAAAAAAAAAGTACATTACTTGGTGGCCCTCTTTCCTATCAAATAGGCCTTTTAAACAGTAGTTAAGTTGGACTTCTGTCCTTAGGACTATTGAAGCCTTTCTGTAATATAGTAATAATAATAATCACATTTGTATGATACTTTAAGGTCCGTAAAGTGCTTTACATAAGTTATCCCATTTGATCCTCACAATAAACCTGTGAAGTAGCTGCTAGTATTATCCATATTTCACAAATGAGGAAACTGAGGCAGACAGCGTTTAAGTGACTTGCTCGAAGTCATACAGCTAGTAAGTGTCTAAGGGCAGATTCAAACTCAGGTCTTTATGATTCCAAATCTAATACTCTATGTCCTGCCCAGAGTTTGTGCTTCACAGGCATAGCCCTGAAGAATCCAGGTTTTTCTCTCTGCCATGATGAGCCATCTGAAGAATACGTTAGTGGAGGTTTTGTTATCAGAAGTAATGACCCTCTGATTCCAGGTTCAGCCCTCTGTCCAGCATCCATGCTGCTGCTTACTTCCATTGTGTGTTATTTTCTGTCATGTAAATGATGGAGGGAGTTACGTTTAATAAGACGTAGTAGAAAGTGAACAGACCTTGGAACCGGGAAGCCTTGGCTCTTGCTCCGCTTCAGACACCTCCTGGTTGTGTGGTCCTGGGCAAGACATTTAATCCTGCGTGCTCTAAGCTGCCCTCCAGGACTGGGAAATACAACAAAAATACTGACTTGCATTGGCGGTGGAGGCTTCCTCATCAGACATCAAGGAAATCTCAGATCCTGTCCCTGTCCCCTATGGCAACAAAATGTAAAATGTATTTTTAAAAGATTTGTCAAAAGAGGTTTTTAAAATTTAGCTTTAGAGTTCAAAAGGAAGGAAATTCATTTAAGTGGAATATTTCATTCCTTTGACAATACTGTATAAATTAACTACTGTCATTCTGATGTGGAGTAATGGAGAAATCACTATAAATATCAAAGTGCCTGAGGAATAGAGAACTCAATTACCAACCCACACCACTCATGGCCTTTACTAAGACTTTCTGCTTGCCTATCCAACTTCTTCATAAAGTAGGTTGTTGTTGTTTTTTTTTTTTAAAGAAGAAGAAGAATGAATGAAAAAGAAGCTTTTTAAAAAAATAATAATAAATTTATTTATTTATTTTTAGTTTTATTTTATTTTATTTTCCAGATCTTAAATTGTATTATAAAGCTTGGTACTGGCTAAGAAATAGAGTGGTGGATCAGTGGAATAGGTTAAATATGCAAGACACAGTAGTCAATGACTATAGCAATCTATTATTTGATAAACCCAAAGACCCCAGCTTCTGGGATAAGAACCCACTCTTTGAAAAAAACTGCCGGGAAAACTGGAAAAGAGTATGGCAGAAACTAGGCATAGACTAAAATCTCACACCATATACCAAAATAAAGTCAAAATGGGCTCATGATTTAGATAAAAAGGCTGATACTATAAGCAGACTGGGAGAGCAAGGAATAGTTTACCTATCAAATCTACGGAGAACAGAAGAATTCATGACCAAACAGGAGATAGAGAACATTACGAAAAGCAAAATGGATAATTTTGATTACATTAAATTGAAAAGGTTTTGTTTTTTGGGTTTTTAGTTTTTTGGGTTTTTTTTGCTTTTTGGTGAGTCAATCGGGGTTTAGTGACTTGCCCAGGGTCACACAGCTAGTAAGTGTCAAGTGTCTGAGGCCAGATTTGAACTCAGGTCCTCCTAACTCCAAGGCCGGAGTTCTATCCATTGCGCCACCTAGCTGCCTGCATAGCATCCCATCTGTAGGGATTTGGTTTTTTGTTGTTGTTGTTGTTGTTTTTGTTTTTTGTTTTTAGGCAATTGGGGTTAAGTGACTTGCCCCAGGTCACACAGCTATAAGTGTCAAGTGTTTGGTCTGAGGCCGGATTTGAACTCAGGTCCTCCTGACTTCAGGGCTGGTGCTCTATCCACTGTGCCATCTAGCTGCCCCCCAAAATTGAAAAGTTTTTGCACAAACAAAGCCAATGCAACTAAGATTAGAAGAAGGGTAGAAAATTGGGAAAGAATTTTTACAACCAGTCTCTCTGATAAGAGCCTCATTTCTAAAATACATAGAGAATTAAGTCAAATTTATAAGAATACAAGCCATTCCCCAATTGATAAATGGTCAAAGGATATGAACAGACAGTTCTCAGATGAAGAAATTAAAGCCATCTATAGTCATATGAAAAAATGCTCTAAATTACTATTGATTAGAGAAATGCAAATCAAAACAACTCTGAGGTACCACATCACACCTATCAGAATGGCCAACATGACAAAACAGGAAAATGATAAATGTTGGAGAAGATGTGGGAAAATTGGAACACTAACAATGGTTGGTGGAGTTGTGAAATGATCCAACCATTTTGGAGAGCAATTTGGAACTATGCCCAAAGAGCTATAAAAATGTGCATACCCTTTGACCCAGCAATAGCACTTCTAGGGCTATATCCCAAAGAGATCACACAAAAGGGTAAAGGACCCACATGAACAAAAATATTCATAGCAGCTCTTTTTGTGGTGGCAAAGAATTGGAAATTGAGAGGATACCCATCAATTGGGAAATGGCTGAACAAGTTGTGGTATATGAATGTAATGGAATACTATTGTGCTATAAGAAATGATGAGCAGGCAGACTTCAGAAAAACCTGGAAAGACTTGTGTGGTCTGATGCTGAGTGAAGTGAGCATAACCAAGAGAACATCGTACACAGTGACAGCCATGTTGTGCGATGACTAATAGCGATAAACTTAACTTCCCAGCAATACAAGGATCTAAGACATCTCCAGAGGCCTCGTGATGGAAAATGCTATCCACATGCAAAGAAAGAACTATGGAAGTTGAATTGCTGTTTTTTTTCTCTTCTGTTGAGTTTTGTTTCCTCTTTCTGATGGTTCCTCCTATTGGTTTTAATTTTTACTTACAATATTACTAATGTGAAAATATGTTTAATAGGAATGTAAATGTATAGCCTATGTCAGATTGTGTGCCGTCTTGGGGAGGGTGGTGGTGAGGAAGGGGGAGAAAAATTTTAAACTCAGAAGCATATGGAAGTGATTATTGATAAATCAAAATAAATTAATAAAAAAGAAGAAGAATGAATGGAAAAGAAGCTTTTTTAAAAAATAATAAATTTATTTATTTGTTTTTAGTTTTCAACATTCACTTCCATAAGATTTTTTTGTTGTTTTGTTTTATTTTTGTTTTTTGCTAGGCAATGGGGTTAAGTGACTTGCCCAGGGTCACACAGCTAGTAGGTGTCAAGTGTCTGAAGCCAAATTTGAACTCAGGTTCTCCTGACTTCAGGGCCAGTACTTTATCTACTCTGCCACCTAGCTGTCCCCCATAAGATTTTGAGTTCCAAATTTTCTCCCCATCTCTCTCCTCTCCCACCCCATAACAGCATGTAAATTGATATAGGCTCAACATATACATTTGTACTAAACCTATTTTCACATTAGTCATGTTGTAAAAAAGAATTAAACCCAATGGGAGAAACCATGAGAGAGAAGAAACAAAAAAAAAAGAGAGAGAGAGAGAGAGCAAATAATATGCTGCAATCTTCATTCAGAATCCTGGATGTGGACAGCCTTTTCCATCATGAGTCTTTTGGAGTTGTTGAAAAGAAGCTTTAAGTGATGGTTATTGGGCTCTTATCTAATTTTCCATATGAAATTATTATCATGGTTATTATTTTATCCTAGTGAATGAAGGGTTTAAAAAGAGGCATTTTAATCTATCGTATTTTTAGAATTTTTTTTTCAATGAAATCATTATTTATGGTCAATTTTCTCATTTTACTTAAATATGTTCAACCGTCCCTTTCTCAAAAAGGTAGCTTTACCTTGACTGGAATGAATGACGTTGTCTATGGGAGTGTTCACCTGCTGTGGAATTTAGGCTCATAGTTCTTCTATGAGAGCATATTCTATAGGATTATATTTTTTAAAATAGAATCATTGAGTTGGTAGGGACCTTAGAAATCATCTAATCCATGCCCCCCTTGCTTATCTACCTTCACATACACACGTATGCATATACATGCATACTTTATTTTTTCCAATGAGAAATATGAGGCTCAGAGAGGGAGATGATGCAACTATGGTACTAAATTTCCAATTGCACTCCTCTAAACTTTACAAAGACGAGGACAGTTCTTACTCTATCTTACATCAAGGCAATTCTATGTCCACTCTGCATTTAACAAAGTCTTAACTGTCTGTGAGGTGCAGTTGGCAGTTTGAGGTGTGTTTCTGTATCCACATTTTCACAGCGACATGAACAATAGGGCAATCATGATATAGTGGATAGGCTGCCAGACTTAGAACCAGTGAGGCTTGGATTCAAATCCTGCCTCTGATTCTTTGTAACTCTGTGATCCTCTTAAATTTGTTAACCTCTTGACTCCTCCATTCCTTAGGACTTCCCCCAGACCTCACTGAAGACATCAAAGATCCTCAAAATGGAGATGCACTTAGGAAGAAATCAGCAAATGTTAGACAATAGAATGACAGGAAAGACCCCTGGCCTTGAGCCTTGGCTCTGCTCCTTCCTACCTGTGTGGCCACAGGTAGTCATTGCTACTCCCTGGACCTCAGCTAGCTATCGTCTGTAAAAGGTGCAGGTTTAAAAAAATGTCAATAGATTGTAGAGATCTTTTGTTATCTCATCACGTAGGTGGCCCCTTTCACTCTTGCCCTCCGAGAGAGCCATCTCCCTTATGACATACATACATGCACAATACACATACGTACATACATACATATATAGAAGAAGAGAAAAAAACAGTCCAATAAAACCAACCAAAACAATTCAGAGGTCTGGGTCCATGAGTAGGTATCATTGCATGAAGTATCAGACTTTTTCAAACTAGGTGATTTTGAAGATCCTTTCTAAGTCCAAATATTATGATCTCAATTTTAAAAACCATATGCCAAATAATTTAAGAGTAGCACACTTCATTAGAAACATTTACTTATTGGGTACTATGTAGAAAAGCAGTTTTTATTCATGTTTTGGTATGATTTTTCCCCCTCTTTGTCATTCCTTTTTCGTATAGGTAGCAAAACTGAGGCATTGAAACCTGACATAAAGAGTGAACTTCCAGACCCACATTTTAACCTTCATAGTGTGGCCAACACTACAAGCTACTCTTGGATCAAATCCATTCATCACCCATTGAAAGGGACAAACTTACCTCTGAACTCCCTGACTCCTGTGTCTGGCTTGGCAGCAACTTCATTTCAGAATGACTCTGAAATTTCCTACGGGTTTTCAGATCAGGGTAGTGTTCCACCCTGGACAGTGGTTTCTACAAAATACAGTGGTGCTAATGCAGTAACTGAGGAATGCCCTGGACTTCTACTGAATGCTGAGCCAGCATCTTTTCCTGGAATGACTTCCACCATGACAGATCCCCAAACTCATGCTGACCTTCCTACTGGCCCAGTTGAGCATCTAATTTCCAACATGGCAAAATTTCAACCTCCATCATTACTGCCACCCGTTACTCAGATAGCTAGCCCTGGTGACTCCAACCCAGTGAAATTAGACAATGAGCACAAGACAGGTCCAAGTGAAATTTCTGCTTTGGCTTCATCCCTGGTGAATGCCAGCAGACAAGAGCCTGAGCTAGCTGCTCATTTCCCATCAGCTGCTGAGCAGATACCAAGTGATGAGCTGACAGAGTCAGCTGACAGTGAAGAGAAATCAGAAGAGATGTGGTCAGACAGTGAACACAACTTCTTGGATGACAACATTGGGGGAGTGGCAGTGGCCCCTTCCCATGGCTCGGTGCTAATTGAGTGTGCCCGGCGAGAGCTTCATGCCACGACCCCCATCCGAAAGCCAAACCGCAACCATCCCACACGGATCTCCCTTGTCTTCTATCAGCATAAGAACCTGAATGAACCAAGGCATGGGTGGGCTGTATGGGAGGCAAAGATGGCTGAAAGAGCCCGAGAGAAAGAGAGAGAAGCTGAAAGGCTAGCTACTGAAAATGCCAACAACCAGAAAACCAAACAGCCTACTGAGAGTCCTGAGATTTTCTGTGAGGAAAATGAATTGAACCAAATTCCTTCCCGGAAAGCATTAACAGTAACTCATGACAATGTCATTACAGTGTCTTCTTATGCCCTCACTCAAGTCGCAGGACCCTATAATCATTGGGTCTGAAGGCTTTTAAAACACAGAATCTTGTCCCCATGCAATGTTCTGTTACTTCAAGGTGCTGTTGAAAAAAAAAAAAGAGTCAAGTTGTAGTTTTCTCTTTGTTCATCTCAACCATTTTAAGGCTGAGGTAAAAAAAAAAGGGGGGGAGAGTGATTTCTTAAATGTGACTTTATATTTTGATCATTGGTGGAGTGGTGCTTAAGCACATTTTAAACAAAAAAAAAGAAATTTTATAGTTTTTAATAGATTGCTTAAGAAAAGTTTTGGTTAGGTTATTAACCTTGATAGAAAGATTCAGTTTATGACCTTTAGGAATTTATACTTTTGGTGCTTTAAATCGAGTCTGTTTACTATGAAAGAAAAATCATTTTTAGAGGATTTTAACAGATTCTTTCCTATTTTAAGAGGTAAAAATCAAGTTTTACAGTATTAGCTCTCCATAGTTCTTGGTGCTTAACCACATTGAAACAGTGAAAGATAAGCTGAATTATTACTTCATGGTGCCATTGTTCCAACAACTTCCAATCATTGTGCTAAAAGTGAAAGTCCATTTATACCTTCATAAATTACCAATGAAATTCCCTCTCTCTGGAAAGAGTTCTCGTATCATATAGAATGACCCAGTTGTTATCCTTAGTGATGGTTGGAGGCTGTTTGTAAACTGTAAATATATATACATATATATATTTTAAAAGCACTTTCTATTTTTAAAATTAACTTGAAATAGTATAGTATAAGAATCATATTGTCTATTGTTTGTGCATATTCTACAAAAGAAATCATTTTATTCTTGCTGTGTAGAGTTCCATATTGCTACAACTGAAATATGTATACTAATAATGTATGTGGTTTGTGGTGTTTCTTTTTTATTTGACCTTTTTTTCATTGAAGATATCAGATACACATAAATCAGTAAGCAATGCAGAAAACTGTTGTCTACAAAATCGAAGTTAGGAAATATATTACCAATGTTTATTGGTGTCATTATTGAGAGTTAAATAATATACTGGGAGCTTTTTTAGGGTAAACTCCCTGATTTTTTTGAGCAGTCTTACAGTTAGTAATCTAACCAAACTCTCATCCGTCCTCATCAGTGAAGAATTTTTCTGAACAAAGATGGGTGAAGTAGACCACCAAATCCTCCTAAAGCCCAGAAGGTATGGGATGAGCAACTAAATAAGTAAAGAAGCCCTAGACTTGCGTTGTTGATTCTGAAAACTCTTACTGATATGGGAGAAAAATGGATTCAAATGAAAAAACAAAACCTTTTTTTTTCATTGTATATATAAAATGCATCAAACAAGGTCCTACAGAAGTGTTCAGTGGTCAGGACGAATGCTAACTCAGTTCAGATAGGTCTTTTTTGTTTTCCTTCATGAGGAACTTCTGTGAATATTTTAAAACATTGATTTACATTTTGTTGTAAACTTTGTTTTAATTTTGAATCATTTGCTCCCAATTTTTGAAAACTTCTGTTTCACCAAATAAATAAGGTTACTTTTGTTCTAAAAAATAGAAAAAGTAGACACTCCATTTACTAAATACTATAGAATCCCACCTTCTTTTCTTTTTCATTTTTACATTTATTTATTGAATAGAAGTTATAGCCAAACAGTAAGGTTATCTAAACTAAACCTTTTGTCTATGAAGAATTATACTAATGCTGTATTTGACTGTGTTATAATGTAGAGGTGCTATAACAAAATAAATCCGAAATGTCTAGGTTACTTGCTAGTATCTAAACTAATGGTGCTTTTTCCTTGGGAATGCCATAGGAATCTACCACAACCATTAATACTGAAAGTTTGGGTGCAGAAAATACACGAACTTGTTAATTAAAAAAATGTTTTTTTTTTCCTGTATACCCCTCATTGGAGTTTCATTCTCTCTCTTTGAACGCTTTGTAACTTATTTGTCTTAAGTAGGATTGGCAAATACCCTGTGGAGAAAGGTGTTGTGTCCAGCTTTTGACTGCTTCAAATAAAGGAATATGAAGGGATTATAAAGAACAAAAAAGGTCAAAATGCTGGACCACCATCTTGGACCAGAAGTTTTCTGCTTCTTGAACATATATAAGAAAATACATTGAATTATTTTAGTCTTTGGTGTGCCTTAGATCTCCTTTTAAGACATGTATATTTTTGTGAGCCTGAAGTTCTGTATATGTTATGACTGTATAAGTGGTGAATTGTAAGTTGTTCTGGCTGCTTCAAGGTATTTTCGAGTATTGGATGATCAGGAATACACACTTCTCCTCTGTTTAGCACAGTGGCCTATTACTGACTAGAACTGGCAACTTGAGCCAAGTAGCTTTAGAAATTAACTATCTAGTTCCTCAATGATTAACCCTGTCTTGAAGTTCTTAAAATGGTAAAGGCAGAGCTCCTGTAACCCTCAGCCCCCAAAGAGCAACCTTACTGATCCACTGTTCGCAGGGGTGCTAATGCATTTAATCATTTTCAATTCTGAGCCTTTGCTTTTACTAGCAGCCTTGACTCAACTTATTTCCTAGTCAAGCAAATTTATTAGGAAAAAAATGCTGAGCTATCTCTTCTGTTTGGTGTGTGGGGACAGTAACAAATACAAACAAAGCTCAGAAAATATTACAGAAGTTGGCCTTGGAATTTTCTCTAAAATTTTTACCCATGGCCTTCTGGTCCAGGATTTGATAGGACTGGAGGTATTTAAATAATCTCCCTGAGGGAAAATAAGGCAAACTAGAGTTTTCCTAATTCTTGCCAGCGATTCAGAAGGAGCTCTCTATTCTATCAGCTGGAGTGCATGTTGTGGTACAGATCTGCCTCTTAGTAATCCACCTTATTTGGAACATGGAGGTCGGAGCATTTTCAGTTCAACTTAGTAGGATACGGCCTCTCTCTTGTGTTCTCTGGGCCCCTGAATCCTGACAAACATAAAGGGACTCTTACTAGTACACACACACACACACACACACACACACACACACACACCTCATTTCCTCTTCCTAGTTACCTGTGCCCTGAAATTTTTAATAAACACAAAAGGAGTTGGGTCCCTCAGAATTCAGGTTTTTGAAGCCTTATCAAATTAGGAAAACAACCAATTTGAACCAAGTTATTTTCCAGAAAATTTGAAATCCATTTCATTTTGTTATGCCAGGTTTTACCATAGCTGATGTCCATCCACAGTGGTGGACCCCTTTAAAATTTTTTCTTATTTCAGTCTTTTCCATTGCCAGCGATTTTTAAAAGCTTGTGTTCATTTAACACATAGTAAGTAGTCCACATCATATGTATCTCTTGGAATTTTCATTGTAGCATTTCAGAATACTAATATTTATGAAACCCAGAAATAATTCTGGTTTCAAATAGAAGGTCACTCAGAAGACTGTTCTATTAACATGATTTGATTAAGTCTTCTACTCTTATGTCCCTTCTCTTTATAATCATTACCTGAATTTTTTATATGGTATAAACCTTATTGTTAGTAATGCATTATCTTCATGGTTACTACATAGCCTGGGGGGTTTAACGTCATCACTTTGCAGCAAGTTACAAATCTCCTCGCCTCTGATCTCTTATCAAAGCTGCCCACCACAGCCAACAGCTAACTCTTTGGCACCATTGCTGTTACTTCTTTCATCAATCAGGATCAGTAGCCCAAGACACTAAAATTTCTAATTCATCTCTGCTGGTGTGTCCAGCTCTTTAACAAAATGCCAAGCAGGATGTTGATCTATAGCTTCAATCAAAGGATTGTTGTAATCATTGAAGGAACATTTCTTAAGTTGTTCGACTCAGTAAGTGCTTAATAAATGCTTGGTGAGTTGAATCAGTTTCAAACCTTCCTTTAAATGAGGAATAGGTTTACTGCCCATAAACCTGATTTTAAATTTCTTTACAGGTAATTATTTTGCTGCTTATTTTCTAGTCTTCCAGTACCTTTATTATGCAAGGCTGCATGCATAGTGTCTGTTTTTCTACTGGCCAAATGTAGCGTTCTCATGAGAGGCATTCAACTAGCATTGATCCACAGGCAAATTCTTGGGAAACACAACTGGTGACCCTGAACCCTAGCTAAGTTGGAAAGCAGCAGATGTGTCTCTCATGTAAATCATCTACTGAGAATCAATCCATACAAAACAGCCTACTTCCTATTCTACTGGTGTCATAGTGTAATCTGATTAATTAAAAAAGAAGAAACTATTACAAATAGTATGTACAAGGAAAGAAACCTAAAATATTTTAGGATGTTTAGACATATTTCCTCAGACAAAATCAGTAACGGTCATAAAATGATAGATTTAGCACTAGGAGGGATCTTTGAGGTCATGGTCTTCTAGTTCCAACCCTTTATTTTATAAAAGAGGAAACTGAGGCCCAAAAGGTTCAGTGGCTTGTCAAGGGTCACACAGATAGAAAGAGGCAGAGATGGGACTTGCAGTAACTCTAGAATCCCCTAATTCTAACATAATGCTCTTTTGACTATGGCATACAGATTCTATGCCAATGTCAGTGTTGTAGGAGCACATAACTGATATGCTTATTCCAATGCATGCTACGTCTATGTTGTATAATTCCATTTTGTCTATAGAAATCCTTGGTCGTGATGTCACATTAGCATGGACTTTGACATTGTGCGGAAAATTTTGGTTGAATAGGATGTCCATTTAACATAGAAAATCAGTTGCTCTGAATTGATGGAGAAGCAATCTTTTCTTTTTTTTCTTTTTTCTTTTATTTTAGGCAATTGGGGTTAAGTGACTTGCCCGGGGTCACACAGCTAGTAAGTGTCAAGTGTTTGGTCTGAGGCTGGATTTGAACTCAGGTCCTCTTCACTTCAGGGCCGGTGCTCCATCCACTGCGCCACCTAGCTGCCCCCTGAGAAGCAATCTTTTCTAGATGCCCTTTGTAGTTTCCAGGGCTGGAAAGAGAAAAGAAGCCTGGTTTAGGTGTCCTTATTCAGTACTACCTTGAAGGTATGGGTATATTTTACTCATGTGGAACTGTCCAGCATAATTAAAACAGCTCTATTGATGCAGCCTGATGACATCATAGCAATGTGTCTTTCCACCATTTTGAAGAATTTGGGAGTATGAAAATTTTTATTTTGCCTTCTTTTCTGTATCTCTGCTCTTAGGGCAGAATGTCCCCCTCCTCTGCCCATGTCTATACAACAATCTCCATGACTTTTACCTGTGAAGGAATCTTATTGTCTCCTGCTAGATATGGAAGGCATGTTGTCCATTCCAATAAGCAAATACTTATCAAGGAACTATGTTGAGCAAGCTTCCAGTCAATTTCTCCCAAATCTACCTAAGTGTTTAGGGAGTTTAGAGAGGCCTCCACCAGCCCTAGCTTATTATTTGGTTGGGCAAGCCCAGATCACTAATCAGATTCAGGAGGGAGATTAAACTGTCAGTGATGGAGAGGTGTAACTCAAAAACCACAGTGGCCATGGAAAGGAAAGAGGGAAGATAATACCACTAAATCAGCTGCAAGCTTCAAGTTTTTCTGGAGTGCATCTAGCTGGTTTCACATTGCTTTGTATATATCTTGTTGAGTTGCCCTTGTATTTAAGGGCAAATCTTTACTAGATTGAGGTTCTGATTTTGAGGGAAGTGTTTTATTGTGCAAAGCTAGCTAGCTCATTAACAGGTTGAATTTCCTTAGCATTGTCCTCTAGCCGTGTAAACTAACCAGCTTTGTGGGTTAAGTACCACTCTCTAGACTGTTACTGTGTTCTTCCCAAATGTAAGTGCTCCACACTTTTTTTAGTGTTTCAGAAAATCATGAATCTATGTGTCCTTCACTTAGTCCTGAAATTTCTGGTTTTTAATAAAAACTGAGTTTCCTCTGTTAATTTCTCTCTCTGAAAAAGTTCATGCAGGTAGTTTTAGTCTAGGATAGCATTGTTGTGTCTACCATCCCAAAACTATGTGCTTGAAAGTTATCCCCGATCTCTCTGACTCATAACACTTGCAATTAATTCCTATTTCCTCTCACCACTCAATAAAACACCATTAACAATTGTTTTTGCCATACTACCACAAATAAGAAGTATTTATTTTGTGCTTTTGGGTTTTCTATAAACTTCTTTCTTGCCTTCTTCCTAAATTTTTTCCTGCCTTTTAGACAGTCCAATCAGTATCTAATGGGTAGGTAAACTCTGGGGCTGACCCCATACTTTCTCAGATTAATCCTTTTCCTCAATTACTATTTCCTCCTGGCTTACAAAACTCTGCCCCAGTTTTTTCCTTTCTATATCCCTATTGCGTTACATTATTTACCCTGTAGGTTCTTCATTGTTGTTGTATTTCTGCCTGTTCCTCTGATTCTTTATCTTCTACTTAACTGTTCATTCTATCTTATTGGTGATTTTCATCTAGAGATCTTGTGCCATCTAAATGATAGCATAATCATATCAAGAGGCAAGAGAGACATAAATGTTAGGTAACTTTCTTTTTACTTTCTCTTATGGATTCAACCTATACTTCTGAGGGATAATGATGATTCCTAAATGAGTAATCCTTATTTCTTCCCAATTAAGAAGGCTAGGTAGTAATTGACTATGAACTGTTCAAAAGTGATTGCCTGATTTTTTTTCTCTCCTCTTCCCCCCAACTTGGTCTTCACTAATCCTAACTAGACTTTCATTCTTTTTCAGCCTGAGATCTTTTCCTCTGACTTTCCTAGTGAGCAAAGTCTTACTTTCAATTTCTATTCCTCTCCTTCCCCTCCTCCCTAACCAATTTGTACTTTAATAATAGGGAACCCAACAAAGTTGACCTCCCTCCCACTTCCCTGTTCACTTCTCTAGGCAATAGCTTGATGGAAAGAACAAAGTTTCTTACTTGGACGTATGTTCTTCTGATGACACCAGCCTGTTCTGAGAGAGGCAGGACTGGTTTTTTCAGGAGACTAAATCCTTAGGTGAGAAATACAGGCTACCTATGCATGTTTATTAATATCTATTGTCAACAACCCAAACCCTATGGCAGTTTGAAGCACTAAACTTATGTTCTTTAGTGAGCAATTGAGTTGCAAAATGGGGTATTAAAGTGGGGGAGGGGCTATTTAATTGATTATATCTAAAAAAGAATTTAACAAGACTTTGCTATTTTTTTGTCCCAGAGTCTTACACTCATAGAATTTAATTGGGGGAAAAATACTTTGATGGTTAAAAATCTGAATTGTGGAATATAGAATTCTTACTTAAATGCAAAATCATCAACACTTCATTTTAAAGGAGGAAATGTGCAATTGTTCTGTCCTCCTAATTCCTACCTGACTCCACATGCCAAGGGATTCCTTTAGTAATAACAAAAACTATTCTGAAGACTTGGTCTGATCAATTGAAAATTGGTTGAAAGCAAATGAAAGTTAGTTTTTTTATATATATAATTTATATGTTTTTGTTTTCAACATTCACTTCCATAAGATTTTGAGTTTTAAATTTTCTCCCCCTCCCTGTTCTCCTTCCCCAAGATGGTGTGCAATCTGATATAGTCCCTACTTGTATATTCATATTAAATATATTTTCACATTAGTCATGATGTAAAGAAGAATTAGAACTAATGGGAGGAACCACGAGAAAGAAGAAACAAAGAAAGTTAGTTTTAGAATGCTCTGAAGAGAGGTTACTAACATAGTCTAAGTAGTCATTCAAAAATCCTTCATAGTTGGTCAGGAGCAGGCTCAATGGGCCTGGTTGCCATTTGCAGGGTCCAAGGATGAGCCCACCATTTGGAAGTTATTATCCATTTTCCCTTCTGCTCTATAGACCAGTTTCACCCCAGTTAGAGAGGTAAAAGTAGCTGCTAAGAAAAATAGTAATAATTGTGAGAGGCAATCTGATGGTAATAATAAACCGTGTGCAGTTGTTTTCTTTTTACAAAGGGATTTTTTAAATTTCAATTTTCTTCTCAGTGAAGGTAGAGCAGTAATCATTTGTTGTTTCCATTTTATAGATGATGAAATAAGCCCAGCAAAGATAAATAATTTGCCGAGAGTTGCCTAGCTAGCCAGCACATCTGGAACTCAGTCTAGTTTTCCTGACACATTCCCCAGGTAAAGAGCAGCCAGTAACATAAACAAATAATTGACAAGCATAGCCAAGTTGAGAGTAGATATGGAACATTTCTAATTCATACTTAAGTTGCAATGGTGCTTCCAAAGTGCTTCAAGTTTTCCCTTCATTAATACTTCAGTTGAAATGGTGCTTCCAAAGTGCTCAGACAGTTTTCCTTTAAATGGCAAGGTGGTTGTTGTTAAGTGGTTTTTTTCAGTCATGTTTGACTCTCCATGACCCCATTTGGGGGTTTCTTGGTAAAGACACTAGAGTGGTCTGCCATTTCTTTCTCTGGCTCATTTTACAGATGAGAAAACTGAGGCAAACAGGGTCACACAGCTAGTAAGTGTCTGAGGCCAGATTTGAATTCACAAAGATGAGTTCCTGGCTCCAGGCCCAAAACTCTATCCACTGTGCCACTTAGGAGCTCCTAAATGGCAATAATTTTTGCTTAAACTTTGTTTTCATTATTTAGCTTACCAAACCTCATTTATGAATCCAAATTGGCATCAGTTCTTCATTACTGAGGTTTTTCTCTGTGTGCTTTTATCTTCTGTTATCTTCTTTTTTTAATCTGTTTTTATCTTTTTACTATTTAGAATATTCTGAATGGTTTCCTAAATGGTGTGGGAGAGGGAGTAGGACAAGCTTTTAACCAAACCAATAGAAGATTGCCTGAAAAGACAAAGGTCATATATAATGTACGCTGTCATTTAAGTTCAATGTGAAAGTCATTCTATACAAACTATAATAGCACTAAGGATGTACTGAGGGTAGATGACAATCCATGTTTTTGTCTTTACTGGTAGCAAAAATCTAAGGTGTGCTATCATCTCTGTAAAGGGCCACTGTATTATCTTACAGTTTTTCAGGCTTCCTTTTCTCTACTGCATCCAAGTGCAAATGTAACTACACATTTACCTGGGCTGTAAGAAGGGCAGATTTCTCACTATGTTCTTTACTGAAAAGACTATTCTTGGTGCTAGCTAATGTCAGTGGATTTGGCCTAAATATCATAAATATTTTATTCCCTACCCACATACAAACTGGAGTAGTGATGGCCCCAGTAACCTCATGATTCTTTACCAATTCCTAGGTTCTGTTATTAAACAGTTTAAGAAATATGAATTCACAAAAGCAAAGGATTTTTTTGCAGTGTCAAAAAGCAAACCAGTTCACTTTTCTTCAGATTGTGGAAATCTATTATTGTTGTTAATGATTATAAGTCAATGTGCATCACTGTGATAGGTGCTTTCAGAGAAGGACCCAAATAAAAGCCTGATAATTTCAATAATATTTGTGGGAACCATTTTGTTGGTAACATAAACATAAATTCCATTTCATTGTAACAAGCTATGGGGTGCATGGTCTCATTTATTTGTGCTGAAACACCATAACGTATTCTGGAAGGAAATCCAAACCCAGGCAGGCAATTCCCAAACCTGCTAGTTAGGAGAAAGCAACAGTACCAGTTCAGTTTTCATTCACAGTATGTAGGATCCAACCAGGTGGGCTCCCATGCATAGTAACACCCTGGTTCCATTAAGAAGTCAGCAGAAGTAAAATTCATTTGTAGGAAAGGGAAAGATTGTATTCAAAGACCATCATCGAAACTGAGAAGGTAGTCAGTTCTAAAGCAAATTAATCTCATTAATCAATATATTTTTTATTTTTTATTTTTCTCTTTGGGGGGGTGCATTTACTATTTATTTTATAGCTTTAATCTTTTGTACTTGGGAATGTTTTCCCTGTTACCAACCTACTGTATCACATGTTCTAGTAAAGAGAATGACTTAATAAGCAAACACTTCTTTAAAAAAAAACACTTCTTTTTTTTTTAAAGTTCCCAACATATGGGGGAAATTTTAAAAAGAAAAAGCACTTCATCCCATCATAGATGGTAGAAAAGGAGAGTTATAATGACTTAAGTTCATAATTAACATTTGAAATAACCTCTGCAGACAAGGGAACCCTTCCCAGCAGTACTTGAAGACTTTTGAGTTGTGACTGCATGTTACTTGAAAGATCTAATTAAGCTAAATTTTTGGTGCACAGCAGTTGTTGTACAGGATTCCATGTTTATGTAACAAGATGCATTGAAATGTTGATACTAGTATTGAAACATACATGTAAAGATAGTTATTGTGGAATTTGTCTGTTCTGTTCTATTTTCTTGTGTGTCTCATATGTTTAGAGCGTTAAATTTCATTTTTCATTGTCCTAACTAAATAAGGCTAAATGAATACTGTAATTGAAAATATATTTTAAATCTTGTCATGAGTTTTTAAAAAGTCTATTACAAATTGTATCATTCCTGATTACACAGAACTTTGTGGGTGGTTTTAAATAAATTTTATACTTCTATTTTGCATTTGATTGTCTAATTTTTCTTTCCTCTTAAATTTTTTTTTTATTTTAAGATTTAATAGCTGAAGAGAGAAATTCCATACATTTTAAACTACAAATAGAAATAGCCAATTTTCCCCTTTGGAGAATACCAGCAGAATGATAGGACAATAACAATTGCATCTGACATGTATATTAAAGGTTTGCAAAGCACTTCATACCTTATCTCATTTGAGCCTCAAAGAAAAGGAAAGCTAAGTCTCAGGGAAGTTAGATGACTTACCTATGACCACACAGCCTTTCCATGCCCCTAATCTGCCTGAAATATTGTAAACTGTATTTACAAAGGGAAAAAAATAGTCTTAATGAAGGAAAGCAGTTTTGGCAAAAAGGTCTTAGTGACAGTTCAGCAAATATACGTAACCGGTAAGTAGGGAATTATATTAACCAAGTGGATGTTTGGTTCCAAACATCAGTTCGGAAGCCCCAAACAAGTGTTAGTTAATCTAATTTGGGTGACAAGGTCCTACAGAGGATTGAAAGTTAGTTGCACTTGGAGTCAGGAAGACTGCCAAGTACAAATCCAGCTTCTGACTTTACTAGCTATGTGACCCTGAGCAATTAATTTAACCTCTCTCTGCCTCAGTTTCTTCATATATAAAATGGGGACATTAAAAATACCTATCTTACAGGGTTGTGAGGATTAAATGAGATAATGTCTGAAGCATGTTGCAAACCACAATGCACTCTATATGTATGCTAGCTCTTTTTAACTATTATCAATCTTACCAAATCTTGTTCAGTTACTTCTAGCCACATTTTCCTCAGAGGTGCATACATTTAAGCTTCCTCTAACTTGTTAGATTGTGTGATCTGAGTAGGAACCAAATTCCTTTGTGGGGAGAAATCATTATTTCTGTAGGCACCTGCCTGTTGATGGAAGAAACACAAGCCTACTTACATGAATACATAAGAAACTATGATATCTATTTGCAATCCAGCTTTGAGAGTAGATTTAATCAACTCCAAAAACAAAAGATTTTTAAAGAAGAAATTGGGCTGAAGGAATGATAGTATTCTTTAAATGGTAGGAAGGAAACTTTATGATATCATAGGGACTTAGAGCTGGAAGAGATCTTTGAAATCATCTAGTCTAACTCCATTGGTTTAAAGATGAGAAAACAGAGGTTTGACTAAGAGTCCACTTGCCTGAGGTTAAATTGAGTCTTTGAGTTTGGAAGGATTCCCATGGAATCATGGTAGACATCAATTCTTCTGTGAAGACTCTCTTGTCAGTCAATTAGCATTTATTAGGCACCTAGGCTGTGTGCTAAGCACTAGGGAAATAAAAAGAGGCAAAAGAGAGATCTTGTCCTCAAGGTTCACAATCTGATGGAAGGGACCACAAGCAAACAAATGGTAAAAACAGTTTCTCTACAGGATAAATGGGAAATCCTTGAGAGGGAATGGCACTACAGCTAAGAGGGGTTGGGAAAGGCTTTCTGCAAAAGGTAGAATTTTAGTGGAGACTTATAGGAAGCCAGAGAAGGTTGCAGGCAGAGTCAAAAGAGAGAGAGTGTTCCAGGCATGGCGAGACATCCAGAGAAGAGAATCACGAGGTGGAGGATCTTGTTCGTGGGCTGCAAGGATCCCAATGTCACTAGATTGAAGAGAAGGTGTAAGAAGCCTGGAAAAGTAGGAGGGGGCTTGGATATGAAGGGCTTTCAATACCAAACAGAACATTTTGTGTTTGATCCTGGAGATGATAGGGAGCCATTGAAGTTGATTGATGTATGTGTATGTGACATCAGACCTGTGCTTTAGAAAAATCATTTTGGTGGCAGAATGGAGGATGGATTAGAGTGGGAAGAGAGTTGAGGCAGGCAGATGGACTAGCAGGGTTTTGCAGAGGTCCAGATGTGACATGATAAGGGCCTGCAGAGGAGAGAAGGGGGCATATCTGAGAGATATTGCAAAAAGGAAATTGACAGCTTGGATATGGGGACTGGGGAGGAGCAGAGATAGTGAGGAGTCCATGATGATTCCTAGGTTGTGAGCCTGAAAGACAGGGAGAATGGCGATATCCTCTAAAGTAATAGAGAATGTAGATGATTTGGGGGAAGGATAATGAATTCTGTTTTGGATATATTGAGTTTAAGCTATCTACTGGACATCCAGTTTAAGATGTCTGAAAAGCAGTTGGAGATATGAGATTGGAGATCAGCAGAGAGGTTGGGGCAGGATAGGTGGATTTGTGAATCATCAACTGAGAGATGGTAATTAAATCCATGGACACTGATGAGATCAGGTGAAGTGGTAGAGAGGGAGAAGAGAATACTCAGGACAGAACCCCGAGGAACCTACTGTTAGAGGATGTGAAGTGGAGGAGGTGGAGAAAAACTACAAAACCATTCTGACTGGGTCCACTACAAATTTACGGTACACAACTTCAACTGGCCCTCACTGCTTCTAGGCAATCCTAGGCAACAACCTACCTTATCAGCTCACTATCCCACTCTCCCCAGTGGCTCTTCCAAACCTTTTCAACCCTCCTCAAACTTCCTATGGATCTCCCTCCTCCTAATCTCTCAGCTGAGAACTTTGTCTCATATTTTACAGAAAAAATTAAGGGCATTGCCTGTGAGCTCCCTCATCTCCCCTCTTCCTTATCTCCTCTCACTCAGATGCCTTTGGTACTGTCTCACACTGATGAGCTGGCCTTACTCCTCAGCAGGACTAACCCCTCTACTTGTATAAGCAATCCCATTCCATCGCGTCTCCTCAGACAGATTGCCCCTTCTGTTATCCCCATGCTTTCATTTATTTTTAATCTCTCCCTCTCTACCAGCTCCTTTTCTACTGCCTACAAATATGCCCATGTCTCTCCATCCTTTAAAAACAAACAAACAAACCACTCACTTGATCGTTCCATCCTTCACTATTGTCCTATGTTTCCTTTGCCTGTTGTAGCCAAACTCCTCAAAAAGGCCGTCACAACAGGTGCCTCTACTTTCTCTCCTCTTCTTAACTCCCTACAATCCAACTTTCTAACCTCACTGGTGGATCTACTGCCTCGTGTCCCCCACTCCCATCTATCCCCCTTACTCCTGACATGTACTCTTCCATCCAGTGACATTGGCCTACTGGCTATTCTATGAACAAGACATTCCATCTCTCAATTCTGGGTACTTTCTCTGGCCGTTCTCTATGCCTGCAATGCTCTCCCTCCTTGGCTCTTCCTACTGACTTCTCTGGTTTCCTGTAAGTCTCCACTAAAATCCCACATTCTACAAGAAGACTTTTCTAACTCCTCTTTTTGCATCCCCAGTGCTTAGCACTGTGTCTGGCACATGGTATATGCTTAGTAAATGTTTGTTGACTGATCAGTTGATTGACCCCCTAAAGCAAGTTCATTGCTGCATAATATAAAATAGTAAAATATGGTATAAAGTCTAATGCATTAATGTAACCAATGCTATAATGCAATTAAAATAGGCCACTCTCCTTGTAACACTGAATCCTGTGAGCAAAGGAGTCGAACCAAGAGCAGAGGCCAAACAAAGAGAGGAGAGAGTTAAAGGTTGCGGCCAATTAGATCTTTTTTTCTTTTTTTCTTTTTTGGCTAGGCAATGGGGTTAAGTGACTTGCCCAGGGTCACACAACTAGTAAGTGTTATGTGTCTGAGGTCAGATTTGAACTCAGGTCCTCCTGAATCCAGAGCTGGTGCTCTATCCACTGTGCCCAACTAAACCTTTTTGAAGGTGCCTCCAGGTCTGGTTCTACAACAATTGCTAAAAAGGTTAACAAATCCAGTTGTGGTTTGTCCTTCATTCTCGAAGAGGACCATGACATCAGGGAGATGATGGCGTGGGCTTGCGCTTGACTTTGATTTGAGTGAAGGAGGGCTGTGCAAAGTCACCAGCCTCACTTTCTCCTCCAGAGCCATCTGGGCCTATGATGCAGAGGGAGACCTTGGCCCTTTTCAGGTTCTCACTTTGAGTGAGGCAATGCCCATTCGGTGAAGAGGCCTCTGAGTCAAGGGATGGCACCTTTAATAAAAAAAAAAAATCAAACTGGGAGAGAAAGACCCTCAGGGTTGCTGGCCAAAAGAGAAACAATTACTTTTTATGTTCACTCTGAGCCAGGAGGGCCCAAAAAAATAATCATTAAGTGGTGCTTGGGCAGGGACCTATTGTTGTCCAATCCATGGAATCCTGATTGAATTAGGCTTAAGGCTTGGTCTTTGAGAAAGAAATCTAGCCGGTAAACCCCAAGTTAACTGGGTAGCTTTCAGCCATCAAAATTTAACTTCCTTTGGGCAGAACACCCTCAACCCAGGACAGTTGTAGAAAGTCTACAGTGGGACTTTCATGTGAACAAGATGGTGGACTAGACATTTTCTCTGATCCCCATGACTTCTCAAACCTGTCCAGACAGAAGTTATGAACCAAAGATAGAGCAATTTCAGCCATTTCCATGTTTTTAGGTGTTTCTAATTCCAAAGAAGGTTAAAAACAAACAAACTCAAATCTAAGAACCACTGCTGCTCCTGCACCTGCCATGCTACCAGCAGTGAGGTTATACTAGCAAACCCAAGGACACAATATAGGCTTACACAAAACATCCACACACACACACACACGCCCTGGTCCCTCTCTTTCTCTTTCTAGTGCCATGGAGACTGCATCTCCAGGCTGCAGAAGTTTGCTCAGGCTTCAACAGTCAGCTAGGAAAAGGCCCTTCAGCAACAAAAACTATCCAAGACTACGACCCAGAAATACCAGTGCTGCAAAGCTCTGAACAAGCCAGCACCAGGGAAAACAGGCTCTGAACTGCTGGAACCAGGCCAGAGAACTGAAAAAGAGAGGGAGTGGAACAGGTCACAAGAATGGGGCACTATGCATGTGAGGGGCCGTACAGCACTCCACCAAGTCCGAGGGAGAAAGCAAAGCACTCAGCTGAGGTCAGTTTTGACCACCCAAAGTCACCTGGGGCAGACACCTAGGGCTGGTGAACCATGAATTGCCCAATGTGGGAGGAGGCTGAGATGCTTTGAGATCCAGTCCCTAAGGAAATCACAATGAGAGGTGAGGGAGTCAGGAAATGAGGGATAAAGAAAGAAAGGGGTAAAATACTGAAGCACCAAAGATATCAGGAAGAAGAAAACTCAAAAGACCTTGAACAGAATGGATAAATTAACAGGAAAAACAGTAACAGCAGAAGGAAAGATGGTTTCCAGATCTAATAAATGAGGTCAGGCACCTATGAGTAAATACTGAAAAATGAAGGGAAATGACCCTACACTTGATGAGACAGAGGACTCTGTGGAATTTCAGGAGAATATGGAAATTCAACACTTTGTTCCTGAGTGGTTTAAAAGAGAAATGAGAATTTTAAAAGCAGAATTTATGTCCTGAACAGCAAAAATAATGAGCAGAACAGAAAAATTTGAATCTGCAATGGCAAGCTTCACCAAAGAAATGAGAGACGCAGTAATAGATGGGCAAAGAAAATACACAGAAGTGAACGACAACCTAGAAGAAGAGAAGCAAAAAATAATAACATTAAAAGAAAATGTCCTCACCATATAAGCAAATCACACTGATCTTAAATACAGGATGCAAAGAGACAAGCTAAGGATCATGGGTCTCCCAGAAGAACCTGACAGGACAAAAAACTTAACATCATAATGAAGGAAAATAGAAGAGAATTGTGCAGAACTGAACATAGAAAATGAAATTCCAATTGAAAGAATTTACAGATCACCCCCAAGGGGGAAAAAAGGCAAGGCTGCAAACTGCCAGGAGAAATACCTTCAAATACAAAGGAAAAGATGTTCAAATGACCCAAGACTATTCTACACCCACTAGAAAAAGGAAGAAGGAGGAACATTTCCTTCAGTGTGTTCTGAAAAGCACTAGAGCTCATCATGCAGTCTAGGGTGACCCTTGTAAAGGAGAACTTAAACATGTAGGACAAAAGATGGATGTTTAATAACAATTAAAAGTTTGAAAAGAAACACTGAAGAGATTATTTGCTTCTTTAACACTCCAAACAGCAGAAATGCAGGAGGAGTGAATGAATGCAGCAGACAGCCAAGAGACAAGAGAAACCAGTAAGAAACTTCTATGTAGACATGCACAAGGAGACAGGGATGAAGGCAATAATCTAGTACAGGTAACCTCTGAAGAGAGGGACAGGGTCATTATGAACAGAAGTGAGTGACACCCTGGCTACAAGTGAATTAATGCTTCTTTTAGGGGTCTACATTACATCATAGGAAGGATACATAAAAGGGTGTGAGGGGAGCAGAAGGATAGAAAAGTGTGTGATGTGCCAAGGCCAAATCAAGGGCTAACAATGAGGGAAAGGTGACCACTGCTCTCAGAAAAAGAAGAATCTATAAGAAAGTGGGTTAGGAAGAGGGGAGAAAAATTGGAAAATGGAAGGAGGGGAAGAAATGAGGCTTTACATTGGAGGTGGAAAGAGGTTCCACTGATGAATGCTCCTACAAATGAAGAGAGGTGGTTGATGAAAGAAGATGAGGACCTTATACTTAATGAGGCCTAGGGGTGTTAGTGCTTGAAAAGTCAACTTGTTCCGAGAGGGAAGGAGTTGGAACCCATGGGATCAACTGTCATTTGGAGGAATGGGAAAGCATGAACAGAGGGAGGAGATTTGGAGGCAAAGGCAGAAAAAAAGTAAACAAGGAAGTGCATGGATCAGGGATGGGTTGTGTAATCAGGGACCTGTTGAGATTTGAAGATTCAAAAAATAAAAAGGGATTAACAAGGAAACTATATTACACTAAAAGGAAGTATAGACAACATACCAATATCAAAAATAAACTTAAAAACTCTGAAAACTTAGCATCCAAATTCATAAAGGAAACATCTGAGCTTCAGAAAGACATGAGCAGTAACACAGTAGTAACAAGAGACTTCAATATCCTTCTATCAGTTCTGGAGAAATCTAACAGAAATGTAAACAAAAGCAAAAATATGGTACTGAACAAATTTCTGAAGAAACTAGAGTTAACATGTTAGACTTATGATATCTTCTAAATGGGACAGCAAAAGAATACATATTTCTCTATATCACACGGAACTTTTACAAAAATTGGCTATGCAGTAGGACACAGAGGTATTGCAAACAAATGTAAAAAGGCAAAAATAGTTAATATATCTTTTACAGACCATAATGCAGTAAGACTAGAAATTGGTTCAGAGACTACAGACAAAAGACACAGACCCAAGTGGAGACTTAACAATTTAATCTTAAATAATGAGTAAGTCTAAGAGTAAATCATAGAAACAATGAATAACTACTTAAAATATGATAATAATGAAACAACATACTAAAATTTCTAGGATGCAGCTAAAGCAGCCTTCAAAGGTGGGGATTAATATCCTTACATTAACAAGATAGAAAAAGAGAGAAAGAGAAAATAAGCAAATGTAAAATAAGCACAAAAGAGGAGCTATTAAAAATGAAAGGGGAAATTGGAAACAAAGAAACCATAGAAATGATAATAAAACCAAACATTAGTTCTTTGAAAAGACTGAAAAAAATTGACAAACCATTAGTGATCTAATTAAGAAGAAGAGAGCAGAAAATAAAATCAATAAAATAGCAAACGAGCATGGTAAAATCACATCAAAACCAGGAAAAATAAGAAGAAAGATCAGAATACATTAGGCACAGTTATATACTAACAAAATTGAGACTATAAAAGAAATAGAGAAATACCTTCAAATACATAAAATATCCAAACTATCAGAAGACCTGATTAAGACCTTAAATAACCTGATCTCAGAAAAGGAAAATAGATCTATCTGTAAAGGAACTACCAAAGAAACAATTCCTGGTTCTGATGGATTCACAAGAATAGACTACCAAAAAAAATTTTTTTAAAGTTAGTAGTTTTGAGAGTTCCACTTCCAGGAGCCAAGATAGCAGAGTAAGAAGTAAGTTGCTCTCACCCTCCCTTATTAACCTCTGAAAGCCCAGAAAATATCACCCCAGGAAAAACCCTGGAACAGCTGAACCAGCAGAAAGACAGGATGCAATCAAAACAACTCTGAGGTACCACATTGTGTGATGATTAATATTGATAGACTTACCCCTTCCCAGCAATACAAGAAGTTTGGATCAGTGCTCCCTGCTCCCCAGGTCAGGAAATAAGCAAACACCATGAGCAAAAAAAGAAACGTACAATGACCATAGGTTGTTATTATGGGAACAGTGAAGATCAAGGCAGAAATTCTGAAGAGGATAACATTGTCAACAAACCCACATCTGAAACCCCAAAAGGGAATATGAATTGGTCTGAAACCCAAAAAGTCTTCTTAGAAGAGCTCAAGAAGGATTTTAAAAGTCAAATAAGAGAGAAGAAAAATTGGGGAAAAGAAATGAGAGATATGCAAGAGAGAGTCAATAGCTTGGAAAAGGAAGGACAAAAATTAACTGTAGAAAACAAGTCCTTAAAAATTACAATTGGCCAACTGGGGAAAAAAAAGTACACTGAAGAAAACAACTCCTTAAAAAGTAGAATTGGCCAAATGAAAAAGGAGGCACAAAACTCACTGAAGAGAAGAACTCTTTAAAAAATAAAATGGGCCAAATGGAAAAGGAGGTACAAAATCTAATAGAAGAAAACAATTTGTTAAGAATTAGAATTGGGCCAGTGGAAGCTAATGAGTATGAGAGAGTGAGAATAAGTCAAACAGAAACAAAAAAAATGAAAAAAAAGATGAAAATGTAAAGTACCTTATTGGTAAAACAACTGACCTGGAAAATAGATTCAGGAGAGATGATGGAAAAATTATTGGTCTACCTGAAAATCATGATGAAAAAAAGAGCCTGGACAGCATCTTTCAGGAAATCATCAAGGAAAACTAGGACCCTGAGGTCCTAGAACCAGAGGGTAAAATAGCCATAGAAAGAACCCACCGATCACCTCCTGAAAGAGAGCCCAAATTGAAAACATCAAGGAATATAGTAGCCAAATTCCAAAATTACAAAGTCAAAGAGAAAATACTGCAAGCAGCCAGAGAGAAACAATTTAAATATCATGGAACCACAGTCAGGATTACACAGGACCTTGCAGCTTCTACATTAAAAGATCGTAGGGCATGGAATATGATACTCCATAAGGCAAAGGAGGTTGGATTATAACCAAGGATCAACTACCCAAAGAAAATGAGCATAATCTTTCAGGGGAGGAGATGGACATTCAATGAAATAGGGGACTTCCAAACCTTCCTGATAAAAAGACCAGAGCTCAACAGAAAATTTGATTTTTAAATGCAAGACTCAAGAGAGACATAAAAAGGTAAACAGGACAAAAAAAAACATATTATTAATAAGGGCAAACTGTTTATGTCCCTGCAAGGGAAGATGACACTTGTAACCCTTGAGAACTGTATTGTTATTACACTATTTTACAGTGGTATACATAGACAGAGGGGGTGAGTATAAGTTGATTTTGATGTAATGATTAAAAAAAATCTAATTAAGTGGGCTAAATGGATCTAAATAAGTTGATTAATCTGATCTAATTAAGGGATTGTACTGGGAGAAAAGGAAAGCAGGAGGCAGACAAGGGTAAATTAAATTATAGGAAAAGGCACAAAAACCTATTACAGTAGAGGGAAAGAAGGAAGGGAGATGAACATTGTTTAAACCTTACTCTTTGCATTCTTGGTGCAAAAAATAGATCTTATCAGGGCAGCTAGGTGATTCAGTGGATAGATCACTGGCCCTGAATTCAGGAGGACCTGAGTTCCAATCTGGCCTCAAACACATAACACTTTCTAGCTGCGTGACCCCGAGCAAGTCACTTAAACCCCATTGCCTAGCCAAAAAACAAACAAACAAACAAAAACAAATAGATCTTATCAAAAGACATAAGGAAGGAAACTACATCCTGCTAAAAGGCACCATAGACAATGAAGTAATATCATTACTAAACATATATGCGCCAAGCGATATAGCATCCAAATTCTTAGAGGAGAAGTTCAGGGAGTTACAGAAAGAAATAGACAGCAAAACTATACTAGTGGGGGACCTGAACCTCCCCCTCTCTGAACTACACAAATCTAACCACAAAATAAACAAGAAAGAAGTTAAGGAGGTGAATAGAATTTTAGAAGTTAGATATGGTAGACCTCTGGAGAAAACTGAATGGGGATAGAAAGGAATATTCCTTTTTCTCAGCAGTACATGACACATACACAAAAATTGACCATGTACTAGGGCATAAAAACTTCACGATCCATTGCTGAAAGGCAGAAATATTAAATGCATCCTTTTCAGATCATGATGCAACAAAAGTTGTATGTAATAAAGGGCCATGAAAAGATAGACTAAAAATTGGAAACTAAATAATCCTAAAGAATGAATGGGTCAAACAACAAATCATAGAAACAATCAACAACTTCATTCAAAAGAATGACAATAATGAGACAACGTACCAAAACTTATGAGATTCAGCAAAATCACTTCTTAGGAGAATTTTTATATTTCTAAATGCTTACATGAATAAAATAGAGAAAGAGGAGATCAATGAATTGGGCATGCAACTAAAAAAACTGGAAAAAGAACAAATTAAAAACCCTCTATTAAATACCAAATTAGAAATACTGAAAACCAAAGGAGAGATTAATAAAACTGAAATTAAGAAAACTATTGAACTAATAAATAAAACTAAGAGCTAGTTTTATGAAAAAAAACAATAAAATAGGTAAAGTTTTGGTTAATTTAATTAAAAAAAGAAGAAAATCAAATTACCAGTATCAAAAATGAAAAGGGTGAATCCACCACCAATAAAAAGGAAATTAAAGCAATAATTAGGAACTATTTTGCCCTACTGTATGCCAACAAATTTGACAATCTTAGGAAAATGGATGAATATTTACAAAAATAGCAATTGCCCAGATTAACAGAAGAGGAAGTAAAATACTTTAATAGCTCCATCTCAGAAAAAGAAATTGAACAAGCCATCAATGAATTCCCTAGGAAAAAATCTCCAGGGCCAGATGGATTTACAAGCAATTCTATCAAGCATTTAAAGAACAATTCATTCCAATACTGTATAGACTATTTGGGAAAATAGGCAAAGAAGGAGTCTTTTTTTTTTTTGGTGAGGCAGTTGGGGTTAAGTGACTTGCCCAGAGCCACACCAAATGAATCTTATCAAATTCTTTTTATGATACAAATATGAGGCCGATACTTAAACTAGGAAGAGTCAAAACAGAGAAAGAAAATTATAGACCAATTTCCCTAATGAATATAGATGCAAAAATTTTTAATAAAATATTAGCAAATAGATTACATCAACTTATCACAAGAATAATACACTATAACCAGGTAGGATTTATACCAGGAATGCAGGGCTGGTTCAATATTAGGAAAACTATCAGCACAATTGACCATATCAACAACAAAACTAATAGAAACCATATGATCATCTCAATAGATGCAGAAAAAGCTTTTGACAAAATACAACACCCATTCCTATTAAAAACACTAGAGGGCATAGGAGTAAATGGAGTCTTCCTTAAAATGACAAGTAGCATCTACCTAAAACCTTCAGCAAGCATCATACGTAACGGGGATAAGCTAGAAGCATTTCCAATAAGATTGGGGGTGAAACAAGGATGTCCATTATCACCACTGTTGTTCAATATGTTACTGGAAACATTAGCTTTAGCAATAAGAGAAGAAAAAGAAATTGAAGGTATTAGAATAGGCAAAGAAGAAACAAAGTTATCACTCTTTGCAGATGACATGATGATATACCTAGAGAATCCTAGAGAATCGAGCAAAAAACTACTTGAAATAATAAACAATTTTAGCAAAGTTGCAAGCTATAAAATAAACCCACATAAATCATCAGCATTTCTATATATTACAAAAAAAGCCCAACATCAAGAGATAGAAAGAGAAATTCCATTTAATGTAACTGTAGACATTATAAAATATTTAGGAGTCTACATGGGGAAACAAACCCAGGAACTATATGAACACAGTTACAAAACACTTTTCGCATAAATAAAGTCAGATCTAAATAATTGGAAAAAACATCAGTTGCTCATGGGAAGGCTGAACTACCAAAAAATTACTTTATGAAGCTAGAAAAATAACAACAAGATTCATTTGGAATAACAAAAGGTCTAGAATATCAAGGGAACTAATGAAAAGAAATGCAGGGGAAGGTGGCCTAGCCATTCCAGATCTTAAATTGTATTATAAAGCAGTAATCATCAAAACTACTTGGTACTGGCTAAGAAATAGAGTGGTGGATCAGTGGAATAGGTTAAGTAGGCAAGTCCATGACTATAGTAATCTGCTTTTTGATAAGCCCAAAGACCCCAGCTTCTGGGATAAGAACTCACTATTTGACAAAAACTGTTGGGAAAACTGGAAAAGAGTATGGCAGAAACCAGGCACAGACCAAAATCTCACACCATATACCAAAATGAAGTCAAAATGGGTTCATGATTTAGATACAATGGCTGATACTATAAGTAAACTAGGAGAGCAAGGAATAGTTCACCTGTCAGATTTATGGAGAACAGAAGAATTTATGACCAAACAGGAGATAGAGAACATTATGAAATGCAAAATGGATAATTTTGATTATATCAAATTGAAAAGTTTTTACACAAAGGCAATGCAACCAAGATTAGGAGGGAAGCAGAAAACTGGGAAAGAATTTTTACAACCAGCATCTTTGATAAGGGCCTCATTTCCAAAATATAGAGAGAACTAAGTCAAATTTATAAGAATACAAGTCATTCCCCAATTGATAAATGGTCAAAGGATATGAGTAGGCAGTTTTCAGATGAAGAAATTAAAGCCATCTATAGTCATATGAAAAAATGCTCCAAATCACTATTGATTAGAGAAATGCAAATCAAAAC
This sequence comes from Vombatus ursinus, assembly GCF_900497805.2. Lineage (NCBI taxonomy): Eukaryota > Metazoa > Chordata > Mammalia > Diprotodontia > Vombatidae > Vombatus > Vombatus ursinus. Next base: position 5,954,769 of record NW_020954625.1, on the reverse strand, counting down.
AATTCTGAGGTACCACATCACACCTATCAGATTGGCCAACATGACAAAACAGGAAAATGATAAATGTTGGAGAAGATGTGGGAAAATTGGAACACTAATGCATTGTTGGTGGAGTTGTGAAATGATTCAGCCATTTTGGATAACAATTTGAAACTATGCCCAAAGAGCTATAAAAATGTGCTTTGACCCAGCAATAGCACTTCTAGGGCTGTATCCCAAAGAGATCATACAAATGGGGAAATGACCCATATGTACAAAAATATTTATAGCAGCTCTTTCTGTGGTGGCAAAGAATTGGAACTTGAGAGGATGCCCACCAACTGGGGAATGGCTGAACAAGTTGTGGTATATGAATGTAATGGAATACTATTGTGCTATAAAAAATGATGAGCAGGCAGACTTCAGAAAAACCTGGAAAGACTCGTATGGACTGATGCTGAGTGAAGTGAGCAGAACCAGGAAAACATTGTACACAGTAATAGCCATGTTATGTGATGACTAACTTTGATAGACTTAGCCCTTCTCAGCAATGCAAGGATCCAAGACATCTCTCGAAGTCTCATGATGGAAAATGCTATCCACATCCAGAGAAAGAACTATGGAGTTTGAATGCAGATCGAAGCATACTATTCGCTATTTTTTTCTTCTGTTTTGTTTTGCTTCCTCTTTATTGTGGTTCCTCCTATTGGTTCTAATCCTTCCCAACAACATGACTAATGTGAAAAGATGTTTAACAGGAATATATATGTAGAATCTATATCAGACTGAAAGCTGTCTTGGGGAGGTGGGGAGGGAGGGGGAGAAAAATTTAAAACTCAAAATCTGATGGAAGTGATTAGTGAAAACTAAAAATAAATTAATTTTTAAAAAGGTTCTAAAAAAAGTTAGTAGTTTTACTTAACTTATTCTCAAAACTTGAGAAAGAAACCTACCAAGACCCTTTCATGAGACAAATCTAGCCCTAATACCTAAGCCAGGGAGAGATAAAACATAGAAAGAAAATTATGGGCAAATATTATTAATAAATATCGACTCAAAATTTTTAAACAAAATCCAATCAAATAAACTATAATGATTTATCAATGAAATTATTTATTATGATGAAGTAGGATTACAAGGTTGCAAAGATGGTTCAACATTAAGAAAACAATTGACATAATTAATCATATTAAAAAACAAAATATCCCAAACCACACGATCATCTCAAGAAATGTAGAAAAAGCATTTGAAAAAGTATAATGCTCATTTATGCTAAAAACCCTATAAAACATAGGCATAAAGGGACTTCTTTATATTATAAAAAGCAACTATCTGAAACCAAAAACAAGCATCATATGCAATGGGAATATACTAGAGTCTTTTCTAATAAATACAAAAGTGATGCAAGAATGGCTCTCCCCACTATTATTTGATCATTCTGGAGATGCTAGCAATAGAAATACGATAAGAAGAAGGAATTTAAGGAAAAAAGATAAGAAAAGAGGAGATAAAACTATCCCCATTTATTGATGATATGATAATTTATTTGGAAAATCCTGGAAAATCAGCAAAGGGAGTGAGATAATAGCTTCAGCAGTGTTGAAGGCTACAAAATAAATCCTCAAAAATCAACAGCATTTCCATAGTAACAACAAAACACAAGAAACAATAATCAGTAGGGACATCTCATTCCCCAATAAATGATCAAAGGAAATGAACAAACAGTTCTCAAAAGAATTGCAAAGTATTCATACCACATGAGAAATTGCTGTAAATCAATAATAATAAGAGAAATGCACATCAAAACAATCCTGAGGTTTTATCTCACACCTGACAAAATTGGCAAAAATGCTGCTGTCCCAATGGCAACAGTCAATGTTGGAAGGGTTGTGAAAAGATAGGCCCAATAAATACATTGTTGGTGGAGCTATGAAATGGTACAACCATTTTGGAAATCAAAATTATGAAAATACAGTGACCAAAATGTTTATACCCTTTGAAACAAAGACTCTTGCTGAGTTTATACCCCAAGGAAGCCATCAATAAGAAAAAAGTACCCATATACTCCAAAATATTTATAGTAGCACTATAAAAATTGGAAACAAAGTAGATGCCCACTAGTTTGGGAATGGCTAAACAAACCGTGGTAGATGAATGTGATGGAATCTTATTGTTCTATAAGAAATGATATATGTAATAAATATAGAAAAATGTAGAAAGATCTATAACTAATGTAGAGTGAAGTAAACAGAACCAAGAAAACAACACATACAGTAACTATAGTTACTAGTATATAGTTATAGTAACAATGTAAATGGAAAGAACGATGGCACACCAAAAAAAATAAAAAGGCAGTTACAGAATTATAAAGATCAAATAGGCTTCAAAAAAAAGAAATATGAAAAGACATCTCCAACCCACCATTTGTGGAGATGGGAAGTGCACAGGTGTTATACATTGTACTCACAGGTGCAGCTAGATGGTGCAGTGGATAGAGCTCTGGCCTTGGAGTCAGGAAGACCTGAGTTCACATCTGACCTCAAACACTTAACACTTACTAGCTGTGTGACCCTGGGCAAGTCACTTAACCCCAACTGCCTCAACAAAAAAAAAATAAATTTAAAAATAAATAAATTAATATACATTGCACATATTTTTTGACTTTTTCAATGTTTCAATCAGTTGTGCTGGCTTTTTTTTTCCTCATTTCCAAAAAGTATTATTTGTCATATGGGATAGTACTCTGGGGGGAAGAGGGAGGAAGGGAGTGATCCATGGAATATAGGAAACAGAAAATATCTATAAGAACTTACTTAAGGGGAAAAAGAGAAAACCTACAATACTACCAGGTTTCTCCAAGACAGTGTCCATTTCACTTTACCAGGAGTCTCTCCTATCTTCTTTCTCACAGAGAATTATATAAGCCAAACCTGATGATCTACTCTGCACATTCTCATAGGGTTGGGGGGCATCGACCACTTCCCCCTTCCTCACATTGCTCATCTTTTTTCTCCCTTGAGAATATAAGCATTCAGGAATATAAATTTAAATATGAGCAGACTGAAGATCAAAAAGTTAAATGACTTTCTCTGAGTCATATACCACTGGTCAGTGTCAGAGTTTGGGTTTAAACTCAGGTCTACTGATGGTGATTCAAGACTTTCCAATATTCTACAAATAGCTTATGCTTGCATTCATAGAACGCTTTCCCCTCATCAGAATCTGCAAGGTGTAAGGAGCCTCAGGCTTAGAGAACGTAAACTACTTGTTAATAGTCACACAGTTAAGAGTTGGAATTCCAACTCATCTCCCGCTACTAAGTTCATTGTTTTGTTTTTTTCTAGACTGTCTTCCAAGAACAGAATGGCCAAACCTCAGAGTGTAAGGGACCCGAGAGGCAATCTAATTCAATTTGTACTTAACGTTTTTAAAAAATGAATGCTAAAAGGAAAAATGAAAAAAAAGTTGTACCTAACAAAGAATCCCCTCTCTAGTATCTCCAACAAGTGAACAAGTTGACATCCAGCTTTTGCTTGAAGCCTTCCAATGAGGGAGGCCTTACTACTTCCCAAACCAGCCTATTCCACTCATCTGTGAACCGTGGAAGGGTTCATTTGATTATGGCTCTAGAACTCTGGGGGAGGTGGGGAATAGAGAGGGAGGATGGAAAAGGAGCAAGGCAAAGTAGTTGCTGAGAAACCAGAGGGCCTAGGGCAGAAGATTAAGCACGATAGGTCTTCCTATTTTAAAACACCAATTTCTTTCAGTATTTCTGAATCCAGGATTCGTTTGTTTCCGTGGCTTTGTATTTCATTAGGGCCCTAGCTCAACAGTTACCCCATCATTTTATTTCTAGATTTGCATTTGTTCTTCATGGTATCACGGAGACAATGCAGCAATACTTGTGAAAAGCTGCTTTGTCACTTTGCGACAACCGAGAGGTCATTCAAAACAAAGGTGACAACGGTCCCTGCAAAGGAAGACCACCCTAGGGTAGTGGGAGAGGGGAGGGAACCTGGAGCAGTGGACCTGCTCCTTTCCAGCTGCAGGCCTTGAGCCTTGAGTGACCATCTGGATGTTCCAGGCTCCTTTGTCATATGCCCAAGTAGGATTTCTTGTTTGCTTTAAAGCCATAACTAGTAAATATCACCATTTTTAGTTTTTTTATTTTCAAGTGAACTTAAGTCTAAGGCTTTTCGTTTGCCAGAACCCTCCTCGTGCTTGGCCCACATTCAGAGTTTGGAACAGAGAGCTTTCTTTTATTCTTGTCTTTCCACAGGATGCGATTATGCATTTGGAACAGTTGTATTTAGGGAATGCTTGCATCATTCATTCCCAGTGAGTTCCAGCAAGTTAGCAGACTTTGAAGGAACAAAATGGGAGCCAAATGATGGTAAGATTGCTCTTAGGAAACTGGAAGAGTCCTGAGGTTGGTTTCATTGTTACGTCTCGTGTAGGATGTCCAGGATGCAGGCACTTATTGTAAGATGTGAATTAGCATGAATGAAGCATCGTGGCCATGCATACTACATGTGCTGAACCGACGAAGTCATTTTCTCATTGAAGTTTGAACCTAAATCAGCTTCTGAAGGTAGCAAGATGGCACCATAGTGCATAGAGGGCCAGGCCTGAAGTCAGCAAGATGAATCTTTATGAGTTCAAATCTAGCCTAAGACACTTAGTAACCGTGTAACTCTGGGCAAGTCACTTGACCCTGTTTGCCCTGGTTTGTCATCTGTAAAACGATTGAGAAAAGGAAATGGCTAACCATGCCAGTATCTTTGCCAAGAAAACTCCAAATGGGGTCACAAAGAGTCAGCAAAACTGAAAGGACTGAGTAACTTCAGCACCAAGAGACTGCTTGGCCTTGAGTGTGAGATAGAGTGGTAGCCCATGGGGTCAGGAAACCTGAACACAAAAGCAACCTTTGACACATACTATTGCAAGAGAAGTCCTAGACAAGTTTCTTTTCACTACCAACTCTCCCACTCATATCCTCCATTACCTCATAACATTGTCCCCACGATGCCTCAATGAATGTCAGATAAGAAGGAAGGGAGAAATGGCATCAATTTTTTGAGTGAAATATTTTTTCAGTATAATATAAGACAAGATTCTCAGCTCAGAGGGTCAGGAGAGTGGGCACCACAGGATGCTTGAAGAAGAGTAAAAATGCCTTAGAATAGTCACTACGGAGAGTGAATCAATTAGGAAGATATAAAAGACTGCCTTGCTGAAATGAGGTTCTAGTTGAGATTATGCAAGTCAAGGTTACCAGCATTTTCTAAACTGCTACTATGTGCCCGGCACTGCACTAAGGATATAAAGAAAGGCAAAAACAATCCCTGACCTCAAGGAGCTCACATTCTAATGGAAAAGACAACATGCAAACACCATATACACAGGATAAATTAGAGAGAAACTTGGAGGGAAGGCACTAGCATTTAGGGGAATTGGGAAGGTGGAATTTTAGTTGAGACTTGAAGGAAGTCAGTGAAGTCAGGAGGTGATGATGAAGAGGGAAAGAATTATAGGCATGTGAAAATGCCTAAAGTTAGGAGATCAAAGATCTTTAATGAGGAATAGTAAGGAGGCAGTATTCTTACAACACACTCCCTCCCCAGACTCTATCTTCCTGTGACAATGGCCTTGTAGCCATTCCTCACAGATCTTCAATGTCACTGGATAACAGGGTCCTTGGAGGGGAGTGAAGTGTGTGAAGGCTTGGAAAGTTAGAAAGGGGCAAAGTAATGAAGGACTTGAAAACCTAAAAAAAAATTTTTTTTTAAATTTTCCTCCAAAGGTGACAGGAACCATTAGAATTAATTGAATGGGGGCAGGATGGGTATGACTTGTTCAGCCTTGTGTTTTAAGAAAATTAACATGGCAGCTGAGTGGAGGATGGGCTGGGGTGAAGAAAGACCAACCAGGAGGCCAGTGCAATAGTCCAGGCATGAGGTAATGAGGGCTTGCATTAGGGTGGTGGCAGTGTTAGAGGAAAAAAAGGGGATTGAGGTATATAAAAATTCTTTATTTTACAAATACATATTTGTGAAGGTAGAAGAATCAACAGCACTTGGCATCAGATTGGCAATAACATTGCAGATGTAACGTAAATTTGCTGTGGAGTGATTCAGGATATTTTCATGATTTCACTGTAGTTCTATTAAGCAGGACACGGTGGGAGTAATCCAAGGTTGGGATTTGGTAAGGTAAGCCCAAGAACAGGATGAGGGGTCAAGGGACTGGTGTACAGTTAAACTGATCCATCCAGGAATTGAGACAGGGAAGAGAGGGGAATCTGGCCAGTGCAGGGGTACTAGAGTAAGATAGAACTGAGGGGTGGAGCAGCATGAGGCTGAAGCACAGGATTAAAGGGCATAAAATAAGGGGAAAGATCAAAGAAGAGATTCTGATCAGATGAAAGAATTTCAGAGTTTATAAACAAGGGATTCTAACCTAGGCTCTGCTTTAATTTTGTTTATAACTGTATTTCAATATAATTGGTTTCCTTTGTAATCCTACGTATTTTGTGTTCATTTAAAAATACATTATTCCAGGGCAGCTAGGTGCTGCAGTAGATAGAGCACTAGTCCTGGAGTCAGGAGGACCTGAGTTCAAATTTGACCTCAGACGCATAACACTTACTAACTGAGTGACTCTGTGCGTGTCACTTAATCTCAATTGCCTTGCCAATAAAATATATATATATATATATTATTCTGAGAAGGATCTATAGTCTTTAACAGACTGCCAAAAGGGTCTATGAGAGAGAGAGAAAAAGAGGGAAGAGAAAGAGAGAGACAAAGAGAGGTTGAAAAAGAAACAAGCAAAAAAACTTTTGGTTTTGTGGTAGCACAGTGGATACAATTCTGGGCTTGGTGTCAGGAAAACCTGAGTTAAAATCCTGCCTCAGACGTTTACTAGCTGTGTGACCCTGGGCAAGTCATTTAACAATTGTTTGTCTCAGCTTCCTCATCTGTAAAACGATAGAGCTGGACTCAATGGTCTCCAAGCCCCCTTTCTGATCTAAATCTATGATATATCTTCAGAACATATACAATATGTGAGGCCAATTTAGAGTACATGGAAGGTGACCCACTTCGAGGTAGGGGATTGCACTAGCTGTTGGGGGCACCAGGAGAAGGTAGCACTGGAACCCAGAGGGTTTGTGATTTCCCCAAAGTCATGGAAGCAGTAAGTAGTATGGTCAGATGACCCCCAAATTCAGTTTTTTATTGTATCAATTGGCACAAATTGAGGCATGAAGAATCCATTCCAGTCATAGAGGATAACATTGGCAAAAACTGAGGGGCCAAAAGATCACCAGGGAATAGTTTGGCTGGAGTCCATAAAAGGGAGTGCTATGAAAGAAAGCTAGAAAGGCCAAAAGAATTGCTCTGCACCCCCTTCATAATATCACAAAGAACAAAACACCAACTAGAAATGCAATGAACCTGATTGAGAAGAGTGCCGGGTGCCAAATGCGAGGAGTTCCCATGTTATCCCGTCCGTAATAAAGAGCAAGCCTGGGGGCCCTCTGAGCAAGGAAATAAACAAAGTATTTACAAAGTAATACAAAAGAGTTTCAAGAACAAGAGAATGATATCTGGGAGGTGCAAAGGGGACTCTGAGCAGAATGGGATCATCGAGGCCATAAAGTCCAAGCTCTTCATTTTACAAGTGAGGAAACAAATGAGTTCTCGAGAGGGGGAGTGTCTTACTCACAGTGATTTTCCTAAAGCACAGGTCTGATCATGTCACCCTCTCTCTCTCCTCTACTACACAATAGACTCTAGAATCAAATATAAAATTGTCTGGCATTCACATATTTTTATAACTTAGCCCCCTCCTTCATTTCCAGTCTTCTCACACCTTACTCACCTACACATACTCTTCAGTCCTGTTCCATGACCAGCTCCAGGCACGTCCCCAATGTCTCAGGCTATACCCAACTCCACCCCCCCACCCCCCCAGTGCCTGGAACATGCTCTTTCCTCATTTCTACCTCCTGCCTTCCCTGGCCTCCTTTAACTCCCAACTAAAACCCTATAAAAATAAGAAGACTTTCCCAATCCTTCTTAATTCTAGGACCATCTCTCTGTTAATTATTTCCTGTTCATCCTGTGTATAGCCTATTTGTATATATTTGTTTGCCTTTTGTCTCCCCATTAAATTCTAAGTTCCTTGAGGACAGGGACAGGTTTTGCCTCTTTTTGTATCCCCTGTGCTTAGCACAGTGCCTGGCACATAGTAGGGGCTTATTAAATTGAATTGAATAGAACTGGAAGTGAATTGGGGAAAAAAAGGAGAGATGAGAAGCCAGGAAGCAGTTTATGAGGCTGTTAGAAGAAATAGTCCGGGGGAGAGGTGATGAGAGTGAAACAACTAGAGTGAAACGCTGTTACAGGATCATTCAGTTTTCTAGGAACAATGTTATAAATGGGTGACTCAGTGATGTTGTGGTAGATTTGGTTATAATGTATTAATGGAGTTCTCGTGAAACAACTTCTGTTGGGGGCTACATTATATGGAATAAATATACATATAACCACAATAAAATATAAGGCAACATTGGAGAAATTGGGTGCATATTTTGGACGAGGGTAGATGAGGAGGCCAGGAGATGAACAGATGTCAGAAAGAGGATGTCCGGGAGGGAGCAGAGTAAACTGCACGGTCTAGGTGTGCTTGGAGTGTGGAAGACTGCCATAGGTGAGGAGGGGCCGGCAGGAGCTGAGGCATGGGGACAGGAACATGCAAAGAAGCAAGTCACAGACTTAGAGCCAAAAGGAACCTCAGAGCTCTTTCGTCCCAACCTTTTATTTTACAGATGGTAAAAATGAGGCCAGAGAGGGTATTACGTGAGCTGGTGATTGTCACAGACAGAACTCCACCCCAAGTCTTCCCTTTGTTAAAAGTAGAGAGTTTTCACGCCAGATCAATCGGGACAGAGGCAGAAAGGTAAGTTTGGGAAGGGGAACTGGCAGTTCTGGAGGGCCTGGGATGCCAGGCTAAGGAGTCTGGATTTGGTTCTGGAGGCAATGGAAATTGTTGAGCTGGGGAGTGACGTGAGGGACAGCCCTTTGAAGAAGTCCTAGATTTCATTTAGTTCAGATAGTGGTCCCCAAATCCCTTTAACATGTAACTTTAGGAGTCTAGATCAGTAGGTTGCAAGTGCCACATCTTAATCTTTTAAAACCTCTCCCGTGGCAGCTAGGTGACGCAGGGGCAGCTAGGTGGCGCAGTGGATAGAGCACCAGCCCTGAAGTCAGGAGGACCTGAGTTCAAATTCGGCCTCAGACCAAACACTTGACACTTACTAGCTGTGTGGCCTTGGGCAAGTCACTTAAAACCTGTCCCCTAAGTCCTAATGCTGGGAGCAGTAAATACCTATTGAATGAAATTAGTACTTCGTGTTTTTCTGCACTGCATTTTAGCTGTCTGAGCATGTGGAATTTCATAAATATTGAGTATTGTGTTCATTATATTCATCTAATTTTGAAGGGCTTTAAGGGATGCCCGGTACTTTCCCTCACAATAATAAGGAAGGGAGCCTATGCTTCTGCCCATTTAACAGATCAGGAAACCGAGGCTCAGAGAGGAGCAATGACTTGGCACGTTCACGTGTCTGGCGTGTAACGTGATTTTCTCAGGCGTTCCCTGGGAGGACGTACATAACGTGACTCCGATACCGATACACAGAACCCTGGGGCTGGATCAGACCATAGGTCCATCACAACCCTCAAGGCTTCAACCAGCCGACAAGCTTACGTGAGACCTTCAAAAGAAGATGGCGGCAGCGAGCGCCCCGTCACGTGACGCGCTCGGCCCTCCCCTCCGCTCCCTCCCTAGGCCACCTCCCTCTCGAGCGATCCCGTAGCGCGCACGCGCGAGCGCCGCCAGGCCCATTGTTTTGCCCCCGCCTCTGACCGAGGCTCCGGACGCGCTCTTGTGTTGGAGTGATCCGGGGTCGGCATGGAAGCGTGACAAGGGGCCTGCGGGAGCGCGCCCGCCCGAACGTAAACACGGTGCGTCCCTCGGCGGGCTGGGCGGGGCCTGGGCGAGGGGAGAGTCGGCGCATGCGCAGGCGCCTGACGGGTTTGAAATGGCTTCATCTCTGGCGGCGACCCGGCTCAGGTGAACGTCCGGTCCGGAGGGTCGGGGACCGGCGGTTTACGCGGGGCCGGGCTGGGATCTGGGCGCCTCGGGGCCGGAGGGAGGCCGCGGTTTGGCCGCCGCCGGGCGGCCGCAGGGCTCAGCAGCGGACCGGGGCGCGATGGCGGGAGGGAGGCGGCCCCTTTTGTGCCGGGCGGCGGGCGGCGTGCGGCGGGCGGCGGGCGCAGGCCCGATCTCCCTCGGGCCTCGGCGTGGGGGGCTGCGCCGGAGCCTCGGGCCCGGGGCTCGGGAGCGGGCGGGGGCGGCCCGGGACGGCCGGCCGAGGGCGCTGACCTCCGCTCCCCTCCCCCACCGGCCCTCGTGGGCAGAGCCGGCCGACCGGGGCGGCGCTTGGAGATCCCGGAGGCGCCTCCGCCCGCGCGGGGCCTGAGGGGGCCGTGGCTCGGACCCCGGCATGGGCGGGGGGTCCGCGCCCCGGGGGCGGCCGTCGGGCGTCCTCGGGGCCCAGCCCCAGCCTGGAACTTGGGGGTCGGGGTGGGGAGATGCTGCTCCGCGTCCATCCCTGTGTCCGGGCAGCCCCGCACCCCCTCGGGGCTCCCGCCGCGGGCCGGAGCGGACCCTGAGCCGTCTTGGTGGTCGGGGCGTGAAATGCCCCCTTCGAGAGCCTGAGCCCGAGCGGCTCGCTGGGGAGGCCAGCGTGGCTTTCCTGCCCGCCTCGCGCGCTGGCCGGGTGGGCTGCACCTCATGTTTGGTGGGGTGAGTGTGGAGAGGGCGTTATCTTGTTTATTCAGAACTTGGGAGTCAGGAAACCTGGATTCAAATCCCATCTTTGATACTTAGTAGTTTTGTGAGCCGGGGCAACCTCTGAGAGCCCTCGTGCCAACCCCTAAGTCCTCTAAGTCCTAGTTGGTGGAGGGAATTCTCCACGCAGGACGTTCTCTTGTGCCCTATCACAAGATTCTTGTGTTCTGCTTGATAACAAATATTGTATATTTATTTCACTTGCCGTTGAAGTCTCCTTTTCCAATTTGTGGAGCTCCACAGATCTCCCACGATGCCATGACACTCTTCCTCCCCCCCCCCCCCCCCCCCCCACTTGGGGAATGATTGTCCTTTTCTCCATCAGTAGACTGATGGAAATTTAAAACAAGGTTAATTTTTTTTTTTTTAATAGATCACTGCTGTAGAAGATAACCAGCCAGAGGTTTTTGTCTTGCACCATGGCTCAGTTTGGAGGACAGAAGAATCCACCATGGGCTACTCAGTTTACTGCCACTGCAGTTTCACAGCCAGGTCAGCCCACAAACCCTCTCTCTTTGCACATTTTAGGGGTCATGTTGTTATTTCAGTCATACAAAGAGGCTGTCTAGTAATTTGTTGGAAAACATTAGGATCTTTGTTACACCTAAGGGGAAAATTGCTTTCAAAAATATAGAAGTAGATAGGCAACTTAAGAGTCTAGCTAGACCTTTTTAGAATGTTTAAAATGCTGAGAGTTAGTTTGTTAGAAAAGGACTTTGACAATAGCTCTAAGCTAATAAGCAACTCTAATTCTCTAAAATATTTGTGAGTGCATTCATATGTCTTTGTAGATTATTTTATGATAGGTGTAGCATCTGACTTTCACTTCATCTGGCATTAAAAGATGCTAGTGTGTGCAGATAACCTTTAAAAGCAGATATTGCTCATTTAGGCTTTATATTTTTTTTCAGAGTGATAATGACTTTGAGTTCTACATAAATTTAGTGGGAAAAAGATTTTGCCTTGTGTAAGACCTTAACAATTTAGACCTTAATCTTAACTGCTGACTGACACTAACATGAAATTGTGGTCAGGAACAAGATAAATCTTTATGAAACAAATGAAAGTTCATAATCCTTTTTCCATTTATACACTTGCATTTCAATGTCATTCTCTCCTTCCCTTCATGTAGGAACAATTCTTTTGCCTTTCCTTAGCCTCATCAGTGAGATCAAGTCTTTCACTCTCTCTTTATCTCAAGTTCTGAGAAGTCATTTTGGCATTTTTCAGTTGGAGATCATGTACTAACAGCACATTCAGTACTAAAATACGTTATCGAACTGGATGGTGGGTTAAGAACTTCCCTGTAAGGCATCGGAAAAGGAGCTGTCCGATTCTTCTATCTGAGTACTTGAGCCCTTGGCAGATTTTCAGGTTGTCCTATTTGAAAACTTTCATTTCTGACTCCATTGCTAGCCTCAGATCTGTTTTTGTTAAAGTCACTTGATATAATATATCAAAAACCTAATTTTAGGTTAGTTCCAAAGAGACTGAGCATGGGGCAGGCTCTAGTCTCAGCAATTATCTTTTACTTGAGCTGTCTTAAAATTAGAATGAAATAAGCACCTGGAGTTCATTGTCATTAAGATCATCTAAGTTTTTTCTGTAGAGTGGAAAACTTTAAATTGAGTATTTCTTTTGGTTAACTTTAAAGGAGGTTTGTAACAAATGAATAGTGAATAATTATTTCATACAGATACTAGCCTTTGGCACTAGTAACACTTTATTATATCTTTAATTTTGGCCCAAGTAATTTTCATAAATACTAATTACAGGAAGAAAAATGGCTTTTCTTGGGCTTCTCTTCAGTTTCACAAGAGTTTATTAAGCATCTGCTATGTGTCCCAAACTTTTCTTTGATAGCCTAACAGTATCATGTCATACTTTACAGAAACACAGCTATGTTCAAGTAACTACTAAAACCTGGTGTATTTATATACTCTTAACAAAGAACCTTAATATAGCAGATATACCACTTAACATTGTCATATTGTTTTTTAATGACTTTAATTAATTCCACTCCCCTCAGAATGAGAAATGGAATTGTTCTGTTAAAGATGGGAGAAGGAGGAACCATGATTTATGAACTTGTCAGTCACAACCAGCCAATGTTTCCTGTAGCTCTACCAGCTGCATTTTTGGCTTCAGGGCAGTTGGGATTTCAAATGTTAATGGGATTTCTGCTAGTAGTATGTGTGCTTATGCACAGCATTGTGCATTAATCCTTTAATAATTTTCTTAAGGCTTTGAGTGTGTTATTGATCAGAAATATTCAATACCAAAAAAGTCATCAAAATATTGCTTTGTTACTAACACATGCTGTTTAAATTAAGACAATAGGTTTCTTCATTATGATTTAGCCACAGCTTTCAACCTAAAAAACACAGCAACAAGTTTTCATGTAGAGCTGTTTAACGTCATTTTATGTAAAATATTCTTTAATTTCAGGGAGCAGCATTCTTGGCAGCCTTTGAAAAAACTGACCTCATATAGCCTTCCTTTCTCTTTTTGACATCATTACCTCTTGGGGATTGATGTAGAGTCAACTTGATTTCATTTTTAGGTAGACTTTAAATGAAACACTGACAAGACTTATCTTTTACCTCTGGCCTGAGGAGAACACGAGCCATATGTCACCCACCTTCTTATATTTTCATGTCAAAGTTTCAAATACCTATTCTATAAGAGGGGTTATAATCAAGGAAACTTTGTGTTGCCGTATAGTGTTTGTAGTTTGTCAGGGAGAAAAGAACTCTATTGAAGCACCATGTCAAATGCTTCAGGCACAAACTGGGGCTGTCACTTGTATTTTGTGTTAGAGGCAGAAGACAGATTTAATGTTCAAGCCACAAAAATGCACCTTTACTGAATGTGTTTAACTTGAATGAAAATTTTTTTTCCTTTTTGTTTTAATGTGCCCTGGTAAGTAAGACCATGTGTAGTGATCAGTAAAACAGTTTGTTCATTTTGTCTGTTTTGCTAACTAAATTTCCCAACAAGATTGGCATTTTCTCTTTTCTTTTTTATTATTTAAGTTAATAAATTATTTACTAGTTGCAATATAAAAATTGTGTAATTGTATATCCTAATGAATATTTTAGAATATATGCCAAATGTTTTAGTTAATACATAGATACTTTATCAACATAATTTCTTTGTTTGGATTTTTTTTTTATTCACATACCTTTTATCTCTATCAGTCAGGCAGTCAAATAGCAGTTACTAAGCACTTCAGATGTGCCAGGAACTGTGGCAGGGATGGGGGGTGGGGGGGGAAGAGCCCCTGCACTCACAGAGCTCACAGTCTAATGGGGGGGTCAGCATACAAATATCTATGTACAGACAGTATATGTGGGGTAAAACCAAGAGGAATCTCCGAGGAAAGGCACTGAGATTAATGAGGGAAAGGGAAAGGCTTCCTTTAGAAGGTGGGACTTAAAGGAAACCAGGGAACCTTGGAGGTGCAGATGAGGAAGGAGAACATTACAGATAGACAAGAGAGCCAGTGAAAATACCCACAGTCAGTAGGTAGCAGATCCTGGGCCAGGAGGCCAGGGTCTCTGGATCACAGAGTATGTGGAGGGCAGGATAATGTAAGAAGACTGGAGAGGTGGAATGGGGGGTGCAGGGAGGGTGATAAAGGACTTTGAATGCCAAACAAATGATTTTATTTTTGATCCTGGAAGTGGTAGGGAGCTGCTGGAGCTGATTGAATTGGGAGGTGGGGGGTGGTGCACTTGAAGATCAATTTGCCAGCTGACTGGAGGTTGGATTGGAGGGAGGAAACACTTGAGGAAGGGAGATCAACCATGAGGCTGGTACTTTGATGCGGCCTACACTAGGGTGGTGGCCGTTTCAGAGGAGAGAAGGGGACATATACAAGAGATGGGGCAGAGGTCGAAACAACAAGAGTTGATACCTAATTGGGTGATGGGGAGGTGGGGGTGAGAGTGAGGAGTTGGGATGGCACCTTGGGTGCAGGCCTAGAGGAATGAGAGAACTGTGTGGTGCCCTTAACAGCGATAGTAAAGATAAGAAGAGGGAATGAGTTTGGGGGGAAAATAATTGAGTTCAGTTTTGGACATTTGCATTTGGGATGTCTATGGCATATCCAATTTGAGATGTCCAGTAGACCCTTGAAGATTTTATACTGGAATTTAGGGTTGGAGTAGATTAGAGAATCAGCATGAAGGTGATCATTAAATCCATAGGAGCTTCTGAGATCATCAAGTGAAGTAGAAGAGAGAGGAGAGAGCCCAGGACAGAAGCCAGTCCTGTGAGACACTTGTGGTTAGCAGGCTTGACCTGGATGTGTATTTGGCAGAGGAGACTGAAAAAGCAACAAGTCAAGTAGGTAGTAGGGGAACAAGGAGAGAATGGTGTCGTGAAAACCTGGAGAAGAGAGCTTCAAGGGGAAGAGCGTGTTGGCCAGTATCAAAGGCCACAGAGAGGTCAAGAAGGATGAGGATTGAGAAAATGACGTTAGATTTGCCAGTTAAGAGATCATGTGTGCCTTTGGAGAGAGTATTTTCAGAAAGGTTGGAAGCCATACAGAGTTTAGAGTTGGGGAAAGGAGGTTAATGACCCTGTTGTCACCATCTTTGGTGACATTGGTAGAATAAGGTCTGGACCTGGGATTTCATCCATGGAGAGGATTTCCTGAATGAAGAAACTCCCTGCACTAGTGCAGATCAGCACCTTCTCTACAGCATAGTCTTAGAATGTGGCTGTAAGCAGCTCTGGGAGGAGGTTAAGTGTCTTGCCTCTAGTCACACCACCAGCACATGGATGAAGGTTGGATTGGTTATGAGGCCAGGCTTCCTCTTAAGGTTTAATTGGGATTGACCGTGATTTTAAAGTTGTTTTTGTCTCTTCCTTCTCTTTTGTCTTTTACATTCATTCTGTCACCAGGTTTTGCTTTTATCTGAAACATCTCTCCCTCACTCCTTGGGAAAGTGTAGCGCTGTGAAAATAGTTTTGGACTTGGCATCAAAGAGCCGAGTGTGAATCCTGTCTCAATACTAATTTTGTCTAGCTGGGTGACCAAGGATAAGTCACATTATTTCTCAGGAACAGTTAAATGGGAATAATATAAAATGGGAATAGTAATCCCCAAGGACAGATGAGATATTAAAGTATGTGGCAAACCTTACAATGCTAGAGAAATGGCAGCTGTGATTAATTATATCTTTTCTAGATCTGCTTGGCACCCTTAGCAGCTTTGCCTTTCTCGCTTCACACTTGTTATTCTTGTGTTCCCTAGGTAGTTTCCCCTTTTTTTTCCCTTTAGCCCCTCTCTAAATGATAGTGCCACTGACTGTCCTTCAAAACTTTCATCATTTGTCCTTGTTTTAGAGCCTTTACTGGTTTTCTCGTGTTTACTTTGTAAAGTCTAGACTCTTCTGCCTGAATTTCATGACTTCCATATCCTGTCTCCATCCTATTGGTCCATTGTGACTCTCTCCAGTACACATTTACATTACATTGCATCTAAGACAGGTTGACCTTCTCATTGTACATTACTACAGTATTCTGAGTTTTCTTTGACTTCAGACATTTCCTTGGAGGAAAAAGGAGCTAGTGAAAGGAAGACTTTCTTCTTAACATTTTCTCTGCATTTCTCCCCTGGCAAGATAACTATTCTTGTGGCTTTAGTTATCACCTTTATATGAATGAATAACACACACCCACTCCCCCTACCCAGAGGAGATATCCCTGCTCCTGAAGCTCTCATCCTATTTCTCTCCTCCCTTTCACAGTCAAATTCCTTTAAAAAAAAAAAAACACCAAAACTTTTCTGCACTTACTCCCTTGACTTCCTCTTCAGGTCATTCACCAAGAGTTTTCTTCTCTCTTCTTTGTCTCATATCATTCACATATCTTTCCCCTGCTATCTCCTCCTTCAGCCCTGTCTCACATGAAGATGTGGCCATTCTTGCCAAGGCAGATGCCTCTACAAATGCCCATCATCCCATTCCATCTTCTCTAATAGATTGTCTCTCTGATTTTTGGTCTCTCCCTGTATATTGACTCCCTCCCTGTTGCCTGCAAACTCACCCAGTGTCTTCTATGGTTTTGTTTTGGTTTTTTTGGCAACGCATTTGGGATTAAGTGACTTTCCCAGGGTCACACAGCTAGTAGATAGCAAGTGTCTGAGGCTGGATTTGAACTCAGGTCCTCCTGACTCCAGAGCCGGTGCTCTATCCACTGCACCATCTAGCTGCCGCTCCTGTGCCTTTAAAAAAATTCATTGGATTCTACCATCTCTGCTGGCTTTTATCTTCTGTCTCACCTCTCTTTTGTGAAACTCCTTGAAAAAACCTTCTGCACTCAGTTCCTCCACTTGTCCGCCTTTCACTCACTTCTCACCTCTTTGCAGTCTTGTTTCAAACCTCATTACTTAACTGAAGCTGCTTTCTCCAAAGTTACCAGTGATTTCTTACCCAGTCTGTTGCCTTTTCTCAGTCCTCATCCTTGACCTCTGCAGCATTTGACACTGTTGACCAACCACTTAGATATTGCCTCTTTTCTAGCTTTTCTCGACAGTGACCTCTCCTGCCTTTTCTGCTCACTTTCCTTTCTGTCTGTTCTGGTTTATCATTTAGCACTTGCTGCCTGATTCTAGCTGTTCCCTAAGACTCTGTCCTTGGCCTTCTTCTAGTCTCTGTCTCTCCACCAGCTGATTCGTTGATCCCATCAGCTCCCGAGAGTTTAATTACTGTGACGCCACCCCAGGCTTTCTGCTGAGCTCATCACTCATCACCTAGTGGACATCTCAAACTCAGCATGTCCGAAACCTTCACCCCCAATTTGCCTCTCTTCCAAACAGCCGTATTTCTATCAGGGGCACCACCATCCAGATTCACAGCCTTAGCGTTATCCTAAACTCCTCACTAATTCACCCCTCCTCCCACCTACACTCGATTCTCAGCATCTCACTTCTGCCATCACATCTCCGCCATCCATCCCCTTCTCATAACTCTCATGGCCACCACCCTAGACCAGGCCCTTATCCCCTCTTAGCTGCACTTCCCTCCTTCCAGTCTCTCCTCACTCAGTCCCTCCACCCAGCTGCCAAGTCTAAATTATGTCATTCTCCTCCTCAGCAAACTCCAGGCCCCCCTACCTACTGCTTCTCTGGCACTCAGGGCTCTTCACCGCCTGTCTCCAACCTACCTTTCCAGCCTTAATTATCTGTTACTTCACTTTGCACCTCCTGCAGCCCTCCTTGCTGTTGCTCGCACACAGCTCCCTGTCTCCTGCCCTGTGCCCAGAATGCCCTTTAATGCTCTTGTCCCCAAACTGCTTTGTATTTCTTTTACTTATGTTCTGCAGATAGTTGTAGACATGGGTGTTGTCTCCCTCCTTGAGGGAAGGGGCTATTTTATTTTGGTCTTAATGGTTACCTGTGCCTGGCACTTAATCAATACTTGATTGGCTTTTTGAGTCATTGAATTCTGTTTGCTTCATTGTGTTTTTTAGGTTGTCAACTACTTAGTCATTGTTGTCCACCTCCTTCTCTTATCTCTTTATTCTCATTCTAGGTGTTTGGATTTCATTTTTTCATTTGTTTCATATATCCATTCTTAGAGTCTTTGGGGTCTCTCTGTTATTTTTTCCGGAGTTTTAGTTGTGGTTATTTCAGAGTTGATGCCTTCCTGTGATTTTATCTTGAGATTCTTTTTGCCTCTGAGATTTCTTTACTGGAGTGGCAGCTTTTGTTTGTTTGCTCATGTTTACTGCCTT
Organism: Vombatus ursinus; assembly: GCF_900497805.2. NCBI lineage: Eukaryota > Metazoa > Chordata > Mammalia > Diprotodontia > Vombatidae > Vombatus > Vombatus ursinus. Next base: position 5,936,124 of record NW_020954625.1, on the reverse strand, counting down.
GCTTTTCCAGTTAGACCTTTGTCCCAGGGCCAGGTTCTGCCCCTTCCTGTACTGTTAGATGGGGTGGGGAAGCTCATGTGTAGTCTCCCAGTGAAGTCCTGGAGTTGAACAATGTTGTACCCAACCTAGACTCTGCCTCTGCTATAGCTTGAGCATTGTTTCCTTGTAGTCTGTGGGTGGGAAACTGTCAGGATCCAGACCCTGCTTTCCTCCATGGACCTTGCCTGGGGCTAGCTGAATATAACATTGATACCACACTCCACCCACTGCTGGTTTGCAGCTTCCATCTAGGTCATGGGGCTTCCAGACAAGTTATGCTGGCAGTCAGGTACCAGGGATCATTAGCCCAGGATTTGGACTCTGGTTCTAACTCGTATTCTGTTGGCTTCCATCTAGTTGCTTTGAAGACTGTACTAACCCACATCTGCCAGGTTCTGCCAGCTTTCCCTTTGCAATCACCTACCTGAGTAGCCTCATAGGCTTTGGTTTGGGCCTTCACCCTTGGAACCACCCTACTGGCGTTGGGCCTGGTTTTAGGTTGATGTCCCAGCATGTCCCTAGACCTTCAGGCAAACTGTCCTCAGTCCAGTTTCCTTTCTTCTGTCTCCTCTTGTAGTACCTGGACTACTGAAGCAGCCCTTGTTTCTATTCTTTTCCATCTCCTTGTGCCCCTCTTTATGGGATAGAGGAGCTCTTTGGTTTTAAAATCGTGTTTAGTGTTCTTTGTGTGTGTGTATTCATTTTTAATAGGCCTTCCTCAGACAAGCTGGGTCTGCCCAGAACCTTGTACGTTGCCATCCTAATCAGAAGTGACAGCTGGCTGGTAATTGAATATTCCCTATGCTTTTTCTCTTCTGTGCCTATTCCTTGGGTGCCTTTTCACTGGTTTCCTATCAAAACCCTGCCCACCCTTCAGAGTTCAGCTCGAAGACCCTCTCCTGGTTTTTCTAGTCAAATGTGGTGGATAGTCTTTGTAAGACTACTCAGTGCAGCACAAAATAGGTGCTTATTAAGGGGCAAGTGAATGGACTGAATTCTCCCCCTGAGCCCCTAGGGCAATTTGGATTCTCTTGTAGCTCCTCTCATAGTCTGCCTTGAGGTACATAGAGTTTTAGCCTTCATAGACTGCTTGAAGGGAGGTCTCTTACTCATCTTTATATTCCCATCAAGGTCTAGCATAGAAACCTACTACTTTGTAGGCACTTAGCAAATGAATTCCTGACCCCCTTTATGCCTCCTTTGTTTATACACTTTTCCCTTTTCCCCCACCTAAAATGCCCCTAATCTCTGCACATACGGTTTTCCTCATCTTAGAACTCCCAAAGTCTCCAGGAAGTTTTTCCTTGCCCATCTTTGAACTCCTATTGTATATACAGGATCATAGAATTTAGAGCTGAGAGTCCTTAGGTGTCACCTGATCCATCTTCCTTATTTTGTGCTTGGAGAACCCACATTCCAGAGAGATGGTGACTTGCCCAAGGTCACCCAGCTTTTAAATAACGGCCACCTTTTGAACTGGGACTACAAATCTCTACACCACACTCTTTTATATTTAATGCTACTTAATTGTTTAGTTCTTTGTTGCTAGTGTGCATGCTGTTGCTTCCTCAACTAGATTATAAATTAAGAACCAGACATCAGTTATAATATTGGTATCAAAGGTGAATATGGCTTGATGGCAAAGTAGATAGAGTGCTGGGCTTGGAGTCAGAAAGACCTGAGTTCAGATTTGGCCTCAAATACTTACTAGCTGTGTGACCCTGGGCAAGTCACTTATCCTTTGTCTGCCTCAGTTTCCTTAACTGAAATGGAGATCATAATAGCACCTACCTCAAAGGTTTGTTTTGAAGATGAAATGAAACAGTAATTGTAAAGTGCTTACCCCAGTGCCTGGCACATAATTGGAGCTTAATAAATGCTTATTCCTTTCCCCATTCCAGTTAACCCCCTTGTCTGCTTCAATTTCCTCAGCTGCAAAATGGGGATAATTATTGTACCTACCTCACAGGATTGTAGTGAGGATGAAATGAGATAATATTTATGAAGTACTTAGCACAGAGCAGGACTTAATAAATGTTTGTTTCCTGCTTTCTGTCCATCCTAATCATACTGAGGACCTGGCCACCCAGGCTTAGTCTGCAATCTCCTTTCCAGCTTTTTTGCTTCAGTTGATGCTATTCCCTAATTTTCTCCTTCACCCACCCTTCTCCTGTTGCATATGTCATTCAAATTCTAAAGTCTATCACAAATGTTACTTCTTCCATATCACGTCCCGATCCCCTAAATTGGTGCAGAGCATATTGCATCTGTTTGTGCACTTGGGTGTTAATTTTGTACCATAATCCTTCTATGGGTCTCAGTTACTGCCCCTGCTAGATTGTAGCTCCCTGAGGGCAGAGACCACACATCTTTTCTAAACTTGTTATTAACACAATAGCATGTAGCTAAGTGGCACTTGACTGAAGATTGGTTGAGTTGAAATTGAATTCTCATGAGTTGAGAAAATCCAAAAAACACAAATTGAATCCTAAAATTGTACCAGGAGGTGGTAGAAGAGAAGCAGGGAGGCCTGGGGCACTCCTGAGACAGTGGCCTGGCAGAGGCCTCTCCAGAGATGATTTAACCTTCCAGGGTGAAGCAGGAGGATCAGTACTTCATAAGAAAAATACACTAGCATTCTAAATGACTTGGCATTTTTCAGGAAGCTCATTATAATCTCCAAGCATTTATTAAGTGCTTTCTCAGGGCCAGGTAGGCATGGGGATAAAAGAAATAAAAAAATTGCCCTTAAGAAGCGTATTGTCTTGGAGGAAAGAGCACATACAGATTATACACACACAAATATAAACATCTACATAAATAATTGTGGACAAAATAAATACAAGACAGGTTTTATGGAAGAAGACACTAGCAACCTGGAAGATGAGAAAAGGCTTGTTGGCCCTCATGCCAAGCTTGGAAGTGAACCAGGCGGAGGTGAAGTGGAGGAATGCTTGAGGAGGTAGCCAGACAGAAAGGCTTGAGGGCAGGAGATGGTGTCATTTTGGGACCCAGCAGAAGGCCAGTGTGATTGGAGGCTGAAGTGGACAAAGGATAGAAAGATGTAGCAAAGCTGCAAGGGTAGGTTGGAGCTAGGTGGGAAGGGCTTTAAAGGGCCCAGGAGTTTGGACTTGATTTTTTTCTTTTTCTTTTTTTTTTAGTGAGGTAATCGGGGCTAAGTGACTTGCCCAAGGTCACACAGCTAGTACGTGTCAGGTGTTTGATCTGAGGCCAGATTTGAACTCAGGTCCTTCTGACTTAAGGGCCAGTGCTCTTTCCACTGGCTGCCCCTAGACTTGATTTCTGAGGCACCGGGAAGGCACTGAGGTGGGAAGTGGTGAGACTTGTGCCTTTTTTGGAAAGTCAGTTCAGTCTCCTGGAAGTTGGGATGGAGGAGAGGGGGCAGACTGAAGACTCCCAAGTGGCAGAAGAGTGAAGTGGAGTCAGGAAGGCCCGTGCAAGTCCTGCTGCAGACTCTTTCTAGCTCTGTGACCCTGGACAAGTCACCTAACCCCTTTCAGCCTCAGTTTCCTCATCTGTAAAATGAGGACCTACCTCACAGTATTGTTGTGAGGGATCAAGTGAAAGAAGGTGTATGTAGAGTGCTTTGCAATCCCTGAAACACTGTATGAATGCTAGTAGCAAGAAGCCCATTTGCAGGAAGATGCTGTTGCAGTAGTTTGAGTGAGAGATGTACCTTTGCATGTAGAGTTAGTATTATAAATTGCAGATAATTGATTGTTCAAGACGATCTTGTGTCATTAGGTTGCTAACCCTACTGGGATGTAGATGATTTGGGAATGGTAGTGGAATTGTTCTTTGGAGCTTCAGTGCATACTGAACGGGAAAGAGTAACCACTTTTGAGTTCTGAGTCTCAGGCCAGGGGGTCTGGGTGAGGGAGAAGAAGCAAGTTTCTTTCCTTCATGATCCCCAAGGTTATCTCCCTTAAACTTCGTTATTCTCCTCCCACCTTCTTTCTTCCTCAACCTATAAGCCCAGAAGTTATCTAACTACTTCAGGTTAAAAAGTATTTAATTTCTCAGCCCCCACCTCTTTTCTGGTTCCTCAATGGCAGAGTGGTATTTTCTAGGTCTTCAGAAAAATGTTAACATATACAGGCATACCTTGGAGATATTGCAGGTTTGGTTCCAGTCTATTAGAGTAAAGTGAGTGACAAATTTTTTTTATTTCCCAGTGCATATAAAAATTACACCATATTGTAGCCTGTTAAGTGTACAATAGTATTATATCTAAAACACTATATATCTTAATTTAAAAATAACTTTATTGCTTAAAAATGCTAACCATCATTTGAGCCTTCAGAGTTGTAATCTTTTTGCTGGTGATAGGTCTTGCCTTGATGTTGAGGACTGCCGACTGGTGGCTGTGACGATTTCTTAAGACAACAATGAAGTTTGCCTCATTAATTGATTCTTCCTTTCTTGAAAGATTTCTATGTAGCATGTGATGCCGTTTGATAGCATTTTACCCACAGTAGAACTTCTTTCAGAATTGGAGTCAATCCTCTCAAAACCCTGCACTGCTTTGCCAAGTAATTTTCTGTAATATTCTTCAATATTGTTGTGTCTCAGAGAATAGGGAGACCCATGGGGAGGAGACAGGGAATGGCTGGTTGGCGGAGCAGTCAGAACACATATAACATTTATCAGTTAAGTGTTCAGTCTTAGATGGATGCAGTTTGTGTCACCCCAAAATAGTAACATCAGAGATCACTGATTGCAGATCACCATAACCGATATAAAAATAAAGAAAAAATGCAAAATGTGAGAATTGCCAAAATGTGACACAGAGGCATGATATGAGCACACATGCTGTTAGAAAAATGGTACAATAAAACAAGGTGTGCTTATACAAAATATGATTATACTTAAATTCCTCTGACCTCCAATAGACACAGTAGCTCCCAATCTTCTACAAAAATTTGGCAAGAGAAGAAATTACTGGCACATGAGGCTTTAGATTGGAATGAGTTTTCAAATCCTTGGCATTGCCACTTAGGAAACATTACCAAACCCTTGAAGATGTCATATTAAAGACATCCTTTTTGTTTCTCATTTAAATCAGTGTCCCTGACTGTTTCCATTTATTGGTTGTATTACTAGACTGATACTCTGGTCATGATTTCTTGATTATGAGGAAAAGAGAGTGTGTTGTGTGTTTGCTCATGACCTCAGATCCTTGGGGCAGTAGTAGACTGAAAAAAGCAGGGCTCTGTCATTTTTGAAAGAAATTCCTATGCTTTCCTGTGGCTCTTCTGTTTAGATGAATGAAAAATTTTCAACTCCAGCTCGACATCTGGTGTTGTGTAGGGGGGAAGTCTGAAAACGACATGAACGTTATCTGTGTTCTATTGTATTTTTTTATTTTGTTAAATATTTCCCAATTATATTTTGATCTGGTTAGACCTGACTCAGGAGTGGTGCAGCCTGCAGTGCTGACATGTTTGACAACCCCATTCTCGTATATCTGTCATTTTAGTGTGGAAATATTCAGTGCGGATCATAATCCATATACAGCTTCCTCTGGTTCCTTTAATATCTTAAGGATACTAAGTAGCACTTGGACTGTTTTTTATTGTGTCTCTTGCTACATGATTGTGCTTCTTCCTTTTTTGGTCCTAAAAGTCCTTTGTAATGTCTTTTATGTCATTTATCATGTGCAGATCATTATTGGTCATATGTTTCTACCTGTGTCCCCCCACCATATGACTGACCTTTGAGTCATTGAGGTCATGGAATTTGCTAAGATTGAAAATAGCAATTATTTTATTTAATTATTTTGAGACTTTAGTTATTGGCAGTAGAAGAAACCCATCCTTCATCATCTTAGTTTTTAAAAAATAAAGCACTCAGGTATACAAGCAATAGACGTGTAACATTAGGCAGAATAGATCATGCCCTTTAGTTAAAGATTGTTTCTCCTTTTGTGTTTACCTATTACATTGGTTTTGAATATTTGCTAATGAATTTGAGTGCACAACATAACTTTATTTCTAATTTTTTTTTTTTTTTGGTGAGGCAATTGGAGTTAAGTGACTTGTCCAGGGTCACTCAGCTATTAAGTGTCAAGTGTCTGAGGCCAGATTTGAACTCAGGTCCTCCTGACTCCAAGGCTAGAGCTGTATCCTCTGTGCCGCCTAGCTGCCCCTACAACATAACTTTTTATGAACAAATGTGAAACAGTAGTAATTTAAGAAAAATTCAAATGTTCTCAAGTGCAGATCACGTCAGTGACTATCATTAATAGGATTTTACTGACCCAGTTTCTAACCTGAGAATGATAAAACAGCAGGCCAGAGACAAAGTGCCAGTCATCAGGTAGCCTTTTAATTAATTAATTTCATTATGAAGAACAGATTTGCAAGGTGGGAATTCTCCTGATCAGAATTCTGCCTTGCTGAAGTGAAGACAGAGATTTTATAAGTAAATCACCATGGGAAGAGAGGGGGAAAGGTGGATTACAAATAGTTGTTTGCCATGACAGGCCCACAAGTGGAGGGTAGTACTACAATGCTGGAGTCCTGTGGAAGCAGCGTTGCTCAAGTGTTAGGGGGTTGTTACTTGGTGGGTCTCAGGACCAGAGTCCTGTGATGGGAACAGGTTCACAGTCTTTGATTGGTTCCACTTAAGGCACACAGGCACAGGAATGCTGTGGTTCTGAGCCTGGTTGAGGTTCCATTGATCATTTCAAGATGCGTTGTGAGTCTGACTCAAAAGAGAGGCAAATATGAAAAATCTATTATACGTATTTTATTGATTATTATAAAAATCATAATTCCCTTCACACTGTTAAGGGGGCTGTTTCACTGGTTTGCCTGCAAGATCCTGACACGTGGTTCTCTCTTCATATTACTGCCTTTCTCTTTGACATGAGCATAAGGCCTTTAGGAATTTTATATATTTCTAGAACAGACGAATGGAGAAAATACTGACAAGGATAGAAATGAAGTTCAAAAAAAAGTATCTCACTCCAGCATTTAATTAACTGTGATCTCATCCATGTGGTTATTTATTCCTTTCAACCTATTTGCTTTCCTGCAGCTGATGCAAATCATAACTCATCCATGCTTGTCTATTTTATGTGACTTTTGTCCATGTCCTCCCATAAATTCAACACAGCGGTCTCCATCCAATGTGTCTGGGGCCTTTTTTGCTTTCTCTTGACCTTTCAAGGACATCAGCGGAGTACAAGGGCTGTCCATAAGTTATCCCTTGTTCACACCATATGACCAGTTTTCATGTATAGCAAGAATGTCAAGTGTGATATGATTGGGTTTTTCTAGTTTTATGTCTACTGTCATTGAACAAGAACCTGGAGAGTGCTGATAGCCAAGGTCTCAAACAGTGGTGTCAAACTGACGTGGAAACAGGGGCCACTAAACTGTACACAAAGATCCCTATATGTCACGCATTGACTTAGAAGACAGCACATTTTTATGTATTTCTTTTTTTTATTAATGCATCAACATAAAATCAGATAGGAACTACATTTTTAAAAAAAATTTTCCCCAATTACGTGTAAAAACAACTTTTAACATTCATTTTCAAAAATTTTAAATTCTGAATTCTCTTCTTTCCTCCTTCTGTGCCCCACTTCCCTGAGATGGTAAACAATTTAGTATAGGTTATATGTGTGCAATCGTGCAAAACATAGAGGAGCCATATTTTAATCAGGTCCAGGTCACACTTGGGAGTGTTGCGGGCCATGTGTTTGACACCTCTTGTCTAATAACCATGTTATTCTTGGCACCCTCTGCCTCCTTTCCCATCACTTGGCCCCTTAGTGGAAAGGGGACAAACAGGACATTTGAGTCACTGGACATAGTTCCACATTTCCTTTTCTACCTATTACAGATTTTCTGCCTTCACACTCTCTATGCAGTTCATCCAAACTGCCCTCTTTGTTGTTGCTAACATATGACATTCTGTCTCATGCTTTGGTGCCCTTGCGCACTATCCTGGATGTCCCCTCTGCCTAGAGCACACGCTTCCCAATTAGAACTCTGAGTCCTTCATTTCCTTTGAGACTCAACTCAGTCACCACCTCTTGCTTGAAGCTTTTCCTGGTCCCCTTGGTTACTCGTGCCTTCCTCCCCAAGGTTATCTTGTATAGGTTTTGTACGTCCATGTATGTGTCCCTCCTTTTCACCCAATAGAGTGTAACCTCTTCCAGAGTATTGTTTTTAGCCTTGCATTCCCAGGGCTTTCTTGTGCCTGGTGCCTGGCTTGTTTAATAATACTTGTCAATTGATTAGTTGGATAATATTTGAGTACCAAGCTGTACCTCCTGGCCCCCTTACCCTTACACTGGCCTTTTCTTGAGTCTTAAGGGAGACATAGACATTCTGTCCTAAGCTGACATCCACTTCTCACTTAGCGTGAAAGCAGACTAAGAAGAGAATGGACAGTGAAATCAGAGTTTAATAGCCCTTGCAGTTCTCACAGTCTAGGGCTTGTTTTGCCTTGTATTCTCCCTTTGCTCCTTTTTTAACACTTCTGTTCAAAAAATAAAATTAAAAATCTCTCCAAACAATTCTGGTCTTGAAGTGCAGCAATAAACCATCTTAAAAATTCTTTTTATCTTTCATTCTGCGTCAAACAGGTCAATTGGAATTTATGAATGTTTCAAATGGAATTTGCCCACTTTTTGACATGAAAAAGCAATATTCTTCTGCAACCATTGTAAACTGTGTAAAAACCAGTTTTCAAAGGTCTGGCAATTCTAATCTCAGAAGGGCTAAATTAGATTGTGGAGCTTCTTGAATGATCTGTGTTTGTGTTCTGTATAGAACATTGTCACCACATGGTGCTTGTCGCCTGAGACCATCACCATGGTAGTTGTGAAATATTTCATGTCTTATATTCTTTAAGCTGGTTACTTTGTTTATTAATTGTATGTATTTAATAGCCTTGCATAAAAGTTTACATTGCTTTGTAATTATTATTTTTTTTTTTGGTTCTTAATTAACCCTACCTGCTGCCTTTTTATTTCAAGACAGACAATCTCTGATTTTAACATCCCTTAACATTATAAATATTAAATATATAAATATGTCATTCTAACTCAGGAAAATCAGGAAAATAAAAAAACAGAGTTCTAGAGCAGGGGTATTATGAAGGGAATTTGCTCTGTGAAGTTTGGATTCGGTCAAAGGGCCGCAGAGGACCTAGAAGGTCACATGTGACCTCGAGGCTCTGTTTTACTTCTTGTTCTTCCTATAGCAGAGCACTAAAATCTCTAAAATCTGTTGTTATTTTAAGTTACCATGCTGATATACATATTTTACACTCAGCTTAAGCTTGCCCTAAGTAAAGTAGAAATAGTTAAGAATTCTCTTCTGTGGAAGTAGAAGGCTTTTTTCAGTAGTGCTTCCAGACCATAGCAGATTAAAAGTGTTTGAAGATTTAAGTAATAAGTACAAGTTAACAAAAGCAGCATAGACTTTATCTTTCACATTCTTTCCTTGTAACAAATGTCATTTTAGGCATTTGGCCTGAGCTGTGGAGCTTTATAAGTTGTGGGTTGATTGTGGGACATCTCACTTTCAATGGGCTTGAATGTTCCATGTCTTGGTTTAACACAAAGCAGTGTATTCATAATCATTGGGGGCCTTCACTGCTTTTGAATCCCTGAGGTTCAGCTTTGAGTTTACCAGCTCATGATGTGTAGCCGTGAGCCTCAGCAGCCACCATCCCCCACCATTGCATGGTCTGAGACTTTACAGCTTACAGAATTCCTCCCCACAACTCCCCTGGTAGGAAAGTTCCTAGAAGGGGCCTAAATCACCCGACTTCATTTTGTTTTCTTAGCTGCTTTGGGAGTTCAGCAGCCATCGTTACTTGGAGCATCCCCTACCATCTACACTCAGCAGACGGCCTTGGCAGCGGCGGGCCTTACTACACCAACTCCCGCCAACTATCAGCTCACTCAGACCGCAGCCTTGCAGCAGCAAGCAGCAGCTGCCGCCGCTGCTTTACAGCAGGTACCTCTCCAGCAGTTAACGTAGTTGGTTTAGAGTGTGAAACTCCTGTTGAGTCTCCAGAGAAAATCTGAGTGATGAAAGAAGAGGTATTTCCTTATTCAGACATGGTTTTAATGTTCTTAGATGGGGCTAGATCACATGTGTGATAGTTTAAATAAAATTTAGAAAGAACTTTTTAACACAATGATATTTTGGTTATTCAGGTCCATATGGAAGGTCCTTAATACATCAACAGTCACCATTTTCTTCATTTTAGCATAGAGAGATTTAACTGTTCACAGTTTCTATAAATGTAATTCTTACTGTATTTAAAGTTTGGGTTGAGTCTTCTCAAAGTTAGTTAAGCTTCTGGATGCTACTTTGAACAGTGTTGTTTATTTTTCATTCTTTTTTCCAGCAATATTCTCAACCTCAACAGGCCCTGTATAGTGTACAGCAACAGGTTTGTTCCTTTTTTCTTACTTAAAAATATACATGCTTGATTTTTTAAAGATAGCTTTGTACTTTGAAAATTGATATATTAGCATTTTAATTTCCACCTGTTACCTTAGAAATCACTTTACCTTTCTAGGCTCACCTGTAAAATGAGAGAGTTGAACTAGATGTCTTCTGTGACCTTTTCCATGGGCCTAAGTGTTTTGAACTCTTTTGGGGGTGATTAAAGGGTGGAGTGTGAACAAAATATTAAAAAGGTGATGTTATAGGGAAATTTTATTATTTTAATCAACTGAAGTTATGGACCAGACTAATTCTCAAACTAAGGTAAGATTTATCATGGAAATACCCATGGACAAATTTCATTGCTATTAGGAAAAAAACACTAAAATTTGATGCCCTTCCAGTTAAATTCAGGGGTGCAAACCATTTCTCCAAGGAGACTGTTCCTACCTTGCCTTGGGTTCAGTTCCTGTTTGTAGTGGGTGAGTGCCAACCTCTGTCCTCCCACTATATGCCTTGTTCATGTCCTAGCGACTCTAAGCTGTTGTCTTGTACATGGCTGCATGGTTTTCCATCATTCTGGCATAGTCTGTTCTTTAGTATTCTCAGTGTACAGATAAAGTAACCATTCAGAGCTCTGTGGGGCTGAATTTTCACAAACAATGGAATGGGTAAAGTTTGCAAAATATTTGACATGCATCTCATTGGAGACCCATGACAACCCACTGGTGCTTCAAGTATTAACACACCCATTTTATACATGAGGAAGCAGGCTCAGCGAGGTTAAATGGTCACTTGGCCTAGGTCAGAGGTGAAACTTGAACCCAAGTGCTGCTGCCACCAAGTCCAGCATGACACTGTCAGACTGCGTTGATGAGTGTTGCTAAGGGACTGATTTAGTGAAAGGTATTAAGTGAGAACAGCAAAATGGAGCCCATAGGAGTATAAAAACATGAGGGGTGTGTGTGTGTGTGTGTGTGTGTGTGTGTGTGTGTGTGTGTAATAATTTATAATAAGTAACTTGGATTGTTTGTGACTAGAGTGGAATTGGAAATTTAGTCATGGGTAAAAACTTTTTGCCATTTTAAAAGCATATATATGTGTATATCACTAACATTTGATATATCTTTTTGACACATATACATATATATTATAGCTATATAATTCACTTGCTTTTTTCCCCTATTTTTAGTTGCAGCAACCTCAGCAGACCTTGTTAACACAGGTTAGTTTGGCTTCATTCTTCCTTTATTCAGAGGTCAAAATGATGAATAGATGAGCCTTTATTTTCATTCCATACTTACACAAATAGATGATGGATAATGTCCATTATACAAGAAAAAAAAATGTCATCTAATTATTTCAGGTTTTCTGGTCATTAAAATCATTTTAGTCTAATTCTAACAATAAAAAAAGAGGACTTAGATCGATTTCACTTGCATGGAGATACTGAAATTAGTTGTCTTCAAAGCCCATCTGTATTATATTTTTGTTTTCAGGGGATTTCTTTTGGACAAGTAGTTGAGATGTAATAGATTGCATTTGTAGTTTATGTGTCAATTGTATTTTAAAGGGATGCAAGTTGAAAACCCAATAATATCAAACATAGAGCTAACATGTAGTAGAGAAGCTTCATTTTTTTTCGTGTGCTCAAGCTGCTTAGAATTGAGATGATTCCAGATTAAAGGGCAAAAATCAAATAACATGTTACTTTGACAAGTGAATTTTGATACCCCCATTTTCAGCAGACTCATACACTTTATTTCCCAGTGCATGATAGTCCCAGTCGAAGGGATCCTTCACATATGACTCCTCTGCCCCCTTACCACCTCTAGCTTAAATCTCTGCACTTTACCTTCTTTTGCAGGTCATGGGAAATATTTTAGGGCTTTTAGTCTTCATCTGGTGGAGATTACAAATCTAGCAGTGTGGTACCTGACTAGAAATTGTCCTCTCATCCAAAGAGATACATTCAGCGGGGCTTGTCTCCACCAGACCTACAAACCACATTTGACCTTATTTGGGAGCCTCATTGCATTTCTTGATGTCTTCCCTGCCCTTCATACTGAGTGTGGCTCTCCATTCCCAACACACACTCCTTCCACACTGATCTAGCTCCTCTGGTTATTTCCCATTTCACTTAATTTTTTGGAAGAATTGATTCAGACCCCTCCCAGTCTGCCTCCTCTGCTGGTGGCTCTTTCAGCTTTTGTGACTCCTGAAACAGGAGTGGCCTGGGGCAGGCTGACCCTCAATCCTTCCCGTCCAGTTAAGGGGAAGGAGATTGAGAGAGGGACATTGGGGGTGGAAAGTACTTTTCAAAACTTATTTTTTGTTTATTTCTAAATAGTCCTTACCATTTTTCCTCCATCTCATACTTGAATAAGCCCATGACCTTGTTAGTGTATATACTCCATCTTGAAGTACAAGACGAAGCATGATGCAGCTCCTGTGGGCACTTTGTGCCCACGTGCTCTCGAGAGGCCAAACAAGGCACATCCTAAATAATTTACTTTGGGGGTCTCTTTGTTTCTAGCCAGCTGTTGCCTTGCCTACAAGCCTGAGTCTGTCCACTCCTCAGCCAGCAGCACAGATTACTGTCTCATACCCAACGCCACGGTCAAGTCAGCAGCAAACTCAGCCTCAGAAGCAGCGAGTTTTCACAGGAGTTGTTACAAAACTACATGATACGTTTGGATTTGTGGATGAGGATGTATTTTTTCAGCTCAGGTAAGCTGTGTACTTAGCCATGGCCATGAGCAAATGTCTTCCACAAACATTAGAACCAGGATTTAGGAGTGCCTTAAAGGACCAAGTTAACTCCATTGATCAGAGCATTCTTTTTTTTTATATTAGTAAGGCAGAGAAAATAAAGATAGTAGGAAAAAAATTTTTTTAAGGTATAGTAAAATTATAATTTTTGTGTGTCAGTTGACATGCCTGGTCCTGTTGGTGTTAACTGTGTAGGTGAAGCATCCTTCTTTTTTAGTATTGCTTCTCTGTAATAATTTACTAACAATAAGTTATTTTTATTCCTATGTTAACTATATATAGTTCTATACGATCTTTATATATGTTATCTCACTTGATTCTCACATCAACCCTGTGAGGTAGGTTCTGTTATCTCCATTTTACAAACGAGGAAACTGAGGCAGAGAGCAGTTAAGTGACTTGTTCAGGGTCACACAGCTAATAAATGTTGGAGTCAGAAGTTGAACTCAGATCTTCCTGACCCCAAGTCAGTCAGTCAGTTAACTTATTAAGTACCTACCATGTACCAGGTACTCTGCTAAATGAGGATATAAGAAGGGCAAAACAATCTCTGCTCTCAGGGAGCTTACAGTCTAAGGGAGGAGACTACATGCAAACAACTATGCATACAATATAGACCAGAAAAATTAGAGAGAATCAGCAGAGAGAAGACACTGGCATTAAGGGGGACCAGGCTAGGCTTCTCGTGGAAGGAGAGATTTTTATCTAGGACTTTGAGGGAAGGTTGGAGATGGAGATGAAAAAGGAGGGCTATCCAGTCATTAGGAAAACCAGTAAAAATACTAGACCTGAGACATGGAGCCCTACACAAGGAACGACAGGGAGGTCGATGCTGCTGCATCACAGGGTCCATGTGGGTGAGTAAGGTGTGTGATGTCTAGAAAGGTAGGAAGGAGCCAGGCCAGGAAGGGCTTTTTATGCTAAACAGGATTTTGTATTTTATCCTGGAGGCAATAGGACCTCACTGGAGTTTGAGTAGGGAAATCACTTTGGTGGCTGAAAGGAGGAAGGCCTGGCATGTGGAGAGACTTGAGGCAGGCACACCCACTAGCAGCTGTTGCAGTCATCCAGGTGATAGGTGATGTGAGGTGATGAGGGCCTGCACCTGGGTGGGGGTGTGTTTGAGAGGTGATGCAGAGTGAAATCAGCTTTGGCACAGGATGACTCCTAGGTTGTGGGCCTGGGGGACCAGGAGGATGGTGGTGCCCGTAATAGGAAAATGAATATTTCAGATATGGTGAGTTTGAGATGTTTGCTGGACATCCAGTTCTAGATGTCTGGAGGCAGCTGGAGATTGGAGACTGGTAATCACTGTCCTTGTGCCACCTATTGAATTGGATTTTTGCCCATAAAACCTAGTAATGGTAGAGGAGTTCATTTCATTCGCAAACATTGCATAAGCACCTACATTGTAACAAGCCTTATGTTCAGCACTAGGGCTTTGAGGGAAAACAAAAAAGTCCCTGACGTCAGGGAATTTTATTTTCTGCTGGGGGAACAAACACAAAATATGTACAAAATAATTTTGGAAAGTACAGTAAGACTAGCAGAGATCAGCTAGAGATTAGAGGAGGGAGAGCACTTCGGGCATGGGGCACAACCTGTGCAAAGGTATGGAGGTGGAAGATGGATTGTTCTGTGTAGGAGGCTGTTTGGGATGGAACAGAGTATAGGAAGTGGGGGAATACCATAATCTTAAAAAGTTAGCCTGGAGCCAGACATGTAAGTAAATGTTCAATAAGCTTGTTAACCCACTTCTAGTAAATTACCAGTATTATACTTTCAATAGTTAATTGATATTTTTAATCATATTCATGGACTGACATGCCATGAGATTAAGGAATAAAAATATCAAATCTTTGGTTTTGGATGAGAGGAAATCAGAATAATTAACATGAAAATGCAATAAAATATCAAATAAGGTCATAACACAGTGATGGATTTGTGACCTTGGAACAGCTACAAATTGGTCCTTCAGACTCACTTTGTGAGTTTGATGGTACTAATAATGTTTTTGCTTTTACAGTTGATGATGGCATGTAATCAATGTTTTAATATGAGAAGCAAGGGGCTGAGAGCTTTGTGTCCTTTTGATGGTTTTCAGCCAGTCTCACCACAACTCTTCAGGGCCCCCTCCAGCTGCCATTCCTTTCTCCTCTCTTTTAAGAGCAAAGACACAAATATTAGCGGGATGAACTGGAAAAGAGGATGCCCTCAAAGAATGTGCTGAGGATTATTGTAGGAGTCAAAAATCAGAGATGTTTATTTGCCCACGACCACCTTCTACATTAGACACAAGTCTTTGGCATTCTTCAGATGTCAGTGTGGTGTCTTAGAGGGGATAGAGCCTTGGCTGCTCGTTAGGACTTGGGGGCAGAGCACGTGCCCCTCAGCATTGACAGAGGGAGCTTCCTCATCAGGAGTGCCCCATGCTCATGACTTCACCAGTCCAGTAGGAAATAAAAGCAATGGCCTGCCTCCAGCACTTGGCCCTGCTTTTAGGAAATGGCTTTCTAACTGGAGGTCTCAACCTGCTTTCTGTTTGCAGCGCTGTCAAAGGGAAAACCCCCCAAGTAGGTGACAGAGTCTTGGTGGAAGCCACCTACAACCCCAGCATGCCTTTTAAATGGAATGCACAAAGAATTCAGACCTTGCCAAATCAGGTATGTGCATGTGGACTGCAAAAGGACAGTCAGGATGTTGTAACAGAAATCTTCCAGCGCCTAAGGGCTTCTTCTTCTTTTTTTTTTTTTTTTTTTTTTTGGCTAGAATCAGTCTCAGACCCAGCCTTTACTGAAGACGCCTCCAGCTGTGCTCCAGCCACTTGCCCAGCAGACTGCATTTGGTGTTCAGGCCCAGCCTCAACCGCAGTCCCTGTTGCAGGCACAGATTTCAGCTGCATCAATTACTCCTCTGCTTCAGACTCAGCCACAGCCTTTGTTACAGCAGCCGCAGCAGAAAGGTACCATGTTAAAGAGATCTGTGTCTTCTGTGGGGATGGTTCAGACCAGTACCTCATTTAAAGATCTAACACAAGAAATGTGCAGCTAATTGCAAAAGGAGAGGGAACTTTTACGTTCAGTTTGAACAACAGAGTTGAGCATAGAGGAAATATAAAGACACAGTCTTTTTTCCTTCATTTTTTTCTTCTCTTCTGTCAATCCCAGCCAGGCTTCAAAACTCACTGTTTCTTCATCAGAAATGATTTCATAGTGCAGACTGTGAATTATTTTGATTTGCTTTTCCTAATGAACTCATGAAATGACATTTCCTTATTTAAGTGTTTGCCTACTGATTTAATGCTGATTTAAATGAGATTGTATCCAACTGTGCTTTATGAGTGTGATTTAAGGTGTGTAGTTGTGCTTACTATTTACCTTCGAGAGAAAAGCCACTGCTTTTTCTGTGATTTAACATTTAAATAGACAAAGACAGAATGTTTAAGCAGTAAGATCTAGTGTACCTTATGAAGCTACAGCACTGATTTTTATCATTCCAACTTCTAAATTAGTTCTAGTCTGGTCATTGGGCTTTGAGTTGTGTTTAATTGCCTCTTATGTTGCAATATGATAATTATTACTTAAATTTCCCAAAGGTTAGACAATTTTTTCCCATATTAAAATTTTCCTATTCGAGGTATTCCAAAATTTAGTTTTTTAAAGATGGTTGTTTGAAACTTGCAACATTTTCCCATAGAAACAGTATTTTATGGTGATGGTACCCACTTGGTCTCTAGATGTACATTTAACCCATCATATAGCTGAATTATAGTACATTTTTCTTACTGTTTTAATGGGGAAATGGGTCCCAAATTTCAGTTAGGAACTGAGTCCTAATCTCTAGAAGACAATCTGCTTTCCCCTGGGCAAGAAGGGAGTGTACTCCTGTTGCACTGAGGAGGATGTGGGTGCTTCAGGTGGGAGGTAGAGGTACACTGGAAGGGGAGGCTGAGATGTCTCTCTCACCCAGATAGTTGAGTCCTTGGACCACGCATATTTGAGGGCAAATTGGGGCTTCCTTGTGCTTATATTTTAAAGTAGCTCTGATGATGAAGAAATTAACAGTCCATAATAAAATCGAAGCCACCCACTTGCTCTAACTTGTATTCTTCTTAATGAAAAACCGCATGTAATCCTAGCAGTAATTTGTCATTTTAATGTTCTTTCGAGATTTATATTGACTGACTTTTTCAGAACTCTTTTATAAGTTTTGTTTTGCTACAACCTACACACGAGAGGTATAATTTAAGTTAATAGTACATACATTAATCTGTAGTTTATTATACTCATCATAGACTAGTCTCAAAAAGGCAAAGACTCGATCAGGAGGGTCAAGTTTACCATGTATCTTGAGTCACCAGCAAGGATAGGACTGAATGCTTTTTGCCAATCCAAACTGAGATTCCTGCTTTTCCGTGCACATCACTTTATATCTTGAAATTGTGAAATTCTGATGCTCTTGATTCTTCCTCCTCACAGCTTCACTCCGATTAAGAACTACAGATTGTAAACCAACTTGTAACTAAGGTTTTCAAATGTTAGATACATTCATCTCTTCTTTTAATAGTTTGAATGAGGGACTTTTTTGTTTGTTTGTTTTTTTCAGCCCTGAACAGTTAGTACAAACATTCTAAGGCTAGTAAATTTTGCCTGGTACTGTTTGGCCTGTGCTAGCAATTGGAAAAGAGAAGAAAAATTTGAAGTCTTTCTGGCCTTTGAAGAGGGATTGTCTTTGTTTTTGTGATTTTTATTTAGTTAAGTTGTAGCAGTTGCATTCCCTATATCCACAGTTCACATTTTTAATGGCTGCATTGTAACCAAAGCATTTCTTGTTTGAATAGTGTGTGGCTTTTGCTTGAAATAGTTATTTACCCCCAATTTATTTACTTATTTATTTATTTATTTTTAGTTTTCAACATTCACTTCCATAGCATTTTGAGTTCCAAATTTTCTCCCCATCTCTCACCTCCCTCCTGGTACATTCTGATTGCCCCTCCCCCGATCTGCCCTCCCTTCTATTAACCCCCACCCCCCACTTCTCTTATCCCCTTCCCCTTCTATTTTCCTGTAGGGTAAGGTAGATTTCTATACCCCATTGCCTGTGTATCTTATTGAAATAGGTTTTTAATAGCTATTTCTAAGATAACCTGTTCTTTACCAATCTATGAAGAATGTCATCAAGAAAGTATTTAGTGTTTGATAACACCAAATTATTAGGCTGATGATGCCTTTCTTTTTACCCATTTAACAATTCATAATCTGTATATATGTAGGCAACTATAGACAAAATTGAGCTAGGTGATGGTTTTGTAATTTGTAAAAAATATGTCCTAAAGTGTGTCTGTATCTCTTTAAGCTGGTTTGTTACAGCCCCCTGTCCGTATAGTTTCACAGCCACAAGCAGCACGAAGGTTAGATCCGCCGTCCAGATTTTCAGGGAGAAATGACAGAGGGGACCCAGTTCCTAACAGAAAAGATGACAGAAGGTACGGTGTTTCAGGAACTGTGGCAGGGACTCTTGGTTGTTGCTTTTTTTGACCTGTTAAAATGATTTTCTTTAAAGATTTGTTCTCTTATGCTGGAAACAAGTAATTTTTATGGTACTTTCCTTTAAGTCGTGAAAGGGAGCGAGAGAGACGTAGATCTCGGGAAAGATCACCTCAGAGGAAACGTTCCAGGGAGAGATCTCCCCGAAGAGAGAGGGAGCGGTCACCCCGAAGACCCCGGCGTGTTGTTCCTCGTTACACAGTTCAGTTTTCAAAGTTTTCACTAGATTGGTAGGTTCTCGTTGGTCTCTTTATTATAATAGCTCCTGGTTATAATTTACTAGAATTTTGCATGCTAAGATTGTTTTTAAATTTAATTTGGTTGTCTAGAGTACAGTGCTCTTATGATTTATTGAAGGGCTGATGATGTGATGTAACCCTGTTACTTCTTTGCCTGCTACCCCCTAAAGAGCAACCACTGAATAATGTGCTATTGATTCAGAAAATAGTGATGTTGATTTTCCTGAGTGTGTAAAAGTCTGTTTCTCAAAGTTAGACCCTGTGTTGTTTGTGACCTTGTGATGAAGAGCAGGGCAGGGCAGGGCTCAGCACAGCCTGGGCCTGGTGAGCAGGAGCCTCACAGCAGAGGAAAGAGGCTCTGGGGGTTAAAAGCTTACTAGGACACCCCTGAACTTGACTTTATCAAAACCATGCTTGTTGTAAAAGCCCCTTGAGGGCCGGTGGAAGGCCCAGTGACCCTGATGCAGCCTGAATACGTCAGTGGTGGTTAGCACACTAGTATGAGCAAGTATGGAACATATTTTAAAGATGTTTTCATCACAAATGATTAAATTAAAAGTTCTGAAGCTTAAGTAGAAGGTAAAACTTAAGTCACCTTGAAAGTTCATTTGTGGATCACATCGTTCTTAGTGGTTCCAGGTAGTAAAGCTTTGCTGGAATCAGCCTGATATTAAAAGAACAGCACTTAAAAGTCAAAACCTTGAGTGTAGGAGCATTTTCCTTCTGATTCTTCTAGCATATTCACTTGCCGCATTTCACCTTATTCTCAGGGGGATTTAGGCACTGAGAAAAATGTTTCTTAAAAATTAGCCCACTTAATCATTTTGTTGTCAGTTTATTTGCCTTGTATTCATTCTTAATTTATCATTTGCTCTGTTGATGTCTTTTTGCTTACAACCACACTTTACACATAGGCGACATATCAAAACACTTGACTGTTGAGAAGTCCTCCATCTGCAGAAACATTATGAGGCTCACTTCCCTTTAGGCATAAAGTGGGCAGTAGGGATGAAGTGAAAGCAAGAAGACAAAACCTGTGAGCTTTCTACTTCTGTTGCTCTGCCCTTGGAGAACATTAGCATTTTCTAAGTATTTTCTTGAATGTGAGTTCTCAGAGTATAATACACAAAGTTTTAAATGCACACAAGAAAACATTCCAAACCCAAGTATGCATATGTGTATATGTGTACTCCAATCCCTTGCCTCTCTATTAGTACTAAACACTATATATTAGGTTGGATCAAAGTTTACAGTGAAGTTTACGTGCTTTTAGGGAGAGAGGAGCTACCTTTATCCATGTCATATTACTTTATACAGGGTGATATATTACTTATAGAGAAGGCAGAATTCTTGAGAATATTTTGAGTAGAGAGACTTGGTTTTTTTCCTCATCACAGAATTTAAAATGAGAAAGACTTTGGAGACCTTCAGGTTCAGCTTGTGCCTGAACGTGCATCCCATCTCTGTCACCCCGAGCAGACGATTCTCAGAAATATCCGATCTTGGTCTCTCAGTCCTGCGTCACCAATGCCTTTTTGGTCACTTCAGACTGTTTATTGGCACATCCAGAGCACCTCATCCCCCCCCCCACCTCCCTTCTCAAACTTGTTGCCACAGTCCTCCTCTGCTTCTGCTCCCCACTCATGTTCACTGCACATCTCTGGCTGCTGCTGAATTTAGTTTCTGCCTTCTCCACCCACCTAGCCACCTCATTCAGGTCCTCCCTGCCTCAGATCTCCTCCCACTCTCACCCATTTGCTTTAAGCATGTGACCATATCATTCCCCTCAAAACTTGTATGGCTCCCTCTTAACTTCCTGGGTCAGATATCAACTTTGTTTGGCATTTTAAAAAACTCATTTCCAGCCTCACCTCTTTCTGCCTCTCCAGTCTTCTGCTTCAGCCCCTCATGCTCTCTACAGCACACCATCATTGTCCTCCTCGATGGTGCTGTTGATAACACACGACACTCATTTTCTGACATTTTCCCCCATGCTGAGAACATGCTCCCTTCTCACCTCTGCCTACTGACTTCCCTGGCTTTCTTCAAGACACTGCTCAATGTTACCTTTGGCAAGAGGCATGTCCTAGGCCCCTTAGCTGCCAGTGTCTTCCTTCTGTGCCATCCATCCCTTCACCCTGTTTGTCTCCCTGTCTCCCTGTCTCCCTCTTTCTATATACACACACACACACACACATTAAAAAAAAAACCATAAAAAACACAAATTTGTATAGATACAGTTACTTCTTTGTTGTCTCCAACATTAAAATGTGAACTCCTTGAGGGCTGGAATGGGGTTTTTGTCTTTTCTTTAGCATTTGCCATAGTGCCTGCCACATAATAAGCTCTCAGTAAATGTTTGTTGATGGACTGGTTGTCTAGCTTTTGCCACTAACTTCTAACTTTACCTTTCTCCTTTAAGAAATATTAAAATGATAATGGAGTTACTATTTTTCTCAATTTGATTTCTAGAATTCCTGTTATTATGTAATAGTTCACCTTACACCCCCACCCCCAACAGAAGGAACAACCCCAGATAATCCCAAATATTCACAGCAGAACTTTTTGTGGCAACAAAAAATAAAATAAAGTGGGTATGCCTCACTTAAGAAATGGCTAAATAACTTGTGGCATATAAATGTCAATCAACCAGCATTTACTTAGTGTGTTTTGTAAGAAACAAAATAAATGGGAGCATTCAAAGAAGTATGAAAAGACTTGATGAGCTGATGTGAACCAAGCATAATCAGGAGAACTGTACAGACAGTGAGTGTAAGATAAATGAAACCAACACAGAAAGCAGCTGAACTCTGACAAAAATCTACCTCCTTACCCCTCTACCCCACACCCTTGCATTGAAAAAGATAGGAAAACAAACTGTGATGACAAAAAACAGGTATTTTGTACTCTGCACTGTGAGTGCATCCATCCCATCTCTGTGAAGAGAGGGGCAGCCCGATCCCTCTGCAGTAGTGTTTTGTCATTGATCTGTAAACTCTGGTTAATTTTCATGACGAACAGATGTTGAAATGGACCTTCCTTTTCTCGATAGCAAGGTGAGGACTCTGAGCACAGCACGAGTGACTGTTGCTTTTGCCAAACTAATGTTTGGCTTCTGATGGTGACAGGACAGGACAGACAATGATTGCTGTGAAAATAAAAGGCATTGATAGGCCTTAAATCATTGACCCTCTTCATGAATATCTGCTTCTTCACATTTATTACTCTTGCCATTAGTTCTACATTTTTTTCTTCACCACAAAATGTATTTCTTATTTTATACTTGTCTTTGCCATACTTGTCATTTCTCCTGAAAAGTACCTACCTACTTTATTTTCTACTATTTATTTCTGCTTTCTAAAAAACAAGTTTGGTCAAAAGTATTTCCCAGTAGAGTTCTTTACTTTCCTGAGTCCACGGTGCTGATATGGGCACTTACAAAGTCCCTGCTGGTAGAGGGGGCAGGCAATACTTTCTCAACCTTTGCAATTTTTTTCAAATATAGCCTACTTTGAAGACAAATTTGGTAAATTAATAATCCTTGTAACTGTTTATGCCTCTTCTACTTAGTACCTTAATATATTCACTATTCATTGATTTCAAGTTGATTAGAGGAGCTAAGGTATGGATATTTGGCTTTGGAATGGATTGTTTTACTTAATTATTTGAATATGAATGTGTCTTAATTTTTTAAGAATTCACTGCAGACTGAAGGCTGAATTTGGTTATGTAATAATCTGATTGAGGAGCTCAGGAACTGAGCACTTTTCTTATTCACCTTACTCATCTCCTTTTGAAGATTGCAGTACAGAAAATAACTTTTTTCTCAGACCAGCTCAGACCCCGCCTTAAGAACTGTAGAGGGGAGACCTTGATTAATGGCTTTGGTTTCCAAAGGAACTTACCCTATATACTGTAGGCTTCCATATAAAGAAGGCAGTGGAGGGATTGCTGAGATAGCAATAAGTGTAACTTGTCAAAATGGGTGAATTTTTTTTACAGCAACTTATTTCTCAATAGATCCAATTTCTCCCCTTCCTAAAAAGTGCTTCCCCCCCCCCCCTTTTGGAAGGCATAACTATTGCTAAACTTAAAAGCATGATTTCAGTCTGTTTTTGTGTAGGTAACCATGTAGACTTAACTGTCCAGTATTGTGTGATTCCACACTGTGCCTATACTAAGCTTGCTACCATATTCATCATTCGTTTCTGTTTTGCAGCCCTAGTTGTGACATGATGGAACTGAGACGTCGCTATCAGAACCTGTACATCCCTAGTGACTTTTTTGATGCTCAGTTTATGTGGGTCGATGCTTTTCCTTTGTCAAGACCATTCCAGCTGGGAAACTACTGTAATTTCTATGTCATGCACAGAGAGGTAGATCCTTTGGAGAAAAATGTGGCTATTCTTGACCCGCCTGATGCCGATCACTTGTATAGTGCCAAGGTTTGTATTTCATCGGGGACTTGGACAGTTATTTGGATCAGAAAGGAAGAGAAATTATGTTTTTTAAGTAGCCTCTCTGCCCTTCATGCTTCTGCTCTCAAATTGGGGAGGCGATTGCTTATCCCTTATGTAGTTTGGAGGAATCTGAAGATGAAAGAAATGGTATCAGTTAATGACATCATGCCACGCCTAGAAGAAAGAAAGGTGCTGCTGGGTCTCTGCCTTCAGGGGCCCCGAAATGAAACTTGAGGGCACCTACCGCATAGCCAGTAGTCTTCAAGGGGAGCGCTTGGGACACTGCTTAGTGCAGATGGCTTTGTAATATTGGCAAAACACTATCAGTAGCATCCCTCAAAAAAAGATGAAATCAGTACAAATATAAGGTATTTATGATTCAGTACCACTGCTGTAGCATCATGCTCTGGGGGTACCTTTGTGTCTAAAAGTTGAGGGTGTATGTAGTTTTGCCGCTTTCATTTTCTTCCTTATCACTTTAGACTATTTTGACAGGATTGAATTATTTGACTATGTAATAGGTAATGCTGATGGCTAGCCCTAGCATGGAAGACTTATATCACAAATCATGTGCTCTTGCTGAAGATCCACAAGAACTTCGAGACGGATTCCAACATCCTGCTAGACTTGTTAAGGTAAAATGGCTCTCCGTTGACAGGGGTTTTGTTTTTGTTTGATTGCACTTTCCCATATGTAAAAGGGAAAACAGGTTTTAATTTTGGGTGATTCCAGAGGCCATGTAGCATACTTGGTATTAGGTTGTTTGTAAAATGTGAAGGTGTTGTTGCATAGAATTGTGTGCTGAATGTAACCCCATGTTAACAGTGGTGATGAAATGGAGTGTATTTTCACATCATTAAAGTTCTACCTTGAATTTGTAATTGAGAATAAATCTGGATATGAGGACATGTTTTGCAAGGATGAGTTGTGATGAGTAAAATCCTATTCCATTGCTGAAATACAGTGTGGAACATGAAGAACTGAGCTCTTCCTTGGGCCAATAGGCCCACCAGGGATAGTGAAATGAATTTTGTGAAGGGGGTTGTGTGCACGTTTCCTTTTCAGGCACTTGCATCATCTGACATTTGGAGCACAAACAATGTAACAAAACATTTAATCCATTCTTTGTCTTTGACTTAGTTTTTAGTGGGCATGAAAGGCAAGGATGAGGCCATGGCTATTGGAGGCCACTGGTCTCCTTCACTGGATGGACCAGACCCAGAGAAAGATCCCTCTGTGTTGATAAAGACTGCTATTCGTTGTTGTAAGGCTCTGACAGGCATTGATTTAAGTGTGTGCACTCAGTGGTAAGTACCAATCTTCTCCATATGACTGGCATGAATAGAAATGTGCTCATAGCTCATGTAGATGTGTCTGTCAACCAGCCTTTTTTCCCCATCTCATTCAGCGAGCTTTGGTGATGCAGGTAAACTCCTCAAAGGGAAGTCCCATTTGTAGCAAAAACTTGTTTGGTGCCAAAAGTGTTCAGAGCTGACTTGAGGACTAATCATGATGAATTGTAAGCGGAACTGTTTTGTTATGCTGTACTTCTGCAGGGAATGTATGTTGGAAATGTTTTTCATTTCATGCATAGCTGGAGAAGACCGACAAGAGAGAACTTCTTTCATTGTAATTCTTTTGTCATAAAGTAAACGCTGTAGTTGCTGACTCACTGCCCAGCCATATTTTCTCTTGAGGCTAATTTGTCTTGTGCGTCTTGTACTATTGTTCAGATCTAATTTGAAAAAGCTCTCACTTTCCACACGCACTCGATTTGCACGCCTTCTCTGAGGGTGCCTGGGAGTGTGGGGTGACTAATTGAGTGCGCAGGCCCCGGCCGCGCCACTTCCTGTGAGCACGCTCCGCTCCATTGAAGGGAGCCAAGCTGGACAAGCGCACCAAAGAGCAACTATGGCTTCTGTAATTTTTTTTTCTTTAGACCAGCCTGAGGTTCTGGCAGCAAAAGTTCTTTACTTGATGTGCTACAAGTGAACTAGGGTCTTTAAAGTGTATTTTAGAATTTTTTTTCCAACATGCTTCTTCCCTTGCAACAGGTACCGTTTTGCAGAGATTCGCTACCATCGCCCTGAGGAGACCCACAAGGGGCGTACAGTTCCAGCTCATGTGGAGACAGTGGTTTTATTTTTCCCGGATGTTTGGCATTGCCTTCCCACCCGCTCAGAGTGGGAAACCCTCTCCCGAGGATACAAGCAGCAGCTGGCCGAGAAGCTACAGGGTGAACGCAAGGAGGCTGATGGAGAACAGGCACTGAACGCTAATCCCTTTTTCTATTTCCGCTTCTCACAGGCACAGGAACACAGGCACAAATGCACATCACATGCTACACGATAAACACACATGGAGGAACATAACTGGTAACAGCGACTGGCAATCCAGCTTTCAGCAGAGTAGTTGTACGTTCCGTTCTCTTGAAAACCAAAAAACCAAAACCAAAACCAATTCGTCAATTATGCTAACTTAACGAATGCTGAGACCACAGAGGAAAGTAAATTGTGCTTAAATTGCACAAAGCTTTGTTTTCATCATAGGTCTAGTTGCTGGAATCTGGGACCAGTTGTTGAGCGAGATTCAGTATTAAGCCATTTTAAACATTTTGCCATTTTCTAAAATTATAAAAAATTTTCTTTTTCACGGTCATCAGTTCTAATCATGGATATTTGAAATTGGACAACCACAAGTCTGAGAGCTTTGAAATTTCAGGCTATGTGGCAACGTCTTTGGTACATTTTAAAGGTCTGACTAAATCGAGATTCACTCTGGGTGGCTTGAAAATTGGGGCAAGATCACACACTGTGTGGTTAGTGGAGACCATCAGTGTCTGTGCATCCCTGATATCCTTTGTGTTGTAATTTATCACCCTTTTGTGTTTCACAGATCTGGCTTTGATTGGCTGATGAGTGTCTTTGTGATCAGTTAAAGTGGTAGAATGTATGTACGTGGACTTGCCTAAACAATAACTTTAGGAGAAGACAATCTGAAACACTTGTGACCTTGCACAGATCAGCAACAGAATTTTAAGAATAAATTAATATCCTTTTAAGGCTTCAAAATAATAATTATACTCTAACTTTGTATGTCAGGATGAAGAAGAGAAGGATGATGGTGAGGCGAAAGAAATCTCCACCCCCACCCATTGGTCTAAACTTGATCCAAAGACAATGAAGGTAACTTTCTGAAGGTGGCACTTAGCTTGGAGCTTGGCCCCCGGGGGCTTAAGGGGACTTGGGTGGACTACACTGATAGGATAATTTCTGGATGGAAGGTCACTTAGGAAGAAAGCCATGATGGAGGTTTACCGAAAAGTGCAATTTAGTAGCCATTTAACAGTGTGTTATGTGCAGAGCATTCTGTTAGGTATTTGGAGAGATACAAAGATAAGTAAGAACGGGATTACCCAAAGATCTTGGTATCTAAGAGAGATAAGACGGGCTGCATATAACCACAGTGCCAAAATAAAAACTTAAAGAAAGAGACACACTACTTTGAGATGTAAAGTTGAACACACATTAAGCAAAAGTTGCTCATGTGGGCATCACTTTATTGGTTCTTACATTTTACATATAAAACAGAATTATGGCTAAGTTAAAGTTAGACCTTTGTTTATCTTTCTAAATCTCCCTGCCCACTTCAAAAAATGTATTATTCCTGGACATGGGCCTAAGCTGCCACTGATAAGCTTATGTTCTCAGAACGTAACTCTTCTTCAAAAGACATCTCCTTTTCCCAAAGAGATAAATAGCTCCAGAGTAGTCACAAGTTTCCAAAGAAACTAAAAGTAAAACCCGAGGATCAGGAAACCTCAAAGGCAGGGAGGTCTGAGCTGTCTTGTAGACCAAAGAGGAGACCAGGAGCAGTAGTTTGCATCTCTTGCTCCCCGCATGGCAGCCTTCATCACACCTCTTCAGCCCACTTCAGACTTGTTATACTGGGAGCTGTTAAGAGCTGTGGAAACATGCCGCCTTAGAGGGCCACGTGCTGTGCCCGATCGAAGTGGAAAAGGAGCACTAACTCTAGCAGCATTAGCAGCTGGATGAGGGCGTGACTGAATTCGCCACACTTCAAGCAGTTTTGGCAGCTTGTGCTGGATCTGTTTGTGAAGAACCTTAATACTGGTACATAATGTGGTGGAAACAAATTTTCCTGATGTGATCTCTGTGATTTTATTTTATTTTTTTTTTAGGATATTGGAATTAAATAGAATTGAAATATCTTCATAGAAACCGATTTTGTTTTAGAGCTTGAAGGGACCCTAGATCATGTAATCCAATGCACTCATTCTACTTAATGATGAAATTGAGGTCCATAAAGATGAACTTTTATGCAGAAGAATAGAAGAGATAAGGTTTTGTACCTTTGTATCTGAAATTGGCTTCAGTCATTCTGGTTTATTTGAGAGAACCTTTGGTCTTAGGGAAAACACAAACCAACTCTTAAATACCATCAAGTAAATTGCCCTAGAAGTTTCTTTCTGTTGGATCCTAAACATTATAAATTTTTTCTACGTTCTTTCCAGGCACATAATATGGTGTCCTTTGCACAGATCATTGAAACAGGAACAAATAGGAACAGAGAAACATCCAAATGAGAATGAAATAATACAGAAAGGAACAAATCTTGAAAGTCTTTAGTCAGCTGGCATAGTGATAGCTAATCCTAAGGGTCTGGCTCTTTCTCACCAACATTGTACCAGTTATTGGTCATAGAAATGAACTGAAGCTACCAACTTCTGCAAATTAAAAAAATCCAAGGTGTTCCAAAAGTCTTAACTCTGTTTTAAGTTTCTAGTAGCTTCAGACCACACCAAGAATTTTGGGACACCCTATGTAATTTGAAATTAACAACATTAAAACCATCCTTTGCCTGTGACAGGGATGTGCTGATTAGTTAGATTAGTGGTTAATTGAAAGTTACGCAAAACGCTTTTTTTGTTTTAATCTTTGTTCCTGAAATTTTCCTTGTGTCGTAGCCCACGTGGCTACTTTATTCAGTGGAGTGTATCTGCTTTATTAGATACGCTATCTAATAAATATATATATATCTCTAATAAAACATCTTTCATCAGGCCCATATTTGTAAAGAGTTCACCGTTTGTGCTAGCTGCTGGGGTGAGATAGAAAGATAAAAAATTCTTAGTCCTTTTCCTCCAGGAATTTATGATTGCTAAGGGATGATAAAGACACATACATAGGTAAACATAATACAAATTAGAACATGGTCGTGCTTAAGAGGGATCCCGAGTGAGACAAGATTGGGTGAGGGAGAGCTGATTTCCAGCTGAAGAGATCAGGATGAGCCTCCCCAAGAGCTGGATCTGGAAGAATGGAGAAGGGTGTGGGTGGAGACCATGAATGAGCACAGGACGAAAAGCACACTGTATGTGGGACATGTATGAAGGGCAAAGGTCCAGTTTGATTATAATTTAGATGATATGAGTAGAGAAATTAACATTATAGAGGACCATAAATTTCAGTTTTTACTTAGTATCATAGGCCACAGGGAAACTTAGAGTTCTTTGATGAAGATTGGCATGATCATAGGAGAAAAAACAGAATCAGAATAAACATATTAAGAATATTAACAGTGGTGTGCAATGGATCGGAACAGTGAGTGAATGAATGAATAAGTGTTTATTAAGTGCTTTGTAAGTGCTGGGAGTACAAATACAAAAGCAAAGACAGTGCCTTACCATAAGGAGCTTACGTTCAAATAGGGAGAGACCCCACATTGAGAAATGGTGGCCAGGGATGAGTATTTTGATTTGGAAAGGTATAGCAATAATGAATAGAAGAAGAGATCCATATAACAGAGGTGATTGATTGTGGGATGGTTAAGGTTTGGAGGAAGTGAAGTGTGACTGAAGCCGGGCCTAAATGGGGTGGATGACTGAGGCACTTGCTCATCAGAGGCCCCATGGCGGGACTTGTAGAGATGAAAACATTACCTTCCTGTAAGGTGTGGTTGAGATGGTGAGTCTAGTGATGGAAAGACCTTTTAGGAAACTCTTCTCATAATCTAGGGGAGACGGAATAAAGACGGTGGCAGTGAAAATGGGAAGTGGGGAAAGGGGGATGAGAGTCGTTGAAGATATTGAGTACATTGTGTGGAACCAGGCTGAGGAGGTCGTCAAAGATGGCTCACAAGAACGTTGATTTGGGGAGATGGGTGCTGCCATTGAGAGTTAGAAAGAAGAACAAGTTTAGGGGGGAATTATCATAATTAAAGGACTTAACAAAAGATCTTAGAGGTGAAGTAAAGTCACACAAGAAAGAGCCATGCCTTGGATGTAAGTCGCTTCCCATTTTGTTACACATCTCGTTAGTAATTCTACAGCTCCTTGAGTCATCATCTTCACCATCAGGTCTTTTAGTTTGCAGAAGGGACTAAATATGATTGTCTTTAAAAAAAAAAAAAGCCACTCAATTCTCCATTGGATCTGTGATCTCATTCACCTGGAATCTCTCTACAGCTATGTAGAGCCTATACAACTCTTGTCCGTGTCCATAAATTTGCCACCTGGGGTCCATTCAGCCTGCTGGAGGCCTCACTTTCTTCTGACATCACAAGGGTACCAGTGGAGCCTCTGGGTGTTCGCCTGTCATTCCTCTCCATGGAACCAGCCCATCTTCCCTTCCTGTCACACATTTCTTTGATCCCATCTTTTACATCTTCTTTGAAGTTCCCCATTGTCCATAAGTGTGACCAGGTGAAACAGATGGACAGTGGTCATGGTCATCTAAATTGAGCAGGAGGAGGAAAACAGGCTGAATTACCTTGAGGAAATTACAGAGCTCCCCTTTAAGGACTCCATTCTTCCTGTGGAAACCACAGTTCATCTTAAGGCCCACACTGTACTGGAAGCAAGATGTGGATTACACCAGTCTCTGAAGAATTAAAAAATAGCACAAATAGGTCCCTGGAGAGATGCCTTGTGTGTGTGAGCAGGCTTCAACGTGTAACCGAATGATGAACTTCGAAGCACAGGAGGTTAATCTCATGCCTTGTGATTTATTTCTTATAAAAAGGAAACACAGCATTTGTAGTGGATAGAGAACTGGTCTTGAAGCCAGGACAATCTGACCCATCCTGGCTGTGTGTCCCTGGGCAAGTCTTAAGCCTTCAGAGACCATGCTGACATACAGTGGGAAGAGGGAGTTTCCTCACCAGCAAAATCACAGGTCTCCCACCATTTCAAAAGTGAGAATATTAGATTTTTTTTAAAAAAGCAATTGAGGATTCCAGATAATTGAGTTCCAGTTAATCAGAGTTTTATTTTAAGTAAGTTAGACTATGATTTTTATTCACTTGTTTCACTATTAAGTTGCGTGGTTTTTTGTTTTGTTTTTGTTTTTGTTTTTACTAAACTCTAGACCTTTATTGAGTTGGTTCCATATTTTGATTTCATGCTTTTAGATTGTGTTAATTTATATGCTTAATATATACTCATTTAGGTAAATGACCTTCGTAAAGAATTAGAAAGCCGAGCTCTTAGTTCTAAAGGATTAAAATCCCAGTTGATAGCCCGCCTGACAAAACAGCTTAAAGTAGAAGAACAGAAAGAGGAACAGAAGGAATTGGAGAAATCTGAAAAAGAAGAGGAAGAAGAGGAAGACAGGAAATCTGAGGACGATAAAGAGGTATGGCCATGGTGCAGAGTGTGGGGGTCTAGGGTGTTTGTGTCAGTCCGGTCCCTGGGCACTCCAAGAGGATTGTACATGCCTGCACTTAATTCTAAGCCTTACTGTTTCTTGGTGCCAGGAGTAAAGAAGTGTCAGTGCTCTCAGTAGGGCATCTCTTGGTAGCCAGTCTTTTTGTGATGAGCCTCCCCACATATCTTGAGGCTGGGCCTGGAGTAATCACTGAGTCTCTGCTAGAATAGGAACCAACAGGACTTGGGCTGTGCTGGCAGAACCTTGGGCTCCCAGATCAAGATTTGTAGAATTGAGGTGTAGAAAGCCAGTTCTGGAGAGCTTTTATCTCCCCACCCCTATCCCTCTCCTTCCTGGGGAGTGGGTCCTATTCCAGTCTTCATTGCCTTTGCTTGGGTCTTCAGGTGAGAGCCAGTGTGGTCAGGCCCTCTGGGCCTTAGTGATTCTAACTTCAGAAGCGTCACTTTTTCAATAAACATGACAAGGCCGTTGAACTCTCTTTTGAAAGGATAACTATACAAAATATAGGCTTTTGGGGAAATAATTTTTGGTTGGTTTCTGTTATCTTGTGATTGAGGTCATACCCCACTCCTCCACAAGTTCCAGTAACTCCCTGTTGCCTCTAGAAAGCATCCCCAGTTCCCCTGTTTAGTCTCTGAAGCTTTTCCTTCACCATCTCACTGCAGCCTACGTTTCCAGACAGTCCTCATTACTGTCCCTCACACACTCTGTGGTTCAGCTTAACCATCGGACATGTTGTGTCTCCCATAGAGAGCTCCATCTGCCATCTTCATGCTTTGGTACAGGCTGTCTGCTGGGCCTGGGACACTTTCCCTCTTCAGCTCTCTGCCCATTAGAACCCTTTGCCCTCTACAAAGTTCAGCTCATCCTCCTTCTACGCAAGACCTTTCCCTCCAGCTGCTGGTTTCTTGTCTCCTCTCTTCCTCCTTGAAAATGACTTTGAATCTCTTTTGATTCTTCTTCTTTGTACATGTTATTTCCCAATACAGAATGTGAGCTCCTTGAGGGTAAGGACTGTTTAGTTTTGTCTTTGTATCCCTAGCACTGCGCCGAGTGCCTGCCACTTAACTGCTGATTGATCGATATGCGTGCTTTGCTATGATGCACATGGTTTACAGTAGGTTTTCCTATGTCTTTGGGAAGTGAGGTAAATACCAAAACACCAGCAAAAAGTGAAACTGAAATAGGTGGGGAAATCTAGAAGTTGGATGATTTACTTGGTTGTAGAGAAACATAGGAGAATTATGATGATTGGTATCCTTTGTTAGCCTCTCCTGTGAGTTGGTTTCCCTTATCAAGCTGTTGGTTTGGTCACAACAAAGAACAGTAAGAAATTTACGTTTTGTCTTTTGGGGTCGTTTGGCGCATGAATGTTTTCTGCTTCCTAAAGACTGGCTTTTTAGGTAATGCTTATATGATACATGATTGCATGTTTGGCTTTTAAAAGTAACATGGGTTTATAAACACAATTTGAAATTTGAAACATGTAGGAAGAAGAAAGGAAACGCCAGGAAGAAATGGAGCGTCAGCGCCGAGAAAGGCGGTACATTTTACCTGATGAGCCAGCCATCATTGTACACCCTAACTGGGCTGCAAAGAGCGGCAAGTTTGACTGTAGCATCATGTCTTTAAGTGTACTTTTGGACTACAGATTAGAGGATAACAAAGAACATTCATTCGAGGTAATTTTACTTTGATTTTGTCCGTTTTTAAACTGACAGATGTTAATTAATAGGTTGAGGGAGAAAAATCTTCATTATTGCACTACATATGGAACTTTTCATACTAATGGGTTGGCTTTATTAGCTCTTTTCTATCTGGAATTTCCTTGTCCTTTCCTACGTTATTTGTCATTCTAAAACAACTTAGCAACATCCAGTTTTTGTTTTTTACTAATGAAGTACCAGAGCTGAAGAATTATAACATATGTGATTTAGCTTATAAAACTTTTTAATATTGGGCATCTTGCATTTAACCATATGTTTATATGCCCTTTTTCTAAAATAAAATTGAAATTTTTCATGCCTAAATTAGAATGGTATTCCCTAGTTAAAACAAAATGGAACAGCATTCTCAGACTTCTTGGCATAAGTATAGTGTACTCTAAGTTAGTGGTATCAACCTCAAATAGAAGTAGATGCCTGCAGGCCACATATTGACTTTAGAAAACCAGAGAATAACATCATGTATATTGTATTTTTATTTACTTTGTTAAGCATTTCCCAGTGACATTTTAATTTGATTTGGGTTGTGCCACTGGCTACAAGTTTGACACTTCCGCTCAGACACTATGCAATTTTATATTTTGGATCCATGGATTAGTGACACGACCAGAATTCTGTGATGATCTCCGTTGTTTGGGCATAATCGGCTCCAAACAGAAGTGTTTATTGTGCAAGGTCTCTTCCATAATCCATGCTTGTATTGGACCCATGATAAAAATCTTGATCTACCAGACAGAATGGAGGAAATGAGGGGAAAACTTAGAAAATACATTTGTTTTCAAAAGGGAAAGATTTCTTCAAGGAGAAGAAAGAATCAAAATGAGAGAATATTCTGCTGTAGGGAGTTAGATTACTTTCTTAGTAGCATTTGTTATCACGTGTCCAAGATCCCTTTTGCTAGAAGCTGTTTCAAGATCAAAGATAAATACATTGATCATGGCAAAGTGGGAAACATCTGTGTGGCCCCAGGCAAGTCATTTACTTTTTTGATCTCTGAGATGCTTTCCACTCTAAATCCTGTGACCCTGTGAATTCATTTTCTAATAGGATAAATAGAAGAGACATGGCAATCTCTTCTACATTCCCCTTGGATACCAGCTCCCAATTTTTGAAGGGTTTTAAGTTTTACAACTCCTGGTTTTTTTTAAATACCATTACTGGGATTAGTCAGACAAATCACTACAACTAAAAATGGTCACGTCACCCCACAAAATTAGCTATAAATATCATAGTCTTGGTCACTTTAATATTGAACATGCTGCATCTCCTTTCTTGTTAAGTGCTTCATCACTGAAGAGGAACCACATTAATCCAGTTCTTAGATATATTTACTACATGCTTATTATTCTTTACCATTCTTTTTTGTAGTTAATGCTGGTATTTGTTCACATAAATAAGGTATGTGTAGCTTGGTCTATGTCTTATTTGTGGTTAATGAACTTAGAATATATGTCCTCTTTTTAGATTTTAATGCATTGGATTTTCATTTTTATTTTATTAAATTCTCTGTTATAGGAAGGATAGACATTCTGGCTAATCAGATGTTGATTGAGTTTCATGTTTATAGCTAGATTACCAATTTTCAAATAATTAAAAAGCCTTTGAATAATATTTGAATTCTTCAAAAGAATTATATAATGAAATATGCTTAATTTAAAATTGCATTAAACATATCTAAACAAATCTAATCTTTGATTCAAAACACATCAAGATTTTGCCAAGACCATAAGGTCATTATGAACATCAGCTGTCATTGTAATGTAGGTGCTGGAAAGGACTCAATTATGAAGATTTATTTTCAATAGACTCTTGGAAGAGGCAGTTATTACTGTGCTGAAAACTAAGGCTGCTCTTTTTCTGTTTAGCTGAATATTCTCTGTCTTAATGTCCAAAGGAGAAGACATTTTAAAACGTTTTTTGTTTACCTTTTACATCTTTGTGTAGGTTTCATTATTTGCTGAACTCTTCAATGAAATGCTTCAAAGAGACTTTGGTGTCCGGATATATAAATCGTTAATATCCCTTCCAGAAAAAGAGGATAAGAAAGAAAAGGATAAGAAAAGCAAAAAGGAAGAGAGAAAAGAGAAAAAGGAAGACAGGGATGATGAAATTGATGAGCCAAAACCAAAAAGGAGAAAATCGGGAGATGATAAAGATAGAAAAGATGACCGAGAAGACAGAAAGGTCTGCCATTTATTTCCAGAATTAGCAGAACGTGTTCAGATATTCCCATGTTGCACTTCCTCCTGTCCAGTCTATCTCTTTCAGGATTCTGAAAACTTATAGTTTTGCTTTCTTCTTCTATATTTTTATAATGTAGAAAAGTTCATAATGTCTTATTAAGAATGTGTTTGTTTACTACTGTTCTTTCACTTAACAATCTTGTCTAGTTTTCTTAATATATTTATTTTTATGTGTCCTCAAAAACTTATTAGGAAAAGAACACTTTTTTTTTCCTTTTTGGTGAGGTAATTGGAGTTAAGTGACTTGCCCATGGTCACACAGCTAGTAAGTGTCATGTGTCTGAAGCTGGATTTGAACTCAGGTCCTCCTGACTCCAAGGTCAGAGCTCTATCCACTGCGCCACCTAGCTGCCCTGAAAAGAACACTTTTACCAAGTAAAATAATAACTTGTTTAGGATTTGGAGAGATGCCTCTTGTTTAATTTTGAAGCATTTTAATTACAGAAAGAAGATAAAAGGAAAGATGATAAAGATGATGATGAAACTGAAGAAGATAATAACCAAGAAGAATATGACCCCCTGGAAGCTGAAGATGCTGAAGATGAGGAGGACGGTGTGTTCACTTCTTTCTCCATTTCTCATTTCAGTATTTGAAAGCATATTTTCTGCTTGTTTTTAAGTGGCTGTACTCAAATTCTGTGTTTTAGATAGGATTATTTATGTTCTCTGACATATTTTTAAGTCAAGTCACATTTTACAGATAATTAATTTGTTCCTTATCCATAATGAAAAGAATCTACCTTGAAAAATTGCCTAGATTCTGGGAAGTTTATCACCAAAACCCTTGCTTTAATAGGAAAGAGCTTTCATAAATTGGCTTCTATATTCTTCACATTGTTTACTTATGGCTATTTTTTTCTCTTCAGACTTTTTAGTTCCTTAATTATGCTTTTCTTCCTGGAAAGATTAAAAGCACAAATGATATTTTGAATAAATGCCTGTATGCAAGGATACCTTTACATAAAATAAACTCTGCTCCTACTGACTATAACAGTTAGAAACAATGAAACTAAAGAGCCAATGAAACTAAACTTCAGAGCAGTTCAGTAGACTCGTGCAGCATCATGTAAGTATGAAATCGTGGAGCCAACGTCAGAGCGCAGGTCTTCATACTCTTCCTAAAATTATTAGGTTCATGAGACTTAGAACTGCAAGGAGCCTTTGGGGTCATCTCATTGAGCCCCCTTATTTTACAGGATACTGAGAACCAGAAATATGGTTTATCCTCCAGCTTCCGACACCAGATCTAGGTCTTTCCACTGGTGATTTTTGTCCCAATTTTTGGAGTAGATAAACCACATCTGGGCTTAGAACATTATCATTTCTTTTGTTATAGGTATTTGTTCCTAATTTGTAATGAACTTTTAAAATTCTGAAATCAGTTTTTGGCTGTATTTGCTATGATGAATTTCTTGCTTTTTAATCTCTTCATCAAATGGTTTATGTGGATTAAGTAAATAGCATTGAATATAGTATTATTTCCTTATGCATTTTTCATGTTTTATTTCTCATTCTCCATTGCAACTGTGTCTTCCTATTCATCCTCCTAGTACTTTTAATATGCAAAAGAATCTGTACAGTAAGTCTGTTGATGTTATTTTTAAGAAATCACAAATTTCACATTTCTATATACTTGATCTTTTTGGAAATGATTGTTCTAATTTGATATTGGAAAATAGAAAAGTCATTTCCTAACCCTGCTGTGTAACACTCCTATTCTTTAATTTTTGCTTTGATTGCTTTTATTTCTTACTTACGTGGGTTGGTTTTTGTTTTTGTTTTCTTTTTCATAGACCGGGATGAGGAAGAGATGAGTAAACGAGATGACAAAAGAGACATTAATCGATATGGCAAAGAGAGAGCTTCTAAAGATAAGGTGCTTCATAGGGAATAAAGTACTCCTTTAAGAAATAGTCTGCCTTACCGTGTTAGCCAGAACATTTACAGATTTTTATATTGGCTTCATTTAAAATTTTCTTTACTTAGTAAAATGTCACCTTTCTCTTGATGGCTTACTTTTCCCACCTGTCGTAGCTGTAGACAGACCAGTCAAGGGCTATTCAGTTGTCTGGCCGTACCCGACCCCCTGGCTTAGGGGGCAACTAGATAAAGCAGCTCCAGCCACTGGAGCCAAGAAACACTAGCTGAACTTTATGGATCCCCCAAGCCTTGGACTCTTTTTGGTGTTCTTGAAGCACTGAGGTGGAATTTT
The DNA here is from genome assembly GCF_900497805.2 of Vombatus ursinus. Classification (NCBI taxonomy): domain Eukaryota; kingdom Metazoa; phylum Chordata; class Mammalia; order Diprotodontia; family Vombatidae; genus Vombatus; species Vombatus ursinus. Next base: position 5,898,759 of record NW_020954625.1, on the reverse strand, counting down.
GGCACTGAATGTCCCAGGCAGGGCCTCGAGGCCCCACCCCTGGTCCAAAGTATCTAGGACTTAGGGAAAGGATTTCCTTGTTAATGTTCATTTGGTGACATTTCAAGGCAAAACAGCTATCTATTGCCACCTTCACTTGTCCTTCCTCTTCTTAGGAAAAAGACAAGACACAGATGATTACGGTGAACAGGGATCTTTTGATGGCATTTGTTTATTTTGATCAAAGCCACTGTGGTTACCTGCTTGAGAAAGATATGGAAGAAATACTATATACTCTTGGGCTTCATCTTTCCCGGGCTCAGGTAATTTGCTTTAGAAATATTTAACAATCAGTGTAGTGGGCTGACCTTCAGAAATATTTTTAAAGGACTCTTGTAAAGATTTTTGTACATGTCCTACATCTTGGAGTGTTAGTTGAACAAGAAAAGCCCGACCCTTCTTGCCAAATTAAAGATTTAATTGTCGTAGTAAATCACGCAAAGTAATTCTTATATCAGATATTGCAGATATTTATGTTCCTTGCAAAGTCATGACAGGATTTCTTTTGTTTTTTTTTTTTAACTAACAGGTTAAGAAACTACTTAATAAAGTAGTGCTCCGAGAATCCTGCTTTTACAGAAAATTAACCGATACCTCAAAAGATGAAGAAAGCCATGAAGATTCAGAATCATTGCAGGAAGACATGCTGGGTAAAGTGCAGCAATTCCAAGTTTGGGTCATCAGACGGCAGCAGAGTTGATAAAAATTGGACTGATTTATTTAAAAAAGGGTGTTTTGTAGCAAAAGAATGAATAGCTACTTAAAATTTTTAAATTTGTACATTTTAATTCTAATATAGGAAACAGATTGCTGCTCCCATCACCCACCGTAAAGCAGGAGTCAAAGGTTGTGGAAGAAAATGTTGGTCTGATAGTGTACAATGGTGCGATGGTAGATGTGGGAAGTCTCCTGCAAAAACTGGAGAAGAGTGAAAAAGTCCGAGCTGAAATAGAGCAGAAGCTCCAGTTACTGGAGGATAAAACAGGTGAGGAAAAAAGTCAGCCTGTCTTCCCCCTCATCTCCCATCCCACACTTGGGTGTTTGTATAAATGCAGTGAAATGCAAAGTCACTATCCACGGACTTTGTGGGCTGATTTAGTGCTCGAGCTCAGCACCTCTGACATCTGTGCCAGCTTCAAGTGGAGGCTTGTGGGGCTGTGCTTTCTAAATCTCTGATCTCTTGCTATCTAGGAGATAAAATTAGTTGGGACAGTTCTTGATGCTGTCAAAAGATAGGGGTTTGCCCTGTAATCTTTCATATTGCTGCACCTGGTTTAGAAATTGTGCCTAATTGGATTGTTGATTTAGAGCTCGGAGTAAACTTATATGGATCCAGTCCAACCCAGTCATTACAGATGAGGAAACTGAGGCCAAGAGAGACATTCAATGACTTGCTAAAGGTCTTGCCCGTAAAACTGGAAGAAAGGAAGGCGATGTGCATTTGTTAAGCTATGGCCAGATCCAGTTCTAAGCGCTTGCACGCATTGTCTCATTTGATTCTCACCACAACCAGGGGCAGTAGGTACTGTTATGGCCCCCATGCACAGTTGAAGAAACTGATAATTGATCATTTGGAATGCCCTATTTACAGGAGAGGATGAGAAGACTATTTTACATTTGGAAAATTCTAACAAAAGCCTAACTTGTGAACTCAGAGAAGTCAAGAGGGACCTTAGTCAGCTACAGGAAAACCTGAAGACTTCAGAAAATGCAAACTTGCAATTTGAGAACCAACTAAATAAGACAATCAAAAATTTATCCACAGTTATGGATGAGATTCATACTGTTCTTAAGAAGGTGAGCATTTTTTTTTACTTTTCCCCCTGTCTTTAGTTTATTGCCATTTTTGTACTTTGGTACATTTTATCATCTCTTAGTTGCTGTATATTGTTTTATCTAGTAATGCTCTGCCTACTTTTCTAATAACTTTCATACCACTTCTTCCATACAGGGTCCATCAGAAATGGCCCCCGAAATTGATTAATTAGGTGTGCATAGAAGGGAAATACATCCTCAGCGCCTCCCTTTCTGCTCCACATTCCTCCCAGACACAACTTTATTCTTCTTGTTTTAATACACCAGTATATTGAGCATTTATCATATACTCAGTAGTGTTAGAAGACAAGAAACATGAAGGCAGTCCTTGTCCTCCTGCAAGATAATTATTACTGGTTAAGAAATGAGATTTATACACAAAGTACTATTAAAGATAACTTAATTAAGTGCTAAATTTTGTAGTGTGGATGACATGCTGAATATTTCTCATTATTGTGGCACATAAAAACCGCTTATAAAAGTCTCAAGTTCATTTACCATTTTTCTCATAACCAAGCAATGAGTTCTACCCCTATAAACCATCTGTTACTCAAATCAGGAAGAAACAAACCATCCATAGGGAAAGAAAAACTTGCTGCCAGTGAGAGAGGGTTACTATAAGTGGAATGGGCTGTCTAGGGGACTCCAGGTTCTTCTAGGAAAAGTGAGATGATTTCCCAGAGATGAGATTTCTGTTCGGTTTAAAGGTTAGATTTAGACTGAAGTCCCTTCCAGCGCTGTTCCTACCTAGCTCAGCAGTTTCTCAAAATCCAAGGAGAGTAGGTTCAAATGAATGGTGCTTGTAAAGCTTTTTAATTCACGTTATGTGGCACCATCAATTTTAGAAAAGTATGTAATAAATCCTGTTATATTCAAAGCTGTCTTTGCCCCCGTCTGTGCTTCCTTATGTTATTCTTCTGTACATTAAAAAAAATTCCAGTGGGCCTGTTTTGGAATCACTGTTATTAACCCTTTGACCTAATCTCTCTCCCCTTCCCGCCCCCCCAAAAAAAAACTGAGAAGAAAATTGACCCCTTTGTAACAAATAAGCACAGTCAAGCAAAACTAATCCCCCCAGCAACCCAGATTGTATGTTACTTTCTGTACCATTTCCATCACCTTTCTGTCAAGACTTTGAGGTCGTCTGGAGGACATAGTTGGTCATTGACATTGACCAGAGTTAAGTTTTTCTTTATACTCCTGCAGTCCTTGTACAAATTTATTCCTGTTTCTTCTCACTTAACAGTATTAATTCATACAACCTAATATTCTCTGAGATTCTCCTTTTCATCATTTCTTATGGCACAGTAGTATCCATTATATTAATTGTTCAGCCATTCCCCAAATTGATAGGCACCCTCTTAGATTCTAGTTCCTTTTTTCCTTTTAATTTCCCCCTTCAGGATTAGGAAGTTTGTTTTGATTGTGAGTATTCCCTCCCCCAGTATTATCCATACTCTTATTCTACCTCTTCCTTTCCTCATTTTTCTTTGTTGAGTTTAATGCATTTCCACACCAGACTGTATATTCAACTCTTCTTTGTTTATTTCATATATATATATAAGAATGAGCTTCATCCAATGTCCCCCCCTTTCCTCCTTGTCTGTATAATCTCATGCTCCCCAATAACTTCACTCAGTCTCCATTGATGGTATTTAGGTTCTGAAGGGAGACTTATTTGTGCTTGCCCCATCAGAGTGTTAGCATCACCCAGCTCCTTCCAGTTGCTCAAACAAATTTACTTTTCTAGGTTTCTCTTGACTCTTGTGCTTGTATTTCACAACTTTTACTCAACTCTCTTCTTGTCATCTGAAATTTTTTATACTGATCAGAGTCTTTGTTTATCTTCACCAGTGATGCCCGAACTGGGGCTCTGCTCCTTGATGCACTTTTTGGTGGTACGGTTGACCTTGCGTCACTGTGGTTCCTGCATTGACCTATACCTCCCTTGCTTAGACCCTCTTGTATTGTTAAACTTCCGAAGGCTGCGTCTTCAGTGCGAGGGGTCTCAGAGCCTCCCGCCTGGACACTTCTGTTCCTCACTGGTGAGCCTCCCCTCTCACTGTCCTGGAAACAGAGCCTTGCATCTTTCCAGACTAGTTTTGGCAGCTCTGGGAGGCTGCCGACTTTGCTGCTTGTGCCAGTGGCCATCACCTTCCTATTGACTGTGCAGTTCTGGTGTGGAAGAAGTCACTTGCTAGGGTTTCTCATTGGACTTCTTTATCATGATTCAGTCTGGCTTGATTGTCAGGTTTTTAGAGTACGTGTGCCATGGGAGTTGGGCATCCTTTCTCCATGCAAGTGCCATCTTGGCCTGAAGTCCCTTCCACTGTTATTTTTACACTCAGATAGGCACCTGGAACAGATTCATACCACACTTTTCTAGTTGACTCCCAGGTTAGTGGAACAATATCCAACGTATTAGTAATAAGTCATTTCCTGTCTCTTTAAAAATAATTAGTTTCTTTTTTTTTTTATGTTATTTGGTGTTCATCACATCCAGTGCCTCCTTCTGATGTTTCATGTGTTGTTTTTTGTTTTGTTTGGGGGGCAGGGCGAGGGGTTGCCCAAAATAAATAAGTGAATGAGTGCCCGTGTCCAGGTGTATCTGCTTTTCCTTTATAGTTCACATTAAAAATTTTAGTTAGTGGAAAACTTCAGTGAAACAAAAGCATCTTTCTTTGTTCATTATTTTGTAGGATAATATGAAGAATGAAGACAGAGATCAAAAATCCAAAGAGAATGGTGCAAATGTATGATAAAATTTGTTTTTGAGAAGAATGGTGTTACATAATGTAATATATAAATCATGATACCAGAATGTTTGAAAGTGATGCATGTTTGATTTTAGTAGTATAAATATCAGTTAGTTTGAAAGATGTATAAAGTTTTATGGATGTGAGTCTCTGCTTTTGAAAATTGCTTGTAATTCATAGCATTCAATTTACTAGACACTCTTTGAGTGAAATAATTTTGCAAAATGTTTTAGGATGAACTTTGTTATAGTTTTAACCCTAATAAAGTTCATCAATTTAATGGACAGTAGCAAGTATTTAATTACCAAATGTCTTTCATAAAAAATGTCTAGCAAAATCAAAATTTCTTTATTTATAAAATTATCATTTTTAGGTTTTTATTTTGAATTCAGTCCATCTTTTAAAAATCCAGTGTAAGTCATAAAATAGCATGCTGCATAATTTTGCAAGTTTTTTGGGGAACCCAACATTTTTTACTCACCACACAAAGCTTCTTCCTCCTCCTAATCATATCCCTCCTCTCAAACTGCTTATTAAAATTCAAGCCCCATGAAATACTCGGAAAGCAATAGTAAGCCACCATTATTCTTTGGGTAACTTGGTAGGGTTTACATGAAAATGAAGTTGAGCCTTATTTGAATGTGTTCATTGTGCTCTATTAAGAGTTCTGCTTTCCTCAAGAGCGTTTATAATGTAAAAACACAGTGAAATGTATAATTCAATTCAAGGCCAGTAGATGTCAGCATAATGCCTTACATGGAAAAAATATTGTAATTTAAATTAAACTCCTTTAATTAGGATTGATTTTTTTTAATAGTTTTTCTCTAGTTCCTTCAGGGTGTTACTGGATATCTAGGAGTTGATAAGCTCTTAATTTGTAAAAAGTAGGGTAAATCTGTTACAAAGCCATGAGATGATTTACCATCTTAAACAAAAAGGCCTGTTTTAAGTTTCGTAATACTTAGTGATGCATATTTCCAGAGAAAAAAAATTTTTAATGAGGTCTTTGGAGTTCTCTTTTTTGTTAGAACAACGAATTTTTAGTTTTGATGTCCCAGGTAATCAACTGTGAGAATATGAGTGCTCCAAAGTGGATTCCCGCAGCTGCTCTTACTCTGAGAGATGGATTCAGATGCCCCAAACAGTTCTGTTCCAATACGTTTTTGTCGCTGAATGTCGTGTTTGTTTGGGATTCTCTGAAAGACCGGCTCGTGTACAGAAATGTTTCTTTCTCTCTGAGCAGAGATTAAATGACATAGAGCGTAGGTGAAAAATGTTCTTCTTTATTTTTTAATTAAAATAATTTTTTAAAAGAAGATGAGCTTTTGACTCAAGAAGTTAATGCTGTAGTTCTTGAACATTGAGTTCCTGTTTCTACCTCTCTCATATCCTCTCATCTCTGTGCAAACATCAAACTTCATATTTACGAAGATGTATTCATCTCAGAACCAATGAGAAAGGCCATCAGATTGTTACTCAAAAGGTTTTTGTTTGTTCTTTTTAATAAATTTTCTTAGCTACAGAAGGGGTGGATGAACATATGCCAAGCCCAAGCACAGAAAGTCTAAGGCAGATGTGAAAAAAAAAAATTGCAACATTATAGTAGAGACTTAAACAACCTTTTGTACGTTTCTTTAATTTTCACGGCACTTTATGAAGATAGCTAGTTCACAAAGGCACTGAAGTCATTAGTGAAAATGGCAGTAAATTGGGATCATCCGTCATCAACCAGGCCTGAAGGTATGCTCACTCAGTTCTAGTCACTGTGGCACAAGCAGTGTCGCTTAGTGGTTAGAGAGCTGGCCTCACAGTCAGAAAGGCCTGGGCCATGTTTTGTCTGTGACATATATTAGATGCATGGCCCTGGGTGAGTCACCTGTCATCTTAATGCCCAGCCAAGGGTCTGAGACCCTGCACTGATAGAAGCAGTTCCACACCAGGCCCTCCATACATTGTTGAAGTCACAGGTCTGGTTAGTCTCTGTCTTGTCTGTCTGCCTCCCTCAGGATGCTAGGATTACCTTAAATTGTACTCTTTATAGCAACAAGTCTATGAGGGATTCCTCCCCCACCAAGATACAAATTTCATAACTTAGGAATTGCCTATCTAATGCTAAAATTTAAGAATTTGCTTTACCTTTAGCCTCTGAAAGAAGACTGAATAGGACATGAGAATTCAGAAAACTACTAACTTTAAAAAAAAAAAAGATGCTTTGGTTTAATGCTGAAGACAGCCTTGAATTGATTGGATGTACACCTTTTACATAGAGCTTAGTTCAAAAGGTTACTTCTGAATATTTAGAGGGTCTCTTTTAGCTGGGAGACACCCTTCGAGCCCTTTTAAGGTCTATCTGTTTAGAAGATAAATGCAGGAAAAGCCCGGAATCTGTTATCTCTTGGCTACTGGTAGGCAGTGATGAACAAGGCACCCATTGTTTCAGATTGAGCCTGGCAGCCACAGTCATAAAACATCATCACTGAGGTGATTCCCCTCACTGCTACCCCATCACTACTACTTGGTCTTCAGTGCTAACCAAAACATAGGAAAGGACTCCCTCACCTCCACCTCTTTTTTTTTAAACCAGTGAAAATGATGAGGCAATGATAAGTATTTTAATGAGTATGGGGTGCCGCAAGACATGGTGCCCACCAGAAATCATTTAGTTTGTCAATTTATGGAATAGGAAGACTGGTAGGGGAGACCAGCTGCCAGTATGACAAGGGTTTTGAAAGGGACACCCTGAAAGTATTGTGTGTGATCAGACACCTGCATTTTAAGAATAAAATGGTAGGTGGAGAACACACCTAGCATGTATTCAGGGTGGTAGTTATTCCTTCAGAGATGTGAGAACTGAAACTGTCCTGGAAATGATTTTCCTCCACCACCTAGTGTTCATGTAAAACTTAGTATTTGTCAAAGTGCTTTTGGGACTTAGCCTAGTGTCTGTCTAGCATGAGCTAGGGATTGGCATGTTCGTGCACAGGTCTAGTCTCAGGATAAAAGGAATCCATTATAAAAATATTAAAGATGAAAGAAACCTCATTACAGTTCATGCTGATGAATCTTTTAAGACTTACCATAGTCGTGAGAACCTACCCGCCAGAACTGAAGGGTGGCATCCATGTCCAGGATGTGTCCACATGAAAGTCCTAGGTAAAAGCAGGCAAAGCTGCCATTTGTCATAAGATAAAGGATCTCCCTAAGTACCATAGTAGAATTGTCAGCAAAACGCTAGCAGGCATGTGATTACCCTTTGGGAAATAGATAATTACAGGTTAAATCTACTTTGGTCCCCAGGAGGTCTGACTCCAGCTAATAACAGACCCCAAGAAGACTGGGCCAGATCCAGGGCTGCTTAAGGAAGGGTTTGGGGGGTCAATTAGAGCTAAGCTCTCTGGGGTCCAAAGTCCCTTCCTTAGCCATTTACTAGCTAGAGTTTTTTAAAAGAAAAAACAAATGATGAGGTTGACCTGGGAGCTTAGATGTCATAGCCATTCTGCAGAGCCCAGTGTGTAGGAGGTAGGACGCTTCACTACCCAGCTTTCGTTTCCTACTTGTTACTGATCTGCCCTTGGTATTTTCAGGATAGGGCCTGGGCCTGTGATTTCATTGTCACAGGGAAACTCCCTGGGGTAGTAGCTCCTTGTAGCCGGGCAGCTCAGTACCTTCTTCACAACTGAAAGAAAGCCTTGGTTGTCTGGAGCACTGAGAACTTGGGTCACTTGTCCAGGGACACCCAGTCATTGGGTGTTCCAACACTTGGTACTGTATGTCACTTGAAATGCCTTACAAAAGGAAGCCTCAGTCTTGTATCTGAAGGAAGACATAAATTTAGACATCCTTGTTTCCATCTGAAACAGTTTTTATCTATGGGTATCCATGAATGCAGGAGCGAATATATTAAGCCAAAAGGCAAGCTGATTTATACCACAGAATCCGTCCTTCCAAAGGGCCTCATTGCCAACTCACTAATGAGGAGATCTACACCTGATCATTATGCCAAGCCGAGGCGATTTTAGGCTGGGCGGGTCTGCCCACTTGATGTTTATATGTGGATAAAGCCGGAGAAAGAAGGATTATCCACAGTTGGGTCTCTGTCATTTTGCACCTGTGGGCAGTCTGGTTTTCTCTCGGGGGGTAAGTGTTTTATAGCTGTTCCTTCGGAAAAAATGAAAGAGTAATATGGTCTTAGAAGTGACTTTTTAGTGGCTTTTAACCCACTTCTGTAGGTAGACTATGATATGGAAGATTCTCTTCCACTTACTCATAACTAACAGTGATGTATTTATGTAACAAATTGTGATATAGTTTTAGAGCCAGTTTAGAGAAAATTCTGGGAAATCCCCCTCTTCACCCCGTCTTCCATCATTCAATAACTGAGAAGGGTTTCTTTTGCGTACTTGGGTCGTTCTTGGTCTGACTCACAGCCGTGTTGGTGTGACTGAGACCCAATACCATGCACACCTCCACAAAGAGGTGGGGATATCTCCTTAGCTTAAATCTTTGCTCTTGGACCTGGACTCCTGTCCCATCTCAATCCCTTGGATTTCAGTCCCCCAGAGAGGTCCCATGTTCCTATCTCAGTGTTGGCTTTAGATGTTAGCGTTAGCTGTATCCTAATTCATTTCTTACCCACTTCCCAGTGGGGGCTGACCACTCCACTCCACCCCTCACTAGGTCCTGGTGATTGTCCTAATTACCACCACCCCTGGCATTGAATCCAGTGTGCTAAACTCTTTGTCAGACCCCTTGGACAGAAACTTCCCTGAATTAGCAGGAAAATAAATTAGGGTAGAGAAAGCTACCTCTGGTGGGCGCCATATGGTATGCTCTATGGATGCTACTTCATAAAATAGAAAATAACACATTTCTATTACTCAGGGTTACTTAGCACATGCCCCATACACTTTCAGGAATTTCTCTGCCTTTCATAGAACCATTAGCTGTGGAGCTGGAAGAGAGCTCTGAGATCATGTGGTCTGACTCTTATTTTATAATTGAATAAATCAGCATTTCAAGATGAAATGACTTACTGTCATGCAGAGAGTAAGTAGCCAACTTGGAATTAAAACTCAACTCATTTGAGTCAACTCCAAAATGCCCTGCTACCTAATGCCATTCTGTGTCCTCTGTTTTCAAAGCCAAGCTACGCTTGAATCAGTTGTAAAGTGCATTTCTTAATTTTTCTGTGCCTCAGTTTCCTCACCTGTAAAATGGGGGGGGGCAGGATTGAAAGACTAATCCAGACATTATTATTGCTATGATGTCTCTGGCCACCATCCCTCTACCTCTTATTTTGGGTCAGAGATTTGGGATTGATGTCACTGTCATTCCTGGCAAGGGCATCGAGGTGATGCAGTGGATAGAACATCACGTCTAGTGTCAGGAAGTTGTTGACCAGTCGCTTTCAGCTGTGTCCGATTCTTTGTCACCTCATTGGGAGTTTTCTTGGCAAAGATGCTGGATTGGTTTGCCATTTCTTCCTCAGCTCATTTTACAGATGAGAAAACTAAGGCAAACAGACCTGAGTTCAAATCCAGCCTCAGACCTTTACAAGCTGAGTTACCCCAGGCAAGTCACTTAACCTTTGCCTCAGTTTCCTCATCTGTAAAATGGGGATGATAACAGCATCTACCTCACAGAGTTGTGAGGATCAAATGAGTTAATAATTGTAAAGCTCTTAGCACAGTGCCTGGCACGTGGTAAATTCCTATAAAAATTAGTCATATATATGTGTCGCCTTCTATTAGAATATAAACACCTAGGGGCAGCTAGATGGTATAGTGGAGAGAGCACCAGCCCTGGAGTCAGGAGGACCTGAGTTCAAATCCGGCCTCAGACACATTACACTCACTAGCTGTGTGACTCAGGTCACTTAACCCCAATTGCCTCACCAAAAAAAAAAAAAATGTAAACACCTTGAGGACAGAGATTGTCTTATGTTTTGAATCTATGTCCCCAGTGCTTAGTATGGTACTTCGTACATAGCACTTTTTCATTTGTCTCATCCACTTCCAAGTCCTATAATCAATTCTGTGTTCATTTGCTCGCAAATATAATGAAAAGAGCAGAATGTGATCTATGCAAAGGAGAGGTCACTTTCAGCTGGGGGTGGGGGGGTGGGCATTGGCTTCTGAATGAAGGTGGAACTCCTGGGGCTCCATAGAAATGGAGGATTTCCACAGCCATGGCTGCAGGAAGATTTTGTTGCAGACATGGAGAATGACCCAAGTGCAAGCCTGAGCGGGAGAGAATAGGACAGAGCTGGGACACACGGAGTGTTAAAGGTTGCCTAGAATGTAGTATGTGGATGAGAATAGAACCCAATAAGCCTAAAATGGAAGGTTGGCACCTGATGCCAATGAGCGAGCCCTCAAATGCCAGGTTAAGAGTGTCTTTAATCAGAGAGAACCACAGACACTTTTTAAAACAGCATCAGGTTAGATCTCTGCAAGAGGGAGTGTGATGGAGCGTTCATGTGAAGGAAGAATTAATTAGAAGAGAGTAGCACTGGGCAGAACTGAGGCTGCTCTGAACGCCTTTGGGAAGGCCTAGAGGAGAAGGGAGTTGGGGCAGTAGAGAAAGGCTCAGTGGGAATTGGAAAGAGTTCTGAAGTAAGAAGCAAACTTACATTCAGTTTCCTTCTCTTAACCTCTCCGGCCTCTGTTGTTCACTTGTTTCAGTTGTGTCCTGCCCTCTGTGACCCTATTTGGGGTTTTCTTGGCAGATACTGGAGTGGTTTGCCATTTCCTTCTCCAGCTCATTTTACGGATAAGGAAACTGAGGCAAACAGGGTGAAGTGACTTGCCCAGGGTCACACATTTAATACGTGTCTGAGGCCAGATTTGAACTCAGGAAGATGAGCCTTCCTGACTCCAGGCGCCTTAGTCTGTTCAGTCGCCCGTAAAACGGTGCTAGCGCCTACTTCACAGAGTTCTCCTGTGGATCAAATGGGACAAAAGCGCTTTGCAAACCTCAGGGTGCTCCAGGAATTCCAGTAATGATAATTTTTATGTTGTAGAAAAAGCTCTGGATTTGGAATCACATGAACTGAATTTGAATCTCAGCTCTGAGGCTTATTACCTGTATGACATTGGGCAAGTCACTTCTCATTCTGGATCTCAGTTTCCGTTTTGGTTAAAGGAAATGGTTAAATTAAATAATCTCTAAATTTTCTTGTCTCCCAGTCCCAGGAACCTGTGCTAAGAGGGCGCCCATTGCCCAATGGTGACAAAAGTCTTCTGAAGAGTCCCTTGCCTGAAGTCTCTCCCTATACCATGTCAAATTCTTGTGCTCATTGATTCTAAGTGCGTATTTTAAAACATCCATCCTAGATTATAATAGCCATTTAAAGTTTTAAAATATTCCTTAAGTCTAGGTTTGGCTATCACAGTTACCTATAAATGTTTAGCTCTCGGCATCACTATACAATATCTTGAGAGCAGATGGCTTTCCATTTCACCAGGCCCAGAACCCATGTGGCCTGGGCCAAACATCAAAGGCCGCCATATAATCGCTTTAATTTTTTCACTTTATTGGACTGCGGCAGTCTCATTATTGTTGGCACATGGTTAATAAGGTCCTTTGCCATCTGAAGTATGTTGAGGGCCCTCAGATTCAGGGGATATGTTTATCTTTAAAATAAAAAAAAAAATTTCCGCTGCTGGCTTTGTAAAGGATCATTTATTGCTATTTTCGGGGCGGCCACTGCCCTAACAGCTCCTCTAAGGGGCAAATTTGGCCTTTGGTCACCTAGGCAGTTCCATCTAAATTACCCAAATGAAGTTAGACACCATAGGGTCACTTGAAAAGAGCATATGAAGCATCTAATGATAATTTTTTCAGGAACCCAGCTCGTTAAATGTGATCTATAGGAAGCCATTAAATGAAGTTTGTTATAAAGTAAGTCTATAGCTAAAGTAGTCTTTAAATGACTTCTGAAATCTGAGCAGAAAAAACACAGAGTTTGTGCACCACATTTCATAAACTCTAAATTTCAGATTCAGGACAACTGAGGCACCTGAAAAGTCACTTAGGACCAGCTGCCAGTGACAAATTTTCGTTTGCAAAGGCCTCTAGTTCATTTCAGGGGAAATGGTTTAAATTTAATAAACACTTTGGTTCAAGCGATCAACTGCATAATCCAAGGACAGGGAAGATTTGGTTAGATAATGGCCCACTGGGGGTTTTAGTGGATTGTGAGAGCAACAGGAGTCAATAATGTGGCTGGCCTGGCCGCCAAAAAAGCTGAGCGCTACTGGAGACTGCATTGAGAGCTATGGTTTGGAGGAGGGAGTCATTCTGTACCCTGCTCCATTCTGGCCACATTTGGAATATTGGGAATGCCGCATTTTAGGGAAAAACTCATATAAGCTTGAAACAAGAACAATTAGAGCAGAAATGTCTAGCCTGCAAAAGAGAAGATTTATTATGTTCCACCCTGACTCTGATAACTGCTTTCAAGCATCAGAAGAAGGCAGGCAGTCCGTTAGTCAGTAAAGACTTATTAGGAACCTGCTATGTGCCAAACACCGTACTAAGCCCGGGATGGTCATGATAAAGAGGAGCTGGACTTGTTTTACTTGGCTCCAGAGGCACAGCCCCAGCTAGGAGAGCCCAGTACTAGGGGGAAATTCAGCTGTCGGATTGGGAGAGTGGACACTGAGATAGTCTGACCACAGTTGTGACCCATTTGGGATAGGGAGGTGCCCATGCCCTACACCTCTGGTCCCTTGGCCTCCCCCAGGACTGTCTTCCTCACCACCTGCCCTAGATCATGAGGGGTAGGGATGGTGGTCTCTGGAATGCTATCAAGAGATTGTACCTCCCTCCATTTTAGCACTCCCTGCTCATCCCATACAGCTCTGTCCAGATAGCAGGACCAGGAGTAATGAGGAGACTGGGAAGGAAGGCTTCTAATGACCACCCCAAATGGAGTGGGCTTCCTCCTGCACTGCTGAAACCTCCCCATCTCCACAGGTCCTCGTGAGAAGCTGGAGAGCCGCACTCAGGGATGCTGCGGAGCAGACTCTGTTATAGGTCACAGGGAGCCACCTTTCAAGTCCAGAGATTCTACACTAACAGCTGCTCTCCAGAGGAGGAAACGGGTTTAAAGAGGAGAAGTGGCTGTCCCCAAGGCTCCCGGACTAAGGGCTCATTCCTGTTCCCTCCTAAGCTGTTTCTGACCTGGTCCCTTCGCCTTCTGAGCATCAGATTTCCAGCCTCCGGGCCTGGGTACAGGCTGTTCTTCTTGCTAGAATGTTGTCCCCCCCTCCCCTCTGCCTCCTCCCAGGATGCTTAGTTTCTTTAAGGGCTCTGCTCGATTCCCAATTCAATTTAGTTCAGTACACACTTATTAAACCCTGAGAGGATGCCAGTCCCTGTGGTAGGCATTGGAGATATGAAGACAAACTACCTGTTCTCAAAGAGGGCATCTTGGTGGCACCATAGTGCATAGAGCTCTGGGCCTGGAGTCAGGAAGACCTGAGTTCAAATCTGGTCTCAGACACTTATTGGCTTTGTGACCCTGGGCAAGTCATTTCACCCTGTTTACCTCAGTTTCCTCATCTGTAAAATGAGCTGGAGAAGGTAATGGCAAACCAGTCCAATATCTTTGCCAAGAAAACCCCAAATGGGGTCATGAAGAATCAGACACAACTGAACAACAACACTTTCAAAGAGCTTACAATCTAATGGGAAGAAATAACTTGTGCATGAATAAGTAAATGTTTTGGGCATGGAAGATGGCAGCTGGACAGATCTACAGATAAAGCATTTATTAAGTGCTTATTATTTCCCAAGCATGTGGAGACTCCCCCAGCGGAATGGGCAGATGAGAACAATCAATTCCAGTGGCCATGGAGCAGGCGCTGGGGAGCGACATCAAAGACACCAAGGTAATCCACTGCATCCGGGGCCATCACCAGTCATCCTGACTTTTGTCCTGCCACTGGACTGTGAGGACTCTGGAAGAGATAGTGAGGCTGACGACTTTGTACAACTCTGCCTCACTTATATCCAATTCATGAGCAAGTCAAGACATCACCCTGTGATGTCATTGGTCCTCCACCGACTCAACAATGACGACTGCTAGATGCTGTGCTAAGCTGGGGATACAGCTACAAGCAAGAACAAGTCCCTGCCCTCAACGATCTTGCATTCAAATTAAGAAAAACTACAGATAAAGAGGAGGTGTGCGTAGATTGAAGGGATGTGGTATTATTGCCTAATTCTGGGCAAGATAAGGCAAATCTCCCCTTAGATTTGGGAGGAACCTGGTGGCATTAGAAGCTGGCAGGAGGGGGTGGGGCAGCTAGGATAGAGCACCAGCCCTGGATTCAGGAGGACCTGAGTTCAAATCCGGCCTCAGACACATAACACTTACTAGCTGTGTGACCCTGGGCAAGTCACTTAACCCCATTGCCTAGCAAAAACAAAAACAAACAAAAAAAGAAGTTGGAGGGGGCAGAGATTGGGATGGTGGCCAGAGTGTAAGCAGCATGATGAGGAGATGGCTTGGGCAAAGGCACAGAGATGAACGCTAGAATGTCATGATGAAGCACAAGGAGGCCAGTTAAAAATGTGGAGAAAATAAAAGGGTGCAATGTGAAATGAGTCTGGAAAAGTAGGTTCGAAACAGATTATGAGAAGCTTTAAGAATCCAGCAGAGGAGTTTATACGTTTTATCCCAAAAGCAATATGGAGCCATTGCGGCTTCATGGTCAGGAAAGTGATATACGTGGTCAGAGCTGTGCTTTGTCAAGCAGCTGTGCGTGTGGAAGATGTATTGGAGTCAGGAGAGAGTGGAGGCAGGGAGATCAGTTAGGAATCTATGGCAGCAGTCTACAGGAGAGATGATGAGGGCTGATGGTAACTGGGTGATGGAGAGAATATGGGTTCAAGAAATGCTCTGGAGGTTGAGTCATCAAGACCTGGCAATGGGTTGGGTTGGTGGGGTGGAGAATAGCAAAGAGTGGAAAATAACTTCCAGGTTGCTATAATGGGTGACTGGAAGGACGTTAGGATGAAGAGTAAGTTCAGGTGGAGACATAATGAGTACTGTTTTACCTATGCTGAATTTGAAATAGAGATTGGCATCTCAAATCCCTACCTCCTGTGAGGCACACAGTAGGCATTTAATAAATACTTGTCAAATCATTCAACCATTTCTTAAGTGCCTACTATGCCAGGCACTGTGCTCAACACTGTTCAAAGAATAAAGCGATCCCTGCTCAGAAGGAGCTTACATCCTAAGGCGGGGGTGGGGGCAGGGGAGAGGGGGTGAGGAAGAGAGAGAGATTTAAGGACATATATAAATATACACAGTCTAAATATAAAATGAATAAATACAAAGCTACACAACCACAATTAAATGTAAGGTAATAGAGTGAACTGAATTGTTTCTCTACTACCTCCTAGCTTGGTCTGCCAAATTGGTCGCATCCACATTCCATTTCCAGAGCTTGCTAGGCTCTTCACCTCCCTTCAGGCAAGGAAAAGGCAAGGTCCTGTGTGTCACCTGGACAATTAATATTTAATGTTTTGTGAATCATTCCTCCTTGTGCAAATGGCCCTTTTCAAACAGGGCTTTGGCCTCACAAAGGCCACTGTCTGTTCCTGGCTCCAAAGCATAAATATTTAATGGAAGGAAAACCACCTTTGAAGCTTTTCTTCCAAAAAGGCAAGTGTGCAGGGTACTGTAGCCAAGGGCTGTGCTTAAAATAATTCTGAGCCCATCTGGTTCATATCATAGGATTTTATCAGCTTTTTGCATTGAGGGATACCCTGGGCTGAGGCTATGGGAAAGGTATCTCCAAAAGGTGAATGTTAAAGTGCCAGTAGCTGCTGCCCAATCCAAACGGAGGCCCCTTCTTTGCCCATGCAACCGACCAACCATTCTCAAAAGATTTGGATGCTTAGAAAATAGGAATCTACTTTGGCATCCCAAAGCTACAACTTCAAATTCCACCATGGCTTTGTTCCTATCTGAAGATTGGAAGGTGTGGACCACTTGGTTTGTTGTGGTTGTCAATTACTCCAAGAGGAAGGGTTCCATATTAAGAGATGACAGAGAAAATGGACCCCTCAAAGGAGTGCTCTTCTCATTCCTTCCACAGTATGAGGTCCTTCACAGGCCATGATATTTTTTCATCCTTGTGTTCCCTGATGGCCAAGAAGAGAAATCTCCTGCCCTTAACAATTGAATGAGACGGAACACTCTTTGACCCAAGACTTTTCTTGTCTTCCCTGTAACATACAAGCTCCTTGAGAGCAGGGACTGTGTTCAGTTTTCTCTTTTAATCCTCAGTGCCTGACAGTAGACCTGCAGTAGGCCCTCAATATATGTTTATTGAGTTAAATTACATTGACTTCTTGAGGAATATAGATCATTCTTTCTTGTTACTGCAGAATCCTTAGTAAACAACCAAGAAATCGAGACTGTGGGGAAGATTGTCATTATCAACCAATAACTGTCGCTCCAGCAACAAATGTGTATTAAATCCCAAGTAAAACTCCGTCTTCTACAGCAAGCCTTTCCCAACCCCTCTTAATTCTGGTGCCTTCTCTCTCTTAATTATTTCCTATTTATCCTGTGTGTGGCTTACCTGCACACATTTGTTTGCTTGTTATCTGTCTTTCCCCCATTAGAATGAAAGCTACTTGAAGGCAGGGACTGTCTTTTGCCTCTTTTTGTATCCCCAGCTCTCAGCACACAGGCTGGTATGCAGTAGGTGCTTAATAAGTGTTTATTGACTTACTGACCATTAAATACCTGCTACATGCCAGGACACTGTGCTAGGCACAGAGAATACAAGTACAGAGAAAAAAGAATCACTAATGGGAGAGACAACATACACGTAAAAAAATATATACAGCATAAATAAAAAAGAATGAATATAAAGTAGTTAAATACAAGGTAGTCTGGGTGGGAGGACACTAGCAATTGGGAGGATAGGGAATGGCTTCCTGGAGAAGATGGTGTGTGAGCTGCATCTTGAGGGAAGAGAGTGACTCTGAAGCTGAGGGAAGGATGGAGTGCATTCCAGGCCTGGGAGACTGCCAGCAGAAAGGCAGGGAGATGGGAAGCACTGTCAGATGTGAAGAACAGAGATAAGACCAGTTGGGCTGGATTGCAGAGTGTGAGAAAGGAAGCTGTGTTCAAAGAGGAAGCTAGGCTGTAATAGGACATAAGACATCCATAGTTGGGGAGGGGAAGGGAGAAGGA
Organism: Vombatus ursinus; assembly: GCF_900497805.2. Lineage (NCBI taxonomy): Eukaryota > Metazoa > Chordata > Mammalia > Diprotodontia > Vombatidae > Vombatus > Vombatus ursinus. The sequence goes on along the minus strand of NW_020954625.1, from coordinate 5,880,924 downwards.
AACACACAGAGACAGAGAGGGAGAGGGAGAGAGAGAGAAAGAGAGAGAAAAGAAAAAGAGAGAAAGAAAGAAAGGCCTAAAATGGAATGGCTCATTGGAGTCAACTTCTTTGTTTTTAGAGTTTTTAGAGCTAGAGAGAGCCCTGGCGTTTTCTTGTTCAACTCCCATTACTTTCTTAGCTTTGATAGAGATTTTTTTAAAAGGAACCATAGTAGACCCTCTATTTCTGACTTAGTTTCAGTGTTAACCCTCCTAGAAGCAAGAAAGCCATATAACCTTCCGATGGTTAGTCCGGTAACTCCCTGCCAGACACCAAGAGGTCCCAATGCAGTGTTTACAGGTGGAAGACAGATGACATCCATCGAACCCATGTTCCTCCCGAGACTTTTAGCTTCTTCTAGCCCAGGGAAAAGGACGCCATCCATCCAGTCTTTGCACATTAAGGTTGGAACTCCTCACCATGTTTTCTTTTAGCATGGACACACTTGTGACCAGGGCTGAGCTTTGTTTTCAGAAGCTGCCCCTGGAGGGTGATTTACATTCAAGGTGTCAGGCTGTTAACTGAAAGTGGAAAGAAACACAGTGTTTCTTGGAAGAGGGAAATTTTTACTCGAAAGGTGGTGAGTTTCCTATGAGTCAACCCTTTGTTCTCATCCACTCTGCCCTCTCCAGCTGTGTTATAGCGGTAAGAACACTTCTGACCAAGACCCAGCATTGAGTCTCAGCTCTGCCATTAACTAAATGTGTGACCTTGAGCAAATTGCTACACCTCTGTGACTCTCAGTTTTCTCATCTGTAAAGTGGGTATAATAATACTTTCACAGGGTCGTTGTGAAGATCAAATGACAGGGTGTTATAAAGTGCTTTTCTAAATCTGTAAGCAGGAGACTCATCAATCAGTAAGCAGTTATTAAGCACCTACTGTGTGCCAGGATACAAAAAGAGGTAAAAGACAGTCCCTGATCTCAAAGGGCTTACAATCTAATGAGGGAGACATCATGCAAATATATACAAAGTAAACTATATACAAGATAAGTGGGAAAGGCACTAGGAGTAAGAGGGGTCCCGGTAAAAGATGGGATTTTAGTTGGGACTTAAAGGAAGCCAGGGAGGTCGCAAGGCAGAGCAGAGGAGGAAGAGCGTTCTAGGTCAGAGGACAGCCAGAGAGGAAGCCCAGAGCCAGTGGAAGAGCCAGGAGGCTGGTGTAGCTGGATTGAAGAGGTGGGGTAGTAAAGTGTAAGAAGCCTGGAAAGGTAGGAGGGGCTGGGTTATGAAAGGCTCCGAATGCTGAACTGATCATTGTAAACTACTAGTAATGATTTTTTCGGCTTGGCCAGGCTGGGTGTCCTCAGGCATTCCATTTTTCCAGGTAGGTTTTTTGCCAGATTCAGGTGCCAAAAAAAGTTTTTGATCATAAGATTATGGTTTTAGAGTTGAAGAGTCTTTAGATGTCCTGTGATCCAACCCCTTCACTTTAGAACAATGAAGCTCAGAGAGCCTTTGATCGATTTACCCAAAGGCACCCAGTAGCAAGTGGTAGAATTGGGATTTCAACTGAAATCCCCAAATCCGATGAGGCAGCTAGTTGGCACAGTAGATAAAGCGCCGGGCCTAGAGGCAGGGAGAACTGAGTTCAAATTCAGCCTTAGACACTTACTAGCTGTGTGACCTTGGGCAAGTCACTTAACCCTGTTTGCCTCAGTTTCCTCATCTGTAACATGAACTGGAGAAGGAAATGGCAAACCACCCCAGTATCTCTGCCAAGAAAACCCCAAATGGGGTCATGAAGAGTCAGACATGATTGAACAACAAAATGACCCCATATCCAGTGCTCTGGGTATGACATTCTCATGCTAGAAGGAGAATTACTCCTCACTTTCCTTATATGTGAAATCCAAACTATCCTTGCCAAGACAGAAAAGTGGCTTGTAGGTCGGGCCCATAAGGTTGGAAGAAGGTAATGCTGAGAATGAGTCCTGTGCATCTGGAGAGAAAAGGGGATTGATTGACCCAGTATGTTCCAGCTGTGAGAGCCCCACCTCCAGCTCCATTGCCCAACTGTAAAAATGCAAATTCAGGCCAGCTGTGACTTACCAGTGCTTACTTATGTTAGCAGTAAAACTCTTTATTAAACTTCTTAAAATAAAAGCAGAGTTGAAAGCCCCTGAAGTGGGGAAGGGGTGAGGAATGGCGGGGGGAGCTTATGGTTTAAGGCCTTCATCTCCTCCCTTGGAAAAACTCAAGCCCGAAGCTTGCCCAGCCAGAGTGTTCCAGTGTGAATATGTTGTTCTAAATTCCCTGGGAAAATGGAGAAAGCATTTACCTGAAGCTTACTAGGTGCCCAGCACTGTGCTAAGTAAGCACTCCAATCTCATTTAATCCTTACAATAACCCTGCTAGGTACATTCTGTTATTATCCCTATTTTACAGTTGAGGAAACTGAGGCAGACAAAAAGCTCATGTGACTCCCTGAAGGTTACATAGCTAATGAGTGTCTGAGGCCACCTTTGAACTCAGGTCTTTCTGATTCCAGGCGCTTGGTCTACCTAGCTACTGTAACTCTAGAAAGAGGTAAGGACTGGATATATAGATTCAGGAATCACCTCCACGAGATAGTCTTTTGACCCACGGGAACAAATGAGATCACCAAGTGAGAAAGTAAAGAGACAAAAGAGAGCTCAAGTCAGAGCCTTGCTTGGAGAATACCTGTGTTTGGGGTGGGGGGGCCTGAGATTGTCTGTGATCTGCAAAGGAGATTGAAGAGGGTCAGTTAGACAAAGAGGGCAACCAGAAAAGACTAGAGTCATGAGACCTCACGAAGAGAGAAGATCTAGGAAGAGAGAATGGGTCAGTTTCAAAGGCTATAGAGGGGTCAAAAAGGACGAGGACTGAGAAAAACAAGGTCATCATATTTAGCAAAGAAGAGATTGTAGACAGTGGTATGTTGATCAATATTTAACAATTTGCTTTCTAAAAAAAACTGTGTATATATACATATATGTAAATTTATTACAAATTTTACTTATATAAAGGATGGGTGTAGCACACAATTTATAAATAATAATAAAATTTACAATACTCATTGTTGTAAATTCCATATAACGAATTGATTCTCATACAATGCTTTCAATGATTTTTGCCAATCTCTCATGTCCATAGCCAATCTATGGTTGCAGTTCAACCATGATTTGAAAATGTAGTCCCAATCCCCTAATTCTTTTTCCAATAAATTTATTGTCATTAAATCTGATGTGTGGCCTATCATTAAACTACTTCTCACCCTTGTACAAAATATATTCATTAAACTGAAACCTCTTCCCCCTTCAGAGCTATTGATAGTGACAGTACTAATTGTCTTTCTGTATAGTTTCAGGGAGTGGAATATTGCTTGATGTAATATTATTATCTACAAAACCTCCAAAACCATACAGATCAATTTCATGTTTTAAAATTTCACTTAAATGAAATAACATTTTTCACCAGCTATCTATGATGTAGTTAGCTCTTCATAAGGCCAAGTAGATGGCTGTAATAAATCAAAATAATTAAAATTGCTTTCATCATTTCCATCTGATAAAAGATATAAGTTCACATGTTAGATTATATTTTCCAGTTAACATATTACTAAGAAGAGCATTAAATGGATTATTTCTGTTCAATGGAATGTCTTTAAGTTCATCTGACTTAATCGCAATCTTTAAATTGTGATCCATACTTTCCAGCACCAACCTTTACATTTTCCAAAGCTCTTATGGTGCATTTGATTAATTTGGTGGCTTTTGGAATGTTTGTTCATCTTGGCATTAATGCAGTTCAAAGCAATGAAAATCCTTCAAGAATGTCAATTATTAAAGTAAGCTCTTGGAAAGAAATTAGTGTTAGCTAATCTCTTTGTCAAACCAGGATGAAAAGAACAAGAAAAATGCACGTTTGATGCAAGATATGCAGCCCATTCTTAGTGGCTAGGCTTGGCCCACATTCCACTCATCCTGGTCCCAGGACTCAACCAATTTAATCACTTCAATTTTCAAATTCTTTAGCTATAATTTCTATCGTGGTTTGAGTTTTATTGTTTTTGCTGTTGTTCAGGCGTTTTCAGTCACGTCTTACTCTTTGTGAGCCCACTTGGGGTTTTCTTGGCAGAGATACTGGGGTGATTTGCCATTTCCTTCTCCAGCTCATGTTACAGATGAAGAAACTGAGGCAAACATGGTTAAGTGACTTGGCCAGGGTCACACAGCTAGGAAGTGTCTGAGGCCAGATTTGAACTTAGGAAGATGAGTTTTCCTGAATCCAAGCCCAGTGATAAACTAACTGAATCAAGTTTACCCAGAACTATTTTAAAGTGATTAACTTGTTTTATTTCAGGTATTAAATTTTCAAATGATAATTGCAATCAACGATTTAAAAAGTGCCAAATGATGATTTTAGGAAAAATTTCTAACAACTTCATAGACACTCCAGACTTTCTTTCCAGCATTGTATCAGTCCCATTACTGATAGCTAGGTGGCGCAGTGAATAGAGCACTGGGCTGAGTCAGGAAGACTTGAATTCAAACTCTGCCTCACACACTAACTTGCTGTATGATCCTGGACAAGTCACTTAACCTCTCTCAGACTCAGTTTCCTTAACTGTAAAACGGGACAATACAGCTCCTTCTTCAAGGGTAGGTAGTTGTGAGGAAGAAATGAGGTAATATTTGGCAAGTGCTTAGGACAGGTGCCAGGCACCTAGTAAGTACTTAAAAATGCTTCTTTTTCCCTCCATCAGAACAAAATACATTAAAATCACTTTCAAATATTCATTATCAAAGCCACAATCATTTAAAATAGACAATAATGTATTGAAAATATGCTCTGCTGTGGCTGACACTAAGCTTTTTAAAATCACAAATAGCATTACTGGTCTAGAAGTCGATTGAATTGTCCATGGGCTATGTTTTACAACAGGCTTATGAATTTCCTAAAAATTTAACATTCGGCTCTTGAGGTCTGGCACAAGCCAGCTTTAGCATACAGCTGAATTCATAGGAAAGCTTGCAGAGAGTAGCTTCCATTGAGTGATGGCAAGAAAGTCTGATTACAAGAGGTTCAAAAGGAAGTGAGATATGAGCAAAAGATGAGTATAGCTGCTTTTTCCTACAAGTCTTGCTTTGATAAGGGGGGATGGGATGAGATATAGGACACAGGATAATAATATGAGGAGATGTCAGGGTCAAAGTTTTTTTTTTTTTTTTAAGCAAGAAAAGAGCCTACAGGCCTACAGGTAAGGAGAGACTGAAGATGTGATATGGTCAAACATCAAGTTAGAGGTACAAGGTGTCCCAAAAGTCCCAGTGTAGTTTTAAGCCTTAATAGCTTAAATACATTCAGTTTAATTAATTAATAGCTTAATACTTTAAGTTTAATTAATTATTGCCAGATTGCTCGTCAGAAAGACTGTACTAATTTCAATTAAACCAGTAATGTATGAATGCATCTGCTTCCCCACAGTTCCACTAATATCATGCTTTATTATTTTTATTTATTTTTGCTAGTTTGAAAGGCGTGCAGTGGTACCTTGCTTTTGTCATTTTAATACAGGATAATCTCCACTTTTCCCATCGCTTCCTTACAACTGATGTTTCCTTTTTGTGTTCATTTCTTCTGAACATTTCTATTTAGAGATAGAATATTGCCCTTATAGAATTGTGTCACTGCTCCATAAAATCTGGATGCCAAACTTCTATCTGCCATATTAAATAAAAAAAATTTCCCCTAATCTGTTTCTTTCCTTTCTTAGATTTTTTTAATTGTACAAAATTCAAGCATTACTTTATATACTAAGTTCATACATCTTGCCTCCAGTAATTTCTCTGTTTAATAGGTTAGAATTTATGTCCCCTATACCTATGTAATAAAGATGTTATTCTATGTTACAGCTTTTGAAAGGCTGTGTGAGGAACATGGGTTACCCCCAAGTGTATCTACACAAGGGGCCAAACCGCAGTTCAGAATTATCTGTAAAATGAAGGGTTTAGGCTAGATTCAGTTCAATTAACAAATGTTTTTTAGGCACCTACTGGGTGCAGAGCACTGGATTACGAGTGAATTAGCATTAATTAGGGAGTTTAGGTAAGATTCAGAGAGGTCCAGAAGGGGAAGAACTGAGAAAAGGTAGTCAGGTTTAGTAATTAAAAGATTGTTGGTAACCTCCAATTCCAAATTAATGAGAGGTTAGTGTCATTATAGAAAAAAGGAGATCCAAGTAGCTAATTAATGCCTCTACCGTAGATTAAAATCTGATTGAAATTTTTTGAAACATGCGTTATAAAAATGGCTGGGGAATGGATAAATGGGAAATTTAGACAATGTAAAAACAAAATATACCAATAAAATTTTATTTTATAAAATATAATTTCTACTTAAAAATAATTTATTTATAACTTTCCAGAGACTCCAGGAAATATTTTGTAATGAAAGGTTCACCTATGACATAGTCTTTATCTAGGCATGAAAATATTTCCATTTTCATCAAGAAACATGTCTCCTGGACCCAGGGTCCCTTTGGGGGTCTTCACGATTTTTGTCAATCAATCAAATAATCAAAAACATGTATTTACTCAAACTCCTACTATGTGCCAGGGACTCTCCTGGAGTAGGGGGGAGGATACAGAGACAAAAATGGACACAGCCCCTGCCCTTCCTTATAGTCTGCTGGGGGGAGATGACATAGAATCATAGATTTGCAGTTAGAAGAACCCTCAGGTTCATACCCCTAATTTTGCAGATGGACAAACTGAAATGAGAGAGTGATTTGCCCAGCGTCATACGGCTATTCAACAACTGAGGTGGGATTTGAACCCTAGTCTCCCTGACTCCTGGTCTAAAACTCATCTTGTCTGTCAGTGTTTACATATAAGTAAATATAGGATACATATAAAATTAATACCCAGTGATTTGCTTGAAGGGTAAGGCAATGATCACTTCCAACAGGGGAAATCAAGGAAGGCCTCCTAAAAGGGGTATCATCTGAGCTGAGCCTTGAAGGGAGCTGGAGCTTCTGCGGGGTGAAGGGGAAGAGGGAGAGCATTCTAGGCATTGGCACAGCCTGTACAAAGGTCTGGAGGTGGGACATGGAGGGTCACATAGAGAGAAAGCAAGTCATGCTATTTGATTAGCAAGTAAAATGCATGAGCATAATCATAGTCACCTGTATGGACATGTAATTAGCCTGGAATTCCACATTCAAGACAGATGGTTAAAGGCTCTAAATGCTGAGCAGATGAGTTTGTATTTTTCCAAGAGGCACAGGGAATCCCTTGAGCCTCCAGAGCAAAGGAGTGACATGGCCAGACCTGTACTTTAAGAATATTAGCTTGGCTGCTGGTTGTACGGATGATAAATCAGAGAGGGAGAGGCCGGATACAGGGAGACCAGTTAGGAATCTTTGGCAACAGTCCAGGCAAGAGGTGATGAGGGTTTGGACTGAGGTGGTTTTGGTATGAGTAAAGAGAAGGGGAAAGATGGAGGAGATGTTGAGGAGGTGGAATTGTGAGCACTCAGCCACTTATTGGATATGGGGGATAGCGTGGGGAGTGAGAGGAAGAGGTCAAGGGTGACTTCTATGTTGCCCATAGGATAAGTGGATGAATGCTGCTGCCCCCTAGACTGAAGTAGGAAAATGAGAAGGATGGGTGGACTTAGGAGGAAAGATGAGTTCTGTTTTGGACATGTTGAGTTTGAGTTTCGGGACATTCAAGTGTCGATGGCTAGAAGGCGGTTAAAGATTTAGGACTGGCACTCAAGAGAGAGGTTAGGGCTGGATATGTGATCTTGTTACCAACAGAGAGATAATAGTTGGATTTATGAGAGATCTGATTAGATTCCAAACGCAGAGGAAAGAACTGAGATACAATGGTGAATGGAGGCAAGGCATGATTGATGAGGGGACCGAAAAGGATCAGGCTGTCACGTAGAGAGAAAAGCTGGAGAATAGTCTCGATGGCTTGGAGAAAAGCATAGGTGGTGTGCTTATCAAACGATGCATGGAGGACACACAGCTAAGTCCCTGGATGAGCTAAGATCCAAAGAGACTTCGATGGGCAGAATTGTTGGGCTGGGGCTAAGGAAACGACATTGAGTAAGGGACCCAACAAACATCGAAGCTCAGGATGGAGGAGGCAGCTATTTTTTGGAAAAGGTCTGAGGTTTTTTTGTTCTGTTTTGTTTTTGTTTTTGGCTAGACAATGGGGTTGAGTGACTTGTCCAGGGTCACACAGCTAGTAAGTGTTATGTGTCTGAGGCCAGATTTGAACTCAGGTCTTTCTTAAATCCAGGGCTGGTGCTCTATCCACTGTGCCACCCAGCTGCCCCAAAGGTCTGAGGTTTTAAAAGGGACTGGAAGTTCACTGCGAGTCAACAGTGTGACTCAGTGACCCAAAGCAAACGAAATCTTACTCTACATTGAGACGGGCCGGGGTCCTAGGAGTGAGGAGGATCATGATAGCTATGAACCCTGCCCTGGTCAGACCACAGACTCTTGTGTTCAGGTCCAGGTGCCACAGCGTGAGAAGGACTCTGATAAGCTAGAGAGAGTCCAGAGGAAGGCAACCAGGGTGGTGAAGGGCCTGGAGTTCATATCACAGAAGGATCAGGTGAAGAAACTGGTTGGCAATGTTTAGCCTGCAGAAAAGAAAAATCAGGAGGTACATACTAGCTGTCTTTAAGTAATTGAACGGCTGGCATGTGGAAGAGGAATTAATCCTGTTCTGTTTGGCCCCAGAGGGCAGGATGAGGTGCAGAAGCGGGGCAAATTTATGCTTGATGTCAGAGAAAACTTCCTACTAATTAGAGTCATCCCAAAACAGAACAGACTGCCTTGGGAGAGGTTGGAGGACTTTGGGCCAAGGCTGCAATGACCCACTTGTTGGGGTTTTTTTGTGTTGGGGATCATTGTTCAGGTTTAGATTGGATGAGATTTCCCTTTCAAGTATGAGATTCCATCTTTCTCTGGCTCTCTAAGAACCCAGGGCTATAAAGCTTAAGGCCCACTTTCTGGTACCCAGTAAAAGGATTCTGAGCCAATTGGATGAAAGCATTTGGCTCTAATAAGCTTTGTCATAAATATCTGTAGGAAATTAGAGCGGCATCTTGTAGGGGGTATTAAATTTGTGGAGCACATTGGCTTCTTCCCACCACATAGTTTCCCTCCTGGTAAATGAGGTTTTTTTTTTAAATTAGAGGGTTAGGGGGGTTGGGGAGGACTGCTAAGAGCAGAACCCTGGTTTGAATCTAGTCCAAGTCAACCCTGTGACCCCAGATTGTTTGTGTCCTGTGTGAAATGAGCTGGTGTGCTCAGCCAGCTCCTTGAGAGACTGCTTTTCCAATCAAAGCTGGCACTAATTGCTCTCCCTGTTGACAAGCTCAGCAGATAAGCTCAGGATTGAACTGGCAGTGAGTGGGAACATGATTGAAAATCCCCCTTTTTCATCTTTGGAAAGTCTGCCTCGTCAGCCTGGGGGTACAAAGGAGACAGAGGTCCTGCCCTCCTCAATTCCAAAGGCATGGACTTGGGAATTCTTTGCTGTTCTCTCTGAAGCAGCTGAGAATTGGGGCTTACGAGTGCTGGTAGAGGTAAGGCCCTTTTCCTCAACTTCCCCCAGTGGGGTACATAGTAGGAAGAACTATGGCTTTGGAGTCAAAAGACCTGGGTTTGTGGCTCAGCTCTGCCTCTTACCACTTGCGTGACCCAAACAAGTCATGACCACACTCAGCCTCAGTTTCCTTGTCGATAAAATAAAGGGACTAGAAGAGATAATCTCTAAGGGCTCTTCCAAACAGAAATCCTCTGTTGCTGTGGGTTGCAATGGGAATAGCCAACATCCCCCCTTCCGCCATCTCCCAGGACCTCGCCCTACCTTACTTCAGAAAGTTCTGTGAAGCCATGACAATACGAACAATGAAAATTAGCTTTCCTGGAAGACCTTTCTCATAGTGTAATAGTGAGGTGGTTGGACGTAGGCGTCAGGAAGACCTCGGTGCAAATTCTGCCTCTGATCCTTTCTGCTTCTCTGAGGAACAGTTGCCTCTTCTGAAAAATGGGAATAATAATTATATTGACCAATGAGATAATAATGGTGATGATAACTGCCAGTGCTTGAAGGTTTTCAAAGTACCTGCATTTTCATTTAATCTTCATAACAAGCCTTTGGGGTAAATGCTAGGATTACCCTCATCTCTCTTTTACAGATGGAGAAAATGGGGTGCAGAGTGGCTAAGTGACGCCTGTGGACTTCCTGAGTGCAAATCTAGTACTTTGCAAACCTTCAAGTGACATTTCTCATTATTTCATCATCATTATTGTTGTCATCATTGACATGATGAAGTTGATGCACAGAAACCCAAATTTCATTGTTTTGCAACCCCACCAAAGTCATCTACGTGTCAGCAACTAGATGGGGCGGTGGCTAGGATGCTGTACCTGAAAATCAGGAAGACCTCAATTTAAAACCTGCTCCAAATACTTATTGGCTGTGTGACCCCGGGCAAGTCACTTAATCTATTTCTGCCTAAATTTCCTCATCTATAAAATGGCGATGATAATAATAGCACCAACCTCCCAGGGTTGTTAAGAGGATCTAATGAGATAACAGATGTAAAAGGATTTTAAAACCTTAAAGTGCTTTATAAATGGTAGCTATAATAATAATAATAAGTCAGTAGTAGTAGTAGTACTAGTAGAATTTTTTATTCTGAACTTAACAAAGACCAAATAAAATTAATATTTCCATATACATAATAGAACAGAGAAGATTGTATATGAAACTCTATTATGTACAGCTTGATTTTCTTTTTTTAAATTATTTTTTCTCAACGAACAAGAATTTATTTTCTCTTCCATCTCCTCCAGCCAACTGAACTACCAGATGTCAAACTCTACTACAAAATAGTAAGCATCAAAACGATTTGGTTCTCAATAAAAAAAAAATAGAGAGGTTCATTAGCGGAGCAGATTAGGCACATAAGTCAAGAATAGAGGAGTCAGATGATTGATAAACCCATAGATTCCCACTCCAGGGATAAGAACGCGGTATCTGTCAAAAACAACTTCAAAAACTGAAAAGCAATCTGGGCTTTCTTTTTAAGTATAAGACAAATTCAGTCTGTAGCTTTCAAAGCTAACCTACTTATCTATGCTTCTTTCTGACCTTCCTTCAGGTCTCTTCTCCATAGTTTTTTGAAAGATGCCTCAATGACCCTCTTTTGCTTCTTTTTTTCCTTCTTACTCTTCCTTTCTCCTCCCACTGTCTTCTTTCCCTCCCAATGGAAAAACAAAAAACCAAGCCCTTGTAACAAATATACATAGTCAAGCAAAACACATTGGCCGCATTTGAATGTGTCTTATTCTGAATCTTGATATTGACTAGAATTTAAAAAAAAAAGACTTGATTTTATTGAGGCATATTATCCTAAGATCTGTGAGATAGTGACGATGTGTCTTCAGCCAGGCCCTCAGTCATGGGATCATGAATTTTGAGCTTGCAAGGGTCTAAAGACCTAATCCCCTCATTTCCTTTTTTAAAAAAATTATTATTCCAGTGTTAAATACCAAATCACAGGAGCATTTCCATATACATTGTAGAACAGAAAAACGGGATGATACGTGAAACTGTTCATCTCTGCTATGCAGAACTCACTTTCTCTTTTTAAGTATGTAACAAATGTATCACGTTGCTTTCAAAGCTGTCCTGCTAGTCCGTGGTTCTTCAGTTCTCTTCTCACTTTTTTTAAAACCCTATCCCTTTTTCCCCTTTCTTCCTCATTGAAAAGCAAATGGAACCCCATGTGATAAATATGCATGGTCAAACGAAACAGACTCCCATGTTGGTCATGTCCAAAAACGTATGTTTCATTCTGCGTTTTGAATCCATCACTTCCATGAGTCGGTGGATGGTATGATTCATCACTGGGACTCTAGAATTGTGGATGATAATTACATTGATTAGAACTTTTAGGTCTTCTAGAATTGTTTTTCTTTACATTGTTGTTGGTTGCACTTAATTCACTCCGCACCAATTCAAAAGTATCTTCCCAGGTTCCTCTAAAGCCATCCCCTTTGTCACTCCATATGACAAAATGGTAGTCCAATAAACTCATATCATCAATCAATTAATATTTTATTAAGTACCTACTATGTGTCAGGCACTGGGCTAAGTGCTAGGGATACAAAAAGAGGCAAAAGATATTCCCTGACCTCAACCAGCTTACAATTCAACTGGGGAGACAACATGCAAAAAAATACAAAGTACAGCTAGGTGGCACCATCATGAACAGAGCACTAGGGCCTGGAATCAGGAACACTCATCTTCCTAAATTCAAATCCAGCATCTGACACTTACTAGCTGTGTGACCCTGGGCAAGTCACTTAACCCTGTTTGCCTCAGTTTCCTTATCTGTAAAATGAGCTGGAGAAGGAAATGGTAAATCACTCCAGTATCTCTGCCAAGAAAACCCCACATAGGGTCACAAAAAGTTGGACACGACTGAAACAAATGAACAACAACAAAGCTGTACACAGGATAAATGTCGTTATTGTTATTGCTTGTCTTTCGTTTTCCAAGAGGACCATTGACATCACAGGGTGAGGTCTTGACTTGCTTATGAATTTGGATTTAAGTGAGGCAGAATTGCACAAAGTCGTCAGCCTCACTCTCTCTTGTCCAGTGGCAGAACAAAAATCAAGACCACTGGTAAGGACCTGGGATGCAGTGGATGACCTTGGTTTCTTTGATGTCTGACCAAGCTCTAAGTGCTCCATGCCGCCTATTTCACCTTTCGTGGCCAATTGAAACAAATCATTCTCATCCACCCATTCTGTTGGAATGCATATTTGGGGTAGACATCCCCCTAACTCACCAATGGTTTTGAGGACTGTTGGCCACCCTCAACCTGGTTTAGCCCATCTGCTGAGGTGGTTTTACTGGGGTGCGGCCACTGTGCCAACTATATTTTGGAGTCAGAGGTGAGAGTTGGGTGACAGGTAGACCCCAAAGGTGATGAGCAGCCCTGAAAAGGGCTCAGTAAGCCCTCACACCAGAGGTGCTGATCCACCCTGAACACTCCATAGACCCCAGGATAAATAGGAAATAACAGAGGGCAGGTACTGGAATTAACATATCATGATTTGTTCAGCCTTTCCCTAATTGCTAGGCATATCCAATTCTTTGCCACTGCTATAAATATTTTTGCACATATGGGTCCATTTCCTCTTTCTTTGATAAGGGTATAGACCAAGTACTGGTGTGTCTCGTCAAAGCCTTTAGTAACTTTGAGGGCATAGTTCCAAACTCATTTCCAGAATGCCTGGGCCACTTCACAGCCCCACCAACAGTGCATAATGCACCTGTTTTCCCATAGTCCCTTCAACATTTGTTAGTTTTGTCAAGTTTGTCAAACTAATGGGTCTGAGGTAGAACCTTAGAGTTGCTTTAATTTGCGTTTGTTTAATTATTAGTTATCTAGCCACAGATAGCTTGGTTTTTTTTTTTTTCTTTGAGAATTGTCTGTTCATTACCTTTGGCCATTTATCAATTAGGGAATGACTCCTGTTCTTATATATATGAATCATTTCCTTATATATCTTGGACATGAGACTTGTAATAAAAACTTGCTGCAACGATTCCCCCCTCCCCCACCCGATAACAGTTTCCCTTCTCATTTTAATTGTATTTAACTTTCTCATTTTCCAGAGGAGAAAATAGGCTCAGATCAGTAAAGTGACTTTCCCAGGGTCACGCAGAGAATAAATAGCAGAACTGGTATTTGAACCTAAGTCCTCCGATGAATCCAGTGTATTTTGCATTTGTTTCTGTCATTAATATTCATGGTGGGCTCAGAAGGAAAATGCCTTAGTACCCTTGCTTCCCCCTGCTCCTTTCCAAAAGCCTGAGAGGAGAGACTCAAGGCTGGCAGGGGGGAGGGATGGGAGACTGAGCTCCTTTGAGCCGGGCTTGGGCAACTGGCTGGGAGCCAGCTCCCTTCAGAGGATTTGCATGTAAATGGGGTCCAGGGGGCCACCAGGGCTACCCTAGCATTGCACCCTCCTCCTCCTCCTTGGTGGGAAGTGCTCTTCAGGCCACCCTTTCTCTTATAAAGCCTGAGATTCAGCCTGACCACCTGACCCCCACCTGCCCTGCGGGGCTCTGTTTGCCAGCACCCAGTTTAAAAAGCCGGAGGGTCAGTGTCAACGTCAAGACTGCATTGGTCCCCAGGGACTGTCTGTGGCTGGCAGAACATCTGGGCAGGCTCAGGCATTCTTCCCTGAAGGCCGTCTCCTCGGTTCCCCTGAGAAGATGCCTTAACCCCCTATTTTGAATCCCATCAACTTCCCCTCTGACCTCTACCTTAATGAGCCTTTATTAAGAACATTCTAATACTAGGGGAGGAAGAGCCGGAGGCCCTCCCCTTGTTAGCTGGCCTCCTCTGGGTCGGTGTGGCCCGGGAGGAGCCAAGCACCGAGGGGCTGCTTTTTCAAAAAGTAAAATCCAGTCAACAAACCTTTAACAAGTACCTACTTCACGCTGGATACTGCCAGCCTTCCTAGAGCTCAGAAATAACAACCACTCACGGCTCTCTGGAGGACCATTGACCTACAAGTGAAATGGACTTGGAGGTGAGCTAGTCTAGGGCCATCATATTACAAATGATGAAGCCAAGATCAAGAGATTAAATGACTTGCCTTCAGTCACAGGGGTAGCAAGGGACAGGAGGGGGATATGAAGCCAGAGCACTTCTGCATCCCAAGCCTGCACATTCTGTTGCCCCTTCCATCCATCCATCCATTCATTCATTCATCCATCCATCCATCCATCCATCCACTCATCCATCCATCCATCCATTCATTCATTCAAGTATTTATTAAGGAGGTAGGCACAATGTGACAGGAATAAAGGGTCAAACATGAAACAATCCCTGTCCCCAGATAAGAGAATATATGTAAAATGTTTTTTAAACCTTAAAATGCTATGTAAATGTTAGCTATAATTAATATTATTCCACTGAGGATACAACAACATCAAGCCAGCCTACTATGTGCCAGGAACTTAGGATACAGAGACAAACATGGAATAGAGCCTGCCCTCAGGGAGCTTACCTTCTACAGAGGAGACAACATATTCAAATAAAACTAAATACAAAAATACACAGAAAAAACAAAGTAACTCCTTTGAAAGGCACTAGCAACTGGGAGCGGGAGTGGACCTGGGGAGGGGATCAGGAAAGGTCTCCACTAGAAGGTTGTGATTAGGCTGAATAACAACTAATAATAATAATTAACATTTCTGTAGTGCTTATTATGTGCCAGGCATTGGGCTAAGTGCTTTACAATTACTATCTCATCAGATCCTCACAACTCTGATGCTATTATTATCCCCATTTTACAGATGAGGAACCTGAACCAAACAAAGGTTAACTAGATTGTTCAGGGTCACAGAGGTAGTAAGTGTCTGAGGCTATAATTTGAACTCAGATCTTCCTGACTTCAGGCCCAGCCCATTGCACCATCTTGCTGTCCTAGCTGAATTTTAAAAGAAAGTAGGAATTAGGGGCAGCTAGGTGGCGCAGTGGACAGAGCTCCGGCCTTGAAGTCAGGAGGACCTGAGTTCAAATGCGGTCTCAGACACACAACACTTACTAGCTGTGTGACCCTGGGCAAGTCACTTAACCCCAATTGCCTAGCAAAAAAGAAAGAAAGTAGGAATTAGTGATTTTAGATTTGCAAAGCACTTTTAACATATCTTCATTCTTTTGTCCTTCACAACAAGCCTGCCTTACAAGTATTTGCCTTATTTTGCTAATAAGGAAACTGAGGCTCAGAAAGAAATGACTAACTCAGGGCCATACAGCTAGTAACTGGAATCCATCTGATTAATTCACAGTTTGTTAAAGATGGAAGGGACCTTTGAGGTTATCTAATCCAACCTGTTTATTTTAGAGTTGAGAAAGAAAGGGGGTCGAGAGAGGGGCCAGGGTTTGCTCAGAGTCACCCTGATAGGACATACACTTTTCTACCAGGCCTTTTCCTGAGTCCAACCCCAGCTAATGCCTAGGATGGGGATCAGACACAAACATAGATAATTTGGATATGGCGACAATTCCTGATAAAATTCATTGAACACGTACAGAACAAAGTGCTTTGTGAAGTCTGAGGGGGTAGACTATCACCTGTGAGCAGGTTCAGCACGGGCTTTCTGGAAGAGGCATCATTCAATGTGGGCTCTAAAACATGGGAAAGAATTCAAAGTACCATGGGCTTCTTTTTCTATTTTTTTTTTTTTGAGGCAGCTTTGTGTATTACAGGAAGGAGCTCTCAACCTAGGGTCCAGAAACTTGTTTTGAAAAAAGAAATTTGATAACTGTATTTTAATTTAATTGGTTTGTTTTGTAATCTTGGACGATTTATTTTATACATTTAAAGACATGATCCTGAGAAGAGGTCTCTAGGTTTCACCAGATTCGTGATCTAAAATGGTTATGAATACCTGGTGAAAGGAATGAATTTGTAGACTCAGAGTCCGGAAGACCTGGGCTCAAATCCCCCATCAGACAGTTTGTGACCTTGGGCAAGTCACTAACCTTAGCTTAGCACAATGCCTTTCAAACAGTAAGGACTGACAACCTCTGAGCCACAGGAATCCTTCAAAGATGCAACCACTGAGTTAAAGATAGATTGGGATATTTGGTGGTGGATAGATTTCCCATACTCCCCTAAATCTAGGCACATGGGTATGTTTTTTAAGTATTGGCTCTATATTCTTTGAAAATCAGTGGTCAAATTGAGAAAGAGGCAGGTAGACGGAGGGGGGGGGGGGGGGGAAGAAGAGAGGGAAGGAAAGAAGAGAGGGGTGAAGATGAAGAGAGGAAGAAGGAAGGAGAGAAGGAGGAGAAGAGGAGAGAGAAAGGGAGGGAGGGAGAGAGAAAAAGAGAGGGGGTGGGGCAGAGAGAAAGACTGGCACTGACTATTCCAGTGTGTCAGAGTCCTGGGACTTGCCAGAGGCTGGTATTTTTCTTATCTGGGAGAAGGGCAGGGGCAGTCTTTGCCTCTGGCACGTTCAGTTCTAAGCATATTCAGTCCTCCTCCCGCACAAGATCTCGCTGCCATCTTCCTCTTCCCAGGGGGGAGACCCGCAGGTTAAATGCTGGCATTGTCCAAGGCCACAGATCAGAATCAGCTGTGGGAGTTCCTGGCTTCTCTGCTCTCAGGTCAGATTTCTCCTTTGTGCCTCAGGTCACCAAACAGGTTTTCCGCCCCAGGTGAAGACCATCCTTAGCACAGGAAAGAAAAGGGAATGATCCTGACTCTAGGGCAGGGGAGTGGAGGTATAGATTCATGGAGCCTACAACAGCAGGGTGGACCCCAGTCCTCTGCCTTCAGCAAAACTTTGCAAATAATAAGGATGGTACCAAGAGAGGCTGCGTCCCCTCGAAGCTAGCCAGGGGCCTGCAGAGTCAGGAGGGCCTGGCTCGGGGTTGTCTCTGCCATACACCGACTGTGTGACTGTATAACAACCTCTGTCTGCCCTCAGACAGCTCTTTAAGACTATAATTTGCAAAGCAGATGCCTGTGTCAGAGAAGAGAATTTCCTCACCAGGAATTCCCTACACAGATGAAATCATAGGTCTGTTGCCTCCAATCCCCTGAAAAAACAAAGATGTGCTCTGGGAAAATGTATGGGTGTACAGAGAGCTGCCCTTGGGGAAAAAAGGGCCTAGGTCCAAGTCCTGTTTTGTTATTGTTGTTCAGTCCTGTCCAACTCTTTGTGAACCCTTGGACTATTTTTTCCATGGAGGTTTTTTTTTTGTTTTTTTTTTTTTGGTGAGGCAATCTGGGTTAAGTGACTTGCCCAGACTCACACAGCTAGTGAGTGCTATGTGTCTGAGGTCGAATTTGAACTCAGGTCCTCCTGACTCCAGGGCTGCTGCTCTATCAACTTCGCCACCTAGCTGCCTCTGTTATTTTTTTTTGTTGTTGTTGTTGTTTGTTTTTGTTTTGTTTTGTTTTGTTTTTGGCAAAGATACAGGAGTGGATTGCAAATAGGTTGAGTGACTTGCCCAGGGTCACACAAATAGTAAGTTAGGAAGGGGAACTTTTGTATTTTAATAGTGGTTTAGTTTTCAAAACATTTTCCTCCTAGGCACTGAGGCAGTTTATAGTGCAAATATTATGTTATAGTGGAAAGAACATTGTTTTTTGCAGTGAGAAGACCTGAGCTCAAGTCTATCTTGAGTAAATTATTTCCTCTCTCTGGGCCTCAAAGTCTCCATCTAAAAAGTGGGAGAGTTGGACAATACAGTCTCTAAGATCTTTTCCAGCTTTAGAGCCAATGATTCTGAATCACCAACATCCCTTCGTACAGCAATTGGCTAGATAGAGATGTGTCCCCATCCTGCCAAGTGAGGTCCCTTTGCTTCCTTCACATCCTGGGGTGTCCTGGATACCCCACTACTGGGCCTGGGTGTTTTGGTTCTGTAACCCCATGAAAGCCCTATGGCAATTGTCCGCCCCAGTGGTGGCACCGACCTCCAAATCCTTCAAGTCACAGAATGTTAGAGATGGAAGGAACTCCCAGATGTATTACACGTTCATTAGGTTATGCTTAACAACCTGTCCCTCCCATCCTAGGACAAAGCTCAAAGCTCTGGGCACAGTGGATCCTCACAATGTGCACTGTGCCCCTAATACGATGTTCTGGGCACAGTAGACCTTTGTAAATGTGTGTTCAGTTGTTAGACTCTAATTCAATCTCCTGGATTTGACCAGAGGAAACTAAAGCGCAGAGGAGTGGACATGATTTGCCCAAAGTCACAAAAAGTTGCCATCAGAATTGGGACCAGAACACAGCTTACTAGCCTCTAGTCCCTTCTTCCTTTCACCATGCTGAAGATTTGAGTTTTATATGATCACAGGAGGTTGAGCTCCTACCCTCCTCTGTTCTGTGGGTGCTTCTCCTAATGACATAGGATAGGCCCTTGTGGGACTCCATGCCCCTCACTCATGAGCTGGGGGAGCTTTAGCTTGAAGCAGCTTAGCTTTTATGGGAAAAATCCTTTTTTATGACGACTCAGCTGAGACTCAAGGGTTTAGGGGCAGCACGGGAAGAAATGGGGTTGGTCAGTTTCCTGCAAAATGAGGAAGTTAGATTTAAAAAATGTTTATATCGTCCCACTGAGCTACCAAGAACAATGGATCTTCCTTGGGGGGCCAAACGTGTGCTTCCAAAGGATGAGGATGATATTTGAGGCAGATGAGAGGAGAGGAAGGACTGATCAGCAACGTAGTGAAAAATACTAGAATAGGAGTCAGGAGGCTGGCTGCCCGAGTTCTACACTAACTAGCTATACCCTTTGGGTAAGTCCCTTCTCTCCAACCCTCAGTTTCCTTTTCCCTCAATAGAGGGTGTCCACTAGATGGTTTCGAGGACCCTCCCGGCTCTGACATTTCATGTTCTAAGGTCATTCTGAGGTCTAAGCTCTCCTCGCTCTGACATTCTCCATTCAGCGTCGTTAAGGCAGATGTGTGTGTGTGTGTGTGTGTGTGTGTGTGTGTGTGTGTGTGTGTGTGTGTGTGTGTGTAACCTTTTTGTGTGTCAGATACCTTTTTGGTAGTCTAGTGACCCCCATGGATCCCTTCTCAGAACGTCTGTTATCGACATTCCTATTTGAAGGACATGCTACACTGAGAGGTTAGTAAACTAAGGCTGCAATTATTTCCTCATCCAAGTTACGGCCCCTCTGAAATCTATTCACGGACCCCAGATGAGGAACCCCTTTTCTGAGATCTCTTTCAGCTGTGACACTCTACGCTCAACATTCTAGAACAGAATGTTCCAACATTCTGCATTGGAAGGTGCTTTCACCCTGAAATTCTGGGTTCAACGTTCCGACGTTCTGTATTCTAAGGTCACCATTGGAAGTTGACCTTTCTAACCGTCTTAGTTCTCAGGGCCACGTTCGGGCCCTTTCCTGGGCAGGGGGCTCCCCTTCCCTTCTGCTGAACCCCCATTTTCCCCCCACACTCAGTGGACTTATGGCTCCAGCCCCAGCCCACTTGCTCGCTCGCCTCGCCCCGCTCCGCCCCTTTCCCGCCCCCTGGCGGGGTCCTTCGGGTCCCCGCCTCCGCCCCCAGCCCGGCCCCCCGGAGCCCTGGGCCCCGCCCCCAAAGTCGCGTTCCCTAGGCAGCCGCCGCTGCTGCCCAGTAAGCCGATCCCCCGGCTGCGGGCTGCGGGTTGTGAGCTGCGGGGCGGCCGCCGGGGCGGGCTGGCCCGGGGCTGCGCAGGGGCTGCGGGGCAGGCGACATGGCGCGCCCCGTGCAGCTTGCCCCGGGCTCGCTGGCGCTGGTGCTGTGCCGGCAGGAGCGGGACCGGGGCGCTGCCGGGGCGCCGGAACCGGACCCGGAGCTGGAGCCCGGGGCAGCCGACGCGAGCCTGGACGAGCTGCTGCCAGCTGGGGCCCCGGGGTCGCCGGAGGCAGAAGATGGGGAGCCCGGAGGCCGTGCGCTCTTCCGTGCCTTCCGTCGTGCCAACGCGCGCTGCTTCTGGAACGCGCGCCTGGCCCGCGCGGCCTCCCGGCTGGCCTTCCAGGGCTGGCTGAGGCGCGGGGTGCTACTGGTACACGGGCCGCCCGGCAGCCTGCAGGTGTTGCGGGACGCCTGGCTGCGCCGGGCACTACGCCCGCCCCGGGGCTTCCGCATCCGAGCCGTGGGTGAGTGAGCGCGTGAGGCAGGGAAGGGGAGGAAGACGGGCGCTGCCGGAGTTGGGGACCAGGGGCTCGAGCACCTGTTGGCTGGCGAAGTGGGGGGACGGGGGCTCCAGAGGGCGCGGGCAACTCCGCCTGGCTCTGGAACGCATCAGGTCTTTCTGGAGAGGGAGGGGCTAGGCGAGCAGAGGAGGGAACCTGACCGGCTTCTCTTGGTGTCCCTACCAGGCGACGCCTCGCTCCCTCAAGCGCGGGACTTTTCCCTTTAGGTAGTGAGCTCTCCGCAGAGCAGCTCCTGGGACCGATCTAGTCGGGGCCCTCCTATAGACACCAAAGATTTTGGGAGCAAAGAGCCGCCCCCTTCCCGGCCCCCTTGGGTGGGCGGGCGGGGGTGGCTCTCTCTCTCTCTCTCTCTCTCTGTCTCTGTCTCTGTCTCTGTCTCTGTCTCTGTCTCTGTCTCTGTCTCTCTCTCTCTGTCTCTGTCTCTCTGTCTCTGTCTCTGTCTCTCTCTGTCTCTGTCTCTCTGTCTCTCTGTGTCTCTGTCTCTGTCTCTGTCTCTCTGTCTCTCTCTCTCTGTCTCTGTCTCTGTCTCTCTCTCTCTGTCTCTCTGTCTCTGTCTCTCTGTCTCTCTCTCTCTCTCTCTCCCTCTCTCTCCCCCTCTCTCCCCCTCCCTCCCTCTCTCTCCCTCTCCCTCTCCCCCTCTCCCTCTTTTTCTCTCCCCCCCCACCCCTCCCTTCCATTTGGTTCAGAGCTGTGATTTCATCAGAGTAGGGAACTCCTCGTTCCTTGGAAGAAGGAAACCTTCGCCATCGATGCAGACTGGCCACTAATGTACAATTTACTGGTCTCAGAACGCAGCCTGGGGCGCTGAGCGGGGCAAGAGACTTTTCCTGGGTCACCCAGCTAGTACGTCAGTGACTGGACTTACACCAGCGGTTCCCCCTCCTGTGGACACCTACGATCCAGGGGAGAGGAGAATCGCGATTATAGGCGTGGTCATGGGGCGTGCGGGGAATATTTGGTAAATGATTATGTTGTATTTCTTGTAAGCATATGAACGGTAAACTCTCCGTTTATTTCTTTTCACATTGAATGTGGGGCAGGGGAAGGTTTGCAAAAGCCAAGGGGTCCAGAGAATGGAAGGTTGGGATCCCCTAAACTACTCTAGGGGCTTTATTGCGGAGCTTGAAAAAGTTCAGCCCACATGACGCGAAAGCCCCACTTGTGTTTTGTACAGGTTCAGCTGCAACTCGAGGGCTTCTCTGCGGGCAGTCGGGAAGGGGATGGGGTTGGTCAGTTTCCTCTGTAAAATAGGGGGTTGGACTAAAGGATTTCTAAATCTTTCCGAAGACAAAGCTTTTTTATTCAAAAAATTATCTTGTGGCTACCTTTGGTTTTTACGTCACCCTCATTTTTGAATATATCCCTCACACCGCTCGGGGAGCCATCCCTTGTAACAAAGATTTCAAAGGGAAGAGAAAAAAAGGCCACACTTACACCAAGACTGACAATAGCTGAAGTGTTCCGTCTCCCCTGCCCCCATCCCCTCCGCAGCAGAGGGTGGGGGGGAGCTGAATTTTCTCAGTTCTTCTCAAGGCCAAGTTTGGTCGTTATTATTATGCTGAAAAGAGTGCCTTCTTTTCTTTTTCTTCCCAACATGTATCTTTTTTTTGCCATTTATAGTTGTATTGATGTATTTTATTTTTATGTTACATGTTACTCCCACTTCTCTTATAATAAAATTAAGTATTAAGTATAATAATACAGCGACCTCATCTGAAAGTACACACATTTCACATCTGTAATACCCTTCCTCTGTTTTTTTAAAAATGAACAGAAATCGATTTTCTTTTCATTTCATTCCCCACTCTGTCGAGAAAAGAAAAAAAAAGAAAAAACTTTTTTGTTTCAAATATTCATAATCAAGCAAAACACAGCCCTCCAATGGCTATACACAATATATATATATATATAATACATATACTTCATTGCACATACACACATATATACCTATGTATATGCAATGAGGCTCTTTGCAATGGAGAGTATGTGCCATCATGGCTTCCAGTCCTCAGAACCCACTTTAGACTACTTCAAATCTGTGGTCTTTTGCATGTGAGTGCTGCCTCTGAGGATGTAGCAAGCCCATCTTGCCTTCCTACCATCGTGGGTTCTTCTTGTTCATACCCTGGAAATTCTGTTAGTTGAAGGTACCCCCTCCAAAGGTGCTGGCAGCCTCCCTTGGCGTCTTTGAACATTCCCTGGGTAGAATTGCAGCATTCACCATGTCCATCTGTTTTCCCTTCATGTCACTCCAAGGCCATTCTCTCTCCTTCTCAGAGACCATGGTTGCTTTTTATAATTTACAGATATATGCTGCAGCCTTCATGCGTTTCAAAGATTGCCCTTCAAGTGGTCAGAATTCTGATTTTTCAGAGATTTTTGCGTTCTGGAATTCCCAGTTCTTGCTTTCTGTCCTCAAATCACATTGTATCTATTTGTTTGTACATCTGTTCTATCCCTTTCCTCAAAATGTAAACTCCTTGAAGGCAAGGCCTACTTCCTCTGTATCCCCAGTGCTTAGGACAGAGTAGATGCTTAGGATTGTTTTAATTTTGGACTGATCTGGCTACTGAGCCCCAGTGCTTGGACTGACCTGGGAAGATTGAGGTGCTCAGGGGCGGGGCGTGGGCCCCACCTTCACCTGGCTCTGCTTAAAGCTGGTAATGCTCAGCAAAGCAACTGAAGTAGCTGCCTTCCTGACAGCTCATCAGCTAAATAAACAGGAAAAGTAGTTCCCACATTACCAGCCCCTGAGTGCAAACGCTGCCTGACCTTTTCTTTCTTCCTTTTTTTTTTTTAAAGAACCAGCTGTCAGTCAGACTTTTTCTTGGAGGTTTTTTTTTTTTTGGTTGTTTTTTTTTTTGTGTGCTTTGTTAGAAGGTAGAAAGCTTTAATGCTTTCCTTGAGTCCTCTTTCCAAAGGGTCGCTCTTTACTTGTGCAAAATATCTTTGGACTGGATTCTCAAGCAAAACCCTGCCTTCGGTCCTGTGGATAGACAGTCATAGAACCCAGAACGGCAGAGCCAGGCAGAAGGGACTTTAGAACATAGTGTTAGTGTAGGAAGGGCCCTTAGGGCCCAGAATGTTAGAGCTGGAAGAGACCCTGAGGCATAGAATGTCAGGTCTGGGAGGGGACTTTGGGATATAGAATGTCCTGACTGGAAGGGACCTTGGGACATAGAATGTCAGGGCTGAGAGGGACCCTGGAACATAGAATGTCAGGGCTGGGAGGCCCCTCAGAGACCACATCTAGTTAAACCTTCTCCTTTTCCAGAGGTGTTGACTGAGACTTGAGAAGCCGACAAGTTTCCTGAGTTTCCTTCAGTGAAGGAGCCCAGGTCTTTGGTTCACCCCTGTCAGGGCTCTTTTCTCTGGTGCTGCCTGAAATTTCCACAAGTTTTTCTTGTGAATATTTGGTTGCACTACCCAGTGCTTCTTAAACTGTGGGTCACAACCCCATATGGGGGTCTATATATATGGTATAAAGGTATGGTAGTACTATATCTGCATGGATTTGTGACTGTAGTTGGTTTGAAGGCAGGTTGTTAACAGGTCATTAGCTGAGCCACCTCCCGGTTTGGAGGCACTCTGGCGCAGTGGGAGAGCTGGGACTTTGGATTCCAAGGACCCAGATTCAAATCTCCACTCTCTTACTTTCTACTTTTGGAGATGTCTTTTCCTCTCTGTCCAGTGAAAGACTGGAGCCGGATTATCGGGCAGCCGTCTCCCACTCTAAATGTTGTGATGCAGCGATTCCCTAATCCAGAAGAATCTCACTTCCTCTTTCTCTACACTTTCCCTAAACAGTTTCCTTATTCCAGAACTTACAGTGTGAAAGAGCTGCCTGGGGCCACTGAGGCACAGGGCTAACATGTGCCAGAGGCCCGCCTTCTATGCACTACGCTGCATCGCCTCTCAAAGCACTAGATCATAATCCTGATTATTGTGTCTGTTTAAAGATCCTTTGGGCAGGTCATGGAACGGAGGCAGAGAAGGGGGGACTTATATTTTGCAGTTCCCCTACATCTTATCAAGCCCACCGATTTCCAGCAGTGCTCCCTATCCATGCCTGTCTTCCCTCCTTCCCAACCCTTTATCCGCTGGTCTCTTGTTTCTCTTTCTGGTTTGAATTAGCCATCCTAGGTCCGGTACTTCCAATATTAAATGGAGTTCGAAGAATGCACCAGAGGGGCAGAGGCTGGGCTGAGGAGGGGGTGCTGTGCTTAGGGTGAGATCATGGAGGAGGAGTGGGTAAATCAGAGCCGATAATGATGACACGACATAAGGTACCAGTTAGGTGGTGGTAGCCTTCAGTCCCTTGGCTCCATTCGCTGACATCTGAAAGCCGTGCCATAATTAAGGGAACATTTGAAAGAGTGGAAAGGCAATGAATGGGCTTCTAAACCCCAAGCCCTAAAGTCCAGCTCTGGTCCTCTTAGTCCCTTACTCAGAAATACCAAAAACAGTGATAATAGTTGGCATTTATATGTTTTTAGGGCTTTTAAGGATTGTGCAACGTGGAAAACAACAATGATCTCATTTGAGCTTTGTAGTATTATACCTACCACTGCTGTGGTAGGTGTAATAGCTGCAGCGTTATCATTCTCATTATGCAGATGAGGCAGCTGAGGCTTAGACAAGCAAAAGGACTTGCCTGTGGTCACCCAGCTAGAAATGCCCAAGACTGACTTCAAACCCAGATGCCACCTAACTTCTATACCTCATCTCCCTCCTCACCCCTTTGGCACTTTGATGCAGTGGAAAGAGGATAGGAATGGGAGTCATATGATCTGGGTTCAAATCCCACCACTGCTCCTTAATAGCTTCGTGACCCCTGAGCAAGTCAGTTCCATTCTCTGAGACTCACTTTTCACATCTGCAAAAATGGAGATAATTGCACTGGTACCATCTAAATCATGGGGTTGTTGAGAGGCAGTGGATAGATACAGGAGAGGGAGTAGATGGAGCACTGGACTCCAAGTCCCGAAGGCCTGGGTTCAAACTCTGCCATCGATACGTTCTAGCTTTGTGACCTTGGACAAGTCACAGAACTTCTGAGTGGGCCTCCATTTCCTCATCTGTAAAAAGAAGGGGTTGAAGTCAATGCCTTCTAAGGTCCTTTCCAGCTCTAAATCTGTTCTTTTATTATTTTTTATTTTGTAATATACATAATAGATATTTTGTTATAACCCTTTTATCATTATCGATAAACTTGAAAACACCATAGGAAGGCAATTATTCCAACCCTCTCACGTCCACATGAGAAAATGAAGAGCCGGGGAGATGGAAAAACGAGGTGAAGGACATACAATTGATTGGGGACAGAGCCTGGATTCCACATCTGAGCTCTTGCATTAAGCACATTTCTTGAACTGAACTGAACCCCAGAGCAGGACATGTGATAGGCATGAAGTCTGAAACTCTTCACATTAGGGCCATTGCTTGTGAGAACCCAGCCATGAATAATAGCCAGATGTGTCAAAGAGACCAGAAAATAGCTAGAAGATTTATAGAGCAGTTTGATGAAATGTCTTATAAGGAGAACCTGAGAAA
This sequence comes from Vombatus ursinus, assembly GCF_900497805.2. Classification (NCBI taxonomy): domain Eukaryota; kingdom Metazoa; phylum Chordata; class Mammalia; order Diprotodontia; family Vombatidae; genus Vombatus; species Vombatus ursinus. The sequence continues at coordinate 5,854,575 of NW_020954625.1, read as the reverse complement.
TTCAATGTCCTCCAGGCCAAGGAGGTTGGAATTTGGTGGTGGCCTTCGATGCTCTTGCCAGCAGAGTTGATTGATCCAATGTGGGGACATTCAGGCAGCCTCTCAGTGGCCTGTGAAAGCACAGAGACATCAGAGGAAAAGGGACCAGAAGCCTCAGCATTGGTTGGTGCTGCAAGGCAAAAGCACTCGTTACCCACAGTGATCTCAAAAAGTGAGCCCTTTCCCTCTGTGGACCTCAGTGTTCTTCTGTATGGTAACTGGAGTTCTTAGCTCTCAATCCCAGGTGGCTGTTTGCTCTCTGCTGGGGCTGGTTGTCTGGGTAAGTTTGTGGCCCTTGCAGTCAGGGCAACCTTGGGCAAAGCCAGAAGACCCCCAGTGAGCCAGGCCTGTACATTCCAGATATGGAATCCTAGTGCTAGAACATTAGCACCCCAAGGGAACCTCCGAGAATTTAATTCCACAAATATTTATTGTGTCTCTGTGCCAGGCACTGATGGAGAAGCAAGGGGGAAAATGAAGCAGCATCTTGCCCTCAGGGAGCCCTACATACTACAGGGGATTATGACCGTGTCTAACAATCTACAAGAATTTATCCTCAACTTTCTAGAAGTCAGGCACTGTAGGTGGTACAGTGGATAGAGTACTTAGACACTGGGTAATAAGACCTGAGTTTGAATCCTGCCCTAGACACTTACTAGCTGTGTGACCCTGGACAAGTCATTTGACATCCTTCAGTCTCAGCTCCCTGGGAAGATGGGGATAATAATAGCACCTACCCAGCAATGTTGTTGTGAGGAACAACTGAGCTGATGTAAAGTTATGTAGATGGGAGCTGTTATTTGGCACTGGGAACAGAGAGGAGGATTCCTAAATACAAGCTCATTTGAGAAGGGAAAGCGCATTACAATTAGAAGGATAAGGGAAGGCTTCTAGGAGGAGGCAGCACTCCAGGTAAGCGTTGAAGAAAGATAATGATTTGGGGGAGGAACTGCAGTAGCGGTGAAACTGAGGCACAGAGTGGAGAACTGATAAAGCCAGGACTCCAGCTGAGGTGGGACAATGGAAAGATTCTTCAGTCATCAGATCTGGGTTCAGATCTCAACCCCTGCTTACCACCTGGGTGACTTGGGCAATTCACTTCTCTGGGCCTCAGTTTCCCCCTCTGTAAAATAAGAGGGTTGGACTATGGCAGTGCTGACTGTTCGCATCCTTGTCAAGGGAGGACTAGGAGGGAGATCTTTACCCACCTCAGGCCAGATTGGGAGGGAGACCAGGGGGTCCTGAGGGACCAGTGTGGTGATGGCTGGCCTAGGGCACCAGCTCAGAGGCTGGAAAGAGCTGGGAGCCATGGATCCCAGACCAGGGGCCAGGTCTGGCTGTAGAGAGAGGAGATGAGGAAAAGGGGATACCATGCGCTTTTCCCTTCCCTCCTGTGGAATGCCTGGATTCCCTTCTCTCTCACAGGAGGAGAATTGTGCTTTTAATTCCCTCTCTGCGCCACCCATCCTTCTCTAGTTTTCTTGGTCTCATTCTCGTTCTCGATTTCTGCAAAGAATAATAGTAATAATAGTTAAAACAAATGCACCAGTACTGAAAGAGGGAGAAAAAAAACCAACCCTGGATCTTATCCACACAGTGTTGTTGCTGTCTCTTAATTTCATTGCTTGCCTGTTAATCTAGGCTTGATTTAACCAGACATAAAAGAATTTGCATGCTGGAGGGTGTTAATAGTGAACCAGGCTGTGAGGGAGGAAGGAGAGATCAGCCTTCTCAAGCCCTCAGTGCTAAAACAAAACAAAACAAAAACCCACCATTAAATTCTTACTGATACCGTTGGTTTTTTTACACGTCTTGCATTTCCCAATTTCTCTCTCACCCTCTCCTTCCCAAAGAGCTGCCTTTTATAGCAAAGAATTTTTTAAAAAACAGGGCTGGGGGGAGCAGTTCAGCAACATTAACCAACAGCAAAAATATCTGCTTTTCCCCTAGTGTTTCCCACCCACATCCCCCACCTTGGTAAAGAGGAGAGGGCCAGGCTTTTCCCTGTCTCTTCTCTGGGGCCAGCCTTGATCCATATAATTTCCAAACATTCGCTTTCTTTCGTTCTGTTGTCTTTTCCGTTTACGTCATTGTAGTCATGGTTTTCTTGATGCTGTTCTTTTTTTTGGTTTGTGTTAGTTCATATAGTCACTCAGTCAACAAGCATTCATTAAGCCTTCCCATGCTTCTACATATTTACCATATTCATCATTTCGATAGCAACAATAATATCCCATTCTGTTCCTGTAACTTCTTGAGTCATTTCCCAACCAATGGGTATCTACTTGGTTTCTAGCTTTTTGCTGCTACAAATATTTTGGTGCATATGGTGCCTTTCTTTTTGTCATTGATATCTTTGGGGTGTATGCCCAGCAGGGGGGTCTCTTAAGTCAAAGGGCGTAGATAATTTTGGTCACTTTATTTATTTATTTATTTTTGGCGAGGCGATCGGGGTTAAGTGACTTGCCCAGGGTCACACAGCTAGTTAGTGTCAAGTGTCTGTGGCCGGATTTGAACTCAGGTCCTCCTGACTCCAGAGTTGGTGCTCTATCCACTGCGCCATGTAGCTGCCCCCTTTCTTTGCTTTTTAAGTAATTTTGTCAGGGTCCTGCTAACATCTCCCTGCAGTTGTGCCTGAGAAATGAACAGAAGCTGTTTGTTGTTATTGCTGACTTCTGAGAGAGATTCATCCTCCCCGGTCTTTTGGTATTCTCTGGGCCTGAGACCTCAGGAAGCTTTCAGCACAGCCCAATATGGTCAGACCTTCTCTAGGGACAAAGCGCAGAATACAAACATTGTCGTGCAGGGGGCTCCCCAGAGATGCCCTGCTCTGCTGCAAAAGTCTCACCAGGCTCTCTCTCCTAAAATATTCAGTTGTCATTACAGTACGGTGGACCATCCTTATGGGGAGCCCAGGCTCTCTGAGTTAGTTGTTTGTGGAAATTTAGAGCTGTAGAAGACCTTCATTTTTCAGGTGAGCGCAAGGAGGCCCAAAGCGATCGTGAGCTCTGGAGTTAGAAGGGACGTGAGAGGGAAAAGCATGTTCCCTATTTGGGTTAGGGGGAAGTAAGTTTCACAAGGTCATACAAGTAGTAAGTGGCAGAGGGGAGATTCGAATGAAGATCTGACTTCAGACCAAGTTGTCTCTGCTGTCTCAGAGCAGATATAGTGCCCTTGTTCGGGCCATTGGTAATGGCTGCTGTCTTCCTGTTCCTCAGCTCAGCTTCTCTGCCTCCCTTGTTGTGCTAACACCAAGCTTCTGGGATGGATGGAGTCAGAGGTCCAGGGGACCTGTGCATGACCAGCTGTTCCCTTTTTATGGTTCAGAAATGGATATGTGGACAAGCCCAATCGAGGCCTCGACCAAGGCCACGGAGAGAGTGGATGAAGGACCCTTGTCTCTATCTCTTGGATCTCCTGCATTCTCTCAAAGCTTAACTCAAGTACCACCTTCTCCATGAGGCCTTACCAGATCCCCTCAGCCAATAGTGGCCTCTCTCTCCAAATGATCTTGTCTTTATTTTAAATATACTTTGTAGAAGGCAAGCTCCTTGAGGGTAGGAACTGATTCATTACTGTCATTGTATCCCCAGTAGCTAGTACAGTGCCTGGCGCTTAGTAGGCACATACCAAATGTTTGTTGTTTGATTTATTAAAGGGTGAGAGCAGACAATTCAGGACTCCTTAAGCAGATACTCCCAGCAGCAGCAGACTTAATGCCTCAGCTCTGTTTGAAGGTGTGAACTTGTGGGCAGCCATGCTAATTCCAGAATTGAGATTCCTCCAAGTTTAGTGATTTTATTTTTCTCCCTTCCTAACTTCTAACACTCTTTGGTGGTAGCTGATTGTTAGTTTCCCCTAAAACAAGGGGACAAACTGGAGCCTTGGACCCAAGAGGTACATTTTCATGATCTTTTATGCTCTGGTCCCCAGAGTGGTTTTGTTTTCATTCGCCAACCAAAGGGGTGGGTCTCAGGATCTAGAGGGAGACGGCTGTGAACTGTGTGCCCTCTGAGATGTGTACATTCTTTGTTTGCAGTCAGGAGGCAAGAGATAGAGAATGGATCATAACCAGTCTTTGGGAATCTGATGCCAGAATAAAAAGGACTGTCTTTGTGAACTGTGGGCCTGACCTCTGTGTCTAGGTGTGGGGGAAGTGCTGCCTTTACCTGCTGGTATTTTTGTGTCTTCCCTTGGGTCAGGGGAGAGGATGTTAGCCAAGAGTTGAGTAGGTATGTGAGTGAAATACTCAAAAACCCACTATGGAGTCAGCAGGTTTCTTGATTGGCTGAGAGTGACCCTGAGATTGTAGAACGGGTAAATGAATTAGATCTGGTGCCCCAGGGTAGGCAAATCCCAAATCAGCGATGAGAGGGGATTGGTTAGAAAGGTCCCATTCTCTTTGGGGCCATAAACATGGATGCCTGGTAGGGGCTTTGGCACTAGAGAGGGGGGTGGGGATGAAGCTAGTCAGAGGGAAGTTTAGTAGAGACCCGGTCAGCTGGGGAATTTAGGCTTCACCTCTTTAGGAAAGATAGAAATCTTTGGGACAAAGTTTGCATTCTCTGCAACTCTTTATGTTACTCTTTTCCTTTTTAACATAACTCTTGGAGATATGCTGGTATCGTCTGGAATTTGTGGTGACCAGGGGTCAGAAGGGACGGAGGGGCAGGGGCACTAGACTATGGTAACCCCTTATGGTTAGAGCTAAAGAAGGGAGAATTGGTGTAGAGGGATTTGGAGTCAGAAGATCTGCTTTGTTACTTCCTTATGGGAGGAAGCATGGAGGGTAGTGGGCAGAGTGCCAGACTTAGAGTGAGGAAGACCTGGGTTTAAATTCTGCCTCCAACATTAATCCTCACAACCCTGCAAAGTAGGTACTGTTATTATTCACATATTATAGTTGAGGAAACTGAGGTTAACAGAGGGTGTGTCCAGGGTCACACAATTAGTAAGTTTCTGAGGCTAGATTTGAACTCTGGTCTTCCTGACTCCAAGCCCAGCACTCTATCCACAGCACCACCTAGCTTCCTCATAGAGCTTAAGACACTTTTCTCACAACAACCCTGGTAGTATTCCCTTGTTACAGGTGGGGAAACTGAGGCTCAGAGAGATGAAGTAATCTGCCCAGGATCATAAAGCTAGTAACAGAGATATGATTTGAAGCCAGGTCTTCTGACTCCAGAAAGTACTCCAGAAAGCCCTGGAGCCAAAGTAGAAAGAGTTGACTCTGGAGTCACAAGGCCTGGGTTCAGATTCTGCTTCTGATGATGACCATCTGTATGACCTTGGGTAAGTCACTTTAACTTCCCCAGGTCTCAATTTTCTCATCTCTAAAATGAGGAGATTGGACTAGATAAGATGACCTCAAGCTCTAGATTTATGAACCTTTAATTCTTTTGGACTGTATCAGAGCCAGAAACCTCCTTCCCACCCCCTCCCCACCGACCTGGTCAGCAGGAGCTAAGGTCAGATCCTTTGCCGATCATAACAGTTCCCATTTCTATGGCACGTTAGGGTTTACAAGGTGTTCTAGGAAGGTGAAAGGTTAATGGTGACAGCTTGCAGAACAGCCACTCAGGGAAAAGACATAAAAACAGCCACTTGGCCAAACAAGTTTGTCCTCCAGTTCCCCCACTCCGAAATTTATAGCTGGGTTGTCTCTTCACCTCCAGCCTTTGTCTTCTAGTCTCCTGTCGCTTCATAAAAGTGTCGGGAGACACCTGGAGAGCTCATGTATCCCATTCCCTTTAACTGCCTTGATTTGTCTTGTATTCCATATGTTCCCGTGTGTTTGAGGGGAAAATGGGCTTTTCATTAAATCTGGAATTAGCCTGTTTTCCCCAAGGTCTATTTCTGGAAGAGGAATATCCTCCTTCCCCTGGTCTAGAGGTGACGTAACAGAGCATAGCCCCAGCCCACCCTGAAGCAGCATTGGGTTTGAGTTAATATTCCAGATCTGCTCCTTACTGCCCGGGTATGATCTTGGATAAGTCATTTCCCTGTCTCTGAGTCTCAGTATCCATATCTGTAAGATGATAGGTGGTTGGTTTAGGTGACTTTTGAAAGGCTCACAATTCTAGCTCTAAGCTCTATCCTGCCTGTGTCCCAGCTTCTTGTGATTTGCTGGTCTGGTGGCTAACCTTCCTTCCTTCTAGGCAGCTGAGGCAGTTTTCTGCCATGTGACATGATTGAAGAACTCTGTTATGTCCCCCACCTGCCCCCCAAATTTGAAGTATCTTCATTCTTTGGTGCTTTAGGGGATAGGAGATCTCCTCCATGGTGGGTGCTTCTTCTACATGGTGGGTATAGATGGAAACCCATATGGGTCTTCTTGTCCTGGACAGTGTTTGTCTAGGTGGGACTTTCCATAAGTGTTTCAGACAGGTTCTACCCAAAGCCTTAGAACTTCCTTTTTTTGCATGAAAACAAAATGGCAGGATTGACTTCATCAAAGACAAGTTTCTTTATTTCTAGGTGCCTCCTAGCAAACAACTTCCCAAATGGGAAGTTGGCACCATTTTCATCTTTTATTTGTGTGTTTGGTTTTTTGTTGGTTTTTTTTTTTGGCTAGGCATTGGGGTTAAGTGACTTGCCCAGGGTCACACAGCTAGTAAGTGTTATGTGTCTGAGGCTGAATTTGAACTCAGGTCCTCCTGAATCTGGGGCTGGTGCTCTATCCACTGTGCCACCTAGCTGCGCCTCGCCATTTTCTTCTTATCAAGTGTAGCACAGTATGGCCTTTGGGATTGGGATATAATATATGTATAACATCACACTGGCTTTTTAATTTTTTTGTTGTATTTTTAACTCAACAATCATCAGCAGATGCAAACCTTTCTGTATACAAAGAATTAAAAAAGTGAGTTACATATGAAACTGAATTTTAGTTACTTGTTTGCTTTTCAAGTGTATTTTAATTTTACAAGGTAGCACCAAAATTGCTCATTTTAGTATGTTTCTGAATTTTTTTTGCTTTCTTATCCATATTCTTAAATGTCTTATTGATCTTTATTTCTCCATTCTGACTTCTGTCTTTCTTTTTTTCTCTTCTTTCCATCCTTCCTTTTTCTTTCTTTTTCTCTCACTCTCCTTTCTCCCCTCCTCTCCTTTCCTCCTTCCTTTCCTTCCTTACTTCCTCTCATCCTCCTTCCCTTCCAAGGAGCTTACAATCTAAAAGAGGTAGACAAAACACGAAAAGGGAAAGAGGATCTACCAGAAGGTCGCTGGTACAGGGGCATGATATTTGTGGAGTCAAAACCAAGCAGAAACCCTGATGGGAAATGAATTTAGCTGTAAAAGTCTGGGCCCTCATAAAGGGAGTCCTGGGGAGGAATTCATTACTCTGCCCTGCAGCCCTCCAATTAGAGGGGAGAGGCAACTGAGAATGCTAAGGAGGTTTTGAGTATCCAAGTTGAATCAGGCTCTAAGATGATGAGATTTCAGATGATGAGCTTATCCTGAGGGAGGCATGAAGTTCATGGAGTAGAAACCAAGCAAAGTGGGTGATGGGAAATCAAGCCTTCTATGAGTGCTTCCCAATGGAAAAATCACCTTTTCCCACTTGAGTCTCAGGAAACAAATTTTCTGTATTTTGTATTATTTTTCGTATTTGAATCTGTTTTGTAGTTTTTTTTCCTGAGGACAGTGCTTAGCATACAGTAGGCACTTCATGTGTGCCTACTGAGTTATTGACTTATGTATACTCACATTTTCCTAACTCCTATTATTGATGCCTTGTGTTTTAACATTACAATACTTTCTGGCTGTATCTCCTAGCCTAGTCCTGGACTTGAACCCTCCCTTATAACAAAGAAGCACAGTTAAACAAAATCAACTGATACAATGACCACATCTGACAAGGTATGAACACTCTACTCTTCATCGTCAGTGGAGGTATATTTCGTTGTCTCATCTCCAGGACCATGGTCGCCTTTGTTTAGTGATCTTTCTTTCCATTTACATGGTTGTAATCATTGTATATATTCTCCTGGTTCTGCTCACTTCCCTCTGCATCAGTTCATGCAAGTCTTCTCAGGCTTCTCTAGTTTTTCTCATCTTCATTTCTCACTGCCCAGGAGTTTTCCATTGCATTCATGTGCCACACTTAGTACAGACATTCCCCTATTAATGAGAAGCTACTTTGTTTCCAGTTCTTGGCTTACACAAAAAAGTGTGCCTCTGAGTATTTGACCAGGAAATTTGGCCAGGAAACTAGAATATAGAAAGTTAACCCTGAAAGGGGGAAATCTTAGAGATCATTTAGTTACTGAAATGTCATTTTCACTGGTATCTTTAGTTTTTGACATTAGCCAACTTGGACTTCTTGTTGTTCAGTCATTTTCAGTCATGTCTGACTCTTCACGAACCCATTTGGGGTTTTCTTGGCAAAGATACTGGACTGGTTTGCCATTCCTTCTCCAGATCATTTTCTATGTGAAGAACTGAGGCAAACAGGTTTGAGTGACTTGCCTAGGGTCACGCAGCTAGTTAGTGTCTGAGGCCAGATTTGAACTCAGGAAGATGAGTCTTTCTGATTCCAGGCCAGGCACCCTATGCACTGCCTCACCTAGCCAACTTGGATAGCCCATCACTATGTAATGAAAGTCCTCTTTCCCAAGCCCCACTGTCTGTTTATGTCTCAGAGGCACAGACTTTGTATCTGATTATTTTATTTTCCTGATATTACCTTCCTCCTACCCTACATAGCAAACTATCCCATGTAACAAAGACTCTAAAAGAAAAAGGGGGAAAAATACTTCAGCCAAACCAACCCACACATCAACCATGTCTGATGGTATATGTACACCTAGCCCCCTACCTTTTCAAAGATGGGAGGGAGGTGCATTTTAGCAATTCCACTTTGGGGTAAGCTTTTTCATTATAATCATTTAGTCATGTTTACACATGAGAAAACAGGCCCAGAGTGAAAGTGACATGCCCAAGATCACACAGCTAATTAGTGGCAAAGACAGAGATAGAGGCAGGGTCTTCTGACTTCTCTGCTCAATGTCCTTTCCTTACTGGATTCCCAGCATCTCTGCCTGGTCTCTGCTTGTCTTCAGCACTGCCTCTCACACTCCCAGTGTGGTTATTTGATCACCGTCAGACCAATACTGTCGGACCCCAAGGCAGTGGAAATAGCAAAAGCAGCTGCTCCTCGTAGGGGCCCTCCCTCTCCCCCTTGCCTCAGGCTCCCCTTCTTCCCCACCTAGGAGACTTCCTGGCCCACATCTTTTTCTGTTTTTCTTCTAGCTGCCAGATGTTACCTCTTACCTTGCTTAGCTCCACGGCAGCTGAGGGATTGAGTCTGCGTGAGGGATCCCATCCAAAACTGGGTGAACACATCCACAGATTCTTTTGCTGTTAGGCCAGCCAAGCCTGGGACCATGTCTGTGTAGTAAATGAGGGTCTAATAACTGTCTGTGGTGAAGCATGTAGCATATCAAATTAAGAAGAAACAGTTCTCCCATCTGAGTCTCCGCTGTGTGGCAGCGGGGGATGGGGGATGCTGAGCTGGAAGGGACCTCAGGTCATCTGGTCCAAATTGCCCCTTAACAGGACCCTCTCTTAATAATAGTTTCCATTTCCATAGTGCTTTAAGGTTTACCAAGTGCTTTTCTTAAAGTAATCTTGGGAGGTAGGTCATGCTGGGATTATTATAGGATTGTCCCTCTGGAATTAGATGGGCCTCAGTTAGTCCAACCCATTCATCTTGGGGTTCTAGATGAGAATGCTAAGACCCATTGCCTTGGGCCATACTGTAACTGTCAGAGGTAGGATTTGAACCTAGGTACTCTGGCTCCAGAGTCAGCTCTCTTTGTATGATACCATGCTACCTCTCTCCTTTTACTGTGCAGAAACTAAGGCTCAGAGAGGCTAATGACTTGCCCAAGGTCACATAACCACTCAGTGGTGGAGCTGGGATTCATAGAATTAAGGTCTCATGGACTGTGAAAATGAGAAAGAATCTTAGAAGTCATCTGTTCTCATCCCCTTATTTTCCAGAAAAGGAAATTGAGACCCAGAGAGCAAAAGTGATTTTTTTCATGATCACATAGCTACAACATATCAAAGGTCAGGATTTGAACCCAGGACTTATGATCCCAAGCCCATTTCTATTTTTGCCCCACCAAGACAAGCTTCTGATTGAGAACTTCCTAGTGATAGAGAAATTACTTCCTTCCCTGGCATCACTATTAGCCTCTTCAGCAACCCTGGAGTCTCCAGGCAGAATGGTGTTCTGGGACGAGGATGCTGCCTTCAGCTCCGTCTCTCTTTCATTACCTTGGGGTTGGCCCATTGGTAGAATTATAATCATGTGTCACCTCTAGCCAGCTGGGAAGCCATCCATTGCAATGGCGAGCAGGCCCTGGAGCTCACTCTTGCACTATCTGTTGGATTTCCTGCCCCCAGTCTCAGTTGGTTTTTGTTTGTTCACACAGCTGTGGGGTTGCAAGGCCATGTGCACCATATGGCCCAGAATTAGAGGATTTCAGAGTGGGAAAGGGACCTCGGTGGCACTCAGGTTCAAACGAGCTGCCACAGTTAGTATATACAGTTAGTATATCCCGCTATACCAAACCTGACAAGCGGTCATCTGCTTAAAGACCTTCAAGGAGGTGATTCCACTACTTTTGGAGGCAGAAAGTCCAGTTTTAGATAGTCCTAGTTGCTCATTTTTCCCCTGTGAACAAGCCTAAATGGGCCTTTTTGCAATGCCCACTCTGTACTCCTATTTTTGCTTGCTGGGGCTCAGCAGAACAAATCCAATCCCTCTTCCCATGGGACAGCCCTTCAGGTACTTGAACTCAGCTCACGTGTCTTTCCTGAATCGTTACCCAGTCAGTTATAACATGTGTCTCCCTGTTCCTTGGAGGTCAGAGGGTAGAGGAAAGAGGGGCAGGGAAGAATGGACCTCAGGATTCCCAGTGCCCTCCCCCTGTCCTTCCCCATCTCAGGGCTGTTGATCATTGTATTAACATGTGCAACTGTGTTGAATGGAGGCCTCTCTGTCCTTCCAGGGTCTCTTATTAGATTGGAAATTCTCTGAGGCTGGGCACGCTTATCTGCATTTTACTCTGTATCTCAAGCCCCAAGTTCACTGCTCAATCCCGTGATCATAGATTCAGAGGTGAAAGGGACCTTCAGGGTCAGTGGGGCCATTTCCTTCATTTGATAGAAGAGAAGACTGAGGCCTGGAAAGCTAAGTGACTTACCCAAGGCCACTGAGGCAGTAAATTGCAGACCTAGGATTGTATCTTAGGTCCCCTGACTCCAGTCCATTTCTCCTCCATTACAGAGGTGGCACAGTCAGAGAAGAGTGCCGGTTTAGATTAAGTTCAAAAACTTAGCTTCTAGTGTTGGCTCTGCCACTATCTGGTTATGGGGTCACAGACAAGTCTTCTTCTCTGTGATCACAGGATTTTAGAGTTGGAAAGACTTTTGGAGGTCATCTAGTCCAGTCCCCTTGTTTTGCAGCTGAAGAAACTGAGGCCCAGACAGGCAAAGGACTTTCTCAAGATCACGTGGCTATTAACCCCTCTCAGACTCCTGGCAACTCTGACCGACTATGCCCTTCTTCTGCCCGGCCCCACCAGTGTCTACATCCTAGGCCTGGTCTTCTTCCAACTAGAGTCAACTTACCACCATGTGCCAGCCCCTCCCAGGAGCACTGGAGGAAGATGGGATCATTATATTCTAAGTTAACATTTAACATTCCATCTCAAATCATGGAGAGGTCAAGGAGAATGAGGATTGAGAAAAGGTCATTGGATTTGGCTGCTGGGATCACTGATACCTTTGGTGGAATGATAAGGTCAGAAGGTGGATGATAAGGGGCTCAGTCTTAAACATAAACTGGCCGGAATTGATTCTGTTTGTGAATGTTGGGTTTTTGTGGCACCTCGAGACAGTAGAGTTTAAAGTGTCAGACCACTAGAGAGGAGGAGGAGAGAAAGTGGAGGCACCTGTGTAGACAGCTCTTTCCAGGAGGTTAGTCACAAAGGGCAGAAAAGATCTAAGACAATATTTAGTGGGTGGGGGTTTTTGAGGGATGAAGGAGACATGGACATGTTTGTAGGCAGTAGGTAATGAGCTGGTAGACAGGGAGACATTTGGAAGTAAGTGTTGGAGTGTGGATGACCAAAGGGCCAATCTGTTGGGGGCAACAGGAAGGAATGGGATGGCTTGAGCCTTGGTGAGGAGTAAGGTAACTTTATCATGTGAGATGGGCCAAGGAGGAGGGAGTGGCCGAAGGCATCTGGGTGATATGAGATGAAGAAGGGGGGAGAAGAGTGGATGATTGCACATCAAATGACCTGAATTTTTTCTGTAAAATATGAAGCAAAGTTCTCAGTTGAGATGGTGGGAGGAGGAGAGTCGTGGGAGAGTTAAGAAGGGATGAAAAGGTTTGAAAGAGCTGCTTTGGGGAGCAGGAGGAGAGGATAAAGCAGCAGTGAGATGCTTCACTTCTTTTCTCTGGGTCTCTCTGTGCTCAGGCAAATGAAGGGGTTGGTTCTGGAAAATAATTTGAAATTAAACTTGAAAGATCACTGAAGTATCTTTATCCTTGGACCTAGCAATCCCACTAGTGGGCCTATACTCCCTGAAAGCCAAAGTCAGAAAGAAAAAAGAAAAGAAAGAAGGAAGAAAAAGAAAGAGAAAAAAAGAAAAAGAAAGGAAAGGAAGGCAGGAAAGAGAAAGAAAGATAGAAAGAAAGAAAGAAAGATAGAAAGAAAGAAAGAAAGAAAGAAAGAATGAAAGGTGGACCTCAAAGGTCTCTTCCAGTTCTAAATATTTGTTCTTATGATTTATTAACAATCAAGTTTCATTCCTCTTACCAGGAAGGTAAGAGGTTCTTAATATCATTCCAAGACTCTGTCTCTAGGAAGCCACTTTTATCTGTCTAGGCAAGATAGAGTTCTTGGGCCTGTCTTTGCCCCTTGTCTCCAGTGGTGTGGGTATTGGAATGTTTACAAGCCTGTTGACACGCTCTGGGTTTGTGTTCGGCAGATGCTGATGCCCTCTGCCCCTTCAGATTGGCATCTCTCATGGAGGCAGCCAGACTCAGTCTCCCCCCAGGTTATGGGAGCTCCCAAGAGACCCCCAGCCGGGTATGTAATAGGTACCCATTAGCTGATGCATTGTAATCATCAGGTTGTGGTGAGGTATCCCAGGTAAGGGGCAGAGGGCTCCATCACTATCTTTGATCTTGGGCAGGTGTTTTGTTTTGTTTTTTTTCACCTCTCTGGGCCTCATTCCCCTCATCTGTAAAATGGCGATAGTCATCCCAATCCTGTTCCTCTGTCCTCTCTCTCCCTGCCCCACTCCCCAATCTCCTTGGGTTTGTGAGGCTCAGATGAGGCCATATAAGTGAGGAGTAGTAACATCTCTGCTGTGCTCATCACTGTGCCGGGAGGCAGGAAGTGAAACCTGATAATTGTGTTTTGCCAAGTGTTGGACCTGAAATTCAGAGAGTCATGGAGTTTTAGAACAGAAAGGAGCTTGGAAGTCATAGCCAGCTCCCTCATTTTACTTAATTTCATAGGATCTTGGCCTAGAGAGTGTAAGTGACTTGCCCATTGGCACACAGCTAGTCAATGTCTGAGGCAAGATTTGAACCCACGTCTTCCTGATTTCAAGGCCACTGTAACACAATGCCTCTCATTAAAAAAAAAAATTGGTTGTATTAATACTTTTTGTTTTTACATCTAGTCATTTCTGGAAATACCTTCTATTTTCCTTCAATATTCAACCCTCTCGGAATAAAAAAAACTGTTTTGAAAAAAGAAAGAAAAAACATTTTATTAAGCACACCTGATAAATGCACAGACCATTCTGCCTTAGCAGTCACCTGCCTTCTAGCAGACAGGAGGGGTTATGAATTATCTGTTCTCCAGGATCATTAATCAATACTCCCGTCACCCCTACTTTGATTTTACAGGAGAGGAAACTGCGACCTAAAGAAGAGTACATACTCAACCTCCTCATTTTACAGGAGAAGAAACTGAGGCCCATAGAGGGATAGAGGCACAATCCTTTTATTTTACAGAGAAGGAAACTGAGGCCCATAGAGGCATAAGATCTTGGGACCCCAGAGATCTGGAATGAGAGAGGACCCCAGAAACAAGCAAATCCAACCCTCTTATTATACAAATGAGTCCCAGAGCCCTTTCCCTAAAGTCACAGTGGTAACAAGGGGGCAGGGCCAGGACTTTGAAGCCAGAGCCCCTGCCTCCACCTCCTGGGCTGTCCCACTCTTTTTTTGAGCCTGTCAAGTACTCCTTAACTGTGAGGGATTGTTCCTAAGCTCTTGCCCTAGTGAGCTTCCATACCAAAGCCGGCAGTAAACAATACCTACAGAGATAGCAAGGACAGATGCTAAGTAAATGCAGATGGGTCTGAGTGTTCGGGTTTATGTGCAAGTGGAGGGGCAGCTTGGTGACATTCCCCAGGGCTGCCTTTCTTTTCTTCTCTTCTTTTTTTTTTAAGTTTATGGATGTTTTTTGGTTTCCTGGGGTCCCTTTTAGGAAATGCAGAGAGGCCGGTGAGATGGGCTATGAAATCGACGTTTGCAGTAGGGGAGGGGATTGGAACCAGCTGAAGGTGTTGATTTCAGATATTGTCACTGAGATCCTTCCCTTGTCCCTATGGTTCTCTCCCTGCCTTGAGAGCTTGGTAAATGGTCTGTGATCATTGTTGTGGCTGAACAATTCACACGTCCCTCCTTCCTTCCCACCCCTAATTTGTAAACACATGAGCAGAAGCCAAGTTGTGGCACTGTGGCTAACACCCCAGCAACGTCCAGAAGTCTGAGGCCCAAAGGGTGACGTGGACCTCTGGGATGGACCAGGAAGCCGTAGTACGAGGCTCACAAGGACCTCCCCTGTAGAGATCTACTCTCAGCATCAGCTAGCTCGGCCAGAGATGTCTCTTTTTGTGGCTTGTTTTAAAAAACACGTTTTATTGTTGCCTTTTGTTTTTATGTCACAGTTGTCTTTAGAGGTCACCCCCACCATGAGCCCTCCTTTGTAACAAAGACAAGTAATTAAGCAAGGCCAACAGAGCAGAGTAGCCAAATCTGGTGGTATATGCGCCATGCCATACCCGTAAGTTCCACCCTTACCCCATCCTACACACGTGTTTTTAAAGGGAGGGAGGCACTTATTTGGGGCAGCTGGGATAGAGTGGATAGAGTGCTGGCCCTGGAGCCAGGAGGACCTGAGTTCAAATCCGGCCTCAAACATTTACTAGCTGTGTTACCCTGGGTGAGTCATTTCACCTGGTTTGCCTCAGTCTTCTCATCTGTAAAATGAATTGGAGAAGGAAATGACAAACCCCTCCAGTATCTTTGCCAAGAAAACCCCAGATGGGATCACAAAGAGTCAGACACGACTGAACAAAGGCAGTTAATGCCTTATCTTTTCTTTCTTGGACTAAGATTAGTCATGATTTAAACATTTGGCTTCCCTTTAGCATCCTTTGCATTTACTTGATTGTAGTTGGTGTCTTGTCTTGTCAAATAGCTGTTTCCAGAGGCTTGTTAGAGTCCAGAAAGTTAGAGCTGGAAGGGACGTTAGAGAGGGCAACCTGGCCCAGGGAGGGGTAGGGACTTGTTCTCCAAAGAAGGGCCCAGCTGCTTCTCTCCTGCTGACCTGTTGCTGCCCCTTCAGACCAGAAAGGACAGACTTTGTACAATTTAGACCTGAAAGGAAGAGATGTGCACACCATCTGGTCCAGCCCTCTCACCTTGCACAGGAGGAACCCATGAGGCCCACGGGCCCTGCCCAAGTCCACAAAGATGGGAAATGGCAGAGGTGGGAATCCACTACCTCACTCTGCCCTTAAGACTTACACGGTTCCATCAAGCATTGAATGTCATCTATTCCCCCCAAAAAAACAATCACTTAAGGGAAGCTAAGGAATACAGTGGGTATGGAAATTCTGCCTCAGATAATCACCAGCTGTGTGACCTTGGGTAAGCCACTTAAGCACCATTGCCTCAGTTTTATCGTCTATAAAATGGGGGTAAAAATAGCTACATTTTCCCAGGATTATTGTGAGGGTCAAATGAAAGAACATATGTGAAGTGTCTTGTTAACCTTAAAGCATTGTATCAATGCTAGCTGTTATTCTGATCATCACCACCATCATCGCTATTATGTTCAAGTACTTATTTTAGTACTGCTTAATAGGATTCTCATCTACGTGTGGTCAGTAATGCAGCTGTCTTCCCTGTTCTACCTGTAGATCCTTCCCCAGGGAACCCCAGCATCTGGATTCACAGCACTGCCCCCTCTTCTCATTTTTATAGATGAAGAAACTGAATCCTGAGGAGGTGAAGTAACGTGCCCACAGAGCATCCAGAGGTGGATGCTTGTAGGACCACTGATTCAGAGCTGGAAGGGGCCTTGGAAACCATCTAGTCCAAATGGCCCATTTTACAGATTAGGAAGCTGAGGCTCAGAGAGATGGAGTCAAGGTCATAAGATGGGCTTTTAAACTCAGACCCTTGCCCTTTTTTGCGGTTATCCAGGGAAGGAGGTGCCTCAAAATTTCTCTCCGGGGCCCTGAAATGCTGCCCAGATGTGGTTCTTTTTAAGCTCTGGCAGAGTGGATGCCATCGTTGGAGTCAGCGGTGGCTGGGACTTCCCAAGGTGATGAGGGGAGAGACTGAGGTTCCTGCTCAGGTCTTTCCTCAGCTTCAAGGCCTGCTGTCCAAAGAGGAGGACTTTTTTCCTTCCCACATCTGTGGGGGCTTGCTTTGGCCTTCCGGCTCACATAGCATAAGGAGGCACAGTAAGCCTCTTCGATCCTTCCCCTATCCTTTTTGGAGCCTGAGCCTTGACATTTGACCTGTGGAGGCTGGAAAGCCCCCTTCCCTGCCACTGGCTTCCCTCCAGGTTCTAAAGGTGACCCAATGCAGGTGCTCCAGGCAAGAAGGAGGCTGAAAACCCCAGAAGGCCCGTTTAAATCGATGCCTGGTAAAGGGGAGGGAGAGCCAGACAAAGAATCGCATTCTGTCTGGATAGAGAGAAAATCCACAGAGCCCTTAGAATTGGAAGGGGGAGGTTTATCTTAGTGGGAAAGGGCGATCCTGAAAACAGGCCTCGGTTTCATGTTAAAGCAGCCACTTCTGTGAAAGATAATATTACATCAAGGGCAGAGTTCTATTTGTTTGTTTTTTTAGGTGGTGGTAGCAGCGGTACGGAGAAAATGAAAACCAAGCTAAATATTTTGTAAATGTGACCAGGGCGGCGTGGTGTAGTGGGAGAGATGCAGGGTTTACAATCAAAGAGACCAGGGCTCAAATCTCTCTGCTGCGTGGTCTCTATGACCTTGGAAAGTCAGTCCCCACTGTGGCCTAGGTGAGCTCTGAGGTCCCTTCCAGCCCAAAATCTGTAACCTTTTGAAATCTTTCCCTAATTCATCAAACATTTAGGAATACAAAATTTCTTTATATCCTTTGGCCACAAGCTGCCTCATTTTTTTCTAGAAGCCCAAAACAGGCAGTTTTCAAAGCTCTTCTGCTGCATTAAAGAGCAGGATCTCAGCACCCTGAGCTGGGAAGACCTTAGAGGTCATTGAGTCCAGACCCTTCCTTTTACGCATGAGGGAGCTGGGCCCAGAGCAGGCAAGTAACATATCCAAAGTCACACAGGAGATATGTCCTTGAGCTAGGAAAGTCATGTCTAGTGGAGGTGGGCAGGGCAGCAGTAATGATGATGGTGATCCTCATTTCTCTAGGGTTTTGAGGGAAAGGTGCTTTCCCAGCTTGGTGTAGAATACAGAGCCTTCCTCAAATTCAGGAAGACTTGGATCAAAGTCTTGCCTCTACGGCCCTGAGCAAATCATTTAACCACTCCTGGCCCCAGGCAGCTTCATAATTTGTAGGAATACCAATGAAATCAAGATCTGGCATAAAAAATAAAAAAATAAACTTTCCTTACCACAGCCCTGGGAGGGAGGAAGGAAGCAATTACTGCTGTGTGTAGATCTCTGTTGGCACTAAGTGGGACACAGTTTACAGAAGACCCGAGTTCTGCCCTTAAGGAATTTACAATGCAGTAGACCTTTAAGTATGATTAACCCCCTTTTACAGATGAGAAAACTGAAGACTCAGGTTAATGACCTGCCTGGAGTCATATCACCAGTGTCCAAACACTGACTTGAACCCAGATCTTCGGACCGCAAGATACCAGTGCTCCTTTCACTACCGATACCCAGCCATAATGTTTTAGGAGCTAGATCTTCAAAGATCGTATCTAGCCCCCTCATTTGACAGATGAGGAAACTGAGGCACAGAGAGAAGGTGATTAGATGTCATTCGATGAATTAAGGGTAAAGCTGGCAGAGCTCTAAGGATGGGCAAACTAGACTTTGTCCTGGGAGGCTGAAATTTAGAAGGTACTAACCATGCTATCCAGGAGTGCACCTCTCCACCAACAGTGACCGTCTTCCAAATGAGCTATGCCCCTTCCTAGGGCTTGTTTGCTTCATGATGCACTAGGGCATTCAGGGCTTCCATCCAGGTGACTTTAAACCCCTCCACACTGTCTATCTTTGTCCAAGATGCAGAAGACTAAATTCCATGTATCTCTAACATCTACTTCTCTGTATCCTGTAAGGAGAAGGTGAGCCATAGTTTGGGACTCTGTGTACGTAGGCTTATTATCAGGGACCTGTAGAGCATTTCATTTTGGCCTGGCTCCAAACCTTTTGTCTTCTTTTTACTTCCCTTTCCCCACATTTCTCTCAGCCTCACACCCCAGGAGCCCCCTAGACCTGAGGTCTGGAGCAGGGACCAGCAAATTAACCTAAATTAGGGGAAGGTGCTAATTTCTTCCAGGCACAGCTGAGCTGCCTCAGGCCTTGCAGTCCATGGTGTGGTGCCTGAGGTCCTTTATGAGTGTCAGTGATTCTAGAAGGGACCCTGGATATCATCGAGTCCAGCCCTGATTTTATGGATGAGGAAAATGACTCTTGAAACTCTCCCTGACTGGCCCATTAGCTAAGGACAGAACTAGGATTTGAACCCATATCTTCTAAGTCCAAATCTAGTACTTTCCTCCCATCAAGCTGCCTCCCTCTCATTCCATCAAAAAAGGAACCAGGAAATTCAACCTTAGAGAGAGATAATATTTTACATTATGTTATGGTTTGGTTTTGTTTTTTTTTTCCTTCAGCTAAAGACAAGGTTTATTAGAACATCCGCCATATTGGCCAGACTCTTAAGGAGTTTGAACATTAGTGAGCTATTGGCTAGATTTTAAGAATCTGAGCCCAATATGTTATGTTGTATTATAATTAGCCTGGAGAAGAGAAGATTTAGAGGCACCATATTAGAATAACTCACAATCATACAGGGAGAATGAGCTGCTGTGAGCCATTGATTGGTTTGTTTGTATAAGCAAATGGCATCCGAGGTGGAGTACCATGAGGTCTGGCCATCCTAATTGCCTGGCTGTGGGTTATCAGTATCTAATACCTATCAATCTATCAATCAATCAATCAATTAGTCCATCAACAAGATTAAACACCTACTGTGTGCCATGCCCTGTGGGAGGTGCTGGAGATACAAAAACAAACACCCATCCTGAAGAACATCCCTCATATCAGACACAAATCCTACATCATTAACTTTCCTGTTGAAAGGCCGCCATCTTGAAACAGATTGATCATCCCTCTGTCTTGGGATTTGTGGGCAATAAAGTCAGCCCTGTTCCCTTTTGTGAGTTTAACCTCTCCAAACAAGCTCCCAATAGCCTTGAGGCCTTTCCTCCCTGCTGTCTAAGCCCATTGCCTAGCAGGGCTTCGTTTAGAACTGACTTTCCCAATCTTGGCCCAGCAGCATCCTATTAAGGAAAATCCACCAAACTGGAAGGCAGAAGCTCCGAGTTAGACCTCTGGCTCAGAAAATTTGGGGATTTAGAGCTAGAAGTAGTTTTGGAGACCGTCTCGTCCAGACTCTGGAAACTGAGGCCCAGAAAAGTCAAATGAGTAGCTCAGGCTCACAGCAGTGTAAGTAGTAGTGGAGATTTAATCTTACATCCCTTGACTCATGTGATACATGTAACTTAAAGAATGCTTGATTTAGAGCCAGGGAACCTATATTCACATTCTGATTCTGCCAGCACCACCTTGGGTGACTCCAGGAATATCACTGGGCTTCAGTTTCCTCATTTGTAAAGTGAGGGCCTGGAACTATATGATTTCTTTTGTATTTATTTCAGACCTGCAATTTCTTGTTGTAGGGCACCCTAGACAAGGAAACTCCACTGAGGCAGATCTACAATCAGATATAGTTTTAGAGAGTGACCTGAGGCATTGAAGTGTGGGGTGATTTGCCCAGGGTTTTGTTTGGGGCCAGACCAAGAGAGAGCGGGCTGAAGAGAGGGGCCAAGACCAACTGAGGTTTCTCAAAGTCATTCCCAGTGCTGGATTGAGAATGGCAGCTAATCAAAGAGACCACCATTTACCATGTGATTGGGAATTGGAAACCAGTTACAGAACATCACACGTGCCCCACAGTCCCCTGAAAGCAGTTCCATGACAATATGTCATCGCTGTCCCTGAAGCCATAACCAGCAGACCTACTATTGTAGGATCATCAAGGGCCCAGGAAAAGATGGCATCATACCAACAATAATAACTAATCAACAAACATTTATTAAGCACCTAGTATGTGTGGCTCACTGTGTTGGATGCTGGGGATAGGAGAGGAAAATGAAATAATCCCTTCCCTCAGTATCATTGCTAGAGGGCTGATCCTTGGGTTATAAAGATCCGGGGCCCTCGATCTCTGACCCATGCTGCCTGGTGACACTGGGCCAGTCACTTACTTCTTAATACCCCGAGCAAGATGGCTCTTGAAGACCTTAAATTGTAGGTTGATCTGCATTGGTGGAGAGAATTTTTTCACTGAGTTTCCCTGTACTAAGGAAATTGCCGTTCTGGCCCAAAATAACGATAGCAGGCGCTTAAATCCCATTACTTTTATAGAATTATGAAGTATGGTCGTTTCATTTGCCTGCACAGCATTCCAGAGCACATTAAACAAAAGAATCAGCAGAAGAACCACTTGTCCCAGGAATGTTTCTATCTGAACTCTCAGAAGGAGATAAGGAGAATGAGATGCTATCATGAGGAGCTGGGCTTTGGTGCTTTCTCGTTCCTTTCCCCACTCTGAATTCGGTGTTGCAGGAGAATGTGAGTTCTCTGGTGGCAGGGACAGTTGCTTTTTGTCTCTGAATGCCCAGCACCTGGCCCTGTGTCCATAAGGGTTTAGGAAAGGTAGAAGTGAATGCTTGGGATCGAGCTTGCAGGGGCTCTGGCTCCTGAGCTCCACCCCCCTCTCCCTTCCCCTCTCCCCTTCCCGAGTTGCTGATCTCGGCCAGCTGCACAGGGCACACGTTTAATGGCGGGAGCAGGCACTCAGCAGGAGGTGGGACATGTGTTTTTTGGATTCCTTTCATGGTTACAGTTCTTTCATCTCCATCCCAGATTTTGATCCTTTCTGCAGCACAGGTTTAAAAATTAAACCAGATTAATTCTATACCTGGCTCGGGGCATCATTCCTGGGTTTGGTTTCATTTGGGCATGGACTTAGAACTTTTAGCTCCCAGATTTTCTTCTTCTTCCTCCCCCATTCCCAAAATAAAATCAGGTTTTATTTTGGGAAGGAGGAAAGAGGGCTGCAGAGGGGGTCTTCTCAGGGAGGCTGTTGAAGGTTCCCATGGCGGGTCCCCTAAATCAGCCAAGAGGCTCAAAGACAGCTCTCATCGGGGGACGTTTCAGAGAGTTCCCAGGCAGCTGGCTGTTACTTCTCAGGGACGATTGATTACACCAGCCTGCCTGCTCCTTACCCAGGGTTAGTTACCCTTCCTGGGTAGAGGTAGGGGCTAGAAATAAAGCAAGCGTTGTTCCCAGTGTCCTGTCGTCACTGGGTCACTGTTGTAAACGTGCACTGCTTTAGAGCAGGAAGGAACCCAGGGACCCTTTAGTCCAAGCCCTTAATTTGACAGATGAAGAAACTGAGGCCAATGGAAATTAAATGGCTAGTCCGAGGTTGCAGAGCTAGTAAGTTTCAGAGGCAGGATTTGTCGTTTTTTTTAAATTCGATTTTATTTTATTTTTAGTTCCAGATTCTTTCTCTCTTTCTTCCCCCTCCCTTAACCATTGAGAAGGCAAGAAAAACAAAACTCCATATAAAACTAAATGAATATGTATGTCATGCAAAACAAATTTCTGTATTAGTCATGTCCAGAAAGGAAGGAAGGGAGGGAGGGAGGGAGGGAGGGAGGGATGGAGAAGAAGAAAGAAAGAAAAGAAAAGAAAATAGGTTTCCGTCTGCCCTCTGAGTCCATCAGTTCTCTATCTGGAAGTGAGAAGCACATTTCATCATGAGTCCTTTGGATTCCTGGTTGGTCATTGTGTTGATCAGAGTTCCTAAGCCTTTCACAGCTGTTTATCTTCACAATTTTTCAGTTACTGTATAAATTGTTCTCCTGGTTCTGCTCATTTCACTTTGCATTAGTTTCTCTGAAACCATCCCCTTCATCATTTCTTACAGAACAATAGCATTTCATCACATTCATACCGTAACTTGTTCATCCATTTCCCCAATTGATGGGCATCCCCTGAGTTTCCAGTTCTTTGCCATGGCTATAAATAGATTTGTACATACGGGTCCCAGGGGCAGCATTTGAGCCCAGGTTGTCCTGGCTCCAGGTCCAAGATTCAGTACTCCTATAATCCAGTGGATGGCAACTTTGCTGAACCAGTAGATGGTCTTGGAGTATCGCGCTAGCCAATCTGATGCCGGAGCTCGAGGAAGCATGGCCTGGTGCAGAACCAGGAGCAGCAGGTAGGTGCTTCGGAGAGGGTCAGAAAAACTCCTGCCGAGGAGAGCTGTCCAGCAGCCGAATGGGCGGCGGCAAGAGGCGGTAGCGTCCTCCTCCTGGGAGATTTCCTAGCAAAAGTGAGATGACCCTTGGCAGGCTCCGCCGCAGCCGCAGGTCCATTAGGTGCCCGTTGGTATCTACAGAGTGAAGGTGGCGGGATTCAGAATATGTCGCTATTCATCACTTCTTTTAATCGTCTGCCAATTTTGTACAGCAGAGCCAGTTCCTAGTGCTAGCTAGCGCTTATGTAGCGCTTGAGATTTTGCAGAGAGCTTTATGTGTTGATATCATGAGATCCTCATTGATCGGCTATTATTATTCTCAATTTACAGATGAGGAAAGTGAGGCTGAGAGAACCTAAGTGATTTGCCTAAGGTCCCCCAGCCAGTAAGGGTCTGAGGCAGGATTTGAACTCAGGTCTTCCTGCCTCCAGCTCAACGCTCTATCCGTTGTACCACCAGCTGCCTTAATGTGTCCTAGTATTATCTCTATAGGTTTCTTATCACCTACGTACTGAGGCTCAGGGATCCAGAAGTGGAAGGGACCTCAGAGGCCATTGAGACCTCATCATACAGATAGGGAAATTGAGAATCAGACCGGGAAATGACTTGTCCAAGGTCACCCTGGGGAATGTCATCTGGGATTCAAACCCAGGTCTGGTGATTCTGGAGCCAGAGATCTTTCTGCTGTGCCCCCACCCCCCGCCCCTCTGCCCCCATCAGTTCCCTGAGAGCTCTGGGACTGCTGGGATTTGGTATTACCCAATGCTGTATCTCTGTATACACATACACACTCATACACACTCACACTTACACATACTCACACTCTTACAAACCTTATACTCTTATGTTTACATACACTCACATTCTTACAAACCTTATACTCTTATGCTTATACACTCTTCATACACTCACACTCTGATACTCTTAAAACTCTCGTACTCTTACACACACACACTCTGACACTCTTGACACTCACTCTTACAACACACTTACACACACTCACACTTATGTGCACTCGATCTTACTCACACACTTACAAACCTTATATTCTTATACTTATACATACTCTCATACACACACTCTGACACACACACTCACTCTTATGCACTCTGGCACTCTTAAAACATGTATACTCTTACACACGCACAGTCTTACACTCATATACTTATAAACACTCTTATACACTCTTATGTACACTCACACTCTTACAAAACTTATACTCCTATGCTTACACACATTCTCCCACACTCACAGTCACACACTCTTACATACACACTCTGATACTCTTAAAACACTCATAGTCTTACACACACACACACACACCCTGACACTCTGACACTCTTACAACACTCACACTCTTACATATACTCCCTCTTCCACACACTCTGACACTCTTACACACTCACACTCATAGAAATGACAAGAGAAACCCAGCTGACTATACTCTTTAGGATCTGTTCCCTTTTCCTTTTCTAAAGATTTAGATAGAATTTTTTTCAAAAGAAGAGTTGGGGTCCCTGGGTAACTGAAGGGGACGGGGGAGAAAGCAGAGCCAGGGCCTGGGAGTCTGGAAAGGGAAGAGAGATCACAGGAATATAACTGTAAGAGCTGGAAGGACCTTAGGCCCCATCTAGTCCTTCCCCCTTCATTTTACATTTAGGGAAACTGAGGGTAAGAAAGGTTAAGTGACTTGCCTAATATCACAAAGATAGTAAGTAGCAAAGCCAGGATTTGAACTCTGGTCTTCTGTCTATAAAGCCAGCATTCTCTCCAATATACTCGGATACCTTTTATGTTCAGTAGGGGAAAATCAGGGTCTGTGAAGAGAAGAAATAATAATAGTAATAATAAACAATAATATTAACTGACTTTATATAGTAAAGCAGAATGCTTTCCATTCTTCCATGGGAGCCTCATGACAGCCCTGGTGAGCTAAGTATCAAGCTTCTGTTATCTCCATTATCCATGTGAGGAAACTGAGGCTCAGTTTTCAAGTAACTGAGCTGTGTGATTCTTGTCAAGTTGCTATGGTTGACCCTCCCTGAGACTCAGTTTCCTCTTCTGTAAAGTGAACACTTGAACTGCTGCCACTCTTGGGATTATGGTGGGGCTAACTGTAAGGCCAGAGACTGAAGGCTGGAAGGGGCCTGGAAGGGGTGAGGGGCTGAGTCCTTTATTTTACAGATAACAAGCTTTGGTGCAAAGGGTTTTAGTAACTTACCTGAGGTCACCCAGGTAGTAGATAGCAGAGCTGAAATTCTTACCCAAGTCCCAGCCTTCATTCTACTGCACCAAATTTTCTCCCATCGTGACTCCATCTTCCTCATTTTACAGAAGAGGAAACTGAGGCCCAGGTGAAGACAGTGCTTTGTGAGCTTTACAAGGGCTATATGGTTAGTACTGTATGCCCCCCACGTACCCAGCCCAAGGTCTCCTTTATGTGCCGTCTACCCTGTTCGAATGTAAGCCCCTGGACCGCAGGGGCTACTGGCTTTCTTATATTTTATGCCCAGCTGCTTGGCAGAGTTCCTGGCACATAGTGAGTCTTTAACAAATGCTCCATCATTTATTCATTCTTTAACTGGCAAGTAAAGAAATCCTTTCTTCTTTGCAGAGGGGAGGGAGGATGGGTGTAGAACATTGCATACATTATTAGGTTTGGTTACTGTGTGGATTAGTTTTACTGAAATTACTCCTTTTTTCCTCCTTTTCTTCTATTCTTTGTGACAAGGGGTCACTCTCTGAGCAGGGGAGGCTTCCCAGGGGGCAGGGAGGGAGATATCTGGAAATGAAGGTCATGCAAAAACAAAAGACAGCAATAAAGATTTAAAAAAGAAAAAAATTTCTGTGGCACAAGGGAAAGAAGGAAGATTCAGCCCTCAGAAGAAGAAGAAAAGCTGACATTTACATAGATTATTAAGGCTTTCCAAGCTCCTTCCTCACTATAGCCCAGTGAGATAGGGTAAAGGAAAAAGGAGGGGGGTGGGGAGAATCTGGTGAGAGGGGAAGGGGGGCAGCTCTGCTTTTACTAGGCTGGAGGCCTTTCTC
Organism: Vombatus ursinus; assembly: GCF_900497805.2. Taxonomy (NCBI): domain Eukaryota; kingdom Metazoa; phylum Chordata; class Mammalia; order Diprotodontia; family Vombatidae; genus Vombatus; species Vombatus ursinus. The sequence goes on along the minus strand of NW_020954625.1, from coordinate 5,828,582 downwards.
TGGGCTGCAGCTTCAGTTCTGGAGGGGGATGGGAGGTGGGTAAACATTTGGTGGGGGCAGGGGAGCCAATATCTCCAGCAGATGGGCCCTGGGGTTTTGGCTGGGCCTCATTAACAACCTGGTGTAAATGTAGGCCTTGCCTTTCTTCTCTTGGGGGGTGACTGTAATCTGAGGAAGCTTCCTAGCTGTCCCAGGTCAGAGGTAGTAATAATGGATGGATTAGCTGGAAGGGGGGGGTGTCGAGTGACCCACCGACCTGTTTGTAGGGGGCAAGCCTTGAGGTGGATCTCATAGTGAGACCCATTGGCTCTTCTCAGCTGAATTGCGAAAAGAAGGAAATTTTAGCCTCCTATTTGTATGGAGGTGGGCTGATAGCATAGTGCCTGGCACATAGTGGGGGCTTTATAAATGTTTATTAAGCTGAATTGTAGAAACATCCTAAAAGCCTGCCCTGCCAAGATGTGAGTGGGGGAGGGTGACTAAGAAGATTTGAAGAAAATTCAAGGGGGCTTAAGCTGGGATCCTCCTGGCTTCCAGCTTCCCAACAGCCCACAAAGGCATTTCCCCATAACTTTGCTTCCATGAAGCCTGTTCCCCAAAGCTGCTTTTTATCTCCCCTGAAAAGTTCCCGTTTTCATATATTCTCTGATCAGTCTGAGCCCAGTTGGGAGTGTGGGAGGCAAAATCCCCCAGAGCCCAAGTGAAAGAGATCTTTGAGCCTGAAATAGAAGCTGATGCTTTCCAGATTGGGGAGAGAAGCTTTCAGAGACAGAAAGAGCCCTGAATAGGCCAGTAGCCCGCTTGGGGGATGCCAGGGGAGCACGTCCATGCCCACGCCCAGGGAAGCCTCTCTAGGGCTAGCTCTCTTTGATTCCCGGCCAGATCCCCTTTCATTTCTGTCTATGGGCCACTCCCCGCCCCTACTCCCACATACTTCTTATGGAAAAGGGAACCAACCATTGCAGCAGTTGGGGCTGAATGTCTGCTGGTATCTTGATTTGAAAAATGCATTTATAATCACCTTTTTTTTTCCCCCAATGCAGACCTGTGATGTTATTGGTTATGGGCAACTTTTATGGAGAAGACTGCCCTCACCAATTTAAATCAGGGACTGTTTTGCAATCTTAAAGTCCCAAAACTTTAAGACTAACCTCCCAGGGCACTTAGAGAGGAAATTACTTGCCCAGGGTAACACATCGGCTGTGTGTCAGAGGCCAGACTTTCAAGCCTACCTCACTCAAGGTGGGCTCTGCTGCCTTTCGGATAATCGTACACATCATTGACGTACATTTATTAAGTACCTGTTGTGTTCCAGGTCTTGGGGATACGAGCGTACCCCAAAATGAATCCATACGGGACCTCAAAAATCTCAGTTAGTCAGCAAGCGTCTAGTAAGTACTTCCTCTGGGCCAGCACTGGGCTACTCTCTAGCAGTACAAAGACAAAGATATAAAAGTCTGAGCACTCAGGGAACTTATATTCTTTTGAAGGAGATGGTATGTACACATAAGTACATATAAAAACATTTTTAAAGAATAATTTGAGGGGCAGCTAGGTGGGGCAGTGGATAGAGCACTGGCCCTGGAGTCAGGAGGACCTGAATTCAGATGTGATCTCAGATACTTACTGTGTGACCCTGAGTAAGTCACTTAACCCTGATTGCCCCACCACCACCAAAAAGAAAAAGAGATTAGTTTGAGATGAAGGTATATGTTTAGTAACAGGGTGGGGCTACTATCAGAGGCAGCTTCAAGTAGGAGGTGACATTGAGCTTGGAAGCCAGGTAGGCCTCCCCGATAAGAGGGGCAGATGAGGGAGGAGCAGGGAATTTCAGGTTTGAGAGAGAACAGGTGGGGGATGGAATATGGTGTGTGAGGAACAGCAGGTTTGGACAGAGGACGTGTGAAGAGTGACATCCTAAGCCCAGAAGGGGAGCTTGGAGCGAGGTTGGAAATGCAAAACGAGGGTTTGTATTTCTTGTTGATGTTTGTCCTGTGTTCTCGAAGAGGACCTCCAGGACGTCGGGAAGGTGATGTCATGACTTGCAAGTGGATTGGATTTGACCCCAGAGAAAGGGGTCCTAACTTTGCTCATGTCCTGGACCCCTGGGTCAGTGTCTGGTAGAGTCTCTCCGCTAACCCATCTGGGAATCATGGATTTTAATGCATCAGATAAAATAGAGGATTATGAAGGCATCTGATTATATTGAAACACAATTATCCAAATATGTTTTAAAATATATTTTATATAGTTTATTTTTAAATTTTTAAGTTTTTTAAATTTAAAATTTTTAAGTTTTAAATTTTAAAATTAAAATTAAAATTTAATTTAATTTTTAAATTTAGTTAAATTTAAATTTTAAATTTTAAAAATAATTAAAAAAAAACAATTCCACCAACCCCAGCTTGAGAATGCCAGCAACTCGAATTTATTGATTATCAGCAACAGAGTCAATCAACAGTCAGTCAACAAGCATTTCTATTTCTTTCTCTTTTTTAATTTTTTTTTGGGGGGGCTAGACAATGGGGTTGTTAAGTGACTTGCCCAGGGTCACACAGCTAGTTAAGTGTTACGTGTCTGAGGCTGGATTTGAACTCAGGTCCTCCTGAATCCAGGGCCAATGCTCTATCCACTGTGACACCTAGGTGCCCCAATAAGCATTTCTTAAGTGCCTGTTGTATACCAGGCATTATGCTGGACTTGCCTGGGGGATCCAAGCACAGAAACAGAGCAGGGGTCAGACAGACCTATGGTTAGAAATAGTCCTTTGGTGTTGAGGAGAGGACGTGTCCGAAGAAGCCTTGAACCCAGGTCTTCTGACTTCAAAGCCAGCTCTCCGCTCAGCTAAACCCCGGCATCTCCATATGTGTTTTCTGTATTGAATTGCCACCTATGTTGGTGGCAGGAGGGAAGGAGGACCCATGCCAATGAAATCTGATACCTCAAGTGTGGAAGTGAGTCTCTATATTTGGAAGGCAAGTGGGCAAAGCTACGTCTGCCTCCTATGGAGCAGATACAGCCCTCTTTGGGGGTGCAAGAGCCCCCCTACTGCTCTACAGCTCTCAGGCAAGATGCCTTAGGAGGCCTGTTGCTAGGTACTTCAGACTAGCTGGGAACTGATTGTCAGTAAATTCCTCGGGCAAATGGTGAGAATTACCCCTGAAACAGACAAAGAGGTAGCCCTTGTTTGTCTCTTTAAATCCTGAGCTAGTCCCTTGTGGATCTTAACAGGGACATTCATTTATTGGCTCCATATGACGGGTTTCCTTTCAGGAAGGAAAGAATGGGAAAGGGAACAAGCATGTATTAGGCACCTACTATGTTTCAGGCACTGTGCTAAGAACTTTACAGATGTTTCCTTGTTTCTTTAGGGTATAACTGGTCTTTATTATAAGAGGAATCTCTTAGCAGCTGTTACCATTCTGATTTCCTGACCCTATAATTCCAGGTTATGGCAACTTTCAGCAGAATCTATTCATTTTGTGATAGAGGAGAATGTAGTACCATACTTTTAAAAATAATGTTTATTGGTGCATTTTTTTTTAAATATCACTAACATGTCCCAGTAATCACTTCACCTCCCAAGGAATACTCCCTTGTAGCAAATAAAAACAATTAAGCAAAATAAAATGAATCAATGTGATTTTGTAGCATATGCAGTATTTCACACTTCTCTAATAAAGAGAAAAGAGTATTTTGTCATCTACCCTGGAATAGAGATTGGCCAATTATATTAATTGGATTTCAATAAAATCTTATTCTATCAGATTATATATTAAAATATAAGCATATGTTATGTATAATCGTTATATATAATCTGTTCATTATATTAATTTGTATTTATTACAATATTGTTTTCCTTTCATTATTGAGGTCATCGCATATATTGTTTTCTTGGTTCTACTTTTCTAAGCTTTGTATCAGTTCAGGTCTTCCTTATTCTCTCTGAATTCCTCATACTTGTTTCTTACTATACAATAATATTCCATTCTATTCCTATACCAGCTTGTTCATCCATTCTCCAGTTGATGGGTACCCACTTTGTTTCCAGCTGTGGCTAACCCTCCAAAATACTGCTGTGAATGTTTTGGTTTTTACGAGGCCTTTCTTTCTTCCTTCGCCTTTGATCTCCTCGAGGCATATACCCAATGACAGGATTGCTGGGAGAAGGTTATGAAGAGTTTAGTGACTTTTCTCACCTAATTTCAATTTTTTACAAGTTTACAGCTCCACATTTGAGATAGAACATTATTGGGGCAGCTCGGGGTCGCAGTGGTTAGAGCACCGGCCCTGAAGTCAGGAGGACCTGAGTTCAAATCCGGTCTCAGACCAAACACTTGACACTTATGCTAGTAAGTGTGTGACTCTGGGCAAGTCACTTAACCCCAACTGCAAAAAAAAAAGAGAGAGAGAGAGGGAGAACATTATTAAGAGTTTGTTGATTTAGAGCCAGGAGGGGTGTTAAGAGGGAAAGGGAATAAACATTTATTAGGCATCTTCCATGGACCAGGCACTTTGCTAAATGCTTTGTAAATATTACCTCATTTAATCCTTGTGATAACCCTGGGAGGTAGATGCTGTTACTATCATTTCCATTTTCCAGTTGAGGACACTGAGGCAGACAGAGGTTAAGTGACTTGCCTAGGTTCACCCAGTTAGTAAATGTCTGAGACCAGATTGGCTACCCGACTCCAGGCCCAGCACTTAATCCACTGTGCCACTCAGGGACTACTCTGTCATTTTACAGATGAGGAAACTGAGGCCCAGGGAGGCTAAATGATTCACCAGGGTCACATAGATAGTATGTGTCAGAGGCAGGATTTGAACCCAGCTCCTCCGACTTCAGAGTCAATGGTCTGTACCATGCTGCCCATTTAGAGGAAAGGTAGCCAAGATGGTGAAGGCAGTCCAGATGAGGGAGAAAACCAGTTGAAGGAACAGGTGATGTTTGATGCAGAGAATACTTAAGACAATGCTCATCATTCAGAGATGTAGAGCCAGAGGGGACCTCGGGACTTCCGCCCACCCCATCTTACAGAGCCCAATGAAGTGAAATGGCTGGCCCAAAATGACAGAGGCAGGGAATGTCAATGCTGGGAGCTGAATGGGGGTCCCCTGCCTCCAACACTGAGCACAAGGAATGGGCAGTGGTGGTTTGCTGGGCTTTGTGTCTTGATACTAGAAAGTTCTTTTTTCATGGAAAGCGAAGTTTTGGATGGTGTGTATGTGTGTGTGGTGTGTGTGGTATGTGTGCTTGTGAGTGTGTGTGTATGTGTATATGTATATGAGTATGTGTCTCTGTGTGTGTGTGTGTGTGTGTGTGTGTGTGTGTGGTCCTGGAGCTCTGGGCAAAGGTCTTTCTGGGATGGTTTAGGTATTCTTTTAATTTATGAATTGTTTGCCAAATGTCAGCCCACTTCTCCAAGTTCCCTGTGCCATGTTTTTTTCAGCTAGAGATGTCAAACTGGTTAGCATCAAAAAATGTCAGAGCTAAGATACCTCAGAGATGATCTATACTCACCTCCCTCTCCACCCTGCCCTTTTACGTTTTCCAGAAGAGGAAACTGAGGCCAAAAAAAGGAAAAGTGACTTAAAGTTGCAGAGATAGCAGGTGTGAGATCAGTTTATCAATAATCATCTTTTAAGCCCCTGGGGATACAAAACCCAAAACAACAGGCCCTGACCTGCAGGAATTTATTTACATTCTATGGGAAAAAACATGTTTCTACATATGAGTAGATACAGAATTTATACAATGGAAATACAAGGTAATCTTGGGTCTGACCTAATGCCCTAATCCGGCAGATGGGGAAACTGAGGGCCATGGAGAAGAACTACTGTATCTCAGGTCCATAGATGTTTAATGTTGGAAGTTAGGACCAGAACCTGGGTCTCCTGGCTCCCTTGGGACTCCAGGGTCTTTCCAGCTGTGCTGCTGGAGGTTGGAGCATACATACCTTAGGTCATGGGTCCAGTTTTGGGGGGTCGGGGTGGAAGGTGTTAGCTTTGCTTTGTTTCATGCCATGATCCACAGCCTTTGACCTAGACCCTAGATCTTGATTATATATTTGAAACTTTGTAGCTGTGGGGGACCTTAGAAAGCATTCATTCCCATTGCCTCATTTTTCAGATGGGCTCATTGACTTGCCCAGGGTCACACAGCTCGTGAGCCAATATTTGAACCTTAGACCTTTGACTCCAAAGTTTTTCTCACTGTACATCAGCTGGCGCTTTGTAAGTGTTGAAAGGTACTGAATCCTAGAAAAACTGGATGACAGAGGGTACAAGGCTCCCATCCTGCTACTGCATTGGGTGAGTCAGGAATCTCAGCTCTGTACAAGGACTGATTCCAGTGCTCATGAATGTGAGGGGCAGGCTCCCCACCACCGCAGCAGAAAGTGAGAATTCCTTCCTAAGCCCCTCCTGCGGGGCACCAGATGGCCCATGGCCCCCACCTCTAACCCCAGAGTTCAGCAGCATGGGCTTTGAATTGACTTTAAGCAGACCTGGAAACCTAACCTCCATTGCTGACCTCGCTTCTGGAGCCTTGTGCTTTCCGTGGTGCTTTCCATGTTCCAAACAAGCCAACTTCACAGATAAACTTTTGGGGCAAGGATCACTCATCAGTTGTAGGTAAACAACAGTGAAAATGATGATGATGATGATGATGATAATAATATATGTATATATAGTACTTTAAAGTTTGGCAAGCATTTCACAAACATTATAGTGCATTTGACCTTCACAAGAACACTGCAGGATAGGGGCAGCTAGGTGGCGCAGTGGATAGAGCACTGGTCCTGGAGTCAGGAGAACCTGAGTTCAAATCTGGCCTCAGACACTTGACACTTACTAGCTGTGTGACCCTGGGCAAGTCACTTGACCCCAATTGCCTCACCAAAAAAAGCAAAGAACAAAACAAGAACACTGCAGGATAGATACCTCAGGCATTTTACTTTATCCCTGTTTCATAGATAAGAGGAACAATGATTTGCCCAGGGTCTTCAGCAAGAATGGTTCAGAGCTTAGATTTGCACCCCAATCCATCTATGCCCTCAGGCAAGGGTTATTATTACAGTCTCAGTACAATCGTTAAAAAAAACATCCAGATAGTTAGAAAAAAGTAAAAGGACCAGATTTGGAATTCCAGTCCTGGCTCTGCCTCTCACTACCCATGTGACCTTGGGGAAGTTGCTTGTCCTTCCTAGGGCCTCATTTCCCTCCTCTGGAAGATAAGGAGTTTGACCTCAATGGCTCTGAGGACCCTCCCAGCTCCCCATCCAGCTTCCTATATAGGGCCCGCTTCAAAGATGGCTGGTATCCCTCGGGTCACCCTGGGACCCTGTAGAGTTCTGAAGCACCTTTTGCATAAGAAAAGCAAAGCTAAGCAACGTCCACTATAACTGATGTCGGAAGTGATTTGGGATGGATGAGCCCTTGAAATGTGCAACGATGACATTACTCGCTGACATATTGGATAATAACTCCCATCTGTTCTTCTCTAAGATTCCTTTCTAGCTACTCTGCATATATCTTGCACATTCTAATTTACATATATGTGCCCCCCCCATTAGAATGTAAGCTCTTTGAAGGCAAGATTCTTTTTTTTTAACTTTGTGTGTGGGGGGGCAATGGGGTTAAGTGACTTGCCCAGAGTCACACGGCTAGTGAGTGTTATGTGTCTGAGGGCAGATTTGAACTCGGGTCTTCCTGACTCCAGGCCTGGCGTTCTGTCCACTGTGCATCTAGCTGCCTTGTCTGGCACAGAGTAAGCACTTAATCAAGGGTTCTTAAGCTTTGTTGGCCCCAGCACCCCTTGACTCTCCTAAAAATCATTGAGGGCACCAAAGCGCTCTTGTTTAAGTGGGTTATGGAAATACATCTTAGTATTGTAATGAAAATAGTTTGGGCCTTGTGGGCACCCTGAAAGGGTCTCAAGGAATCCTTGGGACCGTCGACCCCAGTTTGAGAACTAGTGTCTAAGTAAGTTCTTGTTAATTGGGTTGCAGGTAGTGTTTTCCTGCTTACCTTTCCTCTAGCTCAGTGAGGTAGGGATTGAAAAGGTTGGGATCCAGCTGCTAAGGGTTGGAGCTGGGATATGATCCCCACATCCTGAGCCTCAGCCCAGGGCTTTTTCCCTGGGCTTGGCACTGTTTCAGTAACCAGGATATCTCATTGTTTCCTAGTCACTCTTTATAAATGTGAGCTTCCAGTGGTCCTTCCAGACCAGCTCTGAGGACAGTGCCTGGCACATAGTAGGCCTTAATAAATGTTAGTGATTGATTAAAAAGAAATGCAAGTAATAAGCATTGGGCTACATTCTTGCAATCAAGCCTATGGCTTAGTTGAAAAGTCCCAGGGAGTTGCCTGGGGTCAGGTGAGGTTAAAGGATTTACCCTGGGTCACAGAAGCAGAATTTGAACCCAGGCCTTCCTGACTTCAAGCTCAGCATTCTTTCCAGTGCACCAGGCTATCAGTCAAGTCCCAAGATAGACTTAATGATGACAGACAAAGGCATTGTGGAGTAGTGGATAGATAGTGAGCCAGCCTCTTCTAAACATGAGTTCAGGTCCCATTTCTTTTTTATTATTTTTAATTTATTTTGGTTTATCAACAATCACTTCCATATGCTTTTGAGTTTAAAATTTTTCTCCCCCTCCCTCCCCACCACCAGTGCACAGGGAAGGTGTACAAGACGGTGCACAATCTGATATAGGCTATACATATACATTCCCATTAAATGTATTTTCACATTAGTGATGTTATAAGAAAGAATTAGAAGCAATAGGAGGAACCACCAGAAAGAGGAAACAAAACACAACAGAAGAAAAAAATTTAGCAAATAGTATGCTTTGATCTGCATTCAAACTCCATAGTTCTTTCTTTGGATGTGGACAGCATTTTCCATCACGAGATCTTTGGAGATGTCTTAGATCCTTGCATTGCTGGGAAGGGTTAAGTTTATCAATATTAGTCATCACACAACGTGGCTGTTATTGTGTACAACGCTCTCCTGATTCTGCTCACTTCACTCAGCATCAGATCAGGTCCCATTTCTGACTCATCCTAGCTGTGGAGCCTTGAGTCAGTAGCTTGCTTTTTCAGTTAGAGAGAATCCATCCTAACATTCTAAGTGGGAGAGCGGGTGCTGACCCTGTGTTGGATGAGGGAATCCCAGAATAATAATAATAATAATAGCAGGTCATAAAAATAACTTCTCCCAGGACATGACCTCAGTTACCCCTGGGTTAACTCTGACCCTCAGTCAACATACTTAAGAAGACAACTACCTAGAAAGAGCAGGCAAAATTCCTCTTAGCTATTAACAAAGTCCATTCCAGGGTTCTCTGCCTGGACGGTCTCCAGAGGAAAGAGATATCCCATTAAGAGCACCGTTCTGGTTTACTAGAAGGGCAAAGGTTTGAGGTTCTCTCACGCGTGACTGCTCTCAGGACTGTCCCGGGGGTACAGAGGTGACAGGAATGTTCAGAGGAAGAAGCGGTTAGGGGCTGACTCACCCCATGGTTTCCTATGGCTCTCCCCACCCCAAAATCTGTATCGAGGTAAAATGGACATTAAAGGGAAAACTGAGTCATAGGAGGGCCGGTCAGTCAGGTAGTGGGGTGTGATGGGCAGGAGGGTATGGAGGTTTTAAAGACTGAGGCTTCTTGTGGGCTGTGTGTCTGTGGGTAAGTGTCTGCTCCTCTCTGGGCTGCCTCAGATTCCTCCTCTGTGAAATGTGAAGGAGTTGGATGACCTGCGCTGTCCTCCTCATCCTGTGACCCCCATATCGAGAATCCGTTTCAGCTCTAGCTGAGGAACTTGCTTCACTTCATACCCATCCTCTTCCCCAATTCAGTAAACTCCAGCAGCTAGCTGGATCAAATATAAAAGCCTCTGCTCGGCTCTCCAAGCCCTCCAGAACCTGGCCCCTTCCGACCTTTCTAGTCTCACTGGCCTTTACTCCCTTTCATGGACCGGAGTGACCCAGGGGCGCCGGTCTGCTTGCTGTTCCATCTCCTCATGCCTGGAACACTCCCCCTTCTCATCTCTGCCTCCTGCCCTCTCTGGATTCCTTCGGGTCTCAGCTCAAGCCCCGCCTTCTGCAAGAAGCCTTTTCCCGTCCTCCTTAATATTTGCCATTTCTTCTGAGAGCATCCGCGATTTATCCTGAATATATCTAGTTTGTATGTAACGGTTGTCTGCTTCATCAGACTGAGCTCCTTGAGAGCACGGATTGCTTGGTTTTTTGCCTCTCATATCCCCAGCGATCAGTGCATGGCACATGGTCTGTACTTAATACATGCTTGCCAATCAATTAATGGTGCAAAGATTCCCATCGACAACAGGGTCTCGGTTGGCATAGATTTCCTGAATATCTTTGCTCAAGCCCTTTGAAAAGCTCCTGTCCAGGGTTGTTTTTCTTTTTTTTTCTTCTCTTGAATGAACCCATTAACTGTTCAACAGAATACCAATTTCTAGGAGGGAGCCAATTGAATATAAAGTATTGTCTTTTTCCAAACACTTGTGACTGTGTCTGATAAACACCTTCAATGTCTAGTGTCCTTGGTCTCTGTTTTCCTTGATGCATATCTGACCTCCACTGATGGGTAACTCTTTGACACTCAAACATAGAAGGATGTCTTCACTACTTGATTTTGTTAAAAGAGAGAGCCGACTAGGGTTACTGGGCTAACCCTTTTTTTGTTTGTGTTTGTGTTTTAATTTCAGTTGATTTTCTGAATCTATTATAACCACATAACAATGGCCTTCACTATCTCATGCCCTGTTGATTCAGCTATGGTATCTTATCGCCATCTTGGAATGAGGGGCACATTGTTATAAGATATACCGTTGGGTTGTGTTTTGTTTTTTTTTGTTGAGTATTATTTTTAATGTTTTTGAAAAAAAAAAGGGTGGACATTCTGCCCTGGATAAAAGTGCTTTTTAAAAATCAAGGAAATGTCTTCAAGTTACACAGAACAAACCATCCCTTTGTCTCAGCCTCGAGTGTGTCTGCCGGCCGTTTTGGTCATCAGTAACACACATAGGAGATACCTTTCCCACAGTGTGATTCAATACAGGCCATGGAAAAGATGGTCTCAGATTTCACCGGCTGGGTAATTAGCTGAGTTTGAGTGGCTCCGTTGAAGTATTTGAAGGTCAATAATGCATGAATTTCTGGCAGGCTGCCTAGCTCAGAGTCAACAAACACTTCTGAATGAGCCGAACTTTTTATAATAGAGAAAATTCTCTGTTTTATATATAAACTCACTAGGGTTAGGATTTGCCAGGCTGGGCTCCCTCATTGACCCCAGGGCAAGCGTGGAGTTGGGGCGTGAATGCAGACATCCCAAAGGGACTGCTTGCTTTCCAGGGGGAGGTGGTCCATGTTTCACTCACACATTTGGTAGTGTGCATACAACCGCGTATACCTTAAAATTACTTTCGGTATCCAGAACTAAAATGGTGGGATTAAAAATGAGGTTACGAGGGAATTCAACATGCGGATTATAGGATGGTGGCCATGGGAGCCAGCTAATTTGGCCATCTCATTTTACCAAGCTGGAAACCGAGGACAGCAGAATTCAAAACCAGGACTTTTGAATCCAAATCCGGTACTGTGCTCGATTGCCTTCTGCACCTTTTTGGGGGGAAGGGAAGAATAATCATTAACGTATTATGGAGTGTATGCTTCAGTCATCAACAAAAGTGTGTTGATTGAGAAGGAGGTGGAGCAGTGATTGTGAAGGATGCCAGAGAGCTTGAGGACTCTACCCGTACCCAGACAACCCTCAAAGGAAGCCTCAGTGCATTGGGCAAACCCTCAATATGGGGGAGACAGAAGGGGAGCAGGTTATGGATCATTAGACTCCTTTGGAAGTCTGGTGAACCCTTCTCAGAATCATGGTTGGTGGCTTACATTCAAAAGTGAAGGAAAGCTGGTGAAAATAGAGATGTAATTTTTTCCCCTTTCCCATTTCACAGATCCCTTGAAATCTGTCTGTGAACCCCAGGTTAAAATCTTCCATCTTAGAGAGCTGCTTAGAGGACAGGTGTCAAAAAGTGGCTTGCCCACCATTTAAAATATAATTGGAAGATATTTAACAAAATAAATAAAAATACAATAGAACATAGATAATGTTCATATGTAGTTTTCTAAGTCAACATGCAACCACAGGGAGGTTCAATGGCCCTGTTTTTATTTGAGATCAACACCACTGGCCTAGAATACTGAGAGTTAAAGTGGTTTTCCAGGTTACCCAGCCATCGTGTGTGAGGGGCAGCATTTAAATCCAGGTCTTCCTGGCTTCTAGACCAACAGAGTCAAACTCAAATAGAAATAGGGCCTCCTAAACTGTATACAAGGTCCCTGCAAGCTGCATATGGACTAAGAAAACCACACATCTTTATAGATTTCTTTTTTATTAATGTGTCAACACATTAAAATCCGATTTTAACTCCATTTTAATTGGTTTGGCTGTTTTCTGGAGTGTCGTGGGTCCTGCATGTGACCAGTGGGATATGGCTTTGACACCTCAGCTCTACCTGAGGCTGCCTCTCCTTGAGATTCATTCAGTCTAGTTGCATCTCATGCCTTCTGTAGACTTCATACAGAGTGTTAAGATGATTTTTTAAAAAAAAATCAAAAACATAGTCCCACTTTGAAAAAGATGCTTGAGAAGTGTCCCCAGTGGTCTGAGCAAAAAATCATGTTAGCAAGGGTAGATTCTATTTTTGGCTCTGTCTTCTCTCATTCCCTCTTTAGGTCTCTTAGCTAATTTGTGTCTGTTTTCCTTCCGTCAGTAAACAGTCAATCAATAAATATTTATTAAGCACCTACTGTGTTCCAGGCGCTGTACTAAAAATAATAATAATGCCATCCTATAGTACTAACTCAGGGAGACTCACCTTCTGAATATATATTGCATGGAAATATCATTCTATGGTTGTAAAACACATGAGTGCATATTGCCAGAAAGGAATGTGGCCTGTGTCGTATCAAGAGTAAAGGCCCACAGGTGGACAGTCTGGTTTCCTCAGACCGTTAAGAGAATGAGAGGAAGTGTTTTCATGCATCATGGAAATTCGTAGACAATAATCCCCAAGAAGGAGGGATTGTAGATGGGTTTCAGTCTACACCTATGGAAGGAATATCCACACTGAGAAGATCTCAGCTGAACTGGAGCCTTGAGTAGTGTAACCCTTAGAGCCTGGGTTAGTTTCACACCTCTGCTGGCTCCAGGCCCCATCCAGAAATCTGGGGACGTTTCTTAATTAAACAACCCACCAAACCCATCAAATTCAACTTGGAATTGCTGTCCGTCCCGCACGCTACCACAGGTTCAGCGACTGGTGCTGTAGCTAATCATAATCATGCAAATTTCAGCCCACACCCTGTCTAACTCATTCTTTCTTAATAGACCAGGCAGGAACCATAAGCCACATAGCAAAGCTTTTAATTAAGGCAGAATAGCAAAGTAAATAAGAGAAAAACAAGTGGCAGAATCATTCTTTTCCTTCTCCTCTCCCGTCCTTCATGATGGGATAGGATCTCCCACAGATCATTTTTTTTTTTTGGTAGGAAAGGGATCATTTCTTGCATAACTCACTCACCTAGGATTCCACTCAAACTGTTTTGTGTTTCGCAGCTCTGTCTCCCGGTAACTGCTGTTCTCCATCCCAGAGATGCTGGTTCCTCTCACCCCTTTGTCATTTTTCTGCTAAGATGTTACTGCTATCCCCCGGAGCCGTCATCTGCTTCTTTTTCCTCAAAGGAAATCTTGAGATAATATTTGTAAAGCACTTTGCAAACCTTATACAAGTGCTAGCTGTTATTATTATTATTATCAATTTTTATTGGTTATTTTCCCAGGTTTCATCCATTCTAGATGTCCTATCTCCTCCCCACTATAAACATATATTCCCATAGTGCTGTGTCCCCATTTTTTTTTAGCATTTCACTGCCTTCTTAATCATATTTATACCCCTATAGATAATCCGCATATATTTGAAGACACTGAGTCACAACTTGAAGCTGTTATGAAATCTGGGGGGAAAAAATTGGAGGCAGTTGGCATGAAGTGACTTGCCCAGGGTCACACAGCTAATAAGTGTCTGAGGCTGGATTTGAAGTCAGGTCCTCTGGATTCCAGGACTGGTGCTCTATCCACTGTGCCACCTAATTGCCCCTCCCCCTCCCCCATTTTTTTTTAATGCATCATCTATGGTTATAGTTTGTCAAGATGCCAAAGCGCCATCTTCACTTGTGGGACTCCTGTTCATCCTTCACAACCTCAGATGCCATCTTTTCCCGAAAGCCTTTCTTGATCTGTAGGGCTGGTAATGATATTTCCCTTTGAACCTTTCGTTGCACTCCTTTTCAATAAGAATAAGCATTTATTAAGTACCTACTGTGTGAAAAGCATTATTCTAGATGCTGGGGATATAAAGACAAAAAAAGAAAAATATTCTTGTCCTCAAGGAGCTTATAGTCTACCACATAGAAACAGATAAGAAAATAGAAGCTAATTTGAGGAGGGAGAGAAGAATCAATAAAGAAGCATTTATGAAGTGCTTACTGCGTACCAAGCACGGTGGTGGGCAGTGGGGATTCAAGTAAAAGAATGACACTCTTCCTATTTGGAAGGAGCTAACATTTTCTCCTTCTTCTCCTCCTCCTCCTCCTCTTTCTTCTCTTATTTCTCTTCTTCCCCCCTCCACTTCTTCCTTCTTTTCCTCCTTAGCATAATGAAGCAAAATAAATGGTATTGACCACATCCAAAGAACATACAGTCTCAATCTGCTATGAGCTCATCACCTTTCTGTCAGGGAGTGGGTAGGAGCTTACATTCTAATAGGGAGACAAATACATATAAATATCTACCACATCAATATAAAGTGAATAAATGCAAGTACGAAGTAATTAAATACAAGGCAGGAAGGGAGGGATGGTACCAACAGTTGAGTAAATTAGGGTTTCCTGCAGAAGATGGTCTTTGAGCCTTGTCTTGGAGGAAGAAAAGGACTCTTTGCGGGGAGAGTGAAAAGAGAGGGTGTTCTAGGCATGTGGCACAGCCAGTGCAAAGGCGAGGAGATGGGAATGTCAGGTACAAGAAACAAAGAGAAGGCCCAGTTTCACTGGATGGCAGAGTAATGTCCAATGTGGCTGGAAAGGTAGGTCGGGAGTAGGTGTATAGGGCTTTAGAAACTAAATAAGGTAAAATGAATCAGGTTAGGAAGGACTTCAAATGCCAAGCTCAGGTGTTTGTTTTTGATTTTGGTGGTAATTGGAAGCCCTCCCTGCTGCCCCCCCAGGGGTGCAGTGCATTATGACCTGTAGGATTGGGATTCTGTACTTCTGTTGAACTGTGAGTTCTATGAAGGCAGAAACCTTGCCTTATCCCCACTCTGAATCTCCCCTAGTACTTTTGTATACAGTAGGAGCTTAGTTGATGTTCATTGAATCAAAGAATTAATTAACTTATTTTGAAGTCATTCTTCTAGTGGGTGGCGCCTCTTTCCCACAACTCCTCAAATTGCAGGTGGTATTTGATCAAGGTTCTGTCTCTTGCCTTTCTCTCCCATACCCTGCCTTAAACATTCCTGATCCCTTTTTTCCTGTGGCAATGAAGGACCTCTCCAAGGGCCTCATTACAAGCGTATGACTCAATTACTCGGCCAGGCGACAAAGCCAAGGGGCTTTTCTCCTTCCGCTGGGCCATAACGCACTTAAATACGTACTTTGTTTTCTTTACAGAAAGTTGGGTTTGGGTGGAATGCCAAAAAAAGCCAAGCTAATGCCAAGTTAATTGAAATGCCTGGGCAGCCTCACTGAAATGATTGTGTCATTTAGAAATGGGTTATTATGGATTTATTTGTTTTTCTCAGGCAGGATACCCTGGAATTAAGCGTAACCAAGGCAACAATGAGGCAACTAGGTGCCACAGTAGATTGAATGTCAGTCCCGGAGTCAGGAAGACTCATCTCCCTGAGTTCAAATCCCACCTCAGACACGCACTAGCTGTGTGACCCTGAACAAGTCACTTCATCCTGTTTCCCTCAGTTTCCTTATCTGCTCAATGAGCTGGAGAAGGAAATGGCAAACTACTCCAGCATCTTTGCCAAGAAAACCCCACGGGGGTCACAAAGAGTCAGACACCACTAATCAACAAAACACAAAAAACAAAACCCTCTTGATAGGGGTATCACTGGGGTGCAGCCCTTTGTGTGAACCTCAGCTGCTGTCTTTTCCTAGCTAATGATCTCTCAGCCTTTCAGATAATATTCCCTGTTTAGTAGAAAGTGTTTTAGAGTCAAAAGACTTGAATTCAAATGCTGACCCCACTGCTTTCTAACCATGTCAACAGAGCAATCTTACCTTACCTCCCTCATCAGTTCACTCTTCAGCTCACATAGTGACTCTTACAAACTGTCCCATCCATCTTCAAACCTCCCATGGCTCGCCCTCCACTCCCTTTCTAAACTGAGAACTTTGCTTCTTATTTTACAGAAAATATTGAATTCTTTCATTGTGATTTCCCTCTTCCTCTCATCTCCTGTCTCTCAGACACCTTCCCTCCCTCTCTCCTCCTTCACCCCGCCTCCCACAAAGAGGTGGCCTTACCCCTCACCAAGGCTAAGCCCTTTGCTTGTTCAAGTGACCCCATTCCATCCCACGTCCTCCAGTGAATTGCCCCCTCTGGCATCCCCAGTCTACCACTTATTGTCATTCTCCCCCTTTCTACTGGCTCGTTCTCTACAGCCTACAATCGTCCCCAGCCCGAAAAAACCGTCCCTCGATCCTTCCGTCCCCACTAACTTCCTTCCTCTACGTCTTCTGCGCTTTGTGACCAAACTCCTTAAGAAGGCCGCCTGCAGTAGGTGCCTCTGCTTTCTGTCCTCCCGTTTTCTCTCTTCTTACCCCTTACAATTGGCCACTGACCGTATTAAAACTGCGCTCTCCAGATTACTGAGGTTCTCTTCGGTCCCAAATCCAGCGGCCTTTTCTCGACCCTCGTCTCCTCGACCTCCCTGTTGATGGCCTTCTCCTCCTCCATACTCTGACCTCTCTAGGTTTTTGGGACCCCCTTCTCTCTTGATTCTTCTGCCTCTCACACTGCCCCTTCTCATTCTCCTTTGCTGGATCCTCTTCTGGATCACACTCGAACTCTCAATGTCCCTCCAGATTCTGTCCGGGGGCCTCTTCTCCCTCTGTACTACTTCACTTGGCAATCTCATTAGCTCCCATGGCGTTAATCACCATTTCGATGTTGACTATTCTCAAAACTACCTCTCTTCACCTGACCCAATCAGCTGAGCTCAATTTTACATCTCCACCACCTTTCAGATATCTCAAACTGGACGTACAATAGACATCTTAAACTTAATGTGTCCAAAATGGAACCCATTCTCTTTCCCCCTAAACCCTTCCCCCTCCCACCTTCCCTCCATTATCCTCCCAGTCCCTCAGGCTCACAACCCAGGAATCATCCTGGACTCCTCACTATTTCTCACCCCTTTCCCCCATATCCAAGCTGTTGCCAAGGCCTGTTGACTTCATCTCTGCAACATCTCTCAAATACATCTCCACCTTCGCTCCTCTGATATGGCCACTGCTCTGGTGCAGACCCTCATCACCCCAGCCTGGACTTTACAATAGCCTGCTGTTGGGTCTGCTTTGCCTTAAGGCTCCCTCCAGGCCAGTCTGTCTTCCATTCAGCCACCAAAGGGATTCTCCTAAACCTCAGATCCTACCATGTCACCCCCCCACCCCATATGCACATGCACGCATACACACACACACACACACACATACGCACACTTAATAAACTCCAGTGGCTTCCTGTCACCTCCAGGACCAAATACCAAATGCTCTGTTTGGTGATCAAAGCCTTTCATTCCCTAGCCCCCTTATACCTTACTTTTCCTTGTATACCTTGCTGTCCAGCACACACGCTGCTCTGATCCAGTGACACTGGCCTCCTGGCTGTTCCATGAACAAGACACTCCATCTCTTTATTCCAGGCATTTTCTCTGACTGTCCCCCATGCCTGGAGTGCTCTCCCTTTTCATCTTCACCTCCCAGCTTCCCCAACTTCCTTTAAATCTCAACTAAAACCCTATTTTCTATAGGGAGGCTTTCTCAACCCCGCTTAATTCTAGTGCCTTAGAAACTCTAGAGACGCAACATGATCCTTTTTGGATGCTTTCAGCTGTGTTTTCTACTAAAAAAAACCTCTGGAAAAACTTCTGTGCTTTGGCTCACTAATTAATCTGGAAATTCACATTCTTTAAGATTCCAAATATGTAGTGACACAACCTGAAAAACAGATATCTTTTCGTAAAATTCTCACAGGTTGACATTTATCTTGATGCTTACAAAGGCCTTCCCCAACCTCAAAACAATTTTTTTTAAAAAAAGAAGAGAAAATCAGATTTCTCATCTCTTTTTTTTTTTTTTGGTGAAGCAATTGGGGTTCATTGACTTGCCCAGGGTCACACCAGATTTGAACTCAGGTCCTCCTGAGTCCAGGGCCAATACTCTATCCACTATGCCATCTAGCTTGCCCCTCAAAATTCTCATCTCAAAGGGAAATCTTGGTCCCTCTGAGTTCCCAGAACATACAGGGTTCCCTCCATAAGATTAGGGACTGGGGATCAACTGTAAATGACCTCTTCATTCTTTGGATGAGAAACCAAATGATCCTGGGCCCTTCCATGGTTTCCTTTAGTGAAGTCCAATGGGGGGGGGCGGTTCAAACAAAATATCTCCAATTGTCTCTTTCTGTACAAGACCTACTAAAATTTCTCCAGCGATCTCTTGTGCATTGGAGGGCCAGATAAAGATTTCCTCTGGGTCCCTTCACTAGAAGTCATGTGAAATTTCCCCAGGGAATCCTTGCCAATTCATTAGGGCAATCTAAATGGAATTCCTAAATCACCTCTCACTAAGATAGGCTGGTTTAGCTTAAAAGAAAACAACTCAGAAAAGCCCCTAAGTTGGGGGGGAGGAAGGGGGATCCCAAGAGGGAAGTAAGGAGAGTTAACTCTTCAGGGTTTGCAGGCCAACCTTATCCTATAGATCTGCAACCCAGTGATCTCAGACAAGCTGTCTGGGTTCTTTTTGAAGTTAGGGCAAACAAGTCTAGGTTAAAAAGAAAAAAAAAACTTACTAGCTATCATAGTGTGCACTAGGCGAATGCCTAGTACTAGTCTTTTAGGGATACAAAATCCATACTGCTCATGTTACCTTTCATACTTGTAAAGGATTCAGGTCTTAGTGCTTAAGCATTCAAATGAGCAAAGGTTATCTTAGAAGACCTGGTCTAACTTTTAAAGAAAACATACCAGAAAAATCATCTGTCCAAATTGTCTACCCTAAAACAGAGGGGGGAAGTGCTAATTTTTCTCTAATGGAGCCAAGAACATGAGTGTCCTGGATAGAGAATCTCTCCAGTGCATATTTGCACATAAGAAGGACTTGAAAATTATCCTGAATGAATCCCCAGAGTGGATGTAGTATGTAAAATGCAGACAGTGGTATTTAGCATGCCTGCCTTGGAGGGTTGTTGGAAGGTAAATACTTTGCTTATGTGACATGCTGTGCACATGGGAGACCTAGCTTCCTGTAATGTTCCGTCTGTCCTCTGTGTCAGGGGCAGCTGAGAGTATTCTCTTGGCCCAACTGGTGGTTACGGCTGTTTCCTGCAAAGAGCCCCATTCTAGCAATGAGGTGCCAGCCCAGGGATTTGCTGTTAATAAGGCTTATCTCCTTTTTCTACAGCTTCTGGCCTGTGTAGGCACGCAGCCCCAACAGAAGTAGGTTCTCATGTCACTTTTGCACAATAAGCCCCACTTGAAGTATCTTGGGAAGGTGCTAGATTACACGGGGCGGAGGGGGTGGGGTGGGGAGGGTAGCACCAGCTCTGTTTTTAGATGGAATGACTAAAATGTCATTTTAAACACCCACTCCCACCCCCATCGTTCCTCCTTCTCAGTGTTCAGGGCCCTAAATGGCCTCCGAGGCCCCAGGCAGTTACAAGGTTCAGTGATTCTCTAATGAGCCCCTGGCTAGTCCAGAGTCTGAGAAGGCAGTAGTCAACATTTATTTACTTATTTATTAAGGTTTACAAAGTGTTTACAGATATTAATCTCATTTTATCCTTGCAACAACCCCGAGAGAGGCGGTGCTACTATTATCTCCATTTTGCAGATGAGGAAACTGAGGCCGAGAAAGTTTAAGTGACTTGCCCAAGGTCACCTGACTAAATAAGTGTCTGAGGCAGGATTTGAATTCTTTCCTCACTCCAGCATCCTAAACCCTGTGCCACCTAGCTACTCTTTGTCCCCCAAGGTGGGGTCAATGTGACCTTATCTGTTAAACAGACTAGACCAGGGGTGGGGAACCTGCAGTCTCAAGGCCACGTGTTCCCCATCCCTGAACTAGACTGTGAGGTGTCCTTCAGCTCTCAATCAGTGATTCTATAGTCCTTTGAACTAAGGCTGTAATTTCCCCATCTTGATTATCAAGGCTGTGTCTTTATGTAGTTTCTAAAACATACAGTGGCCCAGAAGCCTGTCCACCACTCTCCTCAGTCACTGGGCAGAGAAGGTCAGGAATTGTCCATCAGCCTAGGTAAGACAAAATCACGCATTCCCAGCAATGGAGAGACTGAGTATATATTGAGCGCTTACTAGTACAAGATCAGCAAGCGTTAAGCATTTACCATATACCAGACACTGCTAGGAGACAAAAAGATGGGCCCTGCCCTCAAGATGCTTACATTCTAATATGGGAAAATAGCCTTTAAGAGGAACCTGAAATGAAGGTGTGGAAGGGCAGAACCCCGTCGCTGACCTAGAGGTTCTGAGAGGAGCCCTGTGGTCTGGAGAAGAGACCACAGGAACTGAGAGTGCTTCTAATGTGTGAATGCCTGGGCTGGAGTGAACTCCCGGGATGAAGAGGTTTCCGAGGCATGGTAGAGAAGACGGCAGCACAGCCTTAGAGGATGTGCCGGGCATTGTGCTAAACACTGGGCATCCAGATATAAGCAATCTAACCATCTCTGCCCTCAAGGGGCTTACATTCTAATGGGAGGCTACAAGGCAGAGGGAGAAGGACTATTTTAGCAGGGGAAGGAAGAAAAGGTTTCTAGGGAGGGTCAGGTATGAGTTGTAAAGCTTGGCAAGGGGCCTTCCTAAAATGGTGGCTAACAGAGGGAGTCACCAGAAAGGAGGCCCTTTGGGGAGGGCCCCAGAGCCTCTAAGTTTTGCAAAGGCCTTTCCAATCCATTATCCCTATGTTTTGGGTTCTGCAGATATTCCTGCTCCATTTTATAGCTGAAGAAACCAAGTCCTAGAGAGGTTAAATGATTTGCCCTCCAGCACGCAGCAAGGAAGTGCTGAGACCTCCATCTGTAGCCACTCGGTCTTCCCACTTTCCCCACCGCTGGCAAGCCTTAGTTTGGTTCTTTCTGATTCCATGAAAGGGGAGAGAAATGAAGTGTTTGCTGAGAGCTGCTTGTCGTCCTGATTGGCCTATCTGGACGTTTCATACTGTGAATTTTCAAGCTTTGTTTTGTTTTGTTTTTTCTCCATAGGAGATGTTTTTCCAGTACAGATGAATCCAATTACTCAGTCCCAGTTTATACCTTTGGCGGAGGTCCTTTGCTGTGCTATAGCGGATATGAATGCGGCTCATGTTGTGGTGACCCAGGAGTCCCTGATGGATCAGTTGGTGAAACACTACCCAGGTATAGGCAGAAACCTCCCTCCTTTGCTGAGGATGAATGATGCGCTGTGGGGGGCTGGTTGGTAACACTGTTCCAGGCCGCCTTAACAAAACTCTTAGGAATCAGAGGCCATAGGCCGAGGGAACCTTAACCGTGGCGAGTACCTTATCTTTGCTATGGCACTTCATCCTTGTTCGCTGTGAATATTGAAATCCTTGTTGTCATAATGGCCAATTGACATTTATTTATAGAGTGTTTTAAATGAAATTATTTATTTAAATTAACATATTTATTTGAATTATTTATCTAAATTAAATTATTGTCATGGTGGATAGTCTGGTGGAAAGATGACAGGTTCTGGAATTGAGATCTGGGTTCAGATCCTACCTCTGACACTCATTACCTGGTTAATCTCAGGATGGTCACTTAACCTCCCTGGGTCTCAGTTTCCTCATCTGTAAAACGAGGGAGTGTAGAATTATCGGGGCGTAGTTCTAGAGCTGGAAGGGGCCTTGTGGTCCAAAAGTGGGAAGGTCTGCCTCAAGAGGTGGTGGGTTTCCCTTTGTTGGAGGTGTTTAAGCCAAAGATGGATGACCACTCATCAGGTGTGCTATAGTGGAAATTCCTTTTATGTGTGGAACTGTTCTGTTCAGAGGTGGGGGGAGGGGGTGAAACTGTCTTCTCTTGTGAGAGGGATTAATAGATACCCTCCTGATTCAAGAGAAGGGAGTAGGAGAAGGGAGTGACCAGGGTTGTGAGGAGGTGTTTCAAAATCCTTAATGATCCATCACAAAACCTCCAGAATCTGCTAAGATGTTTTCAGCTGTTCTAACTTTTCCCTGTAGCCTCCATGAAGGATTCAGGGGTGTAGAGGGAAGGGAGTAAGTAAGCCTCAGGGAACCAAAAAGCACCTGCAGTTTTCCCAATTGCCTTGCGCCGAGAGAATTGGCAGAATTGGGCATATGGCATCTGTCCTTGTCCTCTATGCTGCCGAAGGTGTACCCAGGTCCATGGCCTCAAAGCGAGCCAGTGGACGGAGCGCTTGAGAGTGTCAGGCCAAGTGCAAGACAGCCTCGTAACTGTCTGCCCAAAAAGCACCTTCAAGCCCTCCTAGGTGCTTGGAGAGCGACCCCAACTGCAGGGCAAGAAAGAAGTGGGGAGAGGCTTACATACCTTCCAGTCTTGGCTAGAGAAGAACTTGGGGTTAGGCAGTTTTCCCTGTACAGGCCACCAAAATGTTGAGGTTTAGGGGTTTAGGGGGGCTGGGACCCCGAAATCACAACACACAGGTCCTGCCCGAATGAATTCGGCCCAAGGCTTCTTTCAGCCAAAGACAAGTTTTATTAGAACATCGTCACATTGGGCAGACTCTTAAGGAATCTAAACATTTGTATCGCTAATGCAAGGGGGCCAGATCTTAATAATCTGAGCCCATGCAAGTCTTAGATTTCTCTGAAAGCATTCCCTTTGCCATTCCTTGCAGAATAATGATATTCCATTACATCCATATACCGTGATTCGCTCAGCTGTTACCCCATAGATGGGATCCCCTTATTCTCCAGTTGTCTGTCATCACACATAGAGCTAATCTGAATTTTTTTTTTAATATATGCATCCTTTTACTCTCTCTTTAATCTTTTTGGAGGTAGAGACTTAGTAGTGGTATTGCTGGGTCAAAGAGTATGCCCTGGGTAGTGACTTAGGGAAGTGCAGTCCTCTCCTTTTGGAGGAGAGACTGAGGCCCAGAGCAGGGAAGGGACTTACCCCAAGCAGTAAATGACAGATTCAAGTCTTCTGACTACAGAGTGCCATGGTCTTTCCATTATATTGTTGTTGTTCAGTCATGTCTGACTCTTTGTGACCCCATTTTGGAGTTTTCCTGGGAGAGATACTGAAGTGGTTTACCATATTCTTCTACAGCTCATTTTACAGATAAGGAAACTGAGGCAAACAGGGTTAAGTGACTTGCCCAGGGTCACATAGCTAGTAAGTGTCTGAAGCCAGATTTGACCTCACAAAGAGGAGTCTTCCTGACTCCAGGCCCAGTGCTCACTGCACTGCACTATCTGGCTGCCCTAAATCAGCTTCAAACGTGTAATCTTTGGCTGAAGTATCATTGTTATTCAAAAATTGGTTTTGTTATAAACTTAACAATTGGCAATAAAAAAGCAAACAAATCAAATTAACATACACATTAAGAGGCAGAACCTTAGGTAATATCCTTAGCATTTAACAGGGTAGAACCAAGTGAATAAAGAAACAACAGATAAGCCAACACTTGATTTTGTTCTGTCTCCATCTAGGTCTCTCTGAAGCATGGCGGCTTCTACTTTTTCTTTTTAAAAATATATAAGCAAACAAACAAACAAACAAACAAATATGTAGTTACATAGTCACTCTATTTCTAATCTAGTTCTGGCGATCTCACTTTGCATCTCTCTATATTTCCTTGTACTATACATGTATTTATTGTTTTCTGGATAACTCCTGTGGTATGCAAAATATTGATTAATTATTATCAATTAATTACCATTAAATTATTTTAAATTATAATTAGATAATATTAATTAGATAATTTATATTAGTAATATTTTTAGTTTTTGAGGCTGGGTCTCCTTATCTCACCCCGGCTAGAAGCTCACTGGTCACCCGTGGGCCTGATCCCACTGCTGATTGGATCTGCTTCATTTCCAACATGGGACAGTTTCCCTTCATTAGGCAGCGTGGTGGCCTCCCACCCTTGGGACTCACATATGGGTTAGTCCACTGCAGCTCAGAACAACAGAGCTCAAGAGATTGCTAAGACTCCCCTCCCCGAGTGGATTACAGGCTCAAGCCACTGCACTCAGCTCCATGAATTGTTCAACCGTTCTCTAGTCCTCAAACTTAGAAGTCATCTGAATGGTAACTATACATTTTGGTGCCCAGGGCAGGCAGCACAAAATGTAGCCTCAAGCTGACTTTGTAATTCGTGATGTGAAAATGACCCGATTTAGTGAAGTACAGTTGAGCTGGAGGAGAGGCTCTGGGAAACCAGCTTCATGGTGGGAGGGACACTGGAACGCCTCCTATATAGGGGGAGACTCCAGACACGGGCACCCTGATGGGAAGTGAAGGGAGGGAGAGACGTCAGCACCAGCCCTGTGCAGAAAGCCCAGGAATACCGCCCATTCTTGGGCAGAGACACAAGGAGAATGGGTGAGCAGAGAAGGACAGGGCAGGGCTGAGAAAACCTGCTCTGTGGCAGTTTTGTATCTCAGCTTTTGGTCCAGCCAAGTATTAAGCTCAATTGTTTCCGAGCTGCTAGAAGAGTATAATTGCTATCAGAATGCAAAATAGCAAATTTTGAAATTCTATGCCCTTTGAAAAGAATTTTTAATTTTTTTGCCTTCTAAATTTTGGTGTCCTGAGGCCAAGCCACAGTCACCCCATCTTAGTTAAAATTCCACAGGGTGTTTACAATTGTTTGCTGTCACCAATAGACCTGGTAGCTATTAATGTTTGCTCCTTGGCACAAAAAGTGTAAAAAGTGTTTTAATCAGGAATGAATTCATCTCATGAGATCACGGTCATTAAATTCTTTTAAATGGAAGTAAATCTCAGGTCATACATTTCTTTGTTTTAGGCATAGCCACTCCTTCACAAGATATCCTCTACACCACCTTGGGCCATTTAATTAAAGAAAGGAAGATTTACCATACTGGAGAAGGATACTTCATTGTGACTCCCCAGACTTATTTCATCGCAAACACAGCACCCCCGGAGAAGGAGAGAGCGCCGCTGGAAGACGGTCACCCGCCGCCAACTTCAGTCACTTACCTGGTCAGTATGGACGGCCAGGCAGAATTAACCAAAGAAAGTATCACTAGCCCCTCCCATTGCAAATCCTGCCGCTGCTTCCCAGACCCGTGTCCGGGAGAGCCTTCAGGGGACAGGGGTAGGAAAGGGCAGAAGAACTTGGGGGAAGCCAAACCATCAGTGCAGAGCCAGGCCATCTCAACGTCGGAGGAGAAGCGCCTTTGTGACCGGCCCAAACCCCTGCCGCCCACCAAGGACAAAGAAAAGAGCAAGAAATTTGGTCTCCGTCTCCTCTGGCGCCAGATGTCCAGAAAAGAAAGGCCCAAGAAGGACCACAGGACTTTCTCTGCCCAGTTCCCACCTGAAGAGTGGCCTGTCCGAGATGAGGAAAACCTCGACAATATTCCTCGGGACGTCGAGCATGAAATTATCAAGCGCATCAACCCCGAACTGACTGTCGACAACCTCATCAGACACACAGTCCTAATGCAGAAATGTGAAGAGCGGAAAAAATACATGAGCCAGGGCACATCCACTGACCTGCTGGCAGCCGGCCACAAGCAGCTGCAGCAGCCGCAGCAGCAGCCGGTGAAAGCCGGGGTGAGGAGACGGCAGAGTAGGTCTGGAAGGCACCGGAGGAAAGGACATTCAAGCCAGAGAGGCTCCCAGGGCAGTGAGCCAAGGTCAGTCATCACCAGGCCAGAGAAACACTCCAAGCACCTTCCCACGGAGGCTGTGCCCAGAGCCAAGACCCCAGAGGCAGGACCGGCTCAGAAACTTCTGCGGGAGACTCAATCAGGGGCTGCCAACCCCCATTTTATTTACAAAAAAAGAATCAGCAACCCTTTTCCAGGCTTTCCTCACAGGGGGAATCTGACAGTCAGAGGCTACAGGGGCCAGAAGAGCAGTGACCTGAAACCCAAGCTGACTGAGAAGCCCAAAAAGTCTTTTCAAAGGTCAAGGTCTTTGGATTCCTCAAGAAACGTTGGCAGTGAAGTTCAGCAGCCATGCGCTGAGCAGCCCAAAGACAAGGTGAAGCCAGGAATGCCTGTCAGCCCTAACGCTGCTTCTGTCCAACCTGTCGGTGACAGCTTCAGAGACCGCCCCTCAAATTATTCACAGAATGGGTTTTTCAGAACAAGGGGTAAGGGCCATCCCTTCAGAGAAAGCCAGCCTGGGCAAAATGCCTGCGCTGCCCAAGACAAGACTATCCGTGAAGTCCAGTGGAAAATCCACCCCTGTGCTGATCCACTGGGGGAGACCCAAACTGAAATGCATTGTTCTGCGGCCCAGGCCTCTTGTTTAGTAAACCACGAAGTCCCTGGGCGTGAGCTGATGGATCAGACCGTTGTGTGTCAGTTCCAGAATCTTGGCCTTCTGGACCATCATCTGAGCAGCGCCCACCAGATCAGACAGCCCGAGAGGCAAAGCAGAGACGCCCCAAAGGAGCTGACTGTGACACGCTGGGAGACCCTCAGTCACGAGAATGAAGGAGTTACTGACGAGGATGACCACCAGGCTTTGTACCAGAAGGAGATGGATGGCGACGAGGATGCCTGCAGCTCTTTGTATTTGCAGGAGGAGGAGGAAGACAAGGAGGACTTTGCCGAGAAACACATCCTGTGTCCGGCTCGGCCAGGCTACATCCCATATTCCTTTACAGAGGGAAGCCTGTGGGACAATTTAGGGAAAACTAACGTGAACGAGGGACCCCTGGGCCACTGGAAGATAAGTAGTGACCCAACTGATTACAGCAGCAAAATACAACAGTTTGAGGCTCAGATTTCTGAAAGAAATGACTATCACAGACCTGCTGGCTTGGATGGGCGCCAGAAGATGGATTTCTCAGGAGATAACCGTGGCCTCCATCCACGTGGCTATCGCTGTGATGAGGAAGCTGGTGCGGCCCCAAGGGCCCAGGCTTCTTCAGAGCTTGTCGATGGCAGTATATTTGACTATTACAACGCCAGCGAGGCTGACTCTGAAGCTGAGACACTGCAGAACTCTGCCAGGGAGACGGGGGAGACAGCGGCTTGCTGGGGTCTGGGGCCACAGGGCGAGGAAGTGAGGAAACATTTCAGGCAGACGCCAGAGCCCTTCAGCGCCTCACGGATGCCGAGTTTGGCCCAGCGTGTCCAGCAGCAGGAGCAGAATCACTCGGAAGGAACTGAAAACCACAGTCTGACAGGAGACAGTGGAATCGATTCTCCACGGTAAGTACATCGGTCTCTCACGGGACCCGGGGGGTCCAAGGACAGCCTGAGATTGTCAGGACTAGCGCTTTCCTCCGAAGCGTATCACTAGGATATGGTTGAGTCTCTCTGTACTGCAACCATCTCTTAAAGGGACAGTGAAGCATCACTTAAGGAACTATTTCAAATATAATGTCCATAAAACTGATAGAAATTTTTGATCTGCTCTTTAGTTAAAGCTTCATTGAGACATCTCTGGAAAAAGAAGGAAAAATGCAGACTGCCAGGAACTTCCAGATGTCCTTGAGGTTTAGAACAGAGACCCAGAGGGATTGTCATATAACGTTGGGTCTGTCCACTGTCTACCTACTTTTGAACAAATAAAATTGCCTTGTTGGCATTGGAGTCCCCCAGTTTCAATTTAAAGAGACGTGCTTGAAAGAGCATTTTGGTAGGGTTGTCAAGGCTAACCATTAGTGAACTGCCATGTGGTCATTTGAAAACATTTAAAATTTTTATGAATGTTAACAAAAAACCTTGAGAGATGTCAAACAGTTAAGGAATTATACCTCAATGGCATTTGGTTTACCCTAAATGAAATCCCAGTCATTTCCATAAGGGTACCTGGATTTCCTAGGATAAAAAGAATAATAATAAGAATAATAACTATCATTTATATAGCACTTTAAAATTTAAAAGGCACTTTGCAAATATCTCCAGGAAGTTGGTGCCATTATTTTTCCCATTTTATGCATGGAGTTACTTAGGCAGAGAGAGGTTAAGTGTCTTGCCCAGGGTCACACAGCTCGTAAGTGTCTGAGGTAGGATTTAAACTCAGGTCTTCCTGACTCCAGGTCCAGAGCGCTATCCACTGCACCATCTATTACTACCTGCTGAAAATCAGGTGTTTAAAAAAAAAGCATAAATGAGAACGTGACCAGTTTCTATTCATTTCTCCCCAATTCTTTCTTTTTTATAAGAAGGACAAGCTATTTATCTACTTGGGCAAGTCATTTGCCTTCTCTCGATCTCAGTTTCCTCATCATGAGAGAGTTGGGCCATGTGCTCTCGAAGTTTCCTTCTAATTAATCAATCAACAAGCACTTATTATGCACCTTCTGTGTGTCAGACATTGGGCTGAGTGCTAGAGATACAAAGACAAAAGTGAAATCGTCCAAATCCTCAAGGAGTTGACATCTTAGTGGGGGAAATAACATGTAAGCATATGAACATATATAGAATATGTAATAACAACCAGCATTTAGATAATACTTTAGGGTTTGCAAATTGCTTTACAAATATTACCTCATTTTATCCTCACAACAACTCTGGAAAGTTGGCAATGTTATTATCCTCATTTTATAGATGAGAAAACTGAGGCAGACAGATGAAATGACTTGCCCAGGGTCACACTGCTAGTAAATGTCTGGGGCAGTTTTTAAACTCAGTTCTTCCTGACTCCAGGTCCAGCATTCTCTCCACCATGCCATCTTCCTCAAAAAGAATTCGTAGTAGTTCGGGGAGGGAGGGGAGTTCAAAAGACGCTTCAAATTGAAACCCCAAATTCTATGATTCTATGTTCTAATTAAAATTCAGTCTTTTATAAGGTTTTTTTTTTTAAAAAAAACCCTCTAAGCTGATGAATAAAGAACGAAGGGATTAATTGCTTTTAAATTAAAGAATAAGGTCAGTGATTCCACTAGAAGATATTGAAGACCCTTGTAGAAAGAAGCTCCCCAACCTTCAATTTTCTCCCGAGTCCCATGGTAGATGTGTAGGCATCAGCATTTATGATGAGGATACAGAGTATCCCACGTGAGTTTTTCATTTTCATAAAATATCATATTTTCACATGTGGAAGCTTCTGTAATTTGGATAAACAGACTTTGGGTGGGTAATGATCAGTTCATCAATAAGCATTTATTAAGCACCTACCATGTACTCTGGCAGCAGGTCCTACACGTGCATGATGGTGGTTGTCACTAGAATGTTTATAATGAAGAAGGAGGGGGACATATTGACAGTCACTTTAAGGATTGTTCTTACCATCCTCACCACTGGCTACTCTTACATCCTCCCAGAAGCTGGAGAAGGGAGGAAGGAGCAGCATTTTCCTAGGCATTCTGTGGCTAGATGTCAAGAAAGTAGCAAATGTTGTCCTGATCTCTTCATGTTGGCCATTTAACCACATAGATCAAATGTGCACATGGAAGGAGTAGGGAAGGGGGCTTCTACAGCTTTGTGTGTGTGTCCTAGACCTCTTCACAGAATAATGTTAAAATACATAAAATAAAATATACAAGATTACAAAAGAATTCAATTAAATCAAAATGTTTCTCAAAATATTTGTTAAAACATTCGGAGACCCCAGGTCTAGACCCCTGGTCTAGGGGAAGAATTTTCAGGTCACAGGAACAAGGACAAGATGACCCATTGTGACCTTAGAGGCCTGGGACAGAGGAGAAGGAAGGGGTCTAGAGGAGGATTCTTGAAGGACACAAGTTTTCCCTCGGACTTTGTATGAATGACTTCTCTTTGGGCCTCAGTTTCTTACTCTGCAAAATGAGCGATTTGGATCATATGATCAGATCTGTAAAGTCCCTTTCTGCTCTAAGTCCCGTGATCTAGTGAGCCCCCAAGTGATGAATATGAAATAATGA
Organism: Vombatus ursinus; assembly: GCF_900497805.2. Lineage (NCBI taxonomy): Eukaryota > Metazoa > Chordata > Mammalia > Diprotodontia > Vombatidae > Vombatus > Vombatus ursinus. Next base: position 5,798,198 of record NW_020954625.1, on the reverse strand, counting down.
TGAAAAGGGGATGAGAACATTAGGCATTGGAGATGACCGCTGATATGTGTGCAATGTTTAAAGTTACTTATTAGCACTTTACAATCATTGTTTGGTCCTCCACATTTTGTTGGTGGTGGTGGTCAGTCATTTTTCAGTCATGTCCTACTTTTCATGACCCCATTTGGGGTTTTCTTGGCAGAGATAATGGAGTGGTTTGCCATTTCCTTCTCCAGCTTATTTTTCAGATAAGGAAACTGAGGCAAACAGGGTGAAGTGATTTACCCAGGATCACCCAGCAAGTAAGTGTCTCAGGCCATATTTGAAGTCAGGAAGATGAGTCTTCCTGACTCCAGGCTCAGCACTCTATCGACTTTACCACTTAGCTGCCCCAGGTCCTCTCGATAGCTTTGTGAAGTAGATGCTGTTAGATAGGGACTAGGCCAGTGATTTCATTGGAATATAGACTGGCATCTCAGCAATGTATAGTCTTAGAGCAGGGAGGGGTTCTTAACCTGGGGTCCACAGACAAAGGTGAAGTTGAAGTTGGGGGAGCAGAAATCAATTCAAGTCAACAACAGAAACATTAACTAAGTACCTGACATGCGTAAGGCACTATACTATGGTGCTAGGGATATACAAAGGCAAAACAAAACCATTTCTGCCCTCAAGGACCTTATATTCTTCTGGGCTGAATGTCAAGTGAGTGTATGGAAAGAGGTAGAAAAGGGAATGGGGAGCAGCTAGATGGCGCAGTGGATAGAGCACCAGCCCTGGAGTCAGGAGGACCTGAGTTCAAATCCAGTCTCAGACGCATAACACTTACTAGCTGTGTGACCTTGGGCAAGTCACTCAATCCCATTGCCTAGCCAAAAAAAAGAGAGAAGGGAATAGGAGAAAGATGGATTTGGCTAGAGCAACGAGGCTATCTCTTACTATCTAGAAAGAGTAATATGTGGGTGAAGCTGCCATATTTCTTTAAGAGAAATTGTACGACGCCAAGTAACCATGTGATGACTGAAGGTTAGTTTTTCAGTCCCTTAGAAATAGAACTACATTGGAATTTAATTAGATGCCTGCTGTTGAACTGGAGAACAGAAGGTCTGTTTAACACCAGTCAAATGTAAGCTCTTTGAGGGCAGGAGCTAGTTCAGTTTTGTGTTTCAATCTCCAGAACTTAACTCAAAGCCTGGCACATAAGTAGGCATTTACCAAATGCTTGGGTTTTTAATATTTCTCATTTTTAATGTTTTTTTATCTCATTTTCATTTCCAGTCTTCCCTCCCCTATGTAGCAATACCGCCTTTGTAACAATTAATTAAAAAGAAAGAGAAATAAATCAATTCAACAAAACTAACCAACAAGTCAATGGACTTTGACGGTCTATGCAGTGTCTAACACCTGTGGTCCACCACCTCTGCAAAAAAAGGGGGAGGATCCTTAATAAGTACTCGTTGGATTGAATTACATATGCAATACATGTGATGATATCATAGAGGGTCATCTGTGGAACATGTGAAGCATGAAGAATACTTGAGATTCAGGAGCTGACTTCTTTTAAAAATACAATTCAGACCTAGCAGGATTTTTTTTTTTTTACTCTTTCCTAGTAATGAATAACCAGGGAGTACAACGCCTTACTTGGTTAATATAAACAGAAACCCAAAGCGCTTTCTTTTTTTTTAAGTAACAGCTCTATTTAATTTTCGATATCTTTAGGACACAGAGCCTGGCATCTAATAATTCTGTCATTCTGGAGGGGCTGAAGAGAAGACGGAGTTTCCTGCAGAGCTTTGAAGGCATAAACAACACGAGGAACGGACAGATGCTTACATCAAATTCCTTACTCCAGCTGACGCCTGTGATAAACGTTTGAGTCTTCTTTTTCTCTGGGGACTTGAGGCTAATTTTTTTTTTTTTTTGTAAAAAATGTACAGCCTTAACTGTAAATGTTTTAACCCACTGCCTATATCAGTCGCCCATGTTTTACATACATACTTTATAATTCTTGAATATTTGTGCTCTAGTCACGGACTTTGTTCTGTTTCTGATTTTAAAAAAAACTTTTAAAAACAATGCATTTGGGTATGGAGTCATTGGAAATATTAGAATGTTTACAATAAAAAGTGAAAAACAGACATGGCATTAGTCATTTTTCTTGCTGTGCAGCAGAGTCAAAAGGACATGGGAAGGGCAACTAGGCAGTGCAGTGGATAGAGCACCGGCCCCGAAGTCGGGGGACCAGCCTCAGACACTTGACACTTACTAGCTGTGTGACCCTGGGCAAGTCACTAAACCCTGATTGCCTCGCCAAAAAAAAAAAAGGACGAGGGAGTTGGAGGCAGAGCCAGAGTTTGTATCCTGCCTCTAAGCCTCCCCGATTCTGTGACCTCTCTTTATCGGAGTGTCCTGCCAAATGGCAGTAATATTAATGCTTGTGCTGCCTGGCATAGTAGGATACATCCTGGATGGATCTGGAGCCCCTAATCCAACCAATTACTGGTAGAACGTAAGCCCTTTCAGGGCAGGCACTTTCATTCTTGTCTTTGTATCCCTAGTGCCTAGCACAGTTCCTGAGATATTGTGGTGCTTATAGGATTATAGATTTAGAGACTCGAGGGACCTTGGAGACATGTAGCCCACCCCCCCAAATAATGGCAGATGAGGAAGCTGAAGACACTGAGAAATTAAGGGTCACACAGCTAATAAACATCTGGGCCCAGTCTTCTTGGCTCCAGGTCCGGTGCCTGTCTGTCGAGCCACACCGCCTTGTCAATAACAAGTACTGATCTTAATTACATTGATTTCTTAATTACAATCACATTAATAATTGAAAAAAGATTGTTACTAGGTAGAGAGAGTGTAGGGATAGGGGAAGGTTTGCTTCCTGGAGGAAGGGGCGCTTGACTTGGGCTTTAAAGGGTGGCAGGTTGAAAATTGTCTTCACATGTAATAGGGGGGAAATTACTATTAAAAAATAAAGGGTGGGGGAAAAGTCAACGGGGGAGGCTGGGAAGGAGAACAGTAAGAGCGTGGCCAATGACACAAGCAAAGGAATTAGACTAGAATAAAGAGCGAGGAGGAAGAGAAGCAGGGAACGAGGCTGGGAAGGTAGGATGGGGTTATTGTTCAAGGGCCTTGTGCAGGATAAAAGATCAAACTTTCCTTGCTGAAAGCCAAGTAAATCAGTCAACCAGCATTTATGAAGTGCCTACAGTATACCAGGAACTGTGCCAGAGCTGGGGATACCAAGACAAAAAGGCATTCCCTGCCCTCAAGGAGCTTCTGTTCTATTGGAGTAATGATGTGAGCTATGTATAAGAATTAGTTCAGCAGTGGTATGGGGTGGAGAAAGAGGTCGAAGGACCTCAAAGGCCATTGTAATAGTCTGTGTGGGTGGTCATGGGGGCTCTGTTAATATAGTAACATTGGAAATAAGAAAGGAAAGGATGAGGGAATATTATGCAGGTAGAATTTACAGTCCTTGATAAGTGACCCACCTCCAGAGGAGGAGTGGATGTGGGGGGATAAATGATGACCTTGGTTTTGGACATGAGGAGTTTGAGATGCTGGTGGCACATCCCGGTGGAGACCTCCAATGGTCAACTGGAGATAGGAATTCGGGAGAATTTGGCAGAGAGATGGTAGTTGAACCCCTCGGAAGGAATGGTAGAGAGGAGAGGGAATCCTTGCTTAGGTCATACTTGAACCAGATGACCTCTGAGGCCCCTTCCAACTCTGAGATTGCCAACGAGCTCCCCCCTTGGTGTAGAGAGACAAGTGTAGAAGGGAAGGGGGATGGCCAAGGTCAGGTGCTCCCTTAGCAGCACCACATGCAGGGGTCAGGACGAGGATGGGTAGCTAGTGAAGGAAGTTGGGGAAGAAGGAGAACCAGGAGACTATGGCGGTTCTGAAGCCAAAGGAGGAGCCGACATCCAGTTTGGAGGGGGCGGTTAATGGTGTTTGCTGCTGTCGGGAGGTGAAGGGAAGATGCGTATTGAAAAGAGGCCATTTGGATTTGGTTCCGGATGGCCTTGCAGAGAGCAGTTCCAGAGTGAAGACGATGGAAGCCAGATGTGAAGAAATTGGAAGAAGAGCCGGCGGTGTATGGCAAGGGGCCCTGAAGTATAGAAAAATGCGCCCAGGTGTTTGCCAGTGAGGGGAAGGAGAGAGATGGATGCGGTTAGATGGGTCGGCAGAAGGCGTGTTTAGATCATGAGTCCTACAGACTTAGAGCTGGAAGTGAGTCCACACTCTTCACTTCACAGATAGGGAAACTGAGGCCCACTGACTCTCAATCTGTTTCCTTCCACCGTTCCACATTGCCTTGGAATTCTGGAGACCTCAGCATGCTTGTGGGTCAAAGGGAAGGAGCCAGTCCTGGAGAGGTACATGAGAGAGACAGAGATGAGTGCTAGAACCCAGTTCAGAAGCAGGCCAGAGGGCATAGGGTCAAGGGCTCACACTGAGAGATTTTACCCAATTGAGTAGAATAGCATTTCCTCTGTGCCTAGTGGAATGGGGAGGGGAGTTGAGGCAAGAATTGGGGCTGAGGACTAGAGAAGGGGGCTTGAGGAAGTTCACTTTGGATGGCTTCAATCTTGTCGGGGATGGAAAAGGGAGGCCATGAAATGACCAGATTTTGGTAGTGGAGAGGTACATGAGAAAGAAAGTTTTCTGGGAAAGGACATCTGGTATATGAGAAAAAGTTTATAAGTAAGGGAAGAGAGGTTTAGAAAGTGCTTTGAGGCTCGAAAAGCCCTTTACTTACATATATTATCTTTTTTGATCTTCACAACAACCCCATGAGGTAAGTGCTATGGGTATTATGGTCTTCATTTTACAAATGAGGAAACTGAGGCTCCGAGATGGGACATGACTTACCCAGGGTCATGTGAGAGGTGGTGTTTGAGCCCAGGTCTCTCCTGACCCAAAGGCCAGGGGGCTCTTTCCACTCTGCCTCACTGAAGTCCAGCTGGGACTCTGGAGGACAGAGGGAGGTAGTCATTCCTCTTCCTGATGTTACCCATATAGCTTTGCCAGAGGGTTTTGTTTTGTTCGGAGGAATTTTTTGGGCTTTGGCAAACCAAGAAGTCAGTATATATTTTTGGAAGGAAGGACATAGAGGTTAGTTGAGGCTAGTTGAATATTTGCTCCAGTGATTAAAGGAGAAACTTCTTTCAAGAGACTTTGTCAACCAGGGTTATCAAATCAGGAAGCAGTGGGGTGTCATTGAAAAAATACTGGGGGCAGCTAGGTGGCGCAGTGGATAGAGCACTGGCCCTGAAGTCAGAAGGACCTGAGTTCAAATGCGGCCTCAGACCAAACACTTGACACTAACTAGCTGTGTGACCCTGGGCAAGTCACTTAACCCCAATTGCCTTAAAAAAAAAATACTGGATTTGGAGTCAAAGGACTTGAGTTCGAATTCTTACCTTCACCCCATTTACTTCCTGTGTGACTGTGGACAAGTCACCTAACTTCCTTAGGCTTTAGTCTCTTTATCTGTTAAATGAGGAGGTTGAACTAGTTGGCCTAGTTCTAGATCTATAATCCTACGACCTTCCTGGTCTTTGGCCCGTCCTGCCATCTCTGAGCAGAGGAAGCACTAACCGCTGGACTTCCCTCCTGACTTTGGCCTAGGAGACTGGGCCTTCTTGGTGTAGTAGGGATTGAAGGCAGGCAAAGGCTCCCTCCAGCCTTGGCCCAATACGTATGTGCACACTCATCCAGCTACCCTTTCAGCATGGATTACGCAAGTCTGCAATTATGTGTCCTCAACACGGCCCTCTATGAAACCAGATATGTTCCTCTGTCATCTCAAAAACACCGCATGAAAGCACAGGAATTACAGGGGGAAGAAATGTCTTAAATTGTTGTGAATTCCCCAGGGCTCAGGGGAAGATTGTTCCCTAAGATATATGACGTCTAGTGTCATAGATTAATTTGACACGAAAACTTTAACTGGGTCTCTTGACCTCTTTTCCTTTTGACTGTCTATTCTCTGCTTATGAAAAAAAAACCAAAAAAACAAAACAGGCAGACTCACTATTTTCTTGACTCATTCTAAGTAGAAAGAAAAAATTAGCATGTGTTGACAGAATTGGCCTTGTCAGATGACTCCCAGGGAGGCAAAGTGATATAGTGAAAAAAGGACTGAATTACAAGTCAAGGCTAGAATCCTACCTCCAACACTAGGGTGACCCTGGTCCTCTAACTTCACCTCCCTGTGCCTCATTTTTGTAAAATGGGAGAGAGAAGTTGGCCTAAGTTTCTGCTAAGGTCTTTCAGCCCAAAATCTATGGTCCTGTGACCCATTTTGTTTTGGTAACTCACTTCCAGGGTGACCTTGAGTAAGTCATCATTAGGCCCATCACTGGGCCTTAATCTATGAAATGAGAAGGTTGATCTCGAAGCTCACTTCCAGCTTTTGACCCTATAAAATACTTGCTGCTTGTCAAGACAGCTTAAGATCCATCGTCCATTCACTCCTTTGGGTCTTGGCCCAAAGGTTCTTGAGAAGAGTGGATGAAAGAGAGTCGATTAGACAATTATTAACCAAACATCTGCTATGTGCCAGAGCCTAGGGGAGAAGCCGGGAATGTGAAGATAAAAAGGGATTTTAGTCTCTGCCCTCAGTGAGCTTAAGATACCTTGACAAGAGACATACCTGAAGCCAGTAGGTATATTGACATCTAAGCCGGTTGTCAAAGTCCCTCTCCCTGGAATCAACCTTAGAGATTATCTAGTTCAGCCACCTCATTTCAGGTGAGCAAATTGAGGCTGAGGAAGATCAAGTAATTTCTCAAGGTTCACACAGTTAGTGAGGACCAGAGCTGGGGTATGAACCCAGGTCTTCCGATTGCAGGGCTGCTGCTCTTTCCACAGCAGGTCTTACGAAAAGAAGACTGTGTGGGAATGGGATCCGGGAAAATGGAGGCTCCTTAAAGGCAGGACCAGTTGGGAGTTTTTGGTTCTGTTTTATTTTTTGTCTTAGCTCTCAACCACCTAGCCCAAAGCTTTACACAGGGAAGGTGCTGAATAAATGTTGGTTGAATTGAATTGATGTACACAACAGGCATATACCCTTCCTAGTGGCATTGATTGGTCCTAGAAATAACATTCCAAGGGCAATTAGTTCCACTGGAAGATACAAAAATATAATTTGCTTCTTGACTAGTCAAAGGGGTTTGGCTGTGATGTATTGGTCTTATTAAACTCGGATTTCTTCAGGGGAAGCCCCAAGGCTCCATGTCTATTGAGATCCCCCTCTCCTCCCGTAAATAGGTCTCCCCATCTCTCCTGCCTTACTTAGAAAAAACTAGGGGTGGACTTGCTTGAGTTCTCCTCCAAACCCCTCCAAATACCTGTAAAAAATGGTTCTAAACAAATTCTAAAGCAGAAAAAACGACAAGTGAAGAATTGAGATCCATTTGTATCTCTGGGCCCATGTCCACAGCTCCAAATTTATAAAGGCTGGGTTCCATTTTGGGAGCATCTACTAAATCCTTTTTCTTTGGCTAAATATCATGTCAATTAATAATAATTTATGAAAATAAATTAATAATACATAGGAAAGGCAGTGTGGTTTAATGGATAAATGATCCTGGAAATAATCAGGAAGACTGTAAGTCTTAACACCTCTGATCTTGTGTGAAACACTTTAACCACTTAGTGTTGAATAACTTTCTAAGACTATCAGTTGCAGATAAATTGCTGATTTGCATCAGTGGAGAGAGTTTCACACTAGGAATTACATATGCAATCATAGTAATGGGCAAAAAAAAAAAAAAAAAGACGGTGGTAGAGTGGAATGGTAGATGGCCACACAGACCTTGAAGTCAAGAAGACTTGGGTTCACATCCAACCTCCAACACAAATATGATTGATTTACTGGTGACACAGATCACAGGCAAGACACCTAACCTCTCCGTGTCCCAGGCAACTCTCTAAGATTACACATTAAACTGGAATCACTCATCCAAGTTGGTGGGAGGAAGTTCTGCTCCAAGTATTCTTCATGATCCTGGACTTACAGATCTGACCTCCCTCCCCTCCCCCACCAAAATCATATTAATAGTAATTATTTAGAGTACAGAAATCATTTTCCAGAAAAAGCCTGATTTGTGACCACACACCATAGTTAATATTTGAACAATGAACGACACTATTTTAATGGGTTTCCATTGGCTTGAATTGTGAGCAGAAAGAGACCTTAGAGGTCATTGAGTCCAATCCTCACCTCATTTTATAAATGAGGGAACTGAAGCCCAGAGAGGTTGAGTAGCTTACCCAAGGTCAAGCAGGTAGGAGGCATCAGATAAGAATCAAATTCAGGTTCACACTGCCTTCTCCCTCCACCATGTGCCTCCTGCCTGCTTTCCTGCCCATCTCACACTATTGCCCCATCAGTGCTTCAGGAAGACTGGATTATTTGCTATCCCTTAAACACATCCTGTGTTTTTCCACCTCTATTATCATTGCTTGACCATTCCCTGTGCCTAGGAATCTGTTCCATCTCTTCTCTATCAGGGTGATGTCCTGTATACCCTCCCCATTCTTCAAGACCTAGCTCAAACACCGTCTTCTCCACGAAACCTCCCCTGGGTCCCTCAGGCAGTTTGAGCTCCCTTGTCTGATCTCGTGATTGTTTGCGCTTTACTTATGCATTTACCCTAATCTCATTTGTATTCTGGTTATTCATGAATGTGGTATTTCTCATAGTAGAGTGTAAGCTCCTTGAGGGCAGGGATTGCTTTATTCATCTTTGTATCTTCCCCAGGACCTAACAGAGAATAGTACTTTGTACATGAAAGGTGATTAATAAATGTTTGTCAAATGAAAGTGTGTATATTGTGGAATGAATGAATGAATGAATGAATAAAAAGACGTTTGCTAACTGTGTCCAGCACTGGATTGAACAATGGGGTTACAAATACAAAAGAAAGACATCTTGCCCTCAGGAGCCTTATATTCTGCTGGGGGAGACAACCTATATAAGGAGCGATGATCAGGAAAGAGTGTAATAATAATGAGTTCACATTTATATTCCTGACAACAACCCTGTGAGGTGGGGGGATACAAGTAAGCACTTTTTCCAAATGGAGCAGTAGACAGAGAAGAGACAAGCCTGGAATCAGGGAGTTGCCTTTTTTTTACAGATGAGGAAACTGAGACTTCACCAGGGCAAGTGGCAGAAACAGGAAAGAGCATTTATAGAATGTGGAGTCCGAGGATCGGCTAGGCTCTCGGCCATCCTGGTCACCTCAACCAAATCTTACCTCAATGAAACTCAGTTTTCTCCTCTGTGAAATGATAGGCTCGGCTTAGAGCGTCCTGCAGGTGTCTACCAGCTCTAACCTTCTATGACCTGGGAGCTGTCCAATGTCACAAAGGGAGTGGGGGGGGGGGGGAGAGGCAGCTCTTGGCCACGAAGGTCTATCCTACTCCAAGTCCAGTGTTTTCTTTCCTACACCAGTCTGGGGTTCCCATAGGAAGCTGGTTTTTCTGACACTTAACTTGGACCATGGTTAGCTGAGCACATTGTAAGCATTGCGGTTCATGAGTGTATTCTGTAGGTCTCAAGCAAATCTTTGTGTTGAATGTGATGATACCGTGTGTAGTATGGCTTGCGTTGTCAGATTGCATTTCTTGATGAGTCTCGCCCTCTGGCGGCCCAGCTGATGGGACACAAAACTGTAACAGAAAAATTCAGAACTTCCAAAGCTGTGAGAGTTGATATGAACGTTAGGGTGGTTTTGGGTACAATTCCAGGGTGAATCGGGACATACGCACCCAGAGAGATGGCTTAAACGAGTCCACCTAATATGATTACTCAGGAATTGGCATGAAAATTCACTGTTGGATTTCGGTTTTTATGTTACACATCGTCCTTCTGTGCTTTTCTCATCCTGCAGTTATCTCCTGCAGGGAGCAGACAGAAAAGAGAAGATCGTGCTTAAAACTCATTGAACTCCCTATCCATATGGATCATATGTATGCAGGTATGACATATATAAGGTCTTGGAGTTGCAGGGGAACTTGGAGAGCGTGGTTGCCTGGTCTACCCCCTTCATTTCACAGAGGGGGCAGCCAGATCCAGAGAAGGGAAGTAACCTGTGGAAGGGCACACAGCTGGTGAAACGCAGCACGGCCAAGACTCAAACCAAAGTCTCTTCACTCCCAGTCTTTTCACTCCACCTTTCCCTGCTGATTTTCGAGTTACCCAATTTCATAAGGTCCTAGGAGAAAGACAGCATGGCACAATGAATAGAATGTAGGACTCAGAATCGGGAGAACCAGGGTTCAAATTTGACCTCAGGTGCTTACTGGCTAGGTGACTCTGGGCAAGTCACTTAACCTCTGGCTGCCTCAGTTTCCTTACCTGTAAAATGGGCATAATAACAGCACCAACCTCCCAGGGTTGTAGTGAGGATCAAATGAGGTAATATTTGTACAGTGCTTTGCAAACCATGAAGAGCTATGTAAATGTTAGCTATTATAAGAAAGGGGTCAGGAAAAGGGAATTCATTTAAAAACAAACTGAATTTTGTTAAAAAAAAAAAAAACAAAACCAGTTGACATTCGTTATCCCCCCTCCCCCATCACTCCCACTTATCCTCTAGTGTGACTATGGTGACTAGGTTCGCTTTTAAAAAATGACGGTTTTGGGGCAGCTAGGTGGTGCAGTGGGTAGAGCACCGGCCCTGAAGTCAGGGGGACCTGAGTTCAAATCCAGCCTCAGATCAAACACTTGCCACTTACTAGCTGTGTGACCTTGGGCAAGTCACTTAACCCCAATTGCCTAGAAAAAAAAATGATAGTTCTGCCAGGAGAACATTTTGCACGGTAACAACAACAACACTGTGCAATGACCAACTTTGATACACTTAGCTCTTCTCAGCAATACAACGATCCAGGACAACTCCAAAAGACTCAGGAGGGAAAATGCTGTCCACATCCAGAGAAAGAACTATGGAGTCTGAATGCAGATCAAAGCATATTATTTTCTCTTTTTTTTCTTTCTTGTGGTTTTTCCCTTTTGTTCTGAGTCTTCTCTCACAACATGACCAATATGGAAATATGTTTAATATGATTGTACATGTATAGCCTATATCACATTGCATGCTGTGTTGGGGAGGGGGAAAATTAGATTTCAAAATCTTAAAAAGTGAATGTTGAAAACTAAAAATAAATAAATAAATAAATGTTTTTTTAAATGATGTTTCTGTAAGTAGATTAGATTAGTGGTATCAGCCTCAAATAGAAACAGATCCCTGCAGCTGCACACTGACTTAGCAAATCACAAATTAACAGATATTAATAGATAATTATCTAGAAATGTGTTGTATTTTTATTTATTTTGTTAAACATTTTCCAATTATATTTTAATCTGGTTCCAGCAGTCTTCAGGAGTTTTGACATAGCTTGTGGCCTTTAAACCTCTGATTTAAACCAACACTTTCTACTATACATCACGTTAAAGTTCTATATGGATACGTGACCTAGATACAAACAAATGAAAGGAAGAAGGGATAAGTTACATTCCAGATCTATGGACAGGGGAAGAATTCATGATCAAACTAGCAACAGAGATCGCAGAAGATGATACAGACAATTTTGATCACATAAATTTAAAAATTTTTGTTCAAACAAACCTAATGTAGTTAAAATTAGAAGCTAGGAAAGAGGTAATGGGAAAAAAATCTTTCTAGTAAGTATCTCTGATAATGGTTTTATATAGAAGATATATAAAGAGCTAATTCAAATATGTAAAATTGAGTCATTCCCCAAAAGATAAATGGTCAAAGGATGTGAACAGACAGTTTTCAAAGGAAGAAATCCAAGCTATCAATAATCATATGAAAAAAAATCTTCTAAATCCTTAGTAATTATAGAAATGCAAAGTGACAAAAAATGATGGTTCTATTTTCCTTGTTCAGGTAGATTGATATAACAGGCACAACATGTTGCATGAATTAGTGGGAAGACGGCCAGAATTATACTCAGGAAGCCTGGGTTTGAGTCTGGGTTCTGACAACTACCACTCATGTGACCTTGGACAAGTCACTTGCTTAGTTACTGAGAAGCTCAATTTCTTCATCTGTGAAATAAGGATAATACTTTGGCAGGCTGCAGTGAAGAAAGTGCTTTGTGAACTAGAATTACTAGGTACTAGAGAAATCTGAGTTCATCTTCTCTCTTGGTTCCACTTTCTGGCTATAAATGTACATTTCAATACCAATGGATCCTCCATCTCATCAATGTGTATACCCCCTACCACTAATGTAGGTCACTATCCATCCTCTCCTTCTCATCCTTAAACATTCTTGTCCATTGACTATAAAGCCAACTGCCCGATGGATTCAAGTTTTTTCTCTGTGCTTCTGTGTACCAATGCGATACTCAGACTGTCCGTCTGTTATCCCTCACACCCAGGGCATCACAAGATGCCTTTCCTGACTCCCCTTAATTCTAATGTCTTCCCTTGGTTGATTATCTCCGCTTTATTCTGTATGTAGCTTGTTTGCACAGTTGTTTGCGTGTCTCCTCCGTTAGACCGTAAGCGCCATGAGGGCAGGGTGTATTTTTGCCTTTCTTTGTATCCCCAGCACTTAGCATAATGCCTGGCACATAGTAGGTGTTTCACAAATGCTAATCCACTTACTGATGAATGATTCTTCTTTTCTGGTCATACAGTTCTTGGTGTCTTCTATGCCACTTGGAGGGTACAAGACGTCACTGGCAATATGCTAGATTATTCAACTAGGTGGCATAGTGGATAAAGCAAGACTTAGCTTCAGGAAGATTGGAGTTTGAATCTATTTCAGAAGTCACTAACAATGTGACTCTTACCTCCTCGTTGTGAGGTTCAAATGTGATAATATAAGCAAAATGCTTTGCAAACCTTAAAGCATTATATAAAAGCTATTATTATCACTGTTTGTTATTAACATTGTTGGTTATTGATATCATTACTAGGTGACCTTGGGTCAACCACAATTTTTAATTCTTTGTAGATTGTGTGGGATTTTCTACGTGTAATCATAGAACATAGTGTAGTGGATAGAGTACTGGACTTGGAATCTGGAAGACCTGGGTTCAAATCTTGTCCCAAGCAATTATCAGCTTCCTTAAGCTGAGCAAGTCACTTCATTTCTCTGGGTCTCACTTTCTCATCTGTAAAATGAGATCATTGTACTTGATAGAGTCTAAAGATCCTTCCAGGTCTAAATCTATAATCCTAAGACTATTAATGTTAAAAGATGAGATTTTACGTCAGGTTGTGGCTTTGGACGTTGAAAGTGCTGTGTGATTTCCCAAATGCAATCTGACTGGCATTCTTCTGCTTATTCAATCCTGGGCCCAGTTGGTCATCCATCTGCTGTGACTGCCTAAGATGTATATATATATACATATATATATATATTTATACTCTGGTACACTAACTCAGTAGACTGACTTCATCCAGCTACATGTTCTGTTCTAATGTGTGGGGGCAGATCAAACCCTTCCTGTCCTTCAATTTCTAAAAATAGAGGCTTTCTGAGCAGGAGAGAAGGGAGTGTGGTGTGGTAGACAGAACTACTGGACCTAAAATCAAGAGGTTTGGTTTTGTAATCTAAGCCCTGGCATTTTCTTCTCTCTGGGTCTCGGTTTTTCCCCCTGTAAAAATAACAGGGTGGACTAGATGACCTCTAAGGGTCCTTTCTGATCTAAACCAATGACCCTATGATCCAAATGGCCAATTTTCTTAAACTGAGGTCCTTTCTAGCTCTTACAGTCTAGGAAATTTTGATAAGGACTGTTTATCTTATTAATCATTCAATCAATCAAACATTTATTGAGCACCTTCTAAGTGCCAGGCATGGTGCTACGGCTGGAGAGACAGATGTTTGCAAAAAGCCAGTCCCTGTCCTCAAAGAGCTTATAATCTAAAGGGAGAAGGAGGCTGAAGAAAGGGCGCGCAGAGGGGAGGTACTCCAGCACCCGGGCACTATGAATAAGTCCAAAGTGGTGCAGTCTGGCGGGAAAATTATCATCAATCATTTTATAACAATAAGTAATACTATTGTGAGACAGTGCTTTCCAAATTCCCTTAGTCCTGAGGTTCCGTTACTATTCAAAGAGTTCAAATGTTCGAACTCTGCAAAAATTGGATCTGGAGTTCTCTGTGCTTTTTTTTTTTTTTCTATGCCCCGTTTGTACTTTAGCCAAAAGAAGACCATGAAGATCGGTAAGGGCTGAAGAGTAATGTCTAGTGCATGCACATATACACATGCACATAGCTCACAGCCCAGGCACCTTGCAATAGGGGTTCTCTAGGCACCTCGGGAAGCCCACTCCCCACCCCCTGTGGTATGCCACGAGGTGTCAGCATTGGCAGCCTGGGTGACCCAGTTGTTTGCAGGACGGCTCCCTGTTAGATTGCAAGCTCCTGGAGGGCAAGGGCTGTTTCGGCCTTTATATCTTCGGCGGGCTTAGCACAGCGCCTGGTCCACTGAACTTAATAAACTGATTGGACCGGTGCGGCTTCTGCAGACGCCTGGGTCAAGAACCCACCTGTTGTGCACTCATGTCCCCGGTCGATTTCCCAGGGCTTGCTCTTTCTCCGGTGCAAGTTCGCCGCGGTTATCCCTTGCGCGGATTGGCTGGGGGGCTCAGCGAGCAGCCAATAGCAAGCCCTCTCCTCCCATTGGCCCGAGGCCGCGACGCTCGCCCGGCCTCTACAGCTCCGAGTAGTCAGTCCGGGCTAGGAGGGTTGGCGCGGCGGGCGGGCGGAGGTGGCCTCCGAGCGGAAGTGACGCCGAGCGGCTTCCTTTTCTCGCCATTGCTCGAGGTGAGGGGCTCGTGTGGAGCGGCCCGGGAGGGAGCCGACGGCGGACGATGCCCAGCAAGGTCCTGTGGGGAGACCTGATGGAGGAGGAGGCGCCCCTGGACGGGCCCGACAGCCCGCGGAGGGACAGCGGCCGGTACAAGGTGAGCGCGGCGGGGCCTCGGGCCGCCCTGGCAGGCCCGGCCCGGCGCCCCCGCTCCGGACCACCCCTTCTTCGTCCCCCATCGCCTCCCGGCGGCTGCTGAGACCGCGAGTGCCCCGCAGAGCCCGGAAGGGCTCGGCCGGAGGGGGAGGGGCGTCCTCGCGGGGGAGGGGATGGACCGAACCCGCCCAGTCCCTTATCCTCGCGGGGAAACCTAGGCTGGGCGCTGGAGGACGCGCCGGGGAGCTCGGGGCGTGACGGGAGAAACCTGCGCCCCGGGCGCCTCCCGCCTCGGCCCGGGGCGCAGCCGGGGGCGGGTCCCGCGGCGCCCCTGCCCAGCCCGCGTCTGGGAAGTGGGTCGGGGCGGCTTTCATTGACCCCGACCCCAGGGGCTTTGCCTTTGGGGCTTTATCCCTCCATTGGTAAAGCCCCGCCGCCCTTGGCCGGTGGTCTCAGGATTTCCTGGGTGTTGACGGGCAGCGTTGAATGTAACGATTCTGACCCGCGCAGGGCAGATCTGCAGGCGTAGCACGACACCCGTCGAATGTTTCCTGATCGTTGTTGTGGACGCTTTGTAGTCTCAGATCTTGCATATTTTCTCTTGCAAGCCCCTCAGGATTGGAGAGATGTTACGAGTGTTCTGAGGGAACGAGGTTCAGGTTTAATGGGATTTGACTATGGGTGCAGCACCGAGTAATTGTTGGGATTTGAGCCTAGAATTTTACGTCTCTGAGGTCCTATCTCTTTCCAGTTCAGTTCAACAGGTGTTTTACTGGGTCTACCATGTGCAAACCCCCAGGCTCCAGGGATACAAAGACAAAAGGAAAAACTGTCCCTGCCCTCAGGGAGCACAGAGACCAGTCTAATGGGGAGCTACAACATGTAAACATAGAAGGATAGAGAGGATAATTCAGGGAAGGAGGGGGACCAGGAACAGTTACCCCAGGAGGTGACACGTGCTGGGATTCCAAGAGTTGGAGGTGAAGAAGGCAGTGCAGATGGGGGGCAGCCAGTGGGAAAGTAAGAGGATGGACCACTTAGTCCCAGACATGGAGTGTGGGAAGGGAAGTCTTGCACCCTAGGCCCAGAAGGCTTTAATTGGCAAACTAAGGGTTGTTTGTTTTACCCCCTAGAGGTAGCTCTTAAAGGTTCTTAATCAAGAGAATTCAGTGGTCAGACTTAGGCTTTAAGATCCATTTTAGTAGCTCTCTAGAGGGAATGAGGGCCTGAATGATCTGGTTGGCTGTGTAAGTGGAGGAAGGAACAAAAAATCAGATGTCACTCTCTAGCCTCCTCACCTTTGGGGCAGTCAGGAGAGTGCTTAATGATAGTGGCAGCAAACTATATTTTGTGTATTTCATAGTGCTTTGTCTATTTGATTGGGAGCTGAGTTTTGTAAATAACAAAGGGAAGTATGTAATCAAGTGATAAGTTATGTTTCATTGAGCGTGTGCTCTCAGTTTCCCCCTTTAGGGATAAGAGCCTAGACCTGTGATTTCATTAGCACAGGGAACTCCTCTGTGATGTAGCTCCTGCCTGTGCAGGTCAGCATCTCCTCTGCAGCTTACAGTCTTGGCAAGTGGCCTGAGCAGAGAGGGGAAGTGACTTGCTCCTCATGTTCTTGGCCATGTAGAAATTGCCTTCTCAAAATGAGCTTGATTTTTTTTCAATCAACAAGCATTTTTTAGGATGTACTATGCACCAAGCATTGTGTTAAGCACTGGAGGATACAAAGGAAAAGCAAAAACAGTCCCTACCCTCAAAGAGCTTACATTCTAAGGGGGGGGAGACAAAATAATTAACACAGTATAAATAGTAGAATAAATGGAAGATGCTTTAGAGGGAATGGCACCAAGGTGGATCAAAAGAGGCCTCCTGAAGGCGGTGGTGCGTGAGGTGAGTCTTAAAGGAGGCACAGATTCTAAGAGTTGGGGAGGGAATGTTCTGGAATGTCTTGTGCTAACCACAGCAAGTAGAGCAATGTAGCTGAATTGTAGCATGAGTTAAGGGAGGCAGAATGTAAGAGTATTGGAAAGGTAGAAAGGGACCAGATTGGGAAGAGTCTTAATGCCAAACCAAGCAGTTTCTATTTCATCCTAGAGGTAATGGGGAGGGAGAGAGGTGACATGAATAGACCTGCTTTAGTAAAATCACGTTGGCAGCTGACTAGGGAACGGAGGAGATTGGGGAAAGACTTGAGGTAGGCAGACCACCAAGAAGGCTTTTGGAATAGTTCAGGCAGGAGGTGATGAGGGCCTCTTCTGGGGTGGCTGTTAGGATGGAGAGAAGGAGACATGTAGAGAATGAGATCTGACAACTGTTTGGATTTATGTGGTAAATGAGAGAGGTTGAGGGAGACACAGAGGTTATGAGCCTGGATGGTGGTGCCCTCGACGGTAATAGCAAATTCAGAAGCAGGGAGGATTTTGATAATAAATGGATTCTGTTGGACATGTTGAGGTTGAGATGCCTGCAGGACATCCATTTTAAGTGTCCAGCAGCTCGTTGGTGATAGAGAACTACAGCTCAGAAGAGAGACTAGAGCTGGATAAATAGATCTGGAGATCATCTGCACGGAGATGTTAACAGGATGTTATTGAGCCAGCCTCTAACCCAAGAATGCTTAGAGCCACACAAAGCAGGCCTAGAGACAGAGGTGCCAGTAGCTAAGGAGAAGTTTAATTAATCAATTTCAGAATGAGGAGTGCTCTCCAAGTTGGAGTAAAAACACAGCTTATATACATAAATCACACATGGGGAAGGTGGATTGCGAGCAATTGTTTTCTAGGGCCTGAGTGGTTTTCCCATGACAGGCCCACAGATAGACAATACAACAATTCTTTGATTAGTTTTAATTTTATTTCCTTTTCCTCCATTCCAAATCATGGTCGAGAAATCTTTTCTCGAGGAGTTATTTGTGATTTCCACAAGGGGTAGGGGGGTGTGTGTGTGTGTGCGTGTGTGTGCGCCTCTGTCTGTCTGTCTGTGTGTCTGTGTGTGTGTTGGGGGAAATGGGGTGGTAGGGCATAGCAGTAGGTACTGGTTTGGAGAGCCACCAGCTAAGATTCAGGATCCCCTGGCAGGTTGCAGTCTTACTTCCCTAACTTCTACCTACCCTTTAGATGTGGATGAACCCAAAGTGCAGTCCTTGGCTGTTTTCTCTTTGTATATTCTCTCCTTTGATTTTTCTCTGCTTCCATGTCCCAGATCATTAGCACTATGCATGTGATTCCCAGATTATCTGTGTCGTCTACTGTAACTTCTTCCCAGGATCCTTGTTCCATACTTTCATCTATACTGCCTGCTGGGTATTTCCGCCTGCATGTCCTCCTGACACTTCAAACTCAGAATGTCCAAAATATCAAGATATTCTCTTTCTGTCTGTCTCTGTTCTGTTTGTCTATCTATCTGTTTCTCTAATCCTTTCCCCTCCCCGTAACTATTGATGGCAATACCATCTTCTAGTGACTCAGGTTCATAACCTTGGAATCACCTTGTCTTCTCACCTCTCATATCCAATAAGTTGCCTCTGTAATTTTTCTCACATCCGTTCCCTACATGACTTTACTGATGCCATTACTCATGCTTGGAGTGAATTGTTTTCTTGACTCCCATCTATCAAAATCCCAGTCTTTATTCAAGGCCCAGCTCAGATTGAGAAATATTCCATGACATTCTCCTTGATTTCTGTGCTCTCTCTCTTTTTTCATAACACAATAGCACATTGCCTTAACTTCATTTCTTCTCTAATCCCTTAGTTTTTTGTGTTAAACAGCTTTTTTTTTCTATTATAGTATAAGCTCAGGGCCTTACACATTGTGCTCATAAATGTTGACTTAAATTAGTGAGCATTGCTCCAAATCACCTGAAGGCATAATAAGAGAACTTTGTAGCAGTCTTTTTAATTTGTTTTATTGTAATTTATTTATTACTGTTATTTGTTTCATCAACAGAGTGATAAAAGGAAGTTGAACCACCGAGATGACTTTAAAAAGAAATTGGAAACATCAGATAATGATGATGTAAATGAACTCAGTCCCCCCATATCCAAAAAATCAAAAAGGAAAGAGAAGTTAAATGGAGACACAAAAGAAGGGCTAGATAGATTTCCAAGTGAATTTTCAGGTTCACCCAAACCTGAGAAGGCAAAAAAGAAAGACTTCTCCAGTACTGAAGAAAATGGAAAGACTTCAAAGAGCAGATCGTCCCTTAGCAACTCCAGCCACACAACCAAGTACAGTAAGCCAGAGGAGGTATGGAGGCTTCGTTTGTCATTTGGGAGATCCGTCAGTGGATCCTTGATATCATCATTGTGGGTACTCCCTCCTGTGGTTCAGTTCATCATCATTTGCACCTTCTCATGCTGTGAGACTCCCATGATATACTAGAGCTCTTTACCAAGGCCTTTTAACATCACATGGCTGCCAGAGTAGTGGCGTTCACAATGTACATCTTATCTCTTACATTAAGCTAAAGACGTGTGTATATGTGCTGCCCCTGAATGTACATTTCATCCCTAGAATGAGATGGCTTTGGACAGTGAGAAGTAGACATCGTGCACACACATACATACACACACCAAAAAATTAAACAGGTTATAAGGACTTGGTTTTATACAAAGCCAGATTTTTTGGGGAAAGTATGACCTATATTCAGACCAGCACAGTATAACAGCCTTAGAAAATGAGGCTGGTTTATTTAAACTTATGGATAATTGTGCCCAAATGTCTGCTCTGTAGACAAACTTTGCTTTATGTTATGCATTGACAAGTATGCTGAATTCATAGGAGATGTTTCCTTAGAATATCACACGGCCTTATAGTTAGCTAGCCTCAAATTCAAGCCTGCAAGATCTTCGATTAATCTGAATATTCTCCTTTATCTTTTTCCATGTACCCAAAATAAAGATGGAACTTGTAATGTCAGTAAATTTTAGTGACCTGAAGAAACAATTAATGAAGCTATGGGTTATAGTTAAGATGTCCACTGTGTGATTTCTTTCAGATCTAGATTTATATACCTGATTTAGTTCCCATGGCTGATCTGGTCTGTATTTTGTCTCAGTGTTCTACTTTAATAAGTAGTAATATTGCTATATCATGTGTACATATAGACATATACATAAGACATATATTGATATACCTTAGTTTATTAAATGAATTCTTGAGTAGTGAATGTGAATTAAATATCGTATTAAAAGAACTAGGCCACTTTACTTTTTAAAAGATTGTAATTATAATGTCCCCTAAATTTATTGGTTTTTTAAGTTTGGCACTTTATCTGTTTTGTAAATTTTAGCATTTTATAAAATTAAATAGTAGTAGGTGAATATTAACTTGGGGGTCTTGGAAAACATTTACATGAGCATAGAATGTAGAATGCAGTATGAGCTATATTTGAACTTGAATTTAATTTTGATAGGACCAAACACCTGAGCAGAAAGACGGTGCCTTCTCCCGATTCCCTATCTCTGAAGAAACAATAAAACTTCTCAAAGGTAATATGAAGCTTAGGTCAGTGTGTAGGGAAGCGAAACTACTCTTGTGCCTTTTCTGGTCAAAAGAAAAGTGTCATTTAAGACAGTGTGAAACAACTGATCTTGAATTATGCTTCTTTCTGTGCTGTCCTTGTTGATCTTCTCTTATCTTAAGGAGCCCTGTCTCAAAAGTTATTTTTAACATTGTGAATTAGTTATGTACTAATTATTATTTGCAAATGTGATTTTTTTATCATTATTATTATAATTATTAGTGATGAGAGGCAGCATGGCATAATCAATAGAGCGTTGGCCAAGGAGGTAGGAACACCTGGGTTCAACTCCTGACTGATATATACTGATTTTGTTGCATAAGCCTGGGCAGATCCCTTGACTGCATAACATCCCAAGTGATGACAGAATACATTGAGAACAGTTGTTGATTTGCGTGGGTGGGTGGAGGCTTTACATTGGAAGTTTCCTGTATCAGTGAAATTGGATCAAGACTAAAAAAAATCATTTTAAAAATTTTAACTTGCTTGAGTACTTGTAATCTGTATTTTGGAAATTGCTTCATTTTACCTGGGAATTTTCAGGGTTTTGTTTTTTAAGAAACCTGGGATTGTATCAGTTCTAGCAGCCCTTTAAGCTGCTATTTTTAAGCCTGGGTTGAAATTAAAGCTAGCAGTCCATTGGTGAGCCAGTATGCAGATTCATTCTTTTGAGCCATTGATTTATTTTATCATTTGGCATCATACAGTGTTAGCACTGGAAGAGAACCATGTGAACATTTAGTCCCGTCCTCCCATCTTACACAGTGAGAGCTCAGGCTCAAAGTGGCTGAAGCTTTTCTGAGGTCCCAAAGGCAGTTTCTTGGACTCCCAGGCCCCTGGTCCTTTCTTTTTAAGTATAGACAACTTACCCCATTGTTAGCTGCTCTAAATTTATTTCACTGATGAACTTACTTGCAGCAACTTTGGAGTGAATTCCCTTTGCATTGATGGAGTTCTTGAAGAGTTGTGGGAAGGATAACCTGTTTACCAGTTCCCTCCACCCTCTGTGTGGGTATAAGCAGATCTACATTATAGGTGGGTCAACATGGCGACCCTGCTTCTTTGGAGCATAAATAAGAGTGTTTCTGTCATTTGGACAGCCTCTCTACAGAAGCCCTGAGGAATCTGTATTGGTCATGCAAGTACCAGAGCTGATGCTGCAGAACCATTCTAACAACATTTCATTTTACAGCTCGAGGGGTAACTTATTTGTTTCCCATCCAAGTGAAGACATTTAGTCCTGTATACGAAGGGAAAGATTTAATTGCTCAGGCACGGACAGGAACAGGGAAGACATTTTCATTTGCTATCCCTTTGATTGAGAAACTCCAAAGAGATCAGGAAGAAATGAAAAAAACCCGATCTCCAAAGGTAACCATTACAATTACAGGCATGAATGGCTTTAAATAGTATTATGAAGGAAAAGAGATTGTTGTCTAAGCTTCAATATCTGAGAATAAAAAGTCCAATGAGCCTTCTGGGTCTCAAAGCAAACATTTCAGAAAGAATCCTCTTACCTTTTGGAAGTTGCATAGTAAAGATTTTTGAAGTAGGATGTTAGTGTTCTCTATGGGTCTTGAGATTTTTTGATAACTTCATATAACATGAAGCTGATAAGCTTATTTTTAAAGTACTTACACATGTAATTATATTCAGTAATACCTTTTCCTAGAAATCCACACCTTGTTCATGGGGACTAATTTTTTTTTTTTTTTAACAATTCACTTTTTCATGTGAAATTAGAATATCATTCAGATGGTAGAAATAAGTTGTTTTTTCCTCCCTAGAACTGCTTTAAAGGAGACTTTGGTGGTTCTTTTTATTTTTTAGAGATGTATGATGCCATATTCAATCCCTGCTTTTAAGTATGTGTCTCTTATGTGAATTTAGGTCTTGGAAATGCATCTCTTTCTCTCTTTCTTTTTAAACCACTAACCAGGTACTTGTTCTGGCTCCGACAAGGGAACTGGCAAACCAAGTAGCCAAAGACTTCCAAGACATAACTCGGAAACTTAGTGTGGCATGTTTTTATGGAGGAACACCATATCAAGGCCAGAGTGAGTGAATGTTTGTGGTAATTTTTAAGCATGCAATTATTGGTATAGCAAAGGAAACAGCAGAAATTCTTAGACTTTAATTTACAAATATTATTGGCTTTTTCCCCCCTTCCTTAGTTAATCACATTAGAAGGGGTATTGACATCTTAGTTGGGACCCCTGGCCGTATCAAAGACCACCTGCAGAGTGGCCGTTTGGATCTCTCTAAACTGCGTCATGTCGTGCTTGATGAAGTGGACCAAATGTTAGATATGGGCTTTGCTGACCAAGTGGAGGACGTTATCCATGGATCTTACAAAACAGGTATTTCAAAATAATGTTAGAGGTGGATTAAAAAAAATCTTCATGAAGCCTTTGTGTTTTCGGAGGTGTGCATATGCATGCGTAAATATTTGGGCTTTGAACTTAGAAAGTACATTCATCTTGGGTTTGGGGATTGGGCTGGAGAGCTTCAAAGAGTCTTACAATGATGTTCTAGGACACTGAATCGGATTTATTTGTTTAAGGTTCCGAAGACAATCCTCAGACCCTCCTGTTTTCTGCAACTTGCCCACAGTGGGTATATAAAGTTGCCAAAAAATACATGAAAACCAAATATGAAGAGATTGATCTTGTGGGGAAAATGACTCAAAAGACTGCAACCACTGTGGAAGTAAGGAATTTTGTTTAAAAATAATAAAAAAGATAGTTCTGCTATGACGAGAAACGTGTTTCCAAAAAGCATCACGCTATGCAAAATTTGCAATTAAACCACAGAGCTTATGGGGGAAAACCTTGTCAGTGATGTGTCAAAAAATGATAGGAACCTAATGAAAATTGTAGCACAGTTTTATACATGTTAAATGTTTAAAAAAAGAAATATTACAAATAGTGTCAGCATCCATGGCCTCCTCCTCAGCCTCCTCCCTCCCTGTCCGTCCCTTTCCACAGTCCAAACCAGTTAGGTAGGTTGAGATCCTGACCTCAGTGGGCCTCCATTGAGGTGGGGGTGGGGGATAAGGACCAGCCCGTCTCTGCCTGCAGTTCCTACTGCTCCAGAACATATACAGTAAATTTGGCAATTTACCTTGACAAACACCTAAAGTTTGTTTGTGGAAGTAGGCATGGAAGGATTGCAGCTTGTGAGTTCTTTTGAAGTGGTGAGTTTTTCTGCATTGCCAATGTTTCTCTGGAGGAGAAATCTTGAGGAAGCAAACTCAGTACCAGTTCTGGTCAAAATGTTCCCTACTGTATCAATTGAATTGGAGCAAATTCTCATTTTTGAAACATGCATTTATAGCCGAACTAATTACTAGCATTTCCATAGTGCTTTAAGGTTTGCAAAGTGCATTTTACGACAACCTGGTGAGGTGGGTGCCCTTAGAAGTATTTAGGGGGCATCACTTGAATTCTCTGCACATGTGCAGACCGAGCCTCATTCTTTGGCTCAGTCAGCAGAGCTCACGATGTAGTCAGTCTGAGGCAGAAGAGGCTTTTGGCAGTTACCGATCATTTGGGAAGTTGAGCTGACAGGGTCCGTCTTTCTGTGATTTGTAGATCACATTTTTGAAATTTTCTCTCAAAGCATTTGGCCATCCAGTGCCACTGGTCTCAGAGGGCAGCAGTGATTGGGGACGTCATTCAGGTCTACAGTGGAAATGACGGGAGAGCCATCATCTTCTGTGAGACGAAGAAAAACGTGGCTGAGATGGCCTTGAATCCTCACATAAAGCAGGTAGTTACCTTCTGTAGAGCCCTGGCAGTTGAGGCTGTGGGAATGGGAAATGATTAGGAGCTTGTTGGTTTGTGGGACGTGTGGATTGACATTCAGAATTCGGTTAAGGTCAAAGAACTGAATGCCAGAAAAAGAACAACCCTCTGGTCAGGTCATCTGCTCCATTATTACTGTTTTTGACTAAAAGCCACTGCAAAGCAATTTGATTTTTGAAATATATTAGAGGCAGGGATCAAACGGAATAAGATTTGAGTGAGTTTCTGAGTGTAAGGAGGGTTGATTTATTAAAAGATTAAACAGATGAATACATCCATTTGTCATTTTAACTGTTGTATGCAAAGCAGCTGTGGTTTTAAAATAACCTATGCAAACAGGCACTCTTAATAGTTGCTTATATTTTGATGTTGGATGGCAAGTATGCATTGTTACAAGTAGTAATTGTTCTTCAGCAGAGACCATTTAAATGATCCTATGGAATTTCTGGAGTGATTCCAGATACAAAGAGCAGAACGAAAGGTAATGCAGAGGATCTTTAAGGTCTTTTTGTCCTCATGATCTAGCAGAAAGTCTTGCATAGGGATCATGGATTCAGGCCACAGATGAGTGACCAA
Organism: Vombatus ursinus; assembly: GCF_900497805.2. NCBI lineage: Eukaryota > Metazoa > Chordata > Mammalia > Diprotodontia > Vombatidae > Vombatus > Vombatus ursinus. The sequence continues at coordinate 5,773,330 of NW_020954625.1, read as the reverse complement.
GGGAGGGATTTAGCATGGTGGGGGACCTGCAGAGCTGTACAGCTACCTGACTGGGACAAGTTGCAGTAGATCAGACTGTTTAGGGTGTCTGGAAGTATGTAGCTTTCTGGCCTGAGCTGCCCCTAAGGTCCTTGAAGAACACAGCACTCACTATGCAGAGAACATAGCACCAGGACTCCAGGTAATAAAGGTTAGAATCCTACAAACCCCTAACATTCTCTCTAGAAATAGGCAGGGCCAGCCTTAACACAGAATCCCAATTTAAGAAGTGAGGCTACAAGAATGAGTAACAGCATGCCTCTCTTAGAAGAGGCAATTAATAAATGCTTGTTGAATCGAATTTTTAGGCGGGATCTACTTTGACCAATTTAATTATTCTGTGCCAATTCTATATTTAATTATTCAGAATAACCATTCCGAAACACATAGTTTTTGATTAGACCCAGTTATTGTTATGTTGGTACCTGCTTGAGAAATGATTTGTGAACTCCATGGGTACAATAAATAGCATTCTGGTCCTTACAGGTTTGTAGCCAGCCATTACTTAAGTGGCACAAGGTTCTAGAGGTAGGCTCCAGCTACTAAAGCATTTGATTTTGGCCATGGAACACACAGCCCTGTTTGTAGGGAATTGAGCCTATGTGCTTGGGTCAGAGGGAATGATTGTTGGAAGAAGGAGTTTTGCAAAATGCCTTGATTTAAAATGTGTCTTGTACCTTAAAGAATTTGAGCTCCTACTTCTTGGATAGTTTAGGTGCCACTTGGTAAAATAGAATTTCACCACAGTGACTCTGACATTTGTTTATCTTGATGAGCCTTGAAAGAAAACATTTTCTTTAAAATAATTACCTAAGAATTTAAATTCATGTACTATTTAATTGGTAACAGATAGTTAGCTGATCAAAAGATGCTAGGAGTATTCCCCCAAAAGCCGCAATTTTTGTTTTTAAACATTAATATTTAAAGATTCTTCTTTGTATAAGTCACAGATTTGGACTTGTAGCCATTTTGAAGCCCATGTGGGTAGAAGGTAGACCATCTCTGTATGCAAAATGAAGGGTTTTTGGGGCAGCCAATTGAAGGGGAACATCCTCTTTCAACACAAGGTCCCTGACTGTCCTTCTTTCCAAAATACCCTTTGGTTTCTTAGTTCACTTTCAAATGCAAACATAAGTCAGTTTACATACCTAGCCCAAGAATCGATGAGCCTGCTTCTGATGGCCAGAGGAAGTCCTCTGCAGTGGTAGGTGTTGCCTTTTGACACTACGGGAGTGGAGTAATTGACCTCCTTACTGGGTTTCAAGTGGCGGCCCAAATAGAAATTCCTTATGTGGGCTCCTTAGGCTTTTGTGTGCTAACTTGAGGACCTAACTCCTATTTTTGCAGCATCACTTGGGTGGGAAAAACCTGTTTAGATTTCTGAACTGCAAGTCAGCTTCTTTGACACAGTCTACATGGAGGTTGCCATTATTATCAGACAGTGTGTTGTCATCATTAGTGGTGACCGAAGTGAGAACTACCATGTCTTGTTTTTTTTACTATTTGTTTTTAGTTTTCAGCATTCACTTCCGTAAGCTTTGAAGTTTTAAATTTTCTTCCTTTGCTCCCCTCCTCCCTCCCCAAGATGACATGCAATCTGATATAGGCTCTACATATACATTGCTATTAAACATATTTTCAGTCATGTTGTAAAGAAGAATTAGAACCAATTGGGCCATGTTTTGTCTTTTAAGTGAACCAGAAAGAGATGGCTGTGAAGACCCCTACGTGAAACACAGGTGACATAGTTAACATTGATGATTTGGTGGCTTCTTTTTGTTAACACTAGATGAAATTATGGCTTTGTTTCTCTAAAGATTTAGATGACATTTCATTAAAATGGTTGTAAGTCCTTTAGTTATGTACTTTAATGCTTCAAGGGACCCTGGTCTTCTCCAGATGCAGAGCAATCAATCCTTCCACATCTTGGAGGGTCACTCACGCGGAGCTGTGGCCAGAACAATGCGTTACCTGATGGCCAGCCTTGGGGTGATGACCTACCCTGCAATCCTACCAGCTCAGAGCAGGGCTTCCTAAACGTGTTCCACTTGAGCTCCTTCAGCACTTCTTAAACCCACAGCTTAAGAAGCGCTGGCTTAGGGGACCAGGGTACCTGAACTTGAAACGGCTTGTTGAATCAGCCACGACCTGCGCCCCCAGGCAGAACCTTCAGCAGTGCTGGATCACCTCTGAGCCACAATGAGGTACCCACCAGAGGAGGACTTTACCAGGCCATGTTGTTAAAATAGGGCTTATAAAATGTCACGGCTGGCCTGGTTCTGCCAGAAGTGAGTACTATCAGTACTTTTCTTTTTTTTTTTTCTCCCTCTTTATAAATAGAATGCACAGTGTTTGCATGGTGATATTGCACAGTCACAAAGAGAAATCACATTGAAAGGCTTCAGGGAAGGCATCTTCAAAGTTTTGGTGGCAACTAACGTGGCTGCGCGTGGTTTGGATATTCCTGAGGTTGATCTTGTCATTCAGAGTTCACCTCCACAGGTAGGTGATGAGGGTATGGTTTTAATGTGAAGGCCCTGCCATTTTCATTTTTGAGAGCGGTTTAAATAAACTTTATTGTTCATTAGTGGTTTGTTCTTTGGCTTAGAGAAGGCTGAGTTGTTTTCTGTTGCTTCTTAGCCCCCTATATATTCTCAAAGATTAGCTTTTTGCAATAGCTTTTACTGTTATTGGTGCTTTTATTATCTGTATTTTACAGATGAGGATATTGAGGCTCAGAGAGATCAAATGACTTGCCCAGGGTCACATAGCTAAGGAAGTGTCTGAGGCAGGATTTGAAGTCAGAGCTTCCTGACTGGCACTCTCACAGTCTGTCCATGAAGCTTCTTGGGTGGCCCATGATTTTATGTATTCAAAGTAGGAGGCAACAAAACTAACAGAAGGAGGAAATAGACCATGGAAAACATTAGTAGAGAGGAAGCTTTGACTTTTACTTTACAATAAAGGTTTTTGAAGAAATGATCAAAAGATTTTTATAACATAGCTATTATATAATTTTATATATTTTATAGCTATTATAATAATCTTCCTGAATGCAGTTATCTGTTGTGCATCATGCCAGAAGTTTCACGAGGATTATCTCTTCTTATTCAGGATGTTGAATCCTACATCCATCGTTCTGGACGCACAGGGAGAGCTGGACGAACAGGGATTTGTATATGTTTTTATCAGCCAAATGAAAGAGGTCAGCTGAAATATGTGGAAGGAAAAGCGGTGAGTAGAGCTATGGCCTGCTACCTCCTCTGCAGTGGGGGGAAGGTTCTCTCTTTAACTGTAAATCACAGACATGGACCTTCTGCTGATTCTCAGTTTTTGTTCTTGGATATGAAATGTACAGAAAGTTAAAATCTTGTTTGAGACTTTTAAGGATTTAAGGAAGCCAGAAAAGCACATCAGGCATTGCATCTTTTTATGCTTCACTCTTGCTACATACTAGCCCCCTTCCTTTTTTGGTCATATCTTTCATGCATGATGTCTTTCATACTACTTATTGTGTACAAATCATTGGTGATGATGTGCTCCAACATACATAAAGCCACCTTGTTTCTTTCCATTGCTTTTTGGGCCAGTTCTACAGTTTTGATTCTTCTGAGATCTTGATGTTCCATGATTCTCAGGGAGGAAAATATTGGTGTTAAAAATGTTTTTGCCTAAGCAAACAGCTTGGGCTCGTTGAAAGCAGTGTGTGTAATCTCAGTGTAATCTCTCTCAGTTTAATCCAGCTCAGTGTAATCTCTCTCAGTGTAATCCAGCTTATTCTCCTGTTCAGTTCTGGGTGCATTTCATTGTTTATCTGTGGGGTGCTTGTCTAAGATGTTTATACTGAGGGATTCAATGGACCACCTGTTGAATAATGGCATAATAAAGGTTCTGAAAGAAATTATACATAGGCTGATAAGCAGCTTTTGTCAGGAAAGACTCTGTTGATATCAAAGGAGTCATCTTTTGGAAATTACCAGTTCATCCTATTACAACCAACAAATACATCATAAAAATTTTATTTTATCAGTTTGTTGTGGGTTTTCTTGTTTTTTTGGGGTTTTTTTTTTTTTTTGGCATAAATAGACCTTAATCTGGAGTTTGGAAATATTTCAGTATATATCCAAGGAAATAAAAATTATCCAAGTGGATTAATCTAGTAATTATTTCCAGAGACTTCCATTTTCTTTAATATGATTCTTTCATTTTCAGGGAATAACTTTTAAACGTGTAGGTGTTCCAACTACCATGGATTTAGTTAAATCTCGGAGTATGGATGCCATCAGGTATGGTTTTTTTTATATCGAGTAATATTTTTTCTCTTGTCCGTGGTACACAGTTTCAATTCATTAAATGTTTCTTAAGGACCACCTGTAGTGCGTCATTTAACATATTTCCAATTTCCAAAGTTCAGGTGGCCAGTTATTACCAGTGTGGTTAGCTACGTTAAAATATTTCTGTTTGCAAAGTTGGACAATGAAAATCTGCATATATTGCTTCTTGAGGAGAAAGAAGTGTAAACTGCTACTTGGTAATCATCTTGATTCCTCATTAACTAGAACAATACTGAAAAATTAAACTCATTACTCCCTTTCATAAACCAGCAATGAAGTTTTATAGCACTATCTGGAGAAAAGTAAGTGTGTTAGTGGTCATACCAATCCATATTTAAATCAACTTGATACGTGTCAAGATAAGAGTGACTGCTATGTATGAGTGTTATCTAGGTCATGTGACCCAACAAGATGGAAGACTAGACATTTTCTCCAACACTCGTGAATCCTTGGACCTCTCCAGAAATAAAAGATAAGGCATTTGTAATTATCTGTGCAAATTAAGATATGCTAAGAACCCTGATGAAGTAACAGTTTTATGAACTGACAACCAAGAAGGCTAATCCCAATCTCTAATATGCTCATTCAACACTTTCTCCACCAGCTGTATAATGGGTCCCATAGGGTTGTGTTCTGGGATCTCTTCGACATTTTCCTTGATGTTACTGTCATCTTTGCTGGCACAACCTTCACCCTTCCCCTCAGCCATTTACTCTGCTCTCCCCATCATCCTGTGGCAACAAGCAACAAAACTCAACTTTCCCCATCCTTACCTGTGAGGAGGAGACGGAGTACAAGAAAATGGAAGCTCGCCTTCTGTTCTGTAACAACACTCAGCCAGAGAATTAAGGAACAGAGCGAACTAGGGCAGGACACCAGCATGGGGGAAAGGCTCCATCAGGTTGGAAGAAAAGGGGGACTGGCTCCCAGCCGAGGCCATTTCTGTCCTTTGAGAAGACCTGTCTAACAGACTGAGGCTAGTGAAAAGTGAATTCCCTAGTGTGGGAGGAAGCTAAGAAAGCTTTGATGTCTAGTCCTTAGGGGAACTTTCATCAAAGAAGGAGTCAGAGAGTGAAAAGTAGGGAAATATAAGGAAAAAAGACTGAAATTGACAAAGACCTCAGAAGGAAGTAAACTTGGTTAAAACCCTTGAACGTGCATAGATAAGCCAACAGGGACTATATTAATAACAGAGGGGAAGATAGCCTTCAGGACATCTAAAAAAGTCCAAATACTTCTGAATAAATACTTCAAGACAAAGCAAAGGCAGCACCTGGTGAGGCAGAGGACCCTGTGGATTCCCAAGGGAGCATGGACCCACAGCAGTATATTCCCAGATGTTTGAAGAGATAAATAAGAACCATGAAAACAGGATTTATTGGCCTGCACAGTAGAAATAATTTGCAAAAAAGTAAAAACTTGAATAGTGGCAAGTCGTACTACCTACCCCAAAAAAACCCAAGAGAGAGATAACTGATTGGAAATGCAAATACACAGAATTTTAGGACAGTTTGGAAGAATATTCAGTGCTTATGGCAATGCCTGTTTGATAAAAATGACAACCCCATCAAAACAATTTACAGTTATAATGCTATCAGTCTATTAAAGTGATACTTTATGGAACTCAATAAAATAGTGATAAAATTCATTTGAAGAAACAAAAAAATCTAGAATAAAAGTAGTGCTTATTTGATAAAAACTGTTGGGGAAAAAAATGGAAAGCAGTCTGGCAGAAATCAAACTTAGATAACATCTTATGCCACATTTCATGATAAATTCAAAATAAATTTGTGATATTAAAGATTACAACATAAAAATTTTTTTAAAGGAGATTATATATCTTTTACAGCTATGGGTAAGAGATATATTTTTAAGCAAGGGGTAGAGGCAATTGCAAAAGATAAAATAGTTAACTTTGACTACAGAGTTATCTTTGTAACTAAAAAGATATACAAACAAAATTAATACATACAAGATAAATGGTTAAAAAACTCTTTGCATCAAATTTCCCAGATAAGGGTTTGGTATCCAAGATACATAATCATTATATGAGCAGAATCCATTCATTTCCTTAATCAGTAAATAATCAAAGGATATGAACAAACAGTTCTTAAAAGAATTGCCAATTACTAACAACCAGATGGAAGAAGGCTCCAAATCACTAATAATAAGACAAATAAAAATTAGAACAACCCTGAAGTTTCCCCTCATACCTTGCAAATTGGCAGAAATGGCAAAAAAATGTTGGAGGTGCTATTGAGACAATAGGTAAACCAGTGCATTGCTGGTGGAACTGTGAATCAGTAAAACTATTTTGGAAAGCAGTTTGTAATTAAGCAAATAATAATGATTAAAATGACCATACCCTTTGATCCAGAGATTCCACTACTAGGCTTATAATATGAGGACTTGATTGATAAAGAAGTCTTCATATACATCAAAATATAGCAGCACTTTTTGTGATAGCAAAGGATTGAAAACAAAGTCGATGCCCATCGATTGATAAAGCTGTCAAATTATGGTCCGTGAAAAATATTACAACACAGAGAGAGATGAAGAATAATGAAATTAATTTGGAGTTGTCCAGCAAGAAATCATTGCCTTTAGACCCATTACCGTCATGGAATCTTACTATGCTGTGAGAAATGTGTGTGATAAATACAGAGAAACATTGGTGAAGAAGGAAGTCAACAGAGCCAAGAAAACAACAGACACACTGACTACAGCAACGTAAATGGAAAGAAAACCAGAAAATTAAAAGTGACTTTGGCAAAATTACAACCAAGCATGGCCCCAAAGAAGATATCTCCATTCTGCTCTTTTGAGAGCAGCAGTTCCATGGATGTGCTACCTTGTGTATCTTTTCAGACCTTTTCTATGCCATTTATTAGTTTTGCCAGTTTCTCTTCTTTTTTGTTTTTTCTTTAAAAAACATTCGTTATATGAGATGGCTCTTGGAGGGATATCTGGAGAAATTCTGGTGTTGCAAAAATAAAAATAATGATATGACTTATGTTATACTAAAATCTAGAAGAAACATATCAAAGTTAAATATGTGCAAAATATCACTAGACTTTTGCAGGTGTTTTCAAATCATTTCTGAAAATATAATTAATGGATAAAGCATTAAATATGAAGGAACAGTTTAATGGACTTGTATTCTGATTAAAAATTCTACAGTCTTACCTGGAAGTAAAAATTCTGCATTATAACCAAGAAAATGTTATATTAAATAAAATTGTAGGTCCCTGGCTTCAGTTTCTTTTGTTGCTGTTGAATTTTTCCGGCCATCAGCTCAGAGACTGATAGAGGAGAAGGGGGCAGTGGATGCATTGGCAGCAGCATTAGCGCACATCTCAGGGGCCTCCTCTTTCGAACCTCGATCCTTGATCAACTCTGATAAGGTACAAATCCTTGGGGCAGCGATGATGGAGGGCAGCAGATTCTAACTGAACCTCGATAAATGTGCCTTAGTACTGTGATTGTTTAACTCCCTTAATGTGCCATGCTTCCTGTGTCCTGTGTCAGCAAAACATGTTTGTGCTGTTAGGCATTCTCTCTCAAGAAATTTCCTCCTTCAGGAAATGCTGTCATACATCTATCCCAAATCATAATCTTGGGAAGGACCCAAATACAAAAATTCTTTGAAGCAACCTTGACAGATGGCCATCCACTCTCTCCTTAAACATGTTCAGCAGTGGAGAGCGTGGACTTCCCCTCTAGACAGGCCTGTCACTCAGAAGATCTTCCTTTAATGGAGGGGAGATGTGCTTCCCTGAAACTTCCCCACAGTGGTCCTGGTGCTGCCATGCTCCCCTCAGGGAAGCCCCTTGGATTGATCTTGTCTTTTAGCTGTTCTCCTTTTCACCTCAGCCCCTGCAGATAACCACGTCTGTTTCTCCTCTCCCCAAGGTCCCACTGATACCCTGTCATCAAATCTCAATGTTTCTCTGTTCATGGTTGCTTGTAGCCCTCTTCTCTCTGCTCCCACGTTCATGCCTATCCTTCATCCTCCTCTCTGGTGCATCTTCCACTCAGTGACCTAAAGAACAGAACTAAAAATTTCTAAAGTACTCAGTGCTCCCTGTTGCCTAACCTGGCTCCAACCTTCCTTTCCAGCCTCATTAGACTTTTCTCCCATCCTGAATTCTGCTGTCCTGCTGAACTTTCCTGCCTGCTTCACCCATTTAACACTCCTATGCCTCTGGGCCTTTGTACTGGCCGGAGATGCACCTTCACCGCACCTTTGCCTTGTGGGACACCGTGATCGTTTGCCACTTTCTGCATGAAGCTTGTCCTGGCCGTCCTTCCTTCCCTCCCAGCTTACTTTGTATTTTGAATATACTTATTTATATACATATGGGCTGCCCTGCTAGAATGTAAGCTCCATGAGGGCAGGGACGGTTTTATTTTGGTCCTGATATCCTGTTGGTCAGTCATTTTTCAGTCATGTCGGACTCTTCATGACCTCATTTGGGGTTTTCTTGGCAGAGATACTGGAATGGTTTACCATTTCCTTCTCCATCTCATTTTATAGATGAGGAACTGAGGCACACAGGGTTGAGTGACTTGCCCAGCGTCACACAGCTAGTAAGTGTTTGAGGCCAGAGTTGAACTCGGGGAGACTTCTCTTCTTGACTCCAGACCTGGAGCTCTGTGCACTATGGGGCCACCTGGCTCCCCTTTTATCCCTCGTCTCCATCTTCTAATAGGTATTTAGTAGATGCCTGTTGACTCATTGGCTGGTTACCTTTTTGGGATACTAGTTTATCAGTATCTGTCTTAAAATGTAGTACCTGAAATTGAACACAGTGCAGTAGATGTGGTCTGACCACATGGAGAACAAGTAATAGCTGACCTTGTACATAGAGCCTTAAAGGTTACAAAAGTGATTTACATACATTATCTCATTTGCCTCTAACAAATCCTCGAGGCAGATGTAATTATTATCCCCATTTTACTGATGAGGAAGCTGAGGCTTAGAAAAGCAAAGCACATTTACCCATGGTAACACAACCAGAGGGACAGAATCCAAAGCTCTTCTGACTTTTCGACAATACCAAGCCAAGTAGCATATAATTGTGACTTCCATTGACCCTAACCTTTCACTTCTGTTAATGCAACCTAAGATACCTGTCTTTCTCATAGTAGTGATCTTGTCTCAGAAGGATCTTCCTATGAAGTGTTGGAGTTGATTTCATGAACCCAAAACGCACAACTTTGTTTCTCTCTATTAACTTTTGTGTTGTTGGTTTTAGCTCAGGGCCGCAGGCTGAGATCTGAGTAACATTCAATTTATAAGAACTGAGCAGTTTAAAACCTATTCTTTTTCTTTAAATATGCAGTGAACTTCAAAAGCAGAAAGCGACAGTTCTACTACAGCGGTCTTCCTCTTTTCATTTTGTTTTCTGTATTAATGAGACATTTTGGTCATCTGGCCTGTTCATATAAGAAGTCTCTTATATGCAGTATAAACCACCTCTTTTCCAGTTTGTTCCCATTTGAATAATGCCTTACTCTTTTGTGCTTTATAGTGTTCAGAACAGCTTTACGTGCATTACCTCATTTGACCCTCCGCAGTGTGAGGCCAACAAGGGGTGACATCCTCATTCCTTTCCTACTTTTGGTAGTTTGTGGGACCTGTCTGTGGTGACACCATAAGAAGTAGCAGAGCGCTACCAAGAGCTGGGCCTAGAACCTCGTCCTCCACCTCCTGCTGCGCTATTGTCTGTCTGCCACATGAAGAAGCATATACCAGTGTTTTACTGAATATTGATTTTTTGAAATTTCTAACTGCTTCAAAAACTACTAAAATGCTGCAGCAAATGAACAATGCAGATAATATGGCGCTGTTTGTTGATTTATTCAGTAAATGCTGAATCCTCTATTTGAGATATTCTGCCAGATGCTGTGGGGCATATTGAATGACTTTTAGGTGCTCAGTCTTGTTATAGTAATTCTCTATATTTTAAATTATATTAGAAAACAAAAGTTATGTTGCCTAATGGATTTTCTAGCTAATTTACCAAAATGAAAATGCTTGTAATTATGAGTGTTTGCAAGATCTGCATTAGCATGTGATTCATAATGTCTTTGTCTTGCTTCATGCATGTGGTTTTAAAGGCAAAATCTGCTTTCTTTCATTATCCTAAAATCCATACTCCCTGTTGACTGTGATCTTTACTCCTGAAGGGATTTGTGACTATGATTCTGCAAAGTCCAGAAGAGTTACAGGACATCAGCACTGCTAGGAAGGAGCTCAGCAGGAAGCTGAGTAGTGACACCATGTCCCGAATAGTCCGCATGTGCCTCCTAAAAGGGAAAATGGTAGGTGTCACAATTCCTCTACAAAGCTTTGTAACCAAATGAAAACTGTTTAGAAGGTTAGCAGGTTTGGGACTTTGTTTTTTACAGTACAGAAAATATGATTTCTGATTTGCTAGCTTATATCTGATAAAATCTCCATAGAAAGCTAAAAGTCACTCTTGTTGTTTCACCAAATCCAAAATTCCTTAGAAGTAGGCATAATTTCTTAGTCTTTGAAGTAACTTCTGTTAATTCAAGTTGGACTGATGTTTTGGTCTGGCATCCTAACACATAGGCAGTTTTGGAGGAGGGGTAGGTATTTGATTACACTTTGTAACTTTGGGCCTTAGAGACAATGACATAAAACTACCCATTTTTAAAGTTATTATTATACTTGGATGGGGTTTCACTTAACCTTTCTCTTAAAAAAAAATGTAAACTGCTGGGAGATTACCATCAAAGCCTATTTTAGGGAAGATTGCCTCCTAAATATTTCAAACTTAAAGAAAGTTTTACCATTCTCTTTCCAGGGTGTATGCTTCGATATTCCAACAAGTGAGTCAGAACTGATGCAGGTAATCTTTTTTATGCCTACTTTTAGAAGAATATTAAACCAGCTGTTCTGAGTACTATTGTACCGTGAAATTAACTGATTGCTGCAAGTTGTTGCTTGCTTTAAAAAAAAAAAACAAACTTTCCTATATTCTGAACTTAAACACTGAAAAAATAACATTTCCATATACACAGTAAAGCACACAAATAGGATTCTACATGACATCGCAGATCTCCACCTTACACTCCCTGCTCTTCTCTTAAAAGTTTACAACATTCCTAACAACTATAATATAGCATCCCCAAACAAATCCTGGAACAGCAGGGACCAGCAAAAAGATGGGGTGAAACAATCTTTTAGCCCAAGAAACTTAGAAGAAAGGTCTGTCTCACTCCGGTGAAAGGGGAATGCAGTCTAGGACAGGAAGTGTCCCAGCAAGCCCCACTTCAGGAAACCAGTGGGAGATCCTGAGCCATGGAGCAGGCAAATGTCAACTCCAGGAACACCCTCCCGCTCGCTCCCCTGTGCCTCAACCTAGCCAGGGGAAGGACAGACTCCAGCTCCACATGCTTTAGCATAGACCCCAGCAAACAGGTAGGCTCCAACCCTATGGGTGCCTATGCAAACAGGCAGCCATGAGCACCAGCCAACCATGTGCTTCAGCATATCCCTGGGCAAACAGACACCTGCCAGCAGCCAAACCACCACGTGCTTCAGTGTAACCCCAGAAAAATGCAGAAACACCCTGTCACTCTCAGCACACGCCAGACACCAGCGCTAGGACCCCGGCTCATCACCAGGTAAACTGCTAGACCCGCTATGGCCTCTAGCACCACCAGCCACCCTCCTACCCTATTCCTCAGCACAGTACCAGACATGAGCGTCCTTCGTGAGTCTTAGGGCAACATCAGTGTAGTACCAGGTAAACAACCAGGGCCTACAGCACCTGGCACAAGAAGCCTGAGACAGTGCTCCTTCCATCCTGGGTGCAGAGTTCAAATTTAAAAGAGGAAAAAAGCCAAAAATCACTAGCAAAAAACCAACAAGAAAAGAATCTGACCATAGAAAGTTGTTATGGTGACAGGGAAGGTCAAGACACAAACTCAGAAGTGGGTAACAATGACAAAACACCTATGGGCAACATCCCAGAGTTAAAATGGGAAGTGATCTCAAGCCCAGGAGGAACTCATGGAAAAACTCAAAAAGGAGCTTAAAAAGAGAGTAAGAGTGACGCAAGAGAATTATGAAAAAAGAGCCAACAGCTTGGAAAAAGAAAACAACTGCTTAAAAAGTACAGCTGGCCAAATGGAAAAAGAAGTACAAAAGCTAACTGAGGGAAACAACTTTTTAGAATTGGGCAAGTAGAAGCTAATGACTTTGTAAGACATCAAAAATGAATCAGATTCAGAAAAATGAAAAAAAAATTGAGGAGAATGTAAAATACCTCATTGGAAAAACAACTGACCTGGAAAATAGATCTAGGAGAGGCAATGTCAGAATCATTGTACTACCTGGAAGCCATAATCAAAAGGAGGATCTGGACAGGATCTTTCAAGAAGGAAAACTGTCTTGATATCTTGGAACCAGAGGGCAAAATAGACACTGAAAGAATCCACTGATAATCTCAGGAAAGAGATCCCAAAATAAAAACTCCAAGGAACATTATAGCCAAATTATAGAACTACCAGGTAAAGAAAAAAATACTGCAAGTGACTGGAAAGAAACAATTCGAATATTGGGGAGCAACAATCATATTACACAGTATTTAGCAGCTGTAACATGAAAGGATTGGAGGTCAGGGAAATGATATTCAGGAACCACAACCAAGAATCACTTATGAGGCGAAATTAAGCATGATACATCAAGGGAAAAAATGGTCATTCGGTGAAATAGAAGGACTTCAAGCTTTTATAAAGACACAACCAGAATTGAACAAAAAATTTGATCTCCAATATCAAGATCAAAGAGAAGCCTAAAAAGGGGAAAGAAAACATAAGAGTTTCAATGGAGCTGAACTGTTTACGTCACCACATGGGAAGATGATACTCGTAATTCTTCTAGGGGCAGCTAGGTGGCGCAGTGGATAGAACGCTGGCCTTGGAGTGAGGAGGACCTGAGTTCAAATCCAGCTTCAGATACGTGACACTTACTAGCTGTGTGACCCTGGGCAAGTCACTTAATCCCAATTGCCTCCAAAAAAAGCGTTTGGTTTGATATTTGTAAATTTTTTTTTTGGCTTTTTGGTGAGGCAATCATCATGTGTCTGAGACTGGATTTGAACTCGGGTCCTCCTGACTCCAAGGTCAGAGCTCTACCCACTGCGCCACCTACCTGCCCCGATACTCGTAATACTTTAAAAAATTGTACCACTAATAGTACACTAGAAGGAAATTATATATAGACAGAGGGTACTGATATAAGGTGAATTTGAGGGAATGACAAAAATAATTAAGTGATGAGAAAGAGGAGTACATTGGGGGCAGAAGGAAGGGAGAGATAGAATGAGGTAAATTATTTCACATGAAGAAATGTGAAAAACCTATTAAACAGTGGAGGGAAAGATGGTGGGGCAAGGGGTATTGTTTGAACTTTACTCATCAGAATTGGCTCAAAGAGGGAATAATAAACACAGTCAGTTGAATATAGAAATCTATCTTACCCAACAGGAAAGTAGGAAGGGAGGAGATTAAGTAAGGGGAGGGGGTACTGACAGAAGAGAGGGCAGACTTGGGGGAGGTCTTAGAAACAAAGCACTGTTGAGGGAAGAGGTGAAAGGAGAGAGAGAGAGCAAACAGGAGGAAAAGATGGAGGGAAATGCATAGTTAGTAATCATAACTGTGAATGTGAACACGATAAACTCTCCCATAAAACGGAAGCAGATGGCAGAGTGGATCAAAACCAGAATCCTACAGTGTGTTGTTTACAAGAAACACACTTGAAGCAGAGAGACACACCGAGTGAAAGTAAGGGGCTAGAGCAGAATCTGTTATGCTTTGGCTCAAGCAAAAAAGTAGGGGTAGCAATCCAGATCTCAGACGAAGCAAAAATAGACCTCATTAAAAGAGATAAGGAAGGCAACTACATCTTGCTAAAAGATACCATAGACAATGAAGTAATATCAATACTAAACACATGCACCAAGTGGCATGGCATCCATATTCTTAGAGAAGTTAAGTGAGTTACAGGTTCATGACCAAATGAGATAAGAGAGCATTATGAAAATGTAAAATATATAATTTTGACTATATTAAATTTAAAAACTTTTGCACAAACAAAACCAGTGCAACCAATATTAGAAAGAAAGCCAAAAACTGGGAAACAATCTTTACAGCATGTGTCTCTGGAAGAGGCCTCATTTCTCAAATATGTAGAGAACTGAGTCAAATTTATAAGAATACAAGCCCATTCATTCCCCAATTGATAAATGGTCAAAGGATATGAACAGGCAGTTTTCAGATGAAGAAATCAAAGCTATCCATAGGCATATGAAGAAGTAATCTAAATCACTTGATTAGAGAAATGCAAATTAAAACAATTTTGAGGTACCACCTCATACCTATCAGGTTGGCTAATATGACAGAAAAGGAAAATGACAAATATTGGAGAGAGAGAATGTGGGGAAATTGGGACATTAAAATGCACTGTTGGTGGAGTTGTGAACTGATCCAACCATTCTGGAGAGCAATTTGGAACTATGCCCAAAGGGCGACCAGACTGATCCCTTTGATCTAGCAATAGCACTACTGTATGCCAAAGAGATCATAAAAAAGGGGAAAAAGACCCACATGTGCAAAAATGTTTATAGCAGCCCTTTTTGTAGTGGCAAAATATTGGAAATAGAGGGGCTGTCCATCAATAGGGGAATGGGTGAACAAGTTGTGGCATGTGAATGTAATGGAATACTGTTGCGCAGTAAGAAATGATGAACAGGCAGAATAAAGAAAAATCTGGAAAGACTTGTACAAACTGATACAAAGTGAAATGAGCAGAACCAGGAAAACACTGTATGATGATCAATTATGAATGACTCAGCTCTTCTCAGCAACACAGTGATCCAAGATAAATACAAAGGACTCATGAAGGAAAATGTTATCCCCATCCAGATAAAGAAATGATGGACTCTGAAAGGAAATCAAAGCATACTTTTTTCTACTTCATTCTTATTTATGCTTTTTTTTCCTTTTAATCTGTTTCTTTCACAATTGTTACTAATACAGAAATTTGTTTTACATGATAGCAAATGTAAAACCTATATAAAATTATTGTCTATCATTTTAGGAAGAAAGAGGGGGAAGAAGGGAGGGAGAAAAATTTGGAACTCAAAATCTTGTAAAAATGAATGCTAAAAATTGTCTTGACGTAATTGGGCGAAAATACTATTAAAAAATGAAAAAAGTATATAACAAATTCTTCAAGTTACTTTCAAAACCCTCCTGCTTGCTTGTTCTTCCTTCTGAACTTTTTTCTTCTGTGCGTTTAAGAAAGTGTTACGATGGCGCTCTTTTTTTGGGGGGATGGGGGGAAGGCAGCATCACTATCATAACTTGTTTGGAAATGTTGGTCCATTTTCTATTGACAGTGAACCTTCTGTGTACCATTACAAGAACAGTAGATACCCATTATCACACAGTGAGATATGATGGGGCAAATCAAATCCCTTAACTACTTAAGGTGAACACCTCACATAAGTTTGTAAACTTAAGATTCCTTATCTCCTGACTCCAGTGTTACACTGAAAGCTCATTTATTTCTCCTAATCAGGAATGAGTTTTTTCATACCCTTTTTCCCTTGGTAATTTGAACTTTCCCTTTTAGCCATCATATAAAAAACAAAACTATTGGGATGCTAATATTTCTGGAATACATCACAAATTCTATTGATTGATGTAGTGCTCTGATGCTTCATTGTGACATGGAGGTGACCCTGGCTTCTTGAGGGCTAGTCCAACCACACTGGAAGGATTTCCAGGACAGGACAGGTGATGGACTCCTGATCTGAAGCTCAAGCTTGACTTGGTTTTGTGAGGGAGGCATCAGCAGCTCGGCCAAAAGATGATGGATGTATCAGCTGCTGCAGCCTTCCAAACTAAGGGCCGTGAAGGTTCGGATTTGCCCATGTGGAAAAAGTAATGCCACACGGACAGAACTGCAGGCCTTGGAAGTATTGCACACTTCATGGCCTTCTAAAGGGTCTAGCATTGGAGTCCGAAGGCCTGGGCTTGAGCAAATCCTGCCTCACTGTACGAATATAGGCAGGCGGCAGTAATGGTCCTTGTACTGCCTGGAACATCATTGTCAGCATTAGTTAGTACTTTGTGTCTTAAATTCTTGGAGCTTTTCATGGTTTGGTCTCTTGCCTGGTTTTTCTCATTCCAGATGATGTTTTTTCTTATGCTTTAGAGCATAGAAAATTGACATCCTAAATAGTTGGTTTAGACTGGTGGTTCTTAACCTTTTTGGTGTCCATCTAGTAAAGCCTATGGACCCCCTCTTAGAATAATGTTTTTTTTTTGTTTTTTTTTTAATTTTTATTTATTTTTTATTTTTTTATTAATTTATTTTGATTTATTGACAATCACTTCCATAAGCTTTTGAGTTTTAAGTTTTCTTCCCCTCCCTCCTCACCTCCTTCCCCAGGACAGCACGCTATCTGATATAGACTATACATATACATTCCTATTAAACCTATCTTCACAGTAGTGATGTTGTAAGTAAGAATTAGAACCAATAGGAGGAACCACCAGAAAGAGGAAACAAAGTACAACAGAAGAAAAAAAAACAGCAAATAGTATGCTTTCGATCTGCTTTCAAAGTCCATAGTTCTTTCTTTGGATGTGGATAGCATTTTCCATCATGAGGCCTTTGGAGATGAATTAGATCCTTGCATTGCTGAGAAGGGTTAAATCTGTCAAAGTTAGTCATCGAACAACATGGCTGTTGCCATGTACAACGGTCTCCTGGTTCTGCTCACTTCACTCAGCATCTGACCATACAAGTCTTTACAGGTTTTTCTGAAGTCTGCCAGCTCATCATTTCTTACATACTACAACTTGTTCAGCCATTCCCTAATTGATGGGCATCCTCTCAATTTCCAATAGAATAATGTTTTAAAATACGTAAGATAGGTATAGAAATCTATCCTGCCCTACAGGAAAATAGAAGGGGAAGGGGATGGGGGGGGAGTGTGATAGAAGGGAAGGCAGATTGGGGGAAGGGGTATTCAGAAGTCTTGGGTGGGGAGAGGGGAGAGATGGGGAGAAAATGTGGAACTCAAAATCTTGTAGAAGTGAATGTTGAAAACTGAAAATAAAGGGGGAAAAAATCCAAAATGGCTACTAAGATTGAAGAAAAATGTCTGAAACCAACTTTGTATATTGCAGCATTCTGTATTTTAACAATAAATTGAGTATATATGGAAAAAATAAATAAATCAATACATAAAACACAGGATTACAAAGGGAACACAAAACATTCACAAACCTTATGTTACAAACCCCTCTATTAAATAATTCTAAAATTAAAGAGATTCAGAGCCTCTCAAGGGCTGTCACTCATGAGCTTTGTTTCTTATTTTTGGGCTTCTCAGAGACCCTTTTCCACTTCCTGGCTTTTGTCTACATCCTCTTACTTTAGCTAGCTGGATAAATGACTCCTGAATGACATGGGGTGCTGCAGTTTTTTGAAAGGGGTTTCTGCTTACTTCTGGAATCATTGTGTGTAATTTTTATTAATCCCGTAAATTGTCCTCACAGGCAGAGTGGAATGATTCAGACTGGATATTATCAGTGCCAGATGCGTTACCAGAATTAGAAGAATATTATGACGGAAGGAGACCATCCAACACAAGACAGAGAGGTGGCCGGTCAGGTGGCCGCTTTGGAGGAGGACGGTCAGGTGGCCGTTCTGGTGGCCGGCAAGGTGGTGGCCGGTCAGGTGGCCGGCAGGGTGGTGGCCGATCAAGGAGTCGACAAGACAACAGGAGGCGTGGAGGTGGAAATAGATCAAGAAGTCGGGGCAAGAAACGAAGTTCCAACAGTTAATTCTGCCAATATAAGCTAGTTAATTGGGTCAGATCATGTGTATCATTCACCACAAATTGGGTCTTCATAGTTGAGGGATGTATCCGCTGTTTGTAAAAGCACTTGGTCATATTTTTCAAAAATAACATTCCAACCATTCGTGTGAAAATAAATCTACTTATCCAGTTATACCTTTGAATAAAAAGAAACTTTTATTGTCTCTTTTCACTAAGTGTAAAGACTGAGTATTTCCAAAACTTCTCATTCCCTTTGCTTAAATACTTCATGAATCCATGACTTTATTGGTGTGGGTCCTGTCTCTCTACCCACTGTCTTTGTTACCCAGGCTCACAGATTCTCAAGATGAAAAAAAGATCTCCAAAGTCCTTGAGTCCAACCTGTATCTGAACAGAAATCCCCTCTACAAGACCCTGACCACAGATCTTTTAGCCTTTGTTGAAAACCCAGGGACAGAGAACCAGCCCACCCCCTTAGATGGACAGCCTGCCATCTTTTGGACACCTGGAATTGCTAGGGAGAATCTCCCTTTGAGTTTCTGTAGCTAAAAACCAGCCAGGCCTCAGGTGGTAGACATTTCTCTGTCCAGTTCAGGTTGTCAGGCAGTAAACATTGAGTCGGCTGCCAGGCCTGCTCACATCCCTCACCTGTTTGAGTTGGTAGGCCCTGTGAGAGCTTGGGCTTCACTGGCGTAGCCATCAAGAACCCAGGACCACCTTTGGGTGCTGAGGCCCTGAAAGGGCATTTGAGGAAATGTTACCCGAATTTGTACAAAGGCCACGCTCATGTTCCATTGATTCTTTCCAAGGTTTTGTGAAGGTGACAAATGCTTTGTACATTTGGGAGAGAAAATAGGCATCGGAAGAGGCCGTGTAACTGACCTCTCTGTAATAATGGAGAGGGGTAGTGAGTGGTAAGGGAAAAAAACGTTTTAGCATATGGTTCTAGCCATAAAGGGACCAGGGCTTTCGGTATATCTGTGCTGTCACTAACAGGCATTTCTTCCAGGAGGGCAGATGACAACTCATCCATGCAATTCAATAAACTGTATGTCAGACACGTTGCAATTATTATCATTTGATTCTCAAAACAATTCTTTGAGTTAGGTGCTATATTATCCCTATTTTATAGATGAGGAAACAGGTTAAGTGAATTGTCCAGGGTCACTCGGTGTCTGAGGTCATATTTGAACTCAGGTCTTACTGATTCTAAGCCTGGTGTTGTATCTACTGCACCACCTAACTGCAGTACCTGTCCTCAATGAGTTTACAATCAAATGGAAGACAACATAAAAGGAAGCTGGTAGGGGTGGGTGACGCCAGGTGGTCTCCGGCGTAGGGGCCTCATGTTCAGTAGAGTTCCAACCAAGGAGAGCTGCAGGTGGAAATCAGAGAGTTAGCACTGTTCCTTCTCATCTGGTGTGAGTTGTCCACATCCTGAATGGTGAAGGACGCCAACCCTGCATTGCCCAGCTATCCCTCTCTCTTGTAAAATGACCAGCCTACTTCCTTTTAATGCATTCGTCTCTCTCCTGGGCTGTTAGGCTCCTAGGGTATTTGATGTGTTACTTTGAACTTTTCTGTTTGAAACTGGTATGTTGGCAAAACTCCAGGATCATAGTACAGTTGAGTCTCACTCCATAGTCTTCCATGGATTGTTTGATAAGATTCACTATCATTAATGGAAAGATGCCACAGAAGAACATGTCCCATCCAGAACAAGGTGGCCTTCACATAAATACAGTGCACATCATTTTTTTGCCCTGCAGGTGCCACAGGTGAACTGTGAAGGCCTGTTTAGCCATTGTTCCTTCAGCGCCTGCTGTACCCTGTGCAGGGCATTGTGATCGAGTCAAGGGAACAAATGAAGAGATTAGACGGAAGACACTTCTAAGGACCTTAGAGCTCAGTAAGGGAAAGGACAGGGACACAATGACCTGTGCCATGAATTAGAATTGTGGAATATCTGAGCTGTAATTTTCTAGTCTTCAATTCATAGATGTGAAAACTCGCTCAAGAGGGAAATTAATTACTCGTCTAAGGGCAAATAGCCAGTTACCCTTGAACAAGAATGTCATAAAGGTATGAGAGTAAGGGCAAAATACTAAAAAGTATTTGAAGGCTGGGGAGATGGCAGCACCTGATCTGGGCTCTGAAAGATGGAAGGAATTTCCACGAGTCAAATCGAGTGTGGGGAGAGGAGGGAAGGGACAGATTCTCAGGGTAAGCACTAATAGCTCTCGCTTATATAGTGCTTTAAGGATCAGCAACTCACTTTCTTCACTTCAACCTTGTGAGAAGAGCAGTCAAAGTTACTTCACCAATTTTGAAAAGAAACCTACTTTGAGAGGCTAGTGACTCATCCAGAATCACATTTTCTTAGTGAGTGGCTGAGGTAAATTGTGTCACCTCATCTACAGCAAGAGGCTAGGTTCTACCACATGACCTCCAAAGAACTTCTTTTCCAGTTCTAATTGAGGAAGCATTCAGTTAGACTTCAGAAGAAATCACAACTAGACACAGATTTTGGGGAGTCATTTACATAGACATAACAGTTCGTTTTTGTAGTGCAGGGTAGGTACTACACATATCTTACTTTTGCACAGGAGAAATAGACTCTGAATGGTTACATGACTTAGAGTATACCAGGAGGTCTTAACTGGGGGTTCATCTCCCAAAAGGTCCATGAACTTGGATGAGAAAAATATTACCTCTTTCTTTTCACTAGCCTCTAACTGAAATTTAGCATTTCCTTCAATTATTTAAGACTATTATGAGACATCAGTACCAAAACTTAATCTTTTCTCCCCTAAAACCTTGCCCCTCCTACCTTCCCTGTTAGTATAAAGGACAACACCATCCTCCCAGTTCCTCAGGTTCACAACATAGGAGCCATCCAGGATTCTTCACTATCTCTCATCCCCCACATCCAAGATATTATAGCAAGGCCTATTTTGCCTTTGCAACATCTCTTGAATCTGTCCCTTTCTCTCTTCTAACTGCCACCTTTCGTCACTTCACACCTGCACTACTGCAAATAGCTTATGGGTGCGTCTTCCTGACTCAAGTCTCTCCCCACTCCAACACATCTTCTAGTCAGTCACCAAAGTAATTTTCCTAAAAGCACACCCGCTACTCAGTAAACCCCAGTGGCTTCCTATCACCTCCAGGAGCAAATGCAAAATGTTATTGTTGGCATTCAAAGCCCTTCATGATCTAGCCCCCTCTTATTTTTCCAGACACGTATTATTATATTCTTGGCTGACATGTATCCTTGGGTCCAGGGACACTGACCTCCTGTCTGTTCCAGGAATAACAGACTCATCTCTAGGTTCCTGGCATTTTCTTTGCCTGTCCCCCATGCTTAGAATGCTCTCACTCCTCCACTCTGACTGCTGACCTCTGTGGCTTCCTTTAAGTCTCAACTAAAATCCCATCTTCCACAGAAAGCCATCCCCAACCTCTCTTAATTCCAGTGCCTTCCGTCTCTTGGATCCTGTCTGTCCTGTATATAGCTCAATTTGTATATATTTGTTTGCTTGTCTCCCCCTATCAAATTTTAAGCTCCTCGATGGCAGGGACTGTCTTTTGCCTCTTTTTGTATCCCCAGCATTTAGCACAAGCACATAGTGGGCACTTAATAAAAATTGACTGATTGCTTGATAAGAACGGTGGGCCCTTCCTTCCTGACTTTACCAGATTGTCATAGGGGTACCAGACACAAAGAAGATGTGGAATAGATCAATCCCTAAAGTTAGAGCAGGAAGGGAGTTTAGAGATGGTCTAATCTGTTTTATTCAACAACCGTGTAAGTGCCTACTCTTAAAGTTAGCACCCTGGGGCTATGAGAATAATACAAAGTTGTAATCCAGGAGTTTACCTCCACCGGGGGAAAGGCTATTTTGGATAAGAAGTAAAGGAGAACGGGGAGATCTGGAACACTCCAGAAGGGAGACAGAGCTAACAACTGTTTTTTGAGGAACAGTGGTTCAACTTTTACTGATACTTGCAAGAAGATAAAGCCTCTCAAAGGTGGAGGTGGGGATAGAGTACAATAGATGGTGCCCACTTCGGTTGTACCATAAAGCTGGAACATCAGGTCGAAGCTAGATTACAGCATCAGAGAGTAAGACAGAAGGGACTTTCAAAGTCATCTACTGCAATCCACTTGAGGAAACTGAGACTCAGATTGGGTGATGGTTACTAAGTGGTAGGGCCATGATTTGAACCTAGGTCCTCTGACTTTCAAACCAGTGGTCTTCCTACTGGATCATACTGCCTCCCATCAAAATGAAGGCCTGAAATGTCAGGTAAGGAGTTTGTAATTTATCCTAGAGGTAATAGGAGTGGACTTGGGCAGCTAAGGTGATCCAGGGATAGAGTTCTGGGCCTGGAGTCAGGAAGATTCATCTTCCTGAGTTCAAATCTGGCTTACTAAGTAAGCTGTGTGACCCTGGCCAAGTCACATATCCGTTTGCCTCAGTTTCCTAATCTGTAAAATGAGCTGGAAAAGGAAGTGGCAAACCACTCCAGTACCTTTGCCAAGAAAACCCCAAATGGGGTCTGGCAGAGTCTGACCGACTAAACAACAGTAACAGGAAGTCACTAAGGTTTTCGAGTGGTGAAATGACCTCATCCACCCTGTGATTTAGGAGATGATTTTGTCCTTGTGTCAGACAGAAAGGAGGGCGGCAGAGGGGCCGTCGGAGGGTCGCAGCAGCCCCGGAGCGCACGTTTATACCCGGCGTCAAGACATTCAAAGCGTTCCTCTTCAGCCTCGTCATCCCCGCCTGGGCCAGAAAGCTCAGGAGGTTAACCTGGTCATCAGGTACAGGTACGGGGGGGAGGGGCGGGGGGCAGGGTCCTAACCCAGACCTCTAAGGGCTTTCCCCCCAGAACGCGCTGCCGCTGATGGTCTCCGAAGTCTGGGCAGCCCATGATGTCAGGGAGAGTCCCAGGGTGGCCCAGGCTCCCGGCCCCGCCCCCTCCCCGGCTCGCCCGGCCCCGTCCCCTCCCCGGCTTCCCCCGCCCCGCCCCCTCCCCGGCTCGCCCCGCCCCGCCCCCCGCTGTCAGCTCCGGCCCTGGGCGGAGCCTACACGGCTCACCTTTATTTAATACGTCTACGCTTTACACCGTGTTTTCAAGTCATACGACATTTATTAGGCGCCTACTAGCCTCCAGGAAGACCGGAGGGTCGAGGGTGCCGAGGGTCCCTGCAGTAGCCAACGTTGAGCGCGCCCCGTACTCGGATGGAAGGAAGATTCGGACTGGAGAAGGCACTTGACAGCCCCCAGAGCGCATGCGCGAGCGCCTCTCTGACCTCCTCCTCCTCCTCCTCCTCTGGCACTTTGGTTTCTCCCAGCACTTCCGGAGGTTCAGAGGCTTACGTGATCGCCGGGAGTGCACGCCCGCTTCCTGCTTCCGGCCCGTGCGGAAGTGACGTTGTCGGCTCTCTGTTCCCTTTGCACGCGGCTGTCGGTTGCGGAGTGAGCTCGCGGCTAGAGGATTATGCCCGGTAAGCTTCTGTCAGAGGCCGAAGTCGAGTCGGAGGCGCCCATGGAGGCGACGGAGCAGACGCGGAAGCACAAACAAAAGGTGCGGGCGAGGGGGAAGGGCGTTCGGGCTAGGGCGGGGGGCGGGAGGTATTGGGGGGCCTCCCGGCGCCGGCTCCACGTGCTACTCCGGCCGGGCCCGGC
Source organism: Vombatus ursinus (assembly GCF_900497805.2). Lineage (NCBI taxonomy): Eukaryota > Metazoa > Chordata > Mammalia > Diprotodontia > Vombatidae > Vombatus > Vombatus ursinus. The sequence continues at coordinate 5,749,366 of NW_020954625.1, read as the reverse complement.
GCTCAGAGGCTCCTGACGCCTCTGAGCCTCAGTTTACCCAGAGCCACCCAAACCCCTAGCTAGACGGGATCTCCGGCACCCGCCCCCAACTGCATTTTACACGGGAGAACACCGAGGGAGGCGAAGGGGTCCAAGGTCCCCGATCACGGGGTCACCGGTGGACCTGGGGGCCGTGTTCCAATGGAGGAAGCTGTGCCTAAGCGGTCACTCGCATCTGGGGGGGCTGGGGGGTGCTGGGGGTTGTGGGGAGAGTGAGGCTCCCGCGAGCGAAGGTGTGTAAGGCGCCCAGCAGGTGCCGGCTGTTATCTCTGTTGCTGTTAACACCCCCCCCTTCACCCCACCCCAGGCCAGCCTGGCTGGGTCTGGACCCGTCACCCCCACCCCGAATCCCCCTAGTGCGATTCGCACCGGCGCCCTGTATGTGCCTGCACGTGCTCCGGCTGCCCGGGGGGTGTCCCACGTCATCGTGCCGGCTTGTAGCCGCTGCCCAATGGGAGGCCGTCCTGGGGCCTGGGGAGGGGCTGGGGGGAGACGGGCTCCCCTCTGCTGCCCCACAGAGCGAGCATGAGCCTAGCAGCCCGGGAGCATCTATTAAGGATTTATCTGTGTCGGGCAAAGGGGAAAAGACTGACTGGTAGAGCGCTTATTAGTCACTTGCTGTGTGCTTAATAACTTTACTAGCATCTGGGGATACAAAGAAAAAGCAAAAATAGGCCTAATTATCAAGACTGAGCACTTATCAATCGCTTCTTATGCTCCAGGCATTGTACTATGTCCTGGGGATACAAATATGGGAAAATAAAAAGGTCACTTCAAAGATTTTAATTGTAATGGGGAAGACCACAGATAAAGGGAAGCTGGGACCTTTGTTTAGGAACAACTGGATTTTCCTTAGAAGGTGAGTTAAGTAAGCACATTGTGTTATACCCATTTAAAACAATGCATGACTCCTTTGGCCTGCAGATAAATGGTACAAGATCAGGATTATTTCATAAATAATTGTCCATTTCTTACTGTAAAATTTTAACTTTTGTGAAATAATGTACCTTTAAAATAATGTTTCTAGTTACATGTGATTAGGGCACCTTGGCCTATTGGCATTCCGAGAACAGTGACCAATAATAGCATGAGCTGGAGATAGAGTATGTTGCAGGAAGATACATATCTACAATAAGACTGTTAGAAATTTAGGACCAGTGTTTGATCTATTTTTCTACATAGATTATGAATTGGAAAGGATTAGGAAAGTTTGATTACTACTTATAACTTGGAATTCTGTGGTTTTGCTCTAGTCAGTAGTACAGAGGATTTTTCTGTACATCACCTGGTTTATCCCTCAGGTATCCAGGTAAAGTAGGTGAGGGGGTAGATATTATATACCGTTTTTTTGGTATAAAACAATGTTGTGGCATCAAATTGTCACAACTGAAACAATCTGTCAAGATCAGTTACCAGTGTCAGTGACTTTTCTTCCTACCAAACGCAGCATTTGTGGTGTGTCTTTGAGCAGCCAAGTTCCCTGTCCTCTGGGGCATTATCGCCTGTTAGCTTAAACAGATCTCTGGGACAAACTTGATTTACTTCCACTATTGATTGAAATACAATCTCCATTGCAACAAAATGGTAGAAGAATGGGATTGATGGATGTAATTTCATTTCCCAGCACTCTCCTGGATTGAGGGTGGTAAAGAGTAGTGAAATACCCCTCAAAAGAGTAGCTGGAGAAAGGCTGGGCAACTAGATGGTGTAGTGGATAGAGTAGTTAGACCAGGAGTCAGGAAGACCTAAGTTCAAATCTGGCCTCAGACACTTATTAGCTGTGTGACCCTAGGTAAGTCATTTGACCGTGTTTGCCTCAGTTTCCTCATCTGTAAAATAAGCTGGAGAAGGAAATGCCAAACTACTCCAGCGTCTCTGCCAAGAGAACCCCAAATGGAGTCACAGAGGGTCAGACCACTGAAATGATCAAAGAGCAAAAAAGAATTATTCAAGGAGGGGGAGGGCAGCATAGTTCATTGGGGATGTCCCTGAACTTGGAGTTGGGTACTGGGTGCATGACTTTAAATTCTGTGACCTTGGGGAAGTGACTTAACTTCTCCCATCTTTGATTTGCTCATTTGTAAAATTTGAGAGCTGAGATGGATCCAGATCTAGCATCTTTTCCAGTTCTAAACCTAGAATTCTAACTAGATGGCCAGGTGCCATTAATTTTCTTTGCTTTGTTTAGTAGTTGTGAATAAAGGAGACATTTGTTAGTTAAGAAAATAAGTAGGTTTTGGGCTTAATGTGTGTCTCTTTTGTGTATTTATCTTTGAATTTTGCAGAAAGATAAAAAAGAGAAATCAAAAAATGAGAAGCCAGAAAAAAAGGGCAAGGTAGAGACTGAGGAACTTGATTCCCCTAAGCCCAAGAAGGTAAAAAGGGAGGAGCTTCCAGAAGAAGTCATTTCTCCAAAGCCCAAAAAGGCCAAGAAGAAAGAACAGCCCCCAGAAGATGAGGAAGACTCTTCCCCTAAATCCAAAAAGGCCAAAAAGAGCAAGGAGGGGTCTGGGGAGGAGCCCAGGAGGCTGAAAGAGAAGGAGGATGCCTCTAGCAATGACATCTGCTCTAAGGCAAAAAAGAGCAAAGAGAAAGAAGAGCTTTCTGAGAAACCGAAGAAGGCCAAGAAGAAGGAGGGAGAAGTAAATGGAGACACAGGAGAGGAAAGGCCAAAGTCACAGAGGGCATCTGTGACTAATGGACTGCCCCACTCCAAGCATGCGTCTGATTCTGATTCTGAGGAGTCATCCAGTGAGGAAAGTGACAGCGAGGCTGAGCAGGTAAGGAGGCATTTTCACCAGGCAGGAGAGTGGTGGGTTGTTGGTTTGTTTGATTTTTTAATTGTTGGTTCTGGTTAATAGATTTTTACTCCAGATGTGGTCTGAACGGAGGAGAGGCCATGGAGCCCAAGACCCCTTATTCTGGATATTATAGTATATGCTACTGCAACCTAAGATGAAGCTCTTCCTGCCCTCCCTCTCTGCCCCCTTGACAACCCTAGGTTGTTAATTGTAAGTGGAAGGGAGCTGTTCCAAATGTGAACTAATCCCACCATCTCTCTGTGAGTGTGCTGGGTTTTGTTGTCTCAAAGCCACAAGTCTCTTAAGGTGGAGTGGTTTTAAATGGAAGAGAAAAAATTTCTTGCTGGATTTGATAGCTCTTAACATGGAAGGAACAGCAGGGCTGTCATAGGTGGTATGCCCTCAGCCATAAGTTTAGGGGGAAGACAGTTACAGCAAGTGGACTTTGTGAGCAGGAAAGCCCTTCTAGGTGCAGTGACAGAGCTGAGAGTCAGGGCCAGCCCAGGCCTGGGGGTCTCCGCACTTTGCCCTGCTCCCCTATTGGTGTAGCCTGGCACCTTGGCCTGAGCTCTTCTTGGGGAGAACAGCAGCTGTAAGAGAAGGGGATGAGTAGATGTTTTTGTGGCTTAGTTACGAATTTTTGGTCTCTGCTTTAAGATTGAATTAATTTATATGCTTAATATGTATTCATTTAGGAAAATGATCTTCATAAAAGAGTAGAAAGCCATGCTCTTAGTTCTAAGGGATTAAAATCCCATTTGCAAACTGGACTGACAAAACAGTTTAAAGGAGAAGATGATGAAGAAGAAGAAGATGATGATGATGATGATGATGAAGAAGAATTGGAGAAACCCAAAAAAGGTGAAAAGAAGGAAAATGAGAAAGATTCAAAATCTGAAGACACTGAGGTACGTCTAGACTGGCTATTCTGTGGACTTGCTACATTTCAGGCATTTTCTAGGAATAGAATTTAAATGTAAAGAATTAATCCCTGAATTTCTGATTCATGTTCCCTCCTCTCCCCCAAATCTTGTACCCTAGTGCAGCCTTCATTGTCCTAGAGGTGGGGTTCTTAATCTTGACTCTGTGAAGTTGCGTGGAGAAAAATACAACATCTTTGTTTTCGTTAACCTTTAACTGAAGTTGGCTTTTTCCTTCAGTTACTTAGAGAACATTTTGTGGAGAAGTCCATTGGCTTCACCAGCTGTCCAGTGGGGCCATGTCACAAAACAGGTTATGGAAGAACCCTAGATGGTGCTGCAGTCAGTTGTTAAGATTTGATTAGGTCTTTAGGTGACTATCCTATACTTCTATTTTGGTCAGGTCCTTGAATCTTTTTATGCCTTGGTGAATCTGACTGCAGAGGCATTACCTTTAGAGGAAACATCTGGAAAGTAGAAGGATGCCAAACATTGGTTTTTGAGAAAGTGATTTTGGAACAGCTTCAATTGCTAGTTATTTGAGTTGGTGCAAATTTGGCATTGTATGATCGAGTCACTCCAACACTCCAGGGGCTGGTTATTGCTTCTGGGATCAAATTCAGACTCCTCTGATGGTGATTCCCAGCTGTCTTCCCATGGACTTGTTGAGCTACACATTATTCTGCTTTCTGTCCTCAGTCTAGTCAGACTGGCCTGCCAGGGTCCCTCGTCTACGACATGCATCTTGCTTTCTAAGTGTTTTGGTGCAAGTTGCCTCCCCATGCCTGCAGGCCCCCCCCCCCGCCCCAACCTCTGCCATGAGGGACCCCTGAGCTCTTTAACCACTGAGCTCAAGCTCCAGTTTTGCTGACCCCTCCTGGGTCTTCCCCCAGATTATCTTGTGTTGGTGTGGGGGGGGGTGTGTGTGTGTGTGACTATCTCCCCAGATAGAATAGAAATTTCCTGAGGTCAGAGATTGTTTCACTTGGGTCTTTGATTGATACTTCTGCCTTGAGGTAAGCAAAAATATCAAGACTTGTCTCTTGGAAACCGGTTCTGAATTGCTTTTTTAAAAACATCTTTATGGGCGATTTTCAAAGTCCAAATAGCTCATATAAATTTTCTAGTGAGTTCTTTCCTTTTTTTTTTTTGTCTATTCTGCCCATGTTAAAGGTAAATTGACTTACAGTTTGCTAAATAACAATCTTTGAAGTGTATTTCTGCAAATGGTTGGTTTTGAATAGTCCATAATGGTTCTCATTTGAGTAGGACTGTCCTTTAATAATAATGTTTTGGGGGTCTTAGTATATCCATTGTATTAAATTAATCCACAGGTATTTGCCATGTGCCAGGCCCTGGGGGTATGGAGACAAAACAGTCCTTGTCCTCAAAGAGCTTGTTTCTATTATGTGTGTCATGCTCTATAAATGTCTGGTTTTTCTTTTGTAAAGAGGATGCACAATTTTTCCCCCTTTAGACAGTAAAGCAAAGTCTGTATATCTCCTGGCCTAAATGGAGTCTGTCTTAAAGAAATTCTCTTTTTCAGCTTTGTTTCTTGGGCAGGGACTAAGTTACTGGTATAGGAAGCCATTGGTTTCATTTTTTCCTGCTTCTGAAGTGCTTTTTAATTTAATAGGAGTTATCTGCAGAGCAGAAAGAAGGAGCTTTCTCTAATTTTCCGATCTCTGAAGAGACTATTCAACTCCTCAAAGGTAATTTTATTAGCACTAAATTAGTATCTTATTGGGAAGGAGATTATCTTCATTGATGAGGTGCTGTAGTAAGAATCGGGTAGGGTAAGGCCCCTTAAGATTCCAGGTATTCTAATAAAGGATGTGAGAATTTTTTGGTATCTTTTATTTGGGAGAATCTGTTTCAACAGTCCTCAGGCAGTAGAAAATGTCAGATCTACTGGAGGCATAAGTTACCGTGGCCAATTCCCTTACCCTCCCCAGGCCTTAGTTCTCCTCGTCAGTAAGATGAGAGCTTGGACTAGGTGACTTCTGAGGGGCCTTGCAGCCCTAAATCTGGGGTCCTCCTAAAACAGCTGTGAAGTCCCTCCTGCACCCACAGACCTGGGGAGTGGGAGAAACAAGTTAATGCATTTGTTGCTGGTAGAATTGCAACATTATCAAAGGTCTTTGGAGAGCAGTCTAGCAACAGGCAATAAAAGTTACCAAGTTAAGTCAGCCAGCCTCTGTGTGCCAGGCCCTGTGCTAAGCCCTGGATAGACAAATCCATGCAGACACAGTTTCTTTTCTCAGGAGCAGAAGTCTGAAAGGGAGATCGGACATAAAAGGGAGCAGGAAACCTGGGGCGGGGGTGGTAGAGGAAGAAATAGCCTCATCGTTTGCTTCGGGAATTCTACCTTGTGCATGTCATTTTATTACAAAGGAAAAATTCCCCAGAAACCCTGGAAGGGCCCCACCCCCCCACCCGGAGCAGAGTTCACACTCACTCTGGACATGAAAGAGGAAAAGGCCATGAGAATATCTCAGGCCAGCAGGATCCTACGGGGAACCAGAGGGAGTGAGGGAGGGTCTGCAGAGTTGGGGCACGTGCAGCTCTCGAACAAGGCTTCATCTCATTGGTTTGGATATCTCCAGTGGTGCGGATTGTCCCTCATTCATACCTGCCCAACTGTCCTGAGTCCACCAGCTGTTGTTAGAAAGCAGGTTTCCTTGTTGGGGGTTTTAATATTAAGCTTGTAATGATTTTGAAAGAGAGACTGGCATGATTGTCATTGACCAGAAGTATAGGTGGTGTGCTGAAGGATGACCTTAAGGTGCAGGTCCTGGTAGGCTGCTCTGTTGCATTGCATTGTCATTTTAAAATGAATTGGATTCTTTTCCCAGCCCGTGGGGTGACCTACCTGTTTCCTATACAAGCGAAGACATTTCATCATGTATCTAGTGGGAAGGATTTGATAGCCCAAGCCCGGACGGGGACGGGAAAGACGTTCTCCTTTGCCATCCCCTTAATTGAAAAACTTCAGGGAGACTCTCAGTCTCGAGGAAGAGGCCGTGCACCAAAGGTAAATGAAGTGCAGCCGCCTGAAGAAGCTTGCTTCCTGGCCACACCCTTGTCCTGGGCAGTTTTCAGTTGTTGCTAATGGGAACCCTCTTGAAAATCCCCTCTTCTTTGCAGTGAATGCTCAAAAAACAGATGAACGGTGGATAGAGCACTGGCCCTGGAGTCAGGAGGACCTGAGTTCAAATCTGGCCTCAGACACGTAACACTCACTAGCTGTGTTACTCTGGGCAAATCACTTAGCCCCAATTGCCTCACATTAAAAAAAAAAAAAAAAAAAGATCGTGAAGATTTTGAAGGAGGACGACCCCCGCAAGGTCCTCAGGCATAAGCCGGTCACTGCTCTTTGGGGAGGGAGCCTGAGCCTCCATATGACTGCCTGGCACCTCACACCTGGAGGTGTAGCTGCTTGTTTGCTTCAAGGACCTGGGGCCACATTGACAAGTGGGGCTGGCAGAGACGGAGAAAAAGAGCATGGCTGGAGGGACCAGAGGAGGGGGTAGGAGAGCTGCCAATGGGCAGGAAGTCACACCAAGGGCTCCAGCAGGGGCCTGACATCCCACAATTCTTGCCTTGAGTCACTGCACTGATTTCTTAGCAGCTTGGTGGCTCAGCTCTGACCCAAGGGTCTGGCAGACCTGAGTTCAAACCAGCCTCAGATACTTAGTAGCTGTGTGACCCTGTGCAAGTCACTGAATCACTGTTTGCCTCAGTCTCCTCATCTGTAAAATGGGGATAATAACAGAGTTGATGTGATGGTCACATGAGAGAATATTTGTAAAGTGCTCAACACTATAGCTGGCACATTGGCTTATTTCCTCCCCCTTCTTTTCCCTTCCTCAGTATCGTGGCAGCCCCACTCCCCCTGACCTCTGTCGGTGGGGAGAGGGTGAACCTTACTGCCATAGAAGAGAGAGCTGTGATTTAGCTCACTGGGGCCTGTTGAGGTTAGGGTTTATTGGGCACAGTTGTCATGATTAGGCTCAGAACTGAACTTTCTTTCCTAGATACTGGTCCTGGCCCCGACACGGGAACTGTCAATCCAAGTCAGCAAAGACTTCAGCGATATCACCAAGAAATTGACAGTAGCTTGTTTCTATGGTGGAACGCCCTATAACGGCCAGAGTGCGTACAAACGGGTGGAGGTGGGGTGGGCGTCCTGGGGTCCTGCGGTGCTGGGGAAGGGCCCCAATAACAATGCCCTCCTGGTTGTTACTTGACAGTTGATCTCATTCGGAGAGGAATCGATATCTTGGTGGGCACCCCAGGGCGCATCAAAGACCATCTGCAGAATGGCCGGCTCGACCTCACCAAGGTGCAGCACGTTGTGCTGGACGAAGTGGACCAGATGCTGGACATGGGCTTTGCTGAGCAGGTGGAAGATATTTTAACTGTGGCATATAAGAAAGGTAAGGGCTAGTAGATTGAAGGCACTGTTGTAATGGGGAAAGTCCGACAGAGCCTGGAGTGGTACTAGAAGGTAGCCCAGAAATCGGGTCAGGGCAGGAAAGTGGTCCACCTTTCCCTAAAATGAGGTTTCCTGTCAGCCCCAAAGGTGTGCTTTTTTATTATTTTGGGGATATGACCTGAAGCATAAATGGTGGGTGCCCACGCTCCTTGTTTGTGGGGTGTCCTGGTGTGGGGTCTTCGAGCCCTTTGGATGGGTGGAGGGGACTACCTTCTCTCTCAGAGCCTCATTTCCCTAATATTTAAAAAAGAAAAGATTGGACTGGATCATTTCTGAGGCATCTTCTCTTTCGTTCACTTAACCTGAGTAGCCACAAGCGCACCCGTAGTCTGTGTTAGGGGTCACCTGCCTACTGCCCGTCTTACTGTGCTGGGTTAGAGTTCTCTGTCAGGCCCTCCTCACTTAGTGCTGAAGCCTCGCGCAGGCCTTTAAGGAAAGCAAGGGTCCAAGTTCACCATGGAATCACTTGGGATTTTTACCTTCCCCAGTCTCATAGAGTAATGTGAATTTTTTTGTTTTTTTAAGATTCAGAAGACAACCCCCAGACGTTGCTTTTCTCTGCGACTTGTCCTCACTGGGTGTACGATGTTGCTAAGAAATACATGAAGTCTACTTATGAGCAAGTCGACCTAATTGGGAAGAAGACGCAGAAGGCCGCCGTGACCGTGGAGGTGAGAAGTTGGGGACCGATTCTCCTTGCCTTGTTGGTATTAGAAAGGACATGGACGGACTTTGGACAAGGCTGCATACAAAACCTACCTTGAAAGGTCTTCATTTGTTTGTGTTCCAGAGCCTAACGGCCATTGAAGTTCTTAGCGTTTGATTTAAATTTCAGAATCTTCATTGCAAGGCTTTCTGGGACTTCTCTGCTACACGAGGTTCTCCCTTGACTTGGTTATGCATTGTGCCCATTACCTAGTGGCTCTTAGAGGCAACTAGAAATCAGTAGCCTCTTGGAGTACATTCTTACTTGGAGATTGGAGATACAGGCTCTTGTCACAAATGGGGGGAGAAGAGACCAGAAAGGATGGTCAGGCGAACTCCAGGGGAGTTGTGGATATGATGGTGCTTCCATCTGTATTTAGCACTGACTTAGAGGGGCCCGGGATCTTTCGGGGCAAGGGGTGTAAGTGTTCTAGGGACATCTGCATTGTCCTGACTGATAGTTCAGATGAACAAATGGCTTTATAGCATCTCGACTGGTTCCCACAATGACCCTGGGAGGTAGGAGCTAAGGGCTGTAGGCATTATAATCCACTTTGCAGATGAGGAAACTGAGGCTCAGAGCCAAGTGAGTTGCCTGTAGTCACCCAGCTAGGGAAGGTCAGAGACAGGATTTGAACCAAGTCAGCATCAGCATTTGCATGGTATCGTGAGGGGTAAGTGGAGGTAGCCTGTATATGAATGCTGTCTTAAGGTTTAAAGAGAGAGACAGAAGATAAAAATGAGAGAAAATTAAACTAGGCCTCACTCAGCAGAAGCTCGGACAGAGCATGTCATCATCACTTTGCTTTGCCCAGATCAGCCTGTTTTGCCCTGATGCTCTAAATCTAGATGATGCTGACTCCCCCTCCTAGGGGAGGCCTCTTCAGGTGTCAGCCACACCACCTGCTGCCCATCTCCCCACAACCCTGCATGTTTCGTCATCTAGCCTGCCACCAGAAGGGGCTCGTGGGGCCTGCCCTCTGCAGTCAGGGAGCTCCTGGGGCTTCAGGCTGCCTCTTGTCTTGTTGCCCACCCACCCATTTCTTTGGTAGCGGCAGTGTGTGGGAAGCTTAGATGTTTTAACCCAGAGGCTGGAAACGTGGTTTTTTTTTTTCATTGGATAACTGCATTGCAGTCATTGGTTTCCTTTGTGGTTTTTCTGAAGGGGGTCTGCAGGCTTCACCAGACTGCCACAGGGGTCTAGGGCACAGATAGGCCTAAGAATGCTGGCTCCACCTGCTACCTTCTACCCTCACATTTCCTTAGTTGGGTCCTATAATATTGGTTCAGCACAAAGATTATTTTTCCTTCTTCAAGAACTGAGAGTAGCAATCTACCAGTCATCCAGTTATTCACTTCGCATTTTATCAGGCACCTGCTGTATGCCAGGGGCCACACTAAATGTGGGGGATTCAAAGAGTGACATACAACAATCAGTCCCCTGCCCTGGTGCTCACAATCTAATGAATGTCAAGTCACTCAACTACCTGTGACTAGTGGCTGGCCTCTGGATCCCCTCAGACAAGGTACTGATCGCCTTTTTCTTCTTCTCAAAGCATCTGGCCATCAATTGCCACTGGTCTCAGAGGGCAGCAGTCATCGGCGATGTCATCCAGGTCTACAGTGGCAGTCATGGACGAACCATTATCTTCTGTGAGACAAAGAAGGAGGCTCAGGAGCTCTCCCTGAACGAATCGATAAAGCAGGTAGGAATCGATCCACAGCCTGGGAAGTGGAGAGGAGTTTCCATTGCCACCCAAGAAATGACTGAGGAGGAATAAGCTACCACAGAAGCTTCCCTTTGGGGGCCTCCGGGATTGGGCTGGTTTGTCTCCATCCCCAGCGGCCAACATGGCGCATGTAGGAAATGTGAGGACACTCCCAACTCAGGGTAGACACTGTTCTTCATGGGATCACGTGTCAGAGATAGAGGGGGCCTACAGCAGGATCAGAGCCACAGAACGTGGATCCTCCTCTCCTGATTTCCAGGCCGTAGGCTCTTTCCATTCCACCTCGGCTGGTTTGCTTGTCTCCTTGCCATTGTGTCCTGTTTGAGTGTGTGAGTACAAGTGGCCATTGGGTAATGGATGTGCCAGGTAATTTACACACATTTTTCTCTTTGTAGTTTTCAGACAGAAATTGGGACGGGCCCAGCTAGTTTGGGGGCTCCATGTAAAAAAATCAGCTCTTTAAAACAATTTAGCAATTCAAATCCTTTGGTTCCTTACTCAGACTGAGTTTGTTGCTTTCTCAGGACGCTCAGTCGTTGCATGGAGATATTCCACAGAAACAAAGGGAAATCACCCTTCAGGGTTTCCGGAATGGTAAATTTGGTGTCCTGGTGGCGACCAATGTGGCAGCTCGGGGTTTGGACATCCCCGAGGTTGACCTGGTTATACAGAGTTCTCCTCCAAAGGTAAAGGCTGTACTGCCTTCTTCCTTCTTTCTGCTCTGGCTAATTGTAAAGTAGAGACTTTCAGGCTTTGCTTTTCTGAACTTGACAAACGCCAACAAGCATGAACATTCCTGTGCACATAGAGATAGAGGAATGAATATGAAACGAATCATGGGCAATAAGTAGATCATGAAGTCACCAGGCTAGTGTGTCTCCCCTCTGAACTTCCTTTGGTCGTTATTTTGCAGACTTGGTTGATCTTTTTTCTTTCTTCACTAGTTCTGCCCCCTTCCTCCTCCCAAAAAAGACTGCCTTGTAGCACGCAAGCACAGTTAAGTAAAACAGATCCGTGCATTGGTCATGTCCCCACATGCCTGTGTCATTCTGCACCTCCAGGCCATCTCTCTCGTAGGAGGTGGGGAGAAGCTGGCCTTGTTGGTCCGCTGCAGTCAGGGGGGTCATTTTGATGATCAGAGGTGTTAACAGTGGTGGCGCCATTGTGCATCAAGTCATGCTGGTTTTTCCAGGTTTGTCAGGCTCTTCCCCATTCTTCATTGCTTACCATGTAATAACATTCCATTTGTTTAGCCATTCCCCACATGATGAGCATATTTTTAGTTTCCATTCTTTGCTGCCATGAGATTTTTTGTATACATAAGGCCTTTATTTCCTTTGATCTCTTTTGGGGCATATGCCTAGCAGCAGTAAGGCTGGGACAAGGGAGTATACACAGTCACAGTTTGGTGACTTTTCTGGGGCATTTCCAGATTGTTTTCCAGAATAGATGGACCCATTCACAGCCTCACAAACAGCATTAATTTGCTGATCTTCCACAGCACTGCCAATAGTGGTTCTTTTTCTTTTTTTTTTTTAATCTTTGCCAATCTGATAGTTGTGGAGTAAAAACTCAGTTTTAATTTGGAATTTTCCTAGTTATTAGTGGTTGTTGAGATTTTTTCCATATTGCTGTTGATAGCTAGTTTTTCTTTTTAGAACTACTTGTTCATGTTCTTTGTCCAGTCACCCTCTGGGAAATAAAACTCTAATTGTCATGTGGGGTGCTACCAGTGGGACACCTGGTCTTTTTTAATCTGTTCCCTGTGTGCCATGGAAATGAGACCTCTGTTAGAGAAAATTGTTGCAAAGGTTTTCCTTGTTAATTGTTTCCTTCTCATTTTAACTGCATTGATTTTGTTCGTAAAAACTGTTCAATTTCATAAAATCAGAATTGTCCGTTTTTATGTTCTGTAGTCCTCTAATGATTCCTCGTTTGTTCAAGAATGTTCCCCCATCCCTCCTTGTGAAAGGATGCTCCTCGTTGTTCATCATGTGACCTTTTTATGTCTTGGTCATGTTTCTCTTTGATATGTGGTATAAGATCCTGGTCTAAACCTAGTCTCACTAAGACTGATTTCTAGTTCTACCAGTCAGTTTTGCAAAATAGTGAGTGCTTGTCCCTTGAGAATTGGGTTCTGCCTTGGTTAATTTTTTAAAAGCACAGTGCACAAATCCTTGTAAATCCAGAGGTTTACTTTGCTGTGATATTAACACTATGAATGAATAAATCCATAGCCTTAAAATAATCACGTAGAAGTTCTTTTGATTTATAGCTCAAAGAAATGTTTGCTTTTATTTTTGCCATTAAAACTCTCAAGTGACTAAGGGTTTTTGTAAAACAGTTTGCTCATTTGTGCTGTTGGGATCACCTGATTAAGATGCCAGTTTCTCTTCATCCGCTGGTTCTCTGTGAGCTGTTGCTTGGAGATTTTCCCCTTTTTTCCAAATGTCAATTCTCCATTTTATTGCCCTAGGATGTAGAGTCCTACATTCATCGTTCAGGACGGACGGGTCGAGCTGGACGGACCGGGATCTGCATTTGCTTTTATCAGAAGAAGGAGCAGCACCAGCTAGGGCAGGTGGAGCGGCAGGCGGTGAGTGCACGTGTCTTCACGTCGGGCTACTGGGCATTACAGCAGCTCCAGGGGCAGGAGCCCTGCCTTGTTTTACAGGGCCCAGCCCCCGGCAGAGTCACTGAAAGCTGGTGGTTACGTGAGTGAATGCTGATTGTTTTGTGTCCTCCTGCGATCTGGAGTCAGGCAGAAGAACCTTTGTTGTTCATTTTGCCAGTCGTTTGGGCGTTCAGTTCACAGCTACAAAGTGGCTGTCTTTGAGCTGGGAAGCTGTTTTCTGGGGTGGGCCCAGCTTAACATTTGCCTGTGTTCAGAGTCGTACATCTCGTGGGAAGCAGTGGAGACAGGGCCGTTCCATTGCAGCCGGGCCCCGCTGGGTGTTTCCACGATCGAGAGAAAGCTAATACTGTCTGTTCTGATCCGATGTCTTGTAGGGGATCACTTTCAAACGTGTGGGTGTTCCCAGTGCTTCTGAAATAATTAAAGCCTCCAGCAAAGATGCCATCCGGTATGTACGGGCCTGGGGGTGTTTGCTGTCACAGGGATCACAGTCGTTACTTGGTTGCCTGGGGGGTTTTTTGCCCCCAGTATTCTTTGGTATAAGAGAGGCTTCAGTGTTGGGGAATTTGGGGAAATGAGTCTGATGTTTTTACAAAGGCATAAATAAAAGTCATTAGCTGGAGGAGAGATCAAAGGATCTTGAAGGCAAGAGTTTAGACGGATTATCACCTAAGATGGGTCCCATTCTGCTGGTAGAGAGTTAGGCCACCCCAGGAATTGGCTGCCTTATGTAGGTGTCCTGTGAAGTCTCACCTTGTGAGGAGGTACACAGTAGCTACCTCAGGTCCTTGGTCATTTGGCAAGCAAAGTCTGGCTGAGCCCTTAAGCCGGGAAAAACAGTGACACTAGTGACAGTCGGAGATAGGAGTCCCCCTTGCCATCTGTATTTTTCTGTATGTCTCTATGGCCTTCTCCTGCCTTGCCAGGAGGCAGTTACCAAAAATATCAACCTACCATTTTGCTGTTACATTATTTCAGTTTTGAGTTCCATGTTGAAATCCAGATAGCTCATGGAAGGTTCTTTTGTTAGATTAGTGTCTTTAATGGTCACTTAACAATTGCTTCATAGTTTAGCAGGGATTCTGTAATGACAGACAGAGAGATGGGGGTGGGGCTCAGTTGGGATTGGGAACATTCTCGAAGGGCAGGAAAGAAGAGAGCCGTGAATAACGATGTAGGAGAGGCCCGTGACAGACCGGGCTCCTCCATGTGAACCCCTCACCTGAGCAGATTCCTGAGGCCTCTTCTGTGTGAGATGCTCTATGGATGGATGTATTTATGAACAGCCAGGACCACACAGCCTGCCAGGTGTAGCACTGTCCCTAAGGATTCAGTGGCCTCAAGTTAAAGTCTGCGTTTAGCCTGGACATACCACAGTTGTGTGGGCATCTGGCCACTCTGGGGTTAGAAAGTGGGATTGCTTTAGCTTCAAGTGTTCCCTAGAGGCTGTGTAGTGGGGTAGGGCAAAGAGCTAGCATGGAAAGTCAGGAGAGGACACCCTCCCCAAAACAAACAAACAAACAGGAATTACTAGTTGTGTGACCGTGGGCTGAGAGTCACTTACCACTGAGGCTGTCAGTTGCCTTATCTCTCAAATGGGGACAAGAATAATCGCAGCTCAGTCGTAACATTATAGTTGGGCCCAGAGGAGGTGACGTGTATAAAGCACATTGTAGGTGTCACAGTACAAGATAAATGCCAGCTGTTTATGATTCTAGATCTTAGCCTTAAAATCTTTCTTGAGGTGCTGAACATCTAGGGTCTTTCCTCAAAATAATGTGCCCTTGGTGACTTTCTAGGTTTCTGGATTCGGTGCCCCCTGCAGCCATTAACAACTTCAGACAGACAGCTCAGAAGCTGATTGACGAGAAGGGGGCCGTGGAAGCCTTGGCTGCTGCGTTAGCCCATATCTCGGGGGCGACCGCCGTCGAGCAGCGTTCCTTGATCAACTCTGACGTGGTGAGCCGCCCGCAGCCAAGGCCTTCATCTGGGGGTGGGGGCCTGGTGCCGGTCCGTAGTCTGCCTGTGGTTCCTGTCTGTCTGGTGTGCGGTTTGCTTTTGTTCCTGCGTGAGAAGTAAATCACTTGTGTGCATTTCTTTTAAAAGGAAAATTGGTTCAGGTGCCTGTAGCTCAGTCACTCTGCTAAGAATCGCTTGTTAAAGGGAGGCTTGTGTTTTGAGGGACGGTTGCTGTTTTCTGCTGCCCTTTGCAGCTGCTTGTGGTGCCTAACCTTTCCTCTCGGTGCCCCCTGCCCAGGGCTTCGTGACGATGGTGTTGCAATGCTCCATAGAGATGCACAATATTGGCTATGCCTGGAGAGGGTTGAAAGAGCAGCTTGGGGAAGAGATCGACGACAAAGTGACACGGATGACCTTCCTCAAGGGGAAAATGGTAAGGCTGGAGCAGCTGGCAACGGGGGCTGCCGCTCGTGGCAGCAGGCTCCGAGAGCTTCCCTGCTGTGACAGAAGCTGACCACGGTCCCTGAAAAGACCGAAGTGGCTTCATCCCATTGCCTGCTTGACACTGGCCGTGGCACCCAGGAACTGGGGAATCAGTGCTTGTGGGTGGATTGAGTGGGACACTCACCCGGAGAAGCTTCAGTCCAGGTCCCGCCTGACTAGGATGGGAACAAGAAAAGGGAGTGGAGGGGGCGAGGGCAAGGCTGGGGGTGTCGTGCTCGGGTCGATGCATCCTGTGAACGTTCAGAGCTGAGATCAAAACTCTGAAGCCTGGAGGGTTTGGAGCAACATTTGTTGAAATGAACCTTCCATGAGCTATCTGGATTTCAACATGGAACTCAAAACAAAGTCAACAACTTTGTGCCAAGATGAATTATTTGACCTGAATGATCCTACCCTGGAAAAATTAATCATTCCTTTCCTTTTTAGCTTTTCCTAGGATAGGTTTTCATGATAAAACTAGACTATGACAATGTTGCCTTCCTGATTTTGTTGACGTGGGCACCTGTGGATACCACTATGTCCACTGCCCTCATTTTACAGATGAGCAGGTTTGCCCGAAGTCTTCAAGGTGGCCTCAGAGCTGAGTTTTGAACTCAGGGCTCTTGACTCCACCGGTCTTTTTTCAAATGCACCAGGTGTTCTGCTGGTGCGACTGCAAGCCTTCCTCCTTCCTCCTTTCAGTCCCTAAATTCTCCACACTCTGGAGTCTGCCCCGCACCTCCTTGAGTATCTCAAGGACCTCAGCATAGCTCACTCTGTCCCAGGTTGGTTTCCTCTCCTGATGGTCTCATCAATGTCTTTTACACGAGTTACTTGGACAGCAGGGCACTTCTCCCTGAGGCTTTCTCATGGAATCCTGATAGGACTGAAGATTCCATTCACACGATGCAGCTTAGCTCTTTGTTAGGAAAGAGATGCATGGATAGGGCCGCCCGGATAGAACCGTGCATTCCTGTACGTTCCATTCACATGCTGTATGTTGGACGACAAATCTCCCCTCTTTAGTTGATGGAGCTCTGCCTGACTGGGGTCACCCAGCCTTGCTCAGGGCCAGAGGGACTTGCGGTGATGGACCCTCTGTGAAAGTCTTCATCATGTTCCTTCCTTTTAGGGCGTTTGTTTTGATGTCCCTGCTGCAGAAGTAAAGACATTCCAGGTATTCTCATCTGGCATAGTGTGGGTGGGATGTAGTTCCGGGGTGCAGCAAATGGCTTGGGAATGTACGGGGAGGGGAGCTTCCCATCATGCTTCAGTGACCATGGCAGTCAGGACGGTGTTCATAAAGTGCCCACAGCATTTAGCATTCAAAGAAAGCAGGTAGAAGGGAAGTCACCGCGTGTAGATGTGGGTACTCTTTGGAAGGCCAGGAGATGCTTGCTTTCCCTCAAATGGTGTCTAGACAGACTGAATTGGGACAAACAGACCTTGTTTTCCCTAGGACCAGTGGCAGGACTCGAGGCGCTGGCAGCTCTCTGTGGCCACCGAGAGACCTGAGCTGGAGCAGCAGCCCGACGAAGGCAGAGGCTTCTCTAGTTTTCGGAACCAGAGGCAGGGAGGCGGCGGCGGTCGAGGAGGTCGAGGTGGCCGAGGTGGTGGCCGAGGCGGCCGGAGTGGTGGTGGCGGCGGCTTCAACAAGAATGACAAATTTCAGAATAGAGGCCAGAAGAGAAGTTTTCAGAGAGCGTTTTCTCATCGTTAAGATGCGCAAAAGGACAGGATTCCGTTTGGAGACACAGCAATGCCCTCCCCAGTGACTTTTTTAAACTCTTAGGCCTGCTTCCTGCTTTCCTTCTACCACTCATCAAACCAGCCAGCCGTTGTCCTTTGGGGCAGCTCGCAGCACGGGATGGTGCTCACTGCGTTGAGGCCCGTCTGCCATGTCTTCAGAAGCTTTTCTTTGAGGAGGGCACATCAGTGTATGTGTTGTCATCTGAAACCCACATCCGTGCATTCCTTTCAGTCAAGTCCGTTTTCTGCCCAGGCTCTGCCCTTTGAAGGTAGTTACAGCATCTCTGGGTAGTGTTTTACCCTGAGGACGAGCTCACGGGGCACCCAAGCTCGGAGGATCTTTCTTGCATAGCCAAAGATTTGTTTTTGCAACAGATATTCCCAGTCCACCAGCTGAATGGATTCTCCTGGGGAGCCATCAGCCTAAGGGTCAATGCTGGTGAGCATTGGGCATCGGCTTGTTCTAGAGCCTGGGTCCTGCTGACGATGCCGCAGCTTCACTGTCTTCTAAAGAACGTGTTTTTCGTGCATCTGATGCTGTTTTGGTGCTCGAGAAATAAAATTACAGGCATTCTCCGCGGTGACGTGGGACCCATCTGGCTTTAACCAGGTTCTATTAAATCTTCCTTCATGGTAGAAGAAAAACTAGCAAATTTGACAGAAGGCATCTGTCGGAATCTCAGACGTGAGAAGATAATTCATGCCCATTCCCAGGTGGGAAGGAAGGCAGGCAGGCAGGCAGATGTTTGTCTACTTGCTTTGAACTCTTCTCCATTTGGGAAAGAAACATTGTTTATTTTGGAGAAATTAAAAGAAAAATCTGGATTTGCTAAGCAGGTAAAATAAACTATTAGATAACCTTTTTCAATTATGAGAAAAAATTCAAAGCCACCATCTAGGGAAGTATAAAACTTGGTGAAGTGATGATTGGCAAGCAGGTTCTCTGTTAGTAATAGGAAAAATATTAGGTTGATTCTCATTTTGTAAATTTCTATGACCTATAATGTTATAGAATGTGTATATTTGCTTTTTGATTCCGTCAACATTTATTAAGCAGCTACTGTGTGCTAGAGGTGGTTCTGTATGAAAGCAAAAACTCCTTTGATGTGCAGCAGAGATGATCGATTGGGTCACTGTATTCTTCCTTCTCTGTAAGGTATCTTTGGAGGCTCCATCGATGATCTGGGTCACGTCCATTCCTCTCCATAATGGTGTTTCCTGGCTGGGTTTCCATCCCTTCTCTAGGTGCCTTCTGTGGCCCTAACAATCTCTCTCATCCCCTGGGACGTTGTCCTGTCTGTTGCTGGTGGTATGGGGCTTACACACCCTTGTCTCCCTCAGTGTGAGGGCAGTCCAAGCATTTATGAAGCCCCTCTGGTGTGTCTGTGCTGTGCTGTCCCCCAGTTTGATGGCTCCTCCTTTGCTCCCAAACCTCTGGTCACCCCAACCAGATTTAGTGGAAGGAACACTTGGTTTGCAGTCGGGAAATGGGTTTGAACCCCAGCCCAGCTGCTTACTAGCTGAATGATCTTGGATGAGGAGTGGGCCAAATGCTCTCCAAGGCTGCCATGATGTCCTGTGACCTTGGTGACCCTTCTTTTTTCTCATTTGGCTCCTGAAGCTCCAGCTCATTGGACCCCCACCAGCCTCAGCTGCCCTGGTTAGTGCAGAAAGCATCAAAAGACCAGTCTAGCAAGCATTTTCACAACCAGCTGAAATCTTCACTTACTGATGCTCTTGGAAATCCTTTGAATACTGTGGTTCTTAATGCTTTGCTCAGGAATTAGGTGCTTAGTGACTGGGAGGGTGCTGAAACCCCTCATTCCACCCTCTTGTCATCACAGGATGTTCCTCAGGGAAGCCTGGAGCTCCAGCTTTTCTTTTTTCAGAGGATGAAGGGGACTTCCCAGAGTGAGGTAATTGATAAGGTCACCCCCCTTGAGTATATGGCAGAGCTTCCAACTTGAACCCAGGGCTTCTGGCCCTGAGTCGACCCTTTTTAGTGTGGAGTTCCTTTAACCTTGGTGGGGAGAGGTTTTTACTACTGCATCCCATTGCTGTGATTCAGCCATTAGTAGCGGGCAAAGCTTTGGTGGGCAGCCAACAGCATTGGGTTTGGAACTGGTGTCACCTTGAATTTGGAGAGGGCCTTGTGGGCCTACGCCATTGTGCTTTGGAATCAAGAATGCTTCTGTAAGTGAACAAAAGAAAAATTTAGTTCTCAATATAAAAGCAACTTGGCAGAATTAGACTTTTCAACGGAACATACTAATGTTCATTATGAAAGACTGGGGGGGAAATGTAATTTTCCTAGAACAAGACTTGTGCTAATATCATTCATTAGTACCTAAAATATGAGTTCTAAAGAGGTTTTGTTGGGCTGGCCTGGGTACCTCACCACCATTTATAATTTAGTTCCCATGAGAAAGTGTTCCAAATGTTTTTTTTTTTTTACAAATGGATTTTCAGAATACAATCTGGTTATGAATTGTGAACTGTCAACAGATTATTAAAGGTATTTTCTAAGATATTGTCTTATGCCTTAATAAAAAGTTAGTTTCCTTATGCCTGTGCCATTTTTCCCCCATATATAACACAAGTCTGGGCCCTGCAGAGGCCTGAAAGGTGGCAGGGGTGTGTGTGTGATTATTAACAAATTCTCAGGAGATTATGTACCCATTACTTCATTTGGCACCCACCAATATTGGATAGGGCAGAAATTAGTCCCATTTTGTAGAAGCAATGACTTAGGCTGTGCTTTTGGGGATTGGGGTAGGGGAAGCCTCTCACAGCATTGTGCAGTGGAGAGATGCCAGGGTCTGTATATCTCCAAGGACTCTCCTGGTGTTAGTGGAATTCAGCTCTGGATATGGGGTTCAAAGACTGGCACCTGCTGGGGCTAGGATTCAGTGTCCTCCATCTCTCCACCTCGCTAATTAAGGCCCTCTGTGCCTGTCCCCTAGACTATTACACCAGACTCCCAATTAATCCCTCTGCCCCGGTCGACGTCCCAAACAGACACCTTATTCCCCTCTCACACTCGTGTGCCCCATAGGCCCCTCCAGGCTCAGGACACAGGGAGTGCCCAGCTGTTGTGGCAGACTTGCCTCGCTGGGTATTGGCTGGAATGAACTCCCTCACCTCTAGGGGGCAGGCCCTGGGCCACCTCCCTATCAGTGACTTTGCACATTGCATGGGGTCATCCTGCCCCCCCCCCCCCCCCCCCCCCCCCCCCCCGCCCCCCCCCTGTCCCCCCCCCCCCCCCTTCGCCACTACAGAGCACAGGAGATGCCCGTTAGGCCCTCGCACTGCAGGCTCCGAGCAGCTGCCCCCCACTCCGCGCTGCTTCTGGGCCTCTGCCTCGGCTTCCCTGGCTTCTCCCAAAGGCTGTAGGCTGTATGTACACATACTGCATGTACCTAGTTATTGACACGTGGCTGCTTGGCACACAGCACATAGAGCACTGGACCTGAAGTCAAGCAGATCTGAGTTCGAATCTGCGTTCGGACACGAGCTTGCCACCCAAGGGAGGTCAGTTAACCTCTGTCTCAGTTCTGCCATTTGTTAAATGGAGATAGCAATAGCCCATCCCTCCTAGAGGTGAGACATTTATACAGCGCTTTGCAAACCCTAAAGCGCTACATAAACACTAGCCCCCATTATTTTGGGGTAGGTATTTTTGGTAAGCACAGTGCCTGGCACACGTAAGCCCTTAATAAACGCTGTATCGAGACTAATGCAGGCATGCATACTGTGGAAACAAGCTCGTTTTCACCTTCTCAGCCGCCCCGCCCGGTCCCCTGGGACACAGCCTAGCACTCAGCTGATGCGCAATGAGCATGCGCAGAAGAGAATCGGAGCCTGAGGCCCCTTCTTCCCAGGGCCGGGCCGGCAGTCACGTGAGGGGAAGGCAGGTCGGCTCGGGACGCCTCGGAACAGCTCGGGCCAAAGGAGCGGCAACGTCACTGCGTAGCCTCCCCGCAGTCCAGCTAGGGAAGAGGGGGAGCGGAGACTCCCTGCGAGCGCGGCTATGTCGCCATGGCGACGGTCGCTGGCCCTCGCCACGGTGGCCCCGCCCCCTAGCGCCGGCGCCGCCCGCCATTGGCTGGCGTGCCAGCGCGGCCCCGCCCCGCGAGGTTGCGCGGCGTGCGTGGTGCGGGCGCGGCCGAGCGCTAGGGCAGCGGCCGGGCGGACGAGGCGGGCGTCATGGCGACCCCCGCGGCCTGGGCCGCGGCCTGCGAGAAGTTCCGCGCGTCGCTGTCGCTGTCGCAGGTGCAGTCTCAGAAGGACCCGGAGAACGACCCGTACAAGTCCAAGTACCGCGCCCGGGAGCTGCTGCAGGAGGTGAAGGCGCTGCTGGGGCCCGCGGCCGACGAGGACGAGGACGAGGAGGCCGGCGGCGGTGATGGGGGCGGCCCGGGCGCGGAGGAGGGGCCGGCGGCGGAGCGCGCCGGGCCGGGGGCCAGGGCCGGGGCCGGGGCCGGGGCCGAGCCCAGCGCGCGGGCCGTGCGTCTGGCCGCCGTGGAGCTGCAGCTGGGCCTCAACCACATCGACACGGAGGAGCTGGCGGCCGGCGAGGAGCACCTGCAGAACTGCCTGCGCCTGGTATGCCGCAGTCGCCTCGAGCCCGCCGCCGTGTCCCTGCACCTGCAAGCCCAGGTGTGATCCGGGGACGGGAGGAGGGGACCCCCGCTGTGATCCTGTGTCTTGGGGGGGAGCCAGAGAGGGGACCCCCGCTGTGACCCTAAGTCTGGGGGAGGAGGAGCCTTTTATTTATTTATGCCTTTTATTTCTACATCCTATTCGTTTCCTCACATATCCTTTCCATTTCCTCCTCCATTGTTCCTTTTTACAAATCCTCTCCCAAGCAAAGGAGCTAGGCCAGTGGTTTTTAATCTGAGGACCATGAACTTTAAAAAAAATTTTTTTGACAATTATATTTTAGTATAATTGGTTTTCTCTATAATTCTATGTCTTTGATTTTATACATTTAAAAACATTGTTCTGAGAAGGGAATCATGGCACAAAGGAAGGTTAAGAGTCACTGATCTCTAAAGTCTTGTCAGCCCTGACCCAGGGAGTTCTAAAGACCCTGTTGTTCCTTGTTCTCAGGGCCTAGCTGCCCTGACATTCTGTGTTCTTCTTAGTCCTATGCTTGAGTTGACTTGGATTTCCAAAGTCAGTTCAGAAATTCTAGATGGGACCTTCAGAACAGTTGACTTCAAAGTTTCTTCTTTGGATGACCTTTAAGGTTCCTTCTAGCTGTCAATCCTAACATCTTTTAATAATGACAATTGTATGTAGTGTAAAATGCAAGGAAGAGGGGCACTTTACAATCATTATGAATGTACGTGATTCCTCATGAGGCGTGGTGGCAAAGTCTGAAGCACAGTCACTGGGGAGGGTTGACAGCCAGATGTGAACTGTTCTGCTACTTATCTTTCCCCCTAAACCCCCAAGCCCCTTTCCCAACACTGTCGAGGACTACACCATCCTTCCTGTCTCAGGCTCACAACCTGGATTCCTCACTCCCTCTCACCCTCCCCCATGGCCAAGCTGTCGTCAAGGCCTTTAGTTTTCACCTTTGAATCATCCTTTGAATACGCCCCCTTCCCTCCTCTGACCCTGCCCCCACCCTGGTGCAGACCCTCATCACCTCACTTCTGGGTTGCTACAATAGCTGCTGGTGGGTCTGCCCGCCTCCAGTTTGTCCCCACTGCCGTCCCTCCTCTGCCCAGCCAAAGCGCAGGTCTGACCGTCACCCCTGCTGCCCCTGCTGAGTACTCCAGAAGCTCCCTCCGGCACGCATCCTCCTGAGTTCCTTATCTTTAGGAAGCCTGTTCCAAACCCTCTTGGTTTAAATGCTTTGCCTGTTAATTAGCTTATCTGGTGTATAGCTTGTTTGTATGTATTTATTCGCGTGTTGTCTCCCCCATTAGATGAGTTCTTTGCCTTTTTTTGAATACTCAGCGCTTAGCATAGTGCTTGGCACGTAGTTGGCCCGTCATAGATGTTGATGACTGACTACAGTAAAGTCTGAAATCTCCAGTGGACAAATAAAACACGAGGCATGGTTTTTCATTCTTGCCAGTGGCTCAAGAATGTCTCTTTTGGGGCAGGTAGGTGGCGTAGTGGATGGAGCTCCGGCCCTGGATTCATGAGGACCTGAGTATCAAATCATAACACTTAGTAGCTGTGTGACCCTGGGCAAGTCACTTAACCCCATTGCCTAGCCAAAAGAAAAAGAAATGTCTCTTTTCATTTGGAAACAAGGTGAATCCTGGGGAAGAGTCCTTGGGGTTTCTGCCTGTGACAGCAAATCATCACTGACATTTGAGGCCCTACTTCATTATTTTCTAACCTGTTTTTATTTTTCTAACCTTATCTTCCACTCTTTTAGTAGAACCTTCTTACTCCTACAAGATCAGTCTGTTCCTTCATTCCCATTGCTCATAATTCATTTCTGGAGGGCCTTCCCATCACATAATGTCAGAGTTAGAGGGGTCCTACTCTGCACATCTGGATCCTGCCTGTCCTTTATGTCCTCCATAAGTCATAGCTCTTGGGGAAGCCTTCCTGGCCTGTCCTGGCCCATCCTCTGAACTCTTGATAACTCTTGGTGAGGAGGTTCATACAGTCTTTCACTTGTAGAATTTATTGTCTGGTATGGTTTAAGATAGAGTAGGACAAGTCTTGGCCGTGGCAGTGTGGGTCTGGAACACCCAAGAGGTCAGGATTTGAAAGGCGGTGGCCATTCACAACCTTGTTCCTTTGGAACTAATTGATGTCTTGAGGATCGTGGCCGCCTCTCGGTCTGTGTCCTGAAGCCTGGCTGCTGTTGGCAGTCACACCTTGCCCGCTTCAAACTTGAATGCCTGATGTAGATTTTCAAACTTAACGCAGATTGTCTTTGCTGCATCTAGAGGCGTCATGCTAGAGACTTCTGTTATGGCAGTCACAAAACACCTTCTGGACCTCAGGGGAGGAACTCAGGGGAGTTACGGTCCACCTGAGGAAACAGGCAGAATGTGGTGAGTGTCTGTTAGTGTTACTGTTGGGCCTTAGACTAGAAGTGAATCTAGGGCTTCCCTTCCGTCTCTCCTCCAGCAGCACCGAAGTGACAAAAGAGGCAGCAGGGTGTGACAGAAAGGCCCTGGCCTTGGGGTGGCCCTCAGCAAGTCACTTTGGTCCTTTTGGGCCTTTGTTTCCTCATCTGTAAAATGAGGCCTGGACTGGTGACCTCTGAGGTGCCTCCCAGCTCTGCACGCTCTAATTCCACAGATGTTAAGGAAGCAGTAACTTTCTCGCTTCTTTCAGGCGCGTATTGTCAAAATCAGAGTCCCCTCACTCTGGTGCGGTTGATGGGTGTGTTTTTGAATGCCTGTGAGTAACTTTAAATGTAAATGCGCGACATTTTCTCTGAATTGTAATTCATGTCTCTTTTCAATCTAGAATAACCTGGGTATCCTGTGGTCTGAGAGAGACGAAATTGAGACTGCACAGACTTACCTGGAGTCTGCAGAAGCGCTGTACAACCAGTATATGAAAGAGGTAGGAGAAGCTTCAGAGATCAGTTTGAGTTGTGAGCTAGTTAAAAGCTGTTAGGAAAAAAAATCCAGTGTTCTGGTGAGACTTGAGGAGCTCCCTGGCGCCTCCCTAATTAGCTGGTGTGAATGGCTGTGCTGTGGACTACTAATGGGTGACATTGCAGTTTTATGATACATGGTCCTGATATTTCAGTAACTACACCCCCTTCAGCAGGATGGGAGGGGGAGGGATGCTGTCTGCTGCAGGGAGTTGTGTGATGGTGAGATTCCACGCTGTCACTATTAGCACCACTTGTGGTCTAAAAATTCTAAATTGGTTTTTCAGCCTGACATTAAGAATTGTTGTTCTTACAGGAAAGCAAATTAAAGTGTAATGTCTGAAACCTTTATGACATCACGGTTCCGAAAAGCTTGTAAACTTCATTAAGGTGAATTTTAATTAATTTTGTTTTGAGAATTTTAAATAATTGGAGAAAAAATTTCTCAAAATCAAGGGTAGAGATCACTCCTTTATTTTCAGATTCAGGTTTTGGAAAAAATATATATGATTTCTGTTTGAGTTCACACTGGTAATATTTGTAGTGGTTTTGTAGCTACTTGAATTATCCAGTTATTGATGTTGTGAATAAACATTTAATACATTTCACACTACTGATAGCAAAAAAATCAAAATTTCTTTTTTTTTGTTTTTTTAAATAAAAATACACACAAGATTTACACGTCTTAGAAAAGTTGAGGCAACAGGGAGAGCCGCACCCTGGATTGGGAGACTTGAGGTGGTTCTAGTTTCTGCTGCTGACTAGTTATGTACCTTTGAGCCCATTCTGTAACTTCTTTCTTCATATGTGAAGTGGCAGCACTACTCCTTGCTCTCCCTATTTATCTCGTGGGGTCATTGTAAGCACCAAATCAGAGACCCTGAACATGAGTAGGTATTGAAAAGTGTCCTGTACAAATGAGGAGATTTCCCAACTGATCTTTGCAGGGGATTAAAGACAGACTTCTCACACAAGTGAAATCACAAATCATATAACAATCAGAATGGGATAGGTTAGTCCAAAGCAGTGATTTTTAAGGTGCTACAAAAGCTTTGTAATTTAAAGGGCATCTGTATAACAAGCTGTATAACATGTAATTATAGCAAAAAAAACAAGCAAACAAAACTCTTGTTAAGAAGGAATGATTGAAAGTTAAAGCTGTAAATGGAGTTCAGATGACCCCCCTCTCCCAGATTGGTTGTACCTCTTGAGGAAGGCAAAAAACCCCAGCAAGGTGCTTTCTAATGTGTCTTCATGCACATAAACCAAAGAGTCTTCTACAGTGTTAAATGTCAGGACTTTATTTACATGTATAGAAAAAAAGAATTTAAAGAGAGTTTAGTATTTTGTTAAGTCACTGAATTTATGTGGGAATATGACTACTCATTGTGAAGTCTTGTTTTTCACTTAAATTGTTGCATTGGTAGAAAAACAGGGAACTAGTTAATGAGAGAAGTGGGGCAAAGGCTGCTTTGACTCTTCTGGGGAGGGCTATGAAAAGATAGCCATGACATAGGTTCTTGTGTTTGTGTGTGTCCCCATCAGCGAGGCGGGTCTTCTGCATATTAAAGAGTTTTCTGAATTGTTGACAGAGCTCTGCCACAGCAGCGCCTTTGTTAGGGCCTCTGCAGACCTGCTTGTCCATCGTGACCTGCCTTAGCAATGCTTTCCTCTTCCAGTGGCTTCGGTCAGCATAGGAGCCGAATTAGGAATCTGTTGAGAGCTCCCATCAGCAGGACGGGCTTCTTTCAGAAGAGGGCCGAGCTACTGCCTGTAGTCGGCTGGTTAATCCAGTTCAAGGCACATCAGTGATGGTCTTGTGCTAATGAAAGCAAAGTTGGGCAAAATGAAGGCGAAGTACTCTGTTGTTGGGGGCTTACTGAAGAGGGGGAATCTTGGAGGGAAAAACGCTTTCTGTTCTGTAAGGGGGATGTACATTTTCCCCTTATTGGAGGAGAAGCTGAGAATGACTGAATAGTTGGACTTAATTTTTCCTAATGATTCATTTTAAATGGTATTGCCATGTCAGATCTTGTCTACTGGTTGGTTCCGCTTCTGAGTGTGTGAGAAAGAGCCAGAGTCTGGGATTTGGCCGCTGGATCATTGCTGCCCTCGTTCCTAAGCTGTGACTTGGGGAGTGTTACCAGCCCAAGCAGTGGAGATGTTTTTAAGATGTTTTGTGATGGCTTCTAAGCAGGGGCAGGTTTTTTAGGGTTTGGAAACAAAGCCTGGGATGCGGAAGTATTTCAGCTTCTCGTCAGGTCTTAACTTACAGACTTTGGCGGCTCGAGAGAACTGGTGAAAATGAAGACTTTGGGGTTCCTCCTTTTCACCAGAAGAGGGAGCCTGGTATTCACAAAGAGTCTCTCTTCTTCTAGATTGGGAACCCTCCTCTTGATCCCAACGAGCACTTTCTGCCTGAGGAAGAGAAGCTCACGGAGCAGGAGAGATCCAGAAGGTGGGTGCCCAGTGTTCCCGAGCCTCCTTTCGGTGATGCTCAGCGAGCCACGTGGCTCGGTGTGGACGAGGGACTCAGTTTGTGTTTGACTCTGGAGGTGATGGGGGCGGGGAGGGCAGGTTTCTGTTCACTCGAAGGACATGGGCTGCCTGCCAGGGTCTGGTGAATTCCTAGTTGTTGAAGGTGTGTAAGTGGAAATGTGTAATGTCACAGGTGGGATTCCTGCTCTGGGTAGAGTTTGGGCTAGCCAGCATCTGGGGTCCCCTGTACTTCTGCAGTTCTGTGATCCTCTGTTCATGGCCTGTTGTCACACAGATTTGAGAAGGCGTATACTCATACCTTGTATTACCTGGCTCAAGTCTACCAGCACTTGGAAATGATTGAGAAAGCTGCTCAGTATTGCCACACCACTCTCAAACGCCAACTGGAATACAGCGGCTACCACCCCGTAGAATGGGCTATCAATGCTGCCACCTTATCCCAATATTATATCAATAAGGTAAGCCCTTGCCAGAAGGCACGGCACACTGGGTGCTCTGGATGATCAAGAAACCAGAGCTGTTTTCTTTTTTGTGCCTCTGATAAGAATTCCTGCTGGGGACCATGCTGTGAGTCTAGCCTGGGTCTCTTCCTGGCCAAGATGTGAAGGAGGGAGCCGGGCTCAGGAATGCTAGGGCTTGGTTATTTCCCTGATCTTTCAGGCATGGGTGGAAAGGGGCCTCTCAGCATACTGTGACCCTGCATCATCTGTAATGGAGCCTGGTGGAGGGGACAGCATTACATATTTGAGAACCAAGGTTCAGATGCTACTTCTGTCCCCTACTGTGTTGTTTTGGACAGTTCACTTTCTCCTCTCTGCCTCTAGGTTTCCTTACTGGTAAAATTGAGGCTTTGGACTAGATGGTCTGTAAGATTCTTTATCAATAATCTGTTATCCTTTGATAAGTCATTTGAGTAAAGATTTAAAATAATAAACATCATTTTCTCAAGTTTGGTTTAATGAAACATTAAGTTAAATTGAGCTTTTATCGTGATTGCAGAAATAGCTTTATCTTGATGAATTTGTGGGTCCTCTTTAGGTAACTGTAATCTTATAACTATTATCTGAATTTCAAAAGGAAGTTGATAAATAGCGTGATATTTTTCGGTTATTTTGAGAATTAGCTTCCCTGATAATTTTCACCACCAGAAGAAACTGTCTCAGCTTAGCTGCAGTTCAGTGAAGTTGTGAAGTTTCTCATTTGGGCTCACTTGTAGCTGGCTTCATTTGCCAAGTCGTGGAGTCCTTCAGAGTCCTAAATCCTCACCCTACATAGGTTAGTATTCCCAGGAGCAAAGGTCCTTTGGTACTTTAGTGTCCAAACTGCCTCCTTCATCACAGATTTTTAGCCCTGCCTCTGACACTGTGTGACCGTGGGCAAGACACAGAGTTCAGAGCCTTAGTTACCAGCACTGAGACTTTTGGGATGCTGTATTTTAATGCTGAAGATCAAATCCAAGTTAACGTCTCCCTACGTTAGCTCCCCTTGAGCTTCCTCTTGAAAATCCACTGTTGTAGAATAAAGTGGCTCTCATTTTATAAATGGTTTGAGGAGTTGGTTACGTCACCTGCTGGCATCATCTTAGCTGTGACGGGCAGATGCTGCTAGCCAGGTGTCATGCTTATCCCCATGTCAAATGTCATTTAAAGACTCGCTGTGCTACTCTGGCCAGCATGTTACTGTGGAAAGTTCCTTGGTAATCTTGAGACAGTCAAAACTAGTTTTCTAATTATGGTGTCTGTTTTTGAATTACAAATTATTGAGTTCTGTTACTAAAATAATTTTTTTTTCCCCAGGCTTGGGTAGTGGACTTTCACAGAGATGTCTCTTTATTTGCAGACCCCAGTAGATAGAGATCTTTCTGGCCAGATGGTGGATAGAGGAGAAGAATAGTTGACTATCAGAATCTATTTCTTTGTATCTTGAGCATATGGTTTAATTTTAAAATTTAGCTAGCTTTTCCCTTTATGTAATCCTTTATCTAGTCTATAAGGCCAGGTCTTCGTTAACTTTTTATTTGAGTAGTTTAGGCTAAAGGACTTAATGGAGAAAGCATTAGTTTGGATAAAGGTTAATGATACCTCTTACTCACTGTTAGCACAAGGAGAGCTCATTTTTTCTTATGGTCTTATACCCTCACGAATTCAAATTATTATTAAGTTGGATGCTGCTTTGTTCTTCAGCCTTTCAGAGAGTAGCATGTGATTTAGAAGACCCAAAACTTAAGGCAGCTGCAGGGAGGGGCCAGGTAGGTGCTTAGCCCTGTGCTAAGGAGACCACCTGTTCTAGGAGTCTGTGGTCCTGCAGTAGGGGGCTCCTGGACCATTTTTATGTTCCAGGCTGCTTTAGCAGTTGGATGAAGCCTGGGGCTCCCTTATGGGAATAATGTTTTTAAGTGCATAAAATAAAACACATAGGAATACAAAAGAAGCCAACTATCTTGAAATATAGTATGAAAATATTTTTCTATGTGAAAAAGTTTTTCACATACTCCAGGTTAAAAAGCCCTCCTCTAGATTGTATTCTCAATCAGTTCTTCATGTTTAGGGGACTATACTGGAATTTCTTCATGGGGTTGCTTAGCCAGGCAAACACATGAGAGATTGTATATGTGAGTGTATCTTGTGTGCTGGAAAAAGGGGCTTTTTTGGTGGGATTTTTTTATAGATTTTATTGCAGTAGCTATATTTAAAGATTGCACATTCTGTTAATATTGCCAGTCTAGAAATTCAAATCTCATTTCACTATTGCTTGCTTTTCTCATAGCAATGTTTTATGGAATCCAGGCATTGTTTGTCAGCTGCAAGTGTCATCTTTACCCAGGCCGAACAGACTCCATCAACAGAAGACAGTGAGTGTGGATGTTTTTATATTACATAGTTTTTGAAAGCATTTTCTTAATCATGGTGAAGACAACATATCAGAAATTAGGGTGTGTATGTCAGTTGGCAGTTGCAGTAATGCATTGACCAGTTTCTTTGTGTAGTAATAGACATAGTGTCCCTTGAGTCACTCCTAAACTAAAATTCTTAAATTTGAAATTAGATACCTTTTTCTCACCTGTCTAGTAAATGTTCAGACATGCTTCTGCTTTGCCAGTGACTCCAGGGTCCCCAAGAGAGCTTTCTCCTATGAGGTTCCTCTCCCTTACTCTGTATGTTTCTTGCATTTACTGAATTATTTGCATGTTCTTTCCCCCGGGAGCTCGTACAGGGCAAGGACTTCGTTTTTGCCTTTCTTCTTATGCCTTACGGTTAGCGCAGTGGCAAGTGCTTAATTAATGTATGTGGATTGAGAAGTTAAGTGACTTGCTCGTGATCGCACAGCCATTGTGGGTCAGAAGTGGGATGTAAACCCAGCTCTTTCTGACTCTGTACACTGCATATTGCTCGTGACACTTCCTTATGCCAAATTGCTTCCATAGCAGGAAAGACTAAGCTTTTTATAAATCAAGTAAGAGTTACTTCTTAGATGATTCTTGAGTTTTTTGAGAAGATCAGCGCTCTGGGCAAGAATGGGTCACAGAGTCACAGAAAAAGTCTGGCGCAGTTTGGTGGAGAAGTCGTTTTCTCGTGTCTCTTCCATGTGAAAGAACCGGGGCTATTTAACTGGGAGAAGAGATGACTAGGGGATCGTGTCTTCAGGGATTTAAGGGGCTGTTATTTGGAGGAGGGATTAGGCCTTGGCCCAATTCTGCTTGTTCTCAGAGGACACCAGAAGCAGAATGGGCAAATTTAGACCTCATCTCAAGAAAAACTTCCTAATGGTGGGCTGTTCCAGACCAGAATGGAGCCCTTCAGGAGATTCCTGTTCGTTGTGGACTTTGTTAGGAGACCTGAGGTGTCCCTTCCAACTCTGGGGTTCTCGGCTTCTCTCTTCAGGCTTTTCTAGGTCTCCTGAGGACATTCATTTAATGTCAGTTTGGTAACGGATACAGATGGTTCAGTTGGGATATCTGCAAGGATACAAAGATTGTTTTGTTTCTAAGAGTGAAGTTATCAAAAAGCACACATCTAGAGAAGAGAAAATTGTCTATCTTTATTCTGCCCTGGGCATGGGTCAGATTATTATCTTGTTAGCTTTTATCAGTTTCATCCTTTACAGAGGTCTTTGCCTCCATTGCTACTAGACCCAAGGTTTAAAAGTAAGAACATAGTCATCACTTTACCACCAAACGCCTGATTTCACCCTAAAATGTGCTTTTCTCTGTTGGAATTTGTACTGGGTCACTGTTTGATTTCACAGTGACAGGATCCAATATTTTGGTACCTGGTTAAAAGTAGGCTAATTTGCAGGGTATTGGCTATTAAAAGTTTCTTTCTGCCATTTATATAAAAAGGAATTCTGATTACAAATAGGGACAAGTTATAGATTCTGAAGAGATAGAGGTACCTTCAATAGATGAAATAGTTGGAATGGTTTGTTTCTTTTTTCTCTAGTTTAACAACCTCCACTGGATGTAGTGAGGACTGATTTTTTTTTTTTTGGAAGGCTAAAACAAATTCAGTTTGAGATGCCTAGTTAAGATTCTTAGTGCACAGCACGTTGAAAGTCAGCTACCCTTGAATGTAAGATGCTTGTGTTGTGTGTCTTATCAGCTGAAACAGAGCAAGAACAGCAAGATCTTCGTCAAAGGAGAGCAGAAATTGCCCGGTGCTGGATCAAGTACTGCCTGAATCTCCTGCAGAACGCGCAGGCCTCCCTGGAGGTAGGGTCGACCAGAGGGGGCAGAGCTGATGGCAGCTTCACAGGGCCTTAGCCCATGACTGATCACTGAGTGGCTGGTGAATTCGTAACAGAAAATAGCTCCTTCACATCCAAAAGGTGAAAATCTCTTCAGTCCCTGGGACTGTTGAAAGGTGTCTCCCCATCAGTGTGCCTGGAAGTATCTTCAGACCCTCAGCAGTCCGGGGAGATGACACCCACGGGCAGTGCAGGTTGGGGCCGTCAGAGGGCTGACGTAGACAGGCAGGGTCAAGGAAAACAAGTTGATAGGGAGTTTGGGGAGAGCCAGGGGGCCTTTTTAATGCAAGGAAAGACAGCAGCCAGACCAAAGTGACGAAGATTTCTTTTCTGCATGTGTGGATTCTCACATTGGCGGTTGCTGAGGTCCTGCCTGTGGGGCCAGGGGAAGGTGGGAAGTGTGCTCTGGGAGTGACCGCATTCTGACCATCTCTGTGAAGTCTTTGACCTTACTTGATGGTGGTATGAGAATAGTCAAGGAAAAGGGAATAACACAGCATCTTGTGTGTGACAGGCACCAGCTAAGTGCTTTACAGATGTCTCATTTGATTCTCACAACAACCTTGGGAAAGGGAGGTGCTATGATTATCTCTATTTTATAGTTCAGGAAACTGAGGCAAGCAGAGGTTAAGTGACTTGCCCAGCGTTCGAGGCCAGATTTTAACTCGGGTCTTCCTGACTGCATGCCCAGTGTTCTCTCCGCTGCACCACCAGCTACCTCCAGGTCAAGGCAGGCTTTGTTTTTGTTAAGCATCTCCTGTGTGCCAGGCTCTGTGCTGGGCACTGGAGATACAAATGTAAATGTGAGACAGTCCCTGTCCTCGAGAAGCTTAGTTTCCAACGTGGGGAGGTTGGGAGGCGGGGTACAATAAAGATAGTGGAGTAGAACCAGGAGAAGAGAAGCATAGGTAGGGCTGGCAACTGCACCTTCGTCCGGCCATGAGTGCAGTGAATTTGGAGGACTGAGCACCCAGGTCCGGGATCCGCTGCTGCCACTTACTGACTTCATGATCTGTCCTCTGCAGGCCTCAGTTTCCTCTTCTGTAGGATGAGGGTGCTGGGCTAAGTGATTTCTGAGGTCCTTTCCAGATGTGGGTTTGAAAGCTTTTTTTTTTTTTTTTTGGAGAGCAGTGGGGGTTAAGTGACTTGCCCAGGGTCACACAGCTAGTGTCGAGTGTCTAAGGCCATATTTGAACTCAGGCCCTCCTGACTCCAGGGGTGGTGCTCTATCCACTGTGCTACCTAGCTCCCCTTGATAGCCTTTCTAGTAGCAGGGCTGTATTGATTTTATGAGTGTGTAAGAAAGTGTGTGTGTGTGTGTGTGTATGTGTATGTATACATACATACATTAATACATATATTCCGTTACATATTCTCTGTATATACACATACACATACATACATGTGTTCTATCACATATTCTGCCCCAGAGCAGGAGGACGTTGGTCAGGGGTTGCCTCCCTGGCAGGGTAGCTGGCGAGGTACCTGCTCTGGGCAGGCCCTGGTGGGAGGTGAAGCACGTTCTGGGCCAAACTAGAGG
This sequence comes from Vombatus ursinus, assembly GCF_900497805.2. Lineage (NCBI taxonomy): Eukaryota > Metazoa > Chordata > Mammalia > Diprotodontia > Vombatidae > Vombatus > Vombatus ursinus. Next base: position 5,715,480 of record NW_020954625.1, on the reverse strand, counting down.
GAGCAGGTGAATAGCCTTTCTTTCTCTGACCCGCTAACCCAAGGTCCTTCACCTGGGCTCTGTGAACTTTCTAAAAATGCTTTGGTAACTGTCCTTCAGTGTACTTGGTTTCCTTTGTAGTCTTATACATTTAAAAGCTTGATTCCAAGAGGGGCTCCATAGTCTTCGCCAAAGGGATCCAGGCACAAGAGTCAGAGAACTCTGGCTCAAGCCGGGGGTGGGGGGGGGTATGTCAGCTCCAGGCCGGTTCCCAAGGCCAGCCACCACCAAGCAGGCGGCAGGATGCTGGCCCTGGGTAGGCCCAAGTCATCTTGGTGAATGGCTGCATGGGATCCCACTGTGCTGACCATTCAACATTTGATTCAGTAGAGTCCATACCACCTTCCAGGCTGTCCTCCAACAAGTTGTTTGCATACAGATGTGGAAATTATACAGGATTCCTTGAAAGATCTAATGATAAAGATAACTACATTCGACCCTTTAATTATTGACATCAGGCAAGGCATATGAGGACATAGGTGCTCAACAAAGGTGTTTCTCACTATCTTCAAAGGCTCCAGTGTGAGGAAGAGGAGGGATTCGCTATAGATCTGAGGTCTTCCATATACTCCTGTTTGCGGATGACATTGTGCTGATTATATCAAGCCTAGGACCATGGCAGAGCCTCTTAAATGAGATCTGCAATCACCTAAGAGTCTGGCCAGGTGACCCACTCCGGACAAACCAAGTGGCTAAAGAATGCCTGTTGGACAGACGCACACAGCCCAGAGATCTGTCTTGGCCTTGAATAGCTGCTGTGACCAGGCAGTGAATAGGGCCTAGAATTGAGAAGGAGGAAAAGAACAGGCTTTATTGCATTTGGGAAATAATCCAGTGCTTTTCGTGATCCCCCAGCTTCTCCCCAAAACAAAGGCTTGTCTTCTTTAACATCAGCATTTTTCCACTGACAGTTTGGCAACAAGTCATTGAAGACAGTAATGGTCCCTGCCTTGTAAGAACTTTAAAACGTGTGGCAAACATTCTAGTGAATAGGCAGGTCATGAGCCAGGCACTGCCCCCAGGCTCCAAGCACCTGACAGGGAGCTGAGCAGGGCAGGGGGCCGTGGTGGAGAGCGGCCCAAAGAGGAAACAAAAAAGGAGACAACAAATGGAAGCTCCAGCGGGCAGCAACTGGTTAGAACATGGATAAATATGCTAGAAGACAGAATAGAAATGTTAAGCCAAGAGACCCTCTGGACATTTGGTCCAATGTACATGTGAAGGGTAAACTTTGGAACAAAAGATAAGCATGAGGCTTATTTGGGGTGGACGGTGGTTCTTGGAATCCCACATCAACCCACATGGGACCAGAGGATGCCATCTTTGATGCAGGGAGACTTTATTAAGGAGATAGGACTGCAAGACCTGTTTGAGAGATACATTTGGGAGGCATTTAGAAAGACTTCAGAGGGTTTTAGTCTCTTGAATTTTGAATGGAAGCTGCATGTCCCTCAGGAGAGCGTCAGTGTCCAGCCTGTGCAGGTAAGTTTGGCTTTGTTGATGGGCAGAGGAGCTCTGCGTCCTTCTCTTGGGAAAAGGAAAAGGACTTTCTGAGCCATTGTCCTTTCACTCGGCTTTCCCACTCCTGAAAGCCACGTCTTGGCCAGGTTAAAGCGGCGAGCGTTTTTGGTGCCTTGACTTGGGTCTTTCGATCCGCCTCCTTTGTTACTTAATTGGGCTTATTATACTAGGCCTTTTTGGGAGATGTAGCTTTAAAATTCTTACTGTTCCTTGCCAGTTGCAATTTTCTTTACCCTTCTCTCATCAAAGGATTGCAGAAGGGAGTTTAGAAATCAACCACTCCAACCCCCTTATTTTACAGAAAAAGAAACTGAGGCCCGGGGGAAAAGTGTTGTCTTAGCTCTAGATATTTATTCAACTTTATCCTCTTTCTCTTCTCACGTTAGAGATGATCATTTTATATTTCTGTAATATCTTTTCATAAATAGTCATACCGTATATGTGTTAATTTTAGCATCCCTACTAGGAAGGAGATTAATAAATAAAACAGGAGCTGCATAGCAGGTAAATGAATCTCTAGAGAATGACCTATAGAAGATAAGTTTTATTATCCAAATCCAAGAGGTTTCTTTCATTTTTTCCTTTGTTTAATTAAAAATTTTGCCTCTGCTTGGCTACTTAACATAGTCTAGGGAGAATTTTACATCTTTTTCTTCTGTTAGTGGTTGGGGAGTGTAAGCCAAAAAAAAAAAAGATTCACATTGTTAGAGATGATAGTAGATCAGGGTCCTACTTTAACCTTTTGCTTTTCTTCCGTTTCAGGACAACATTGGAGAACTTGACCTTGATAAACAGTCTGAACTTAAAGCTCAGAGGAAAAGAGAGGAAGATGAGAAAGAAAATGGCAGGAAGAAAGTTGTGCTCTTTGGCACTAGTGATGTGTGTGACGCCATCTTGGCCATAGAAGAGAAGGTGGCCTGCGTGCCCCCACTAGACTTTGGGGAAGCCAGAGAGGTGTTTTTAGTGGGCCAGAACTATGTCTGTGAGGCGAAAGAGTACTTTCAGGTTGACGGGTACATCACTGACCATATCGAAATTGTCCAAGACCACAGTTCTCTGTTTAAGGTGCTTGCGTTTTTTGAAGAGGATTATGAGCGGCGTTGTAAGATGCACAAGCGGAGAATAGCTATGCTAGAGCCCCTCACTGTAGACCTGAATCCACAGTATTATCTGTTGATCACCCGGCAGCTTCAGTTTGAGCTCGCCCACACCTACTATGAGATGATGGATTTAAAGGTGGCCATCGCCAACAGGCTAGAGGAGCTCGATTCACACACAGTAAAGAAAATCAATTCCCTGGCTCAGTCAGCCATCAAGTACTATGAACTCTTCCTCGACTCCCTCAGGGACCCCAATAAGGTGTTTCCAGAGCAGCTCAGCGAAGACGTTCTCCGCCCTGCTCTGGTAGCCAAGTTCCACATCGCTCGGCTCTATGGTAAACTCATCACTTGTGATGGCCGGAAGGAGCTAGACAACATGCAGGCCTCTTTGGAATACTACATGTTCTTGGTTGACTACTGTGAGAGGTACCCCGAAGCCGTGCGTGCCGTAGAGACCGAGCTAGAGCTCAGTAGAGAGATGGCGGGGCTGCTTCCGGCCAAGATGGAGAGGCTGCGGGCCAAGCTGAGCCCTTTTACTTAAAGCCTCGTCCAGCACGTCCAGAAGTGTGCAGTAGAGCAGTGTTGGTGGTAGTCCCAGGCCCCCTCCCGGAGACTTGCCTCTAGTGAGCAGAGAAGCACAGCTAGCGCGCCAGGCAGGGCTCCCTTCGACCCGCTTGTCAGTAAAACGACTCCATGGTTTCCTCTTGATTTTGTACATTTCTTCTGTAAAGTAAACTTGTGGTTAGTGTTTTAGATGGCTTGTTTCCCATCTTTCCTGCCTTCTTCCACCACAAGATCCAGTTTCTAAATGTGAGTTAACTTGCAGAATAGTACTTAAGGGGCGACCCAGAGGAAGATTCTGGACGAGGTAGCTGGTGGACAAAAGTTGCTGTATTTTTAAAAGAAATACAGTTTTCTAGAAGAAAAAAGGAAGCAAACCATGAACTTTCTGCAGTTCCTCCTTCTAGAATCCTAACTCCCCAAGAAATGTTTACCCATTACGTTTTTATGGTAACTAACCCATAATTTATTTTGTATGTTGTAAAATTCTTTGTCTATATTATAGGAAAAAATTATGAGGGCTGTAATAAACAGACTTGCTTCACTAACAGTATTCATTTAGTTACTTTTTGTCATCTTCCTAGATCTGGTCTGATTCCGGTCATCCTATAGTTGCCACTGTTATTTCAGACTAGAGACGTGTAACTCGTGAAAAAATCAAAACTGTCATCATATTGGGAGCCCCAGAGATGTCATGGGCAGAGGTGACTCTGGAGCCATGCCTGCAGAGGACAAGCTCCAGCAGTGCTGCCAGACCGCAGGCGATTTGAGGGAGGGCCTGGCACCCAGTGCCCCCCCACCATGTGGAGGTTCATCACCGGGATGTGGGCCACCTCCCTCTTGGGGGCTGCGGAGTCCTAGGAAACAGTACACAATGACCCTTGGTCCTAGGTTGTGCCTTTCTGCATTTGCGGTGACTGGGCTGGCAAAGGGAAGAAAGATGCCGAGAATCACCCAGGGCTCCGACCATCTACAAACGTTTACCAACGTTCATTCTGTGGCCAGTAGCCTGACCCACGACTGATCTGCAGGAATAGAAGCAAATACACACATTGACATCCTTACTGTAAACAAAACCAGGTAAGTTTAACAGGAAAAGGAAGTGGATTGGTCATGGACTGAAAACGAGAGAAAAAGCCAGGAGGCGCTCTCCGGTGCATCGGGTGGTTCCTAGGGAGCATGTATGGGAAAATATGGACAAGAATAGCACAGGAGACTGCATGTGAGATTGTGGGCTTCCTCAGTAGAGCGAGTGCTGCACAGCCAACAGTTACCTTCTGATGGAAGACTGGAGAGAAAGGTGCGGCTCGCTCAGTATTGGTCCTGCGGACTTAGGGAAATTGGATGTTTTCTCTTTAAGACGTGCCTTCTTCAAATTGGGAACAGTGATCCTCGTGGTCTGTAGATGTTGGAGGGGGGCTGTGTGACTAGTGGAGTTCCCCATGGGTCTGTCTGGGACTTGGTCCAGCCGTCCCTGCTAACTGTGGCCCTGAATCTCTCTTCCTCTTTTTGGCTGCACTTGAGAAAGACTCCTCCGTTTGGTGCCTCCTCTTTACCTTTCTGCACCCCTTCCTTTCCAGTTTGCCTTACACTGAAGCCGCCCTCTCTTAATTACCAGATCGAATGGCCTTTTTTCAGTGCTCGTTCTTTTTTGTACTGTTGACCTCCATCTCCCCCGGGTCCTCTCCCCTTTCGGTTTTCTTGACATTGCTGTCCTGGTTCTCTTCTTACCTCTCTGGTCACTCCTCAAACTCTTTTGCTGGATATCCATCCCGGGCAAAACTCTTACTGCGGGTGTCAAGGCTGTCCTGGGCCCTCATTTCCCTCTATACTATCCCCGTTGGAGATCTCTGTCCTGTAGGTTCAGTGATGATCTCTGCAGAGAATTCTCACATTTATCCAGCCCTAACCTCTTCCCTGACCTTAGGTCTCTCACCTCCAGCGGCTTATTGGATATCTCCCACTAGACGCCTTCCTGTCAGCGCCTCAAACTCAGCATATCCAAAATAAGACGATCTTTCTCCCAAACGCTCCTTCCTTCAGGACTTCATCATCACTGTCAAGGGCCCCACCAACCTCCCAGTCACTCTAGAGCTTACAGACACTCGGGCTTTATTTGTTTGTTAATTCAGTTTGATTTTATTTGTAGCTCCAAATTCTCCTTCTCCCACCTCCTCCTTGCCTCCATTGAGAAAGCAAGGAAAACAAAACCTGTTACAGACATGTAAGGTCAAGCAAAACACATTCCCTCATTTGCCAGAGCACTTAGGGTTTTGTGAGCCTCAGTTTCCTCGCCTGAGAAATGAGACCCCTGGACTAAGTGATTTCTGAGTCTCTTCCACTCCTTATGTCCTCTGATGCTCTGTTTTAGATAAACCAACGGAAGCTTAAACAGGGGCTGATTCTACTATAAACTCTTAATTTTGATGGAGTGAGTTAGCACCAGGGTCAGCTAGGTGGCGCCAGAGTGCACAGAGAGCTGGTCCTAGGGTCAGGAAGACCTGAATTCAAACGTGGCCGCAGGCACTAGCTGTGTGACCCTGGGCAAGTCAGCTAACCCTGTTAACCTCAGTTTCCTCATCTGTAAAATGAGCTGGAGAAGGAAATGGCAAACCACTCCAATATCTTAAGAAAACCCCAAATGGGGTCACAAAGAGTCGGACACTACTGAGAAACGACTGAACGACAAAATCTGCCTTTCTGTAGAATACTCTCAGTTCCGTCCTCTTGGGACGAAAGTCAGCTCTTTCATTCTGAATTGAGGGCCTGTTAGCAGTTTCCATCCATCTGGTGCTCTTAGATTTACAAAGTACTTTTTTCACAACCTTGTAAAGTAGGGGATGTAGGTATTATCATCTCCATTTTGTAGAGAAGGAAACCAAGTCTTCAGCGAAATGACTTGCCCAGAGTCATGCAACTGCTTAGCGTCTGAACCAAGAATCAAATTCTGTATTTTGACTTGAGTCCTTTGCGTTTTCCACTAGATCACGGTATGTGGAGCATTTTTTCATGTGATTCGATAGCTTGGGTTTCTTCCTTAGTAAACTACATAATCATATGCTTTGACCATTCATTATTTGGGGAATGGCTTTTATTATTATGAATTTGAATTCACTTCTTACATATCTTAGAAATGAGACATTTCTCGGGGAAATTCAGGTTACAAGATTCCCTCCGCCACTTCCCGGTTATCGGTTTCCCTTCTAATTTTAGCTGCCTTGGGTTTGATTGTGCAAAATCACTTAAATTTTATGTAGTCAAAGCTGTCCGTTTTATTTTGTGTGAGCCTCTCTAAGCTGTATTTCTTATTTGACTCTTTTCCTATCCATATAAATGAATGGTCATCCTCCCCTAATTTGTTTTTGGTGTCCCCTTTTATGACTAAATCATATATCCATTTGGAGCTTCTCTTGGAATATGGTGTGAAATGGGCAGCTGTGTGGAGGATGGGTTGGGAAAAGGAGAGAATTTCCTCTTTCAAAAACTGCTAGTGAGGACCCTGAAGCCCAAGGTTATGCCAGTAGTTAGTGTCACAGGCTCAATTTGTACCCAGTTCCTCTGACTACAGGGCAGCTAGGTGGTATAGAGTGCTTGGCCTGGAGTCCGGAAGACCTGAGTCCACATCTGCCCTCAGATACTTACTAGCTGTCTGACCCTGGGCAAGTCACTTAGCCCTCTTTGCCTCAGTTTCCTCATCTGTAAAATGAGCCGGAGAAGGAAAGGCAAACCACCCCAGTATCTCTGCCAACAACCCTCCCCCCCCCCAAAAAAAGAGTCAGACACATCTGGAGTGATTGAACAAAAACATCTGAGCGCAGAGCTAGTGTTCTTTTCACCACCGTGCCAAATTGACATCAACAGAACTAGATTACAAGTATATATCTATAGTGTATGTGTACATATCGTTTTGTGACTCACTGTGCATACATGTATGTGTGTGTATGTTACAGTTTTATAAATAGGTGCATTATGTGTATACATACATGTGCACAGTAGGATTTTAGGACTGTAAGGGGCTCAGAGGAAACATTTTTTGTTGGTTGATTTCTTTGATTCTACTTTGTTCAAAGGCATAGTAGTATTATTTCTAATTTTTACTTATGATTTGATTCCTCATTTTGTTTGTTTCATCTCCAGTTATTAAGTTTAAAGCGTTTTCTTCTTTTTTAATTAAAAAAAGATGGCATCCAGCAATTGCTCATTTAGTGGCCTGTGAAGCCAGAGCTTCTGTCCAGATGGGCCTCGCCCCCACTTCCCCGCTGTCTATCTCTAGCTCTTCTGGACTCTGGGTTATCTCGCTCCCTTCATCTTTCCTGTTATCACTCGAATGCAGGTCGTGTTATCAGAAGACCTCATCCCCTTCCTCCCTCCTCATAACCTTCCCGTGTGCTCATGCTTTCAGTTTCTTACTCAACGCATAGTTAGGACAATGACACGTCAACATAAAGTCACTTCCATTGGAGCTTTGAGATGGTACTGGATGGATGTGTTAATTGTCTCTTTATTCTTTTTTAAATTGTAGATTTAGAATCAGAAGGGACCTTAGGGGACATCTGACAGGGTCTCATTTTATGGACGAGCAAACTGAGGCTGGGAAAGGTTCAGTGCCTTGTCCATGGTCCTGTGGATGTCAAAACCAGGTCTTCTGATTCTACGGTCCACGTTATTTCCTCTACTTCCTCTCGTTTATCCTCTGTAAAACCCTTTCTTAATAGCAACATTCTCCCATGCTGCTCTATATCCGTTCTCGTTCTCTCCACCTTCTGCCTCCAGCAAAAGGAAGCTTTGTGAGGGCAGGGACTTTTCCATTTTATCATTGCACTCCCAGGATTCCTTGCCTGTGTTAGGCACTTAATCTGCTTCATGGATTGAACTAGGCCAGCAACTATTTCGAAACACTTAAAATGACGAGTATAGATGTGAGTAGGATGTAGTACCTTATCTGAGAGGATTGTGCAGGGGAACCCACATGGAAAATTTCATCCTGGAAATGGGTCATTGGAAAAGGAGATGAGTCAATGTGTATCTAAAATACTCAGGGCTTTAGCAAGGGTTGGGTAGCTGGGGCTTTGTCCAGGCACTAACATCACTGGAACACACTTCCCCTTTGCTGCAGTCCAGAGACCACCGTCCCGTGGCTTTGTGACTCATGGACTTCCATGGGTCCATTACCCACCGAGGGTGGGAGGAAGGTGGACTGCCAGGAGAATGCGAGGGTATGAAGCTGTGGAGGCCAAGTAAACATGGGGAGGGAACCAGTTGCCTGTTGTGGTCCTGGATCAAGACACAAAGGAATCGAGAAGGAATATGGCCCTGACTCGCAGGCTAGCCTTCTGCCCATTCTATCGCATTGCCTCGCACCTTGACCATGGCAGGGGCATCCATAGCTACAGCAGGTTACCAGTGGAGAGCTGTGTGAGGGAAGCCATGGAAAGGACCTCATCAAAAAGACGGAGGAGCAGGGGAGGCATGTGGACTGGCCATGTGGCAGGAGCTAGCCATGGCCCTCGTACTCCGCCGTATCCAGGAGGTTGTGGAGCGCTGCCCTGCAGCTTCCTGGGTAGATCCCTGAAGGAGGATAATCGGGTAAGGCATCACCCCAGGTGTTTGTGTCTACACCTGTAGAGGGACGGGATCCCATCCCATGGGTGGAGTCACAGATTCCATCATGAGGCCAACACCTAAAGTGGTCCCTTGCATTTCGAAGGCGCTTAGGAAAATGTTTAGTAAGTGGGATTGAATTCTGTGATCCCTATTCTTCTCAGGTTGTTCTCTTCCTTTTGGCGGGAAGACCAGCGCTTAGCACAGGGCCTGGCACACAGTCGGCGCTCTATAAACGTTTATTGATTGACTACAGGATGTTCCAGGACAGGCAGAAGGATCTGGTGAAGAGAGCTCTGAGCTTGTAATCAGAAAACAAAGAGTCATCACTTACTGGTTGCATGACCTTGGGCCAGTCTGTGAAGCTCTTTGGGACTCACTTTCCTCATCTGATGCATGAGTCCAGTTCTAATATGTCCTAACTTCTGTGGGAGTGGAACTCAACATAATTTCTTTTGTCAACATATCTCCCAGGATATCATGCTAGAGAGCTTAAGGATTGGGAACAGGGGCCTGGGTCATGGGTTCTCTTCTGTACTCCATGAACAGGAACCCTCCCCAGCCCCTGCCCTGAAGTTACTAGGTGACCTTGGGTAAGTCATGTAACATCTCTGGGCCTTAGTTTCCTCAACTGTAACCTGAGAGAGTTGGATCAGATGACTGCCAAGGTCTCTTCTAGCCCTAAATCTGTGATCTTATTTATTCTAATTTTATTTATTTAATCTAATTTACTCTGCTTGGCTCCAGAAGGCAAAACAATGGGTGGATGTTATAGCAAGCCAAGTAAAGAAATTCTTCACTGTGAGAACTATACAAATGTGAAAGAGGTTGTTTGGAGAGGGGATGAGCCCCTGGTCACTGAGGTCTCCGAGGGGAGGCTGGAGGGCTGTTTTTGGCAGGTATGTGGAAGGGATTCCCCGGCAGCCCTGAGGGGGCCCGGATTGCCTTGAGATGCTTATTCAATCTTTGTTGAACTAGGAGAGTTACTGTGACTGAGACGAGCCTCTCCCCTGGACATTGTCAGGCAGACTGACCAGCCCTTCCTCACTGACTCTCTTCTTCCTAGGTTCACCCTCCTGGTGTAAGAAGGCTCTTGGACTTCCAGCTGTAGAGACAGATAGTGAGACTTTGTTAATAAGCAAGCTTTCCTGAGAAAGACACGGCCTCCTCTCCCTGGATGCGTTGGCAGAGGCTGGTTTCCTAGTTTGGGCTCTGAAGACAGTTGAATAGCTCATGTTTTATCTTACCCCAAGTTCCCCTTTAGATTGGGTTCTCCCCAAGGCTGCTTCTCGGATTTCTCAGTCCCATCGAGAACGCAGTATCTCTTAGGGAGGGGCCCTTCTGCTGCTAATCTGATCCTGGTAGCAACAGCCTTAGATCTGGAGCTGGGTGGAGCTTCCAGTGAGGAGATGAATTAGATATAGAACATCAAGTCATAAGCATCTTAGAGGGGCCGGCAAGAAACTACCTTTCAGTTCTACAGAGAAGGGAACGGTTCATGATAAAACAAAGGAGGGGGTCACAGAAGATAAGATGGACAATTTTGATTAAATGTAATTTTAAAATTTTGCTCAAACCCCATGCAGCTAAAATTAGAAGTGAAAAAGTTAACTGAGGTGAGTATGTTTGCCTAGTAAGTGTCGTGAGGTCAGATTTGAACTTGGGGAGATTGAGTTTTCCTGACTATGCCCTATGCATTAGGGTGCCCCTTGGCTGCCCATTTTGTTAGCATATAATTGGGCAGAATAGCTTCTGATAACTTCCTTTATTTCTTCTTCAGTTCTAAGTTCTTTTTCATTTCTCTCTCTTTTTAAATAAGGTTAACTATTTATTTTATTAAGTTTTTATTCCTTGAAAAAAAACCAGCTCCTATTTTTATTTATCAATCCAATGGTAATTTTGCTTTCAATATTATCAATCCACACATATAATTCATAGGTCCATCACAGTCCCATCCTATCTCTATTCCTTATTATTTATGACCTTGGACAAGCCTCTAGAAACACCCACCACTTTCCTTCTCCTTCTTCTAGAGCTTTGGTGGCTTGGAAGGAAGGAGCGCTGGATTTCCAATCAGAGGGCCTGTGTTCAAATCCTGACTTTGCTTCTTATTTCGATGCCTTTGGGCAAGTCACCTAATCAGTCTCCTCTGTAAAATGATCAGATTGAAGCAGGGGACCACAAGCCTTCCCTCTCCAACCTTGTGATTCTGTGACCCGTAAGCCCAGTAATCCTGTCTTTATTCATATATTTTTGGATCTGGAAGCCTGGGGTTCGGACCACAGCTCTGTCAACTCCCCGCTCGAGCTCTGAGGTGTTACAGATATTCCCTGTGTCACTTTGGTCTCTTTGGCCCTCAGTTTCCTCCTCTGTAAAATGAAAGCGTTGGATAAAAGGGTCTTGGAGGCCCCTTCCAGCTCCAATCTGTGTTCCTGTGAGCTCTGTGAGAGACGACCCCACTTTACAGCTGGGGAAGTTAAGGCTGAGAGACAGTTCATAGGCTCGTCAAAGGTTTAGGACTGGAAGGGTATTGTAGTCTAATCCCCTCGTTTTACTGAGGAGGAAACTGAGTTCTGGGTAGTGAAATGTCTTGCTCAGTCATTGAGGCAGGATTTGAACCCAGGTCCTCAGACTGTAAATCCTGTGCTTTCCCCACTCTACGCCACTGCTTCAAAGGGAAATTACCAGTAATAGCTAATTACTAGTTGAGCTAGGGGCTTGACCCAGCTCCGATGTCCTGACTCCTAGGCCCCGAGGGCTTTCCAGCCCCCTCTTCCCCTTCTCTTGTTTCAGGGGTGTGGGTGGAAGATGATTCCTGTTGAAGTCTTCCTTGGTTCCTCTCTGTAGGAAGCAAGGCCTTCTGGGGAAGAGCCCCCCCCCCCCGCCCCGGCCTTCCTCCAGCTGACCTAGCAGAGGGGACCCATTTCTTGGCCGGGAAGTGAATCTTGCAACACAGCTCGGGTTTCTGAAACCAAAAGCATCACATGCAGATAACAAACAAGGGTGCTCTGGATGTGGTCAGGCCTCTTCTCAGCAGCCTTGTTTCCCATCTTGTGTGCGTTAGGTCGACCTGAACGGGCCGTAAGTGAGTCACCTCAAAAACAGTTACGGCCCAGGAAGGTGAAGCAATAGATCAGCTCCGGTTTCTAGGCCCTGGTTTAACCGCTCTCCCCTCCCTCCCATAACCCCCCACCAATCAATAGAGTCCAGCCATGAGCCAGGCGCCGTGCTAAGGGCTCCCAGGGTGGATGGAAGGATAAAACAGGATCTCTTCTCCCAAGGAGTTTATTATCTCGATAGGGGGTCCAGGGTCTAGTACAGCGTGAGACGAGCGCCAGATTTGGAGTCAGAAGAGCTGATTTTGAATCTCACCTCTGACACCTGTTACTTGTTTGTCAACTAGCCTTTATGAGCATCTCCTATGAGCCAGGTACTGTGCTAAAGGCACAAGGCAGTCCTGGCTCTCCAGGAGCTCATGTGGCCACAGTCAAATTTCTTCATCTCTCTGAGCCTCAGTTTCCTTCTTTGTAAGATGGGAATAAGCTCCTTTGAGGGATAGGATTTTGCCTTGTCTTTCTGTCTTAGGAACCCTTTCACATGGACCCTTTCTCACAGTGGGATATCATTGATTGGTGGATTTCTGCTGCTCCTGGGATGGGGGGGAGTGGGCGGAGGGATATAGGAAGAAAACCCCATAAAACCAGGACCAGGAATAGCACCATCCAGAAGGTTGGGAAGAGCAAATGAGATAATATATGTAAAGCACTTTGCAAACCTCGCCTTGCTGTATAAATGCAAGTTATTATTGTTGTTGTTAATGTTGTTATAAAAGGAGGGCACTGGACCGTCTGGCTGCTGGGGTCCCCTCTGCTTCGAGGATCTTCTGATTCTGTGCCCTGCTGCCTCTCAGCCTCCGAGGCATAGAGTCTCAGAGGTGGGAGACCTGTAAGAGGGCGAGCCCTGCCCAGTGGGAAGGATGCTGGATTTGAGGGTCAAGTTCAGCTGGGCCTTGGAGCATAGATCAACAGAGGTCCAGGGTTCAAATCTGAGTTCTTGGGACCTTGGATGATTCGCTTCCCTATTTGTACAATGGCCTGGGTCTTAAAGGATGGGTTTGCACAGGACTGGGGTTAAAATTTGGGTTTTGCGGCTTACTGCCTGTAGGACGTTTCAAATGAGTCACTTCTCAAGCTGTGCAATGAGGGGTTTGAACCTGTATGATCTTAGGTCAGTCACTTTTCCTCTAAAATACAAGGATTAGGGACAGCTAGGTGGAGCAGTGGATAGAGCACTGGCCCTGGAGTCAGGGGGACCTGAGTTCAAATCCGGCCTCAGGCACTTGACACCTAGTAGCTGGGTGACCCTGGGCAAGTCACTTAACCCCATTGCCGACCCAAATAAAAAAAAAATAGAAGGATTAGATCTTCAGTGACCTTCCCCTCCAACATTCTATGCTCAGCCCCAGCTGGAACAGTCTGTGTGCCGTGGTCTGTTTTCAACCAGCTCGGAATGGTACAATCCTTTGAGCATCCTGGGAAGGGACATCCCCCTGAGCAGCAACCCCTGGAGTTGAACTGTGGACCTCTCTAGGGCTAGTTCTGGGTCAGCCTTCCTTGAACAGGCCCATTCCCAGATGGAAAGGGGCTTCCGAAGCTCTGGGCAAATGCAGTGCTGCGGCGGTGACTAACAGCAGTGATGATGTGGAATTGCTTATTGATTGGTTAGTAGTGGAGAGCTGGTATTAGCAGAGCGATAGTTGTTGTAACCTGTTACTGGGGCTTAGATGTGGATTTCCCTTGTGCAGGCCTCGGTAGGAAAGTCTGTAGGAGTCCAGGCTTGCAACTGAGACCTGCCCTTTGGGGGAGATGAAGAAGGTGGATGGAGGGCGGTTCGGCCTGGGCAGGAGACGTTTTTCCTAGCACTGGGTTTCTCCGGTGCAGTGGGGTACTGGCTCAGGGACTTTCCAGAGGATGTTTTCCCTGTTACTATGGATTCTGGAGACCCTCTTTTGCAAGTCAGCGTAATTGTGGACCAGTCACTCACAGTGCTGGTTTAGTTGGAATCCAGTAAATCCAGAACTTATATGACCAAACAGTATGAAAAGCTGATGACTGTGATGGGTGTGTCCTCTGGCCGCACTCAGGGGCCATTGACCTCTATTACTAGTAATGGCTAGCCTTACCAATAAGTAGATTGTACTTGGACTTTTGTGCCTCAGTTTCTCTTAATCGCAGATTTTATTGTGACAATGAAGAGTGTTCCCCACCTTACCCCCACAAAACTGTGAAGTGGGGACAACCCCCCACCCAAGTGTTAGGATTGGAGGATTTTGAGCGGGCAGGATCTGGAGCTTAGAGGTTTCCCAGAGGTTTTCTAATTCAACACCCTCATTATACAGATGGGGAAACTGAGACCCAAGGAGAAGCAGTGACTAACCCATGGTCATACAGGTCTAGCACCTGAAGCTGAGGACCAACGAGAGGAAATAACTGCCCCCAGGGTGCATGAGTAGTAAGGAAGAGAGCCCAGATCCACAGGTAGGGCCCCGAGCCGAGCGTCACACCCAGGGTTCTTCCTCATCGGTCTTTCTTTCTCTCTTACTCTTTTCCTCCTTCCTGCACTCTGGTCTCTCTCCTGCTCCTATTTCTTCTAAGCCTTATTGCTCCTTCTACGCACACCCAGAGTGTGGGAAGGGCTTTGTCTCCTCTGAGCAAGCCCCAAGGTCTGGGGTTTTGGACTCGGAAAGAACCGGAGAGGCCATCGAGGCTTGCCTCATCATTTTTTCAGGTAAGGAAACAGGTCCAGAGAAGGGACTTGCCCAAGGTCACCCAGTCATCCTGGTCCTGTGTCCCCGGTCTGAGGTCCCCTCATACTCCCAGCCCCCTAATTACTGATGATTACAGTTACAGATGGCCCCAGTCTCCAGCCACAGGCCGATGTGGCACTGGTGTTGATAAGTGGGTCTGACAGAGGCAGGGCAGCAGTCGGATGGCTGGGCTTGGAGTTGGAAAGCTTGGATTCAAATCCTGCCTCAGATCCTCACAAGCTATGTGACCCTGCACAACAAACTTTAATAATAATAATAACAATGTCTACTCTGTGCCAGGCACTGTGCCAAGCACTTTACAAAGATTATCTCGTTTGATCCTCACAATAACCCTGGGAGACAGGTGTTGTTACTGTCCATTTTACCGGTGAGGAAACTGAGGCAAACAGAGGTTAAATGATTTGCCCAAGGTTGCACATCTATTAAATGCCCAAGTCTGGATTTGAACTCGCATCTCCCTGACTCCAGGCTCAGCTCTCCATCCACTGCCTCTCTCCTGCATTTCCTCATCTGTAAAATAGGAATCATAGCACCAACCTCACAGGGTTGGTATGAGGATCAAGTGGGCTAATAGCGTTATGTAAATATCAATTATTATTATCAATCCTAATTAAATATAATTATTAATTCTAATTCTATTATGAACTTTCATGGGTGGTCCTTACAAAAGAGTGAGCCCCTGAGCCCCACTGTTACTACTCAATACCTGTCGTTTCAGTGAACATTTATTACAGGTTTGCTGTGTGCTGAACTCTGTCCTTGGCACAGAGGAGATGCATTTAGATGAGATGGTCCCTGCCCTTGCGGAGTTTACTGTCTAGTAGGTGGGGCACACGTGAAGGTGGGGAAAGAGAACTGGATTTAGAACCAGAAGCCCTGGGTTCAAATCTCAACCATGCAGTGTAATACTTGGGTGACTTTGGCCGGTTCCCTGACCCTCTTTCTGCCTCAGTTTCCTCCTCTGTAAAGGGAGGAAGTGAGAGGATCTCAAAGGTCCCTTCCAGCCCAAAATCCTCCACTCATAATCATAAAAACAAGAACATCAGAAGTACCCAAAAAGGGATCTGAGGTGGAACAGAGGCTTCCTGGAGAAAGTGGCATTTGAGCTGGACTTTAAAAGATGAGTTGGGGACAGCTAGGTGGCGCAGTGGATAGAGCACTGGCCCTGGAGTCAGGAGTTCCTGAGTTCAAATCCAGCCTCAGACACTTGACACTTATTAGCTGTGTGACCCTGAGCAAGTCACTTAACCCCACTGCCTCGCCAAAAAAAAAAAAGAGTTGGCATTTAGCCAGTAAAAAAGAAGGGGAAGACATTCCAGGCATAGGGCCCAGTGTGAGCAAAAGTGTGGAGGTAGGGAAAGCACAGTGTTTCCTGGAGAGGCGGAGTAAGCCTGGAGACAGAGAGTGGTCGAGGCTGATCTGAGGACAGATAACAGAGAGGAGAGGAAATGCTAAGGCTGGAAAGTTAGGTAGCACCTGGTGGCAAAAGTGTCTCAGTCCCAGGTTGACTTTTCCTCACCAGGTGATAGGGAGCCAGAGGAGACACGACAGTGGACTGGAGAGTGTGGCTGTTCCGAGCTTCCTCATCCAGCAGTAACACGGGCAGAAATAGAACTCAGCCCAGAGGGCCTCAGGTTGTTTGTGAGGACCCAAAGATGTGCAGGCCTCTCTCCTGGGGATGGGATGCTTGGGACGGGTTCTAGGGAATGGAAGAATCCCACGGAGGGAGTGTGATCCCCGTGGAAATGTGACGGAGCAAGGCGAGGACCGCCCATGTGGCAGACAGGTCGGGCCCTGGAGAGGCGGAAATGCCCACCTCCCCTGCCCTGCTCTGCCCTCTGCTCCAGCTGCTGACATCATCAGTGAGTCCATCCTCCCCCTCCCCAGAGGCCCGGACTCAATCAGCCCGGGCCCCGCTCCTCCCTGGCTCCCCGTGAAACAGGGCCAGGGCATTCTGCCCCTTTCACCCTTGGGAGCAAAAGAGCCTGGCATCCGATTCCCAACGCATCGCCACGCCCAGCGTCCCACCCTGCTTCCCGAAGTCGAGCTCACTGTCACCCTTTCCCGTCCCCATCCCTGTTCCCCTCTACCCTCACCCCCAAACATTCCCCAGGTTTCCTTGCTCAGGATCCCCAGTTAATAAGCATCAGAGGAGCAATCTGAGCACGGGTCCTCTTGATCCCAAGCCCAGCCTTCCTGCTAATTCCACACTGCCTCTGGAGAGATGCTTCAGGAGGTACGAGCCTTACTGGACAGAAGAGAGAACCGAGGGGGACAAACTGAGTGACTTTCCTGGGGGCACACACCCAGTCAGTGTCAGAGTTGGGATTCTGACTCCCGGTCCAGCCTGTCTCTATCCTTATGAGGTCTTAACTACTTTGGGCATCCTGGGACCCACTGGACAGTGTATACGTGTGTGTATATATATATATATATATATATATATATATATATATGTATGTATGTATGTATGTATGTATGTATGTATGTATGTATGTAGAGAGAGAGAGACACATACACACACACACACACACACACACACACACACACACACACACACACA
>NW_020954625.1:5693531-5698258 GCF_900497805.2 Vombatus ursinus | reverse complement strand
ACACACACACACACACACACACACACACACACACACACACACACACACACACACCCCCGACAATTCTTTGTTTATAAGCACTAGGCTAAGAACCCTGTGTCTAGCCTGTCGACATCTGTCATCATCAGCTCTGTGTCATCATCAAACCTGACATCAACTGAGGCATTGGTTAAAGAATGTTACACCGCACTAGGCCAAGGGCAGATCCCTGGGGCACTCCACTGCAGACCTTCCAAGGTGACCTTGACTGTCTGCTCTTTGTATCCAACCATTCAGTCTATTCCAAATCTTAACTAATTGTACCTTCTAGGCTCAGGGAAGGCCTAGATCAAGGCCGGAAGGGACTTTCATGCTCATCACTTCCAACCCCCCCATTTCACAGTTGAGGAACTGAAGCCCAGAGAACTAAATGACTTGCCCAGGGTCACATGGCTGGTAAGTATTTGAGGCAGGATTTGAACCCAGGTCCTCCTGATTACAAGCACAATACTCCTCTATACCACATGTCCCCTTCATCCATATCTCCTTTTCCATTAGAGACTTCCCACAGCCCCATAAGCAGTGAGAAGTCGAGTCAGATTTGATCCTATTCTGTCTCCAAAGCTGGTGCTTTTCTCCTCCCATATTTGCAGAGGTGGGGGACTATGGGTGTAGAATATCACATACACTGTCAGAGTGTTGGTTTTGCTGAATGAGCTGCCTTTTCTCTCTCTTTCTTTATAAATCTTTATTATGAGGGATGTTTCACTGGCTAGGGGTGAGGACAGGAACGTCTGGAAAGAAAATGGATATAAAGAAAAAAAGATTATCACTCAAAATAAGATTAAAAACCCTTCAACCTGGTACTTTTTTTAACAACGCCATTAATGTTCAGGGCACAGAGAGGAGCGGGCAGGACCCAGAGGCCAAGGCTTCTGGCTCAGGCCTCTTACTTCCGCTAGGGCCATTGTTCAGCAGGGCGGAGGCTGGTTCTCAGGCCAGTGAACTGCTGAACTGCTTCAAGGATCCGGGACAATAGCATCTGGGTCTTACCTTCCCTCTCCCTGATGTGAGTGAGGAAGGCTGGTGTTCTGTCTTTCCCATATGTGACCTCCTGGTCCCCTGCAGGGTGCTGGCAGTTCAGGGAGACTTTTTTTTTTTCTCTGATTCTCCAGATCTTATCCCTGTTTGGGATTTTCTTCTGCCTTCCCTCCCAAAAAGGTACATGGGGAAATCCTCAATGTTCAGAATGCAGTGGAAGATAACCTCAAGCGAGAGATGAACTAAGGGCTAGATAAATCTTAACTGCTGTTACTGTTGCTATAACATACTCGGCTTATGCCTTAGGTTGATTTTTTGGGGTACATGTTTCCTCCTCAATAAAATGGAAGTTTCTCGAAGTCAGGGACTGATTTGCTTTTGTCCTAGTAACCCCAGTGCCTAACACAGTGCCGGTGCATGGTAGGTGCTTTTAATATTCATTAGGAGTTGATTAATAATAAGTGGTCATTGAATGAATGAATGAATGTTAGGGCTGGAAGAGACCATTGAAAATGAGTCCGGGTTTTTCCCTTTTGTTCTGATTCTTCTTTCACAGCATGACTAATATGGAAATATGTTTAATATGATTGTACATGTATACAGCCTATATCAGATTGTATGCCATCTTGGGGAGGGGGACAGGGAGGGCGGGGGGAAACATTTGGAACTCAAAATCTTATAAAAGTGAATGTTGAAAACTGAAATAAATTTTAAAAAAGGAAAAAAAGAGAAAATGAGTCTAATCCTTTCCCTTCATTGAGGAGGAAAAAGAGAGGACCAGAGGAGAGAAGGGACTTAATTAGAGGCAACGTTACCCAGGTCTGCCAAGACAAGATAGGTCCAAGTGATAGGAACCTTGACTCTGACCGTAACTCGCCAGGAAGGAGGGTGGCATCAGGCCTGGGCTTAGACTCTCATTACAGGTCAAAACCATGGTCTGTAGACCCATTGCTGGTTTTTTGTTGGTTTTTTTTCCCCCTCATTTAGAGACTGTGTAGTGCAATGAAAAGTGCTTGGACAAAACATAGCAAGATTCTGAGTAATATAATGGCCAGTCTTAGCCCTGGAGAAGAGTGAGAAGATGTGCTTTCAACATAGAGGCTGTACTGACAGGTCAGGTGTCTAGAGCATGGCTGGCTAATGTTCCCCTTAGGGTTCTAGGGGGAACTTGAAAGGGTGGGGGTAGCTTTCTATGACTGTCACTCATGAGCCTCATCTGATGAGTTCCCTCCCAATATTAATCAACTATTCATCAACCGTCCTCCCAATATCAATTAACCAATTAACATCAATTAGTTTTTACAAAGGGGTGTTTACTGAGAAAATCTACCGAGAACTAAAGTACAAAACTGAAAGCCTGCCTTCTACCTTCTTAGTCCCAAGGGAGATAGACTCCAGCTTAAAGTGGTGACTACCAACAATCTCCCTCCACATTCATGCCTCCCAGTTGGCTTTTGGGGATGGCAGAGCCCATGTACAAGTCATCTCCTTGTTGGTATGACATGGTGCCTTGGCTGCTGGTTGGATTCCACTGCTGGGGTGGGTCAAACAGGTTGTTTCTCAGGTCTGAAAAATGGAGATAGCATTTATATCGCCAACCTCAATGGGCTAAAAGTAAAGTACTTTGTGAATCTGAAAAGCATTAGAAATGAATTGTTACTCATCTCGTGATTTTCTTGCAGTGATCTTAAAAGTTTTTTTTTTCTTTAAGGTGTATTTTTTTTCCCGCCTTACCCCACTGAAAATCACTGGGGTGGGGGGAGGCTCGTGGATGATGGTGAGAGGGTGACTAGCTGGCCAAGGTTAGGCTACCAATCATGGGAATATCGGCCCTAGCCCTGGACTGGGGCTGCCTGGCCCACACCTCAGCTACCCTGCCTTCCAGGAGTAACACAAGGGCCCCCTTCGTAAAAACTATGTAAATGCTGAGGAGTGAGCTTTCTTCTCTTGCATGCCCTGTTCCACCCTACCTCCCCAGCCTGACCCAGGCTAGTCAGATGACACAGAGGAACTTTGATGGAAAATGAAGACAGGACAAAGGGTGGCCTTAATCTCTGCTACTGGGGAGCCTGAGGCTGGTGGGTCACTTGAACTGAGGAGTTCTGAGCTTCAGGAGCCTAAGCCAATTGGGTGTCCACACTATGTTTAGCACCAATATAGGCAGCCCCTGGGAGCTGTGGCCCACGCTGTAAATGGGGCCGGTCAGTCCCCATGCTGATGACTGGTGGGATTGGGTCTATGAATGACTACTACACTTGTAGCCTGGGTGAGATGGGGAGACCTAGTCTCAAGGAAGAGAAAAGAGGAGAAGAGAAGGGAGAAGAGAGGGAGGGAGGAAGAAGGGAAAAAGAAGGAAGGGAAGGAGGGAGAGGGGAAGGATGGGAAGGAGGGAGGGAGGGAGAAAACAAAGAAGGAAAAAAGGAAGGAGAGAAGGAAGGAAGGAGGGAAAGAAAGACAATGAAGAAAAGCTTGAGTTTTCAGAGAAGCCCGATTCCTTAAGGACCGACTACGCAGAGTACCTGAGGCTTCTCAGGAGGCACCCAGGCGTAATGGGATGTGTTAGAAAACTTGGGCTGAAGCCTTGGCTCTGTAAATCTTGGGCCATCTATGTGACCTTGGACAAATCACTTTACCTCTTTGAGTTTCAGTCTCCTCATCTCCAAAAAGGGGCTAAAATAATACAGCACATGGAGGGTAGTGGCCTCCCCTTCCCAAATTGCTCTTTCTTTTTTCTTTCTTCTATGTTCTGTATTGACATCTGGGGAGCTAACGTTTTCTAGTCGAATGTAAGCCCCTTACGGGCAGAGACTGCCTGGTTCTGTTTTTAATAACTGGTTCAGGCTTGTGTCTTTTATCAATGTGGAGAACTCTATAACCGCTGTCCCACCTGCCATGTTACTTACATCTTACTCTCCTTCACTCACTCCGAGATCTGGCCAAACTGCCAACCCTGCTGTTTCTCACCCAGGACATTCTCCCTCTCACCCTGGAGGGCTTTTGGTCTGTCTGTTCTCAGTGCCTGGAATTCCTCTCCTCCGCCCCTTAAAATCCCCTGGCATCATTGAAGCTCTCAGCTCAATGCTGCCTTAGGCAATGGTTATAACTAAAGTCTTCTCCATGAAAAGACCGGTGATCCACAGATCCCTCCTCAAACCTTCTGTGTCTTGCCCCCTAGGGCGCCATCCTCCTCACTCATCCCTGGCCTCAGCTCTGCCCCAGTGACATCTCCTGGGATGCCCCCCACTACCTCCCACTGTCCCTTCCCCCACCCTGCCCCAAGACTGAGAGAGTGTGCAGAGCTTTATAACCGTCAGAGGTAGCGTAACTTTCTAGGGTTCCATTTCGTATTTAGAGACTTTGACTTACCCAGAAGAGATGTGACTGGAGGGTTTTCTCCAGGAAATCTCAACTTGGGCTTTCCTCTTTCGGGAAGCAAAAGGGAGTGGCCGCCCTGACCTTGGCGCTTCCCTGAAGAAGACTGAGGAGCTCATGGGTGTGGAGCCTGGAGAACCAAGCTTGCAGGCCCTGGTGACTTCAGTCACCTTCTTTATTGGAAATCTGAAAAGAAATCGGGCCAGAGGTTACCTCAGGGTGATTTATTTAGATCAGGGGTCTTCTCCCCTTTCTCCCTTTGGACCACAGCTTAACTTTCTTTTTCTTTCTCTTTCTTTCTTTCTTTCTTTCTTTCTTTCTTTCTTTCTTTCTTT
>NW_020954625.1:5452398-5693521 GCF_900497805.2 Vombatus ursinus | reverse complement strand
CCTTCCTTCCTTCCTTCCTTCCTTCCTTCCTTCCTTCCTTCCTCCCTTCCTCCCTTCCTCCCTCCCTTTCTCTGTCCTCTGCTGGTGCTCTGCCCAAAGGGAATGTAAATTTTAATCTCTGAAACTTTCTTTTTCTTTTTTTTTTTTTTTTGCCCTCCCTTAAAGACCAGCTTTAATCCCAAATCACTCTGGCTCTCATTGATTGGCCAACAATAGGTCCCTCCTTGGTCATTTTTTGAGCTCTGGTTGGCTCCCAATCAATGTAAATAGCAGTTATTTCTGTTTTGGCAAGAAACCCTGAGGACCTTCCCCTCCCAGATCTTTTTTTTTTTTTTTTAAAGAGGCCATTCTTTGTCTCATTTCTTATTAAGCCTTAATCACTGAATGGGCGCTGCCTCAGTCAATCTGAGACCTGTTAAAGACCTTAGTTTGAAAAGGCCAGGGTCTCCCACTGCGTCCTGGGCCATCTCCAGTCATCCTGATCTACATCTTGCACTCCAGAGGAGACAGTGAGGCTGGTGACTTTGCACAGCCTCCCTCACTTAAATCCAATTCATTTGCATGTCATGGCATCACCTCCTTGATGTCATGATCTTCTTCGAGAACAAAGGCCAAGCAGCAACCTAATGTACAACAAGACAGTTATGTCCTCAATGGAATGTATCTAACAAGAGTTGGTAAAAATAAATTTGTCTAGACTCTTTTAAAACTAATGAAAAGGGCTTTAAACTCAAAAGGAAAGGGGAGGAAGAAAACTGCTCACCCACCGAGCTAGAGGCAGATCAGAGCAGTAATAGTGTCAGAGAAAGAATAGCAACGGAGATGCCCAGAAATTCCTAGGGGACAAAAATCCAAGAAAGCACATGGTGATAAAACTGAGGACAGATGTCTATACATAAATGCACAAAGGACGGGGAACAAGCAAAATGAACTAGAGATCCGAATTGTCTGACTTTTCATGACCCCACTTGGGGTTTTTTTGGCAAAGATACTGGAGTGGTTTGCCATTTCCTTCTCCAGCTCATTTTTACAGATGAGGAAACTGAGGTAATCATGGTAAAGTGACTTGCCCAGAGTCACAGAGCTAGTGTCTGAGGCAAGATTTGAACTCAGGTCTTCCTGACTCCAGGCCTGGTGCTGTATCCACTATGCTACCTAGCTGCTCAGAGAGATCCTAATGCCAGGAGGCAAATTTATTTTCCTTGGTATCCTTGAGACTTGGCGCAGGAACCAACAAGAGGGAATTCCATTCCCAGATATGATTCTCACCAACAAGGAACGTATGGTTGCTAGAATGGAAATGATGAGAACTTTGGGGGGATATAACCACTATGATTTCCAGTTTGTAATAAGGATGAAATTCATGACTGGCATATGAATCTGACAGGACACACCTTACTCAGAAGGTAAAATCTTGGGTGGAAGAAGTGGGGTAGGTAGAGTAGCCTTGTACATTAAGAAAACACAGTCTTGTGAGGAAATCCAAGAAGCCAGAGTGAGGAAGCCTGGTGGAGAACAAAAGGGAGAAAATCAATAGAGGCAGACACAGAAATGAAACTGTCATCCATGTGCATTGCAGACCACCTGGACAGAAATAGGAAATAGATGAGAAGGTTGGGCAGATCCTCATCTTAGCATGTAAGTAGGGACTGGAAAGCACAGTTATTTGGATATCTGTAGTAGTTCTCTCAGTCTCTCTGTCTCTGTCTCCTCTCTCTTTCCCTCCCTCCCTCCCTGTTTCTCTCTCTCTTTCTCCTCTCTCCTTCTCTCCGTCTCTGTCTCCCTCCCTCTCTCTCATCTCTCTTTCTCTCTTTGTCTCTGTTTCTGTCTGTTTCTATTTCTCTGCCAAAGGCAGAGAAGCTAATAATTTCTTGACTTGCCATAATGGCAGAGGAATTAACGAGGAGGGATTCTGTTCTGAATCTGAGTCTCGCCAATAAGAAAGAAGTGGCTGCTGGGGCAGAAATAATGGCAACCATGGGCAGGAAGTGCCTTCTTGATCTTTGAGTTTGTGATAAGAAAGGAGGGGAAAGCTAGGCATAGTGTGACATGCTCCCTAGAGTTTGGGAGAAATTTCAAGGGGCTCAGAGAGTAGTCATTGATGGTTTGATGTTAATTCAGAAGAGAGGTCTCCAGTGGAGTGCCCCAGTGATCTGTTTGGCGTTTCTGCCATTTAATACTTTTTTTCTATGACTTGGATGAAAGCAGATGATACAAATCTGGGAGGGAGAGCTGAAACACTGAATGAAAGAATCAGAATACAGAAAGGTCTTGACAGGCTAGAACATTGGGCTGAATGGAATCAGATAAGATAACACATTATCCAGGCCTTACGTGCTCGTCCCCATCAAGGGTTTGAATGGGTCAACAAGAGCCCAGGCCAAGGGTACTCCCTACCCCTATCAAGGTTGGGGGATCCAAGTCTCAAAGGAGGGATCTGTCAGGGAAACAAGGTCAGAGTTCCAAACAAAAGCCTCGTCCTTTAACCTCATCAAGCTGAGCAGGCTCTGCGATGATGGACCTTCTTCATTAGAAAGGGCCCTGATGAGCTGAAGAGCCCCCCAGAATGGGGCAGCCAGGATGAGGCAAGACCTCCAATGGTCCATGCTGTCTGAGGGTCTATTGGAGGAGCCAGGGTTGTTAAATCCCAGGGAAGAGAAGCGAGGTGACTCAATTTCCTTGGATTTGGGTGTCCGTGCCCCAGGGATATGGGTCTTTCACAAAACCTATTCTTCAGTGTTTTTCTGTCATTTGTCAAAATCTAGCTCAATGAACAGTTTCAGTTCCTGAGGATGTAGCCATAAAAGGCAAAGGAAGCTTCAGCTGTAATCAGTGGAAAAATGATGCTGCCCACATTCCGTTCTGCCCTCACACTGTGCTACAAAGCAAGGATCTCTAAAAGGAGTTGGCGCTGCTTTAAAAAAAAGGGGAGTGGGGCAGATTCAGTACAACACTACAGAGAAGTGAACACACCTTGTTGAATCATAATGGGTTGGGTCAGGATGGAGAACCCCAAAGACTGCAGTGACTGGGGGAAGGACTCTAGCTGACAAAAACTGCTGGGAAAGCTGGACAGCAGCCGAGCAGACTAGATCCAAGCCTCCCACGGTACTGCAAGAGAAGACACAAATGGGTGACTATAATAGGTCCCATCCTAAAAAACGAGAGGAGCAGAAAGAAATCACCTGAATCGATGGAGAGAAGATCCCAGAAGATAAGGATGATTGTGTTTATACAGGATCTTAAAAGTTTTGTACAAAGAAATCAAATGGAGTAAAAATTAGAAAGGAAAGAGGTAACAAGGGGGAAAATCTTTGCAACAAATTTCTCTGATAAAAGTCTCATAGACAAGATATATAAGGAAATTATTTAAATTTATAAGATTAAAAGTCATTCCCCGTAGATAGTCAAAGGATATGAATAGGAAATTTTGAAAGGAAGAAATTAAAGCTATCAACAACCACATGAAAAAAATGCTCAAATTACTAATAATTAGAGGAATGCTGACCTCAGACACTTACTAACTGTGTGATCCTGGGCAAGGTACTTAGCCTTGTTTGCCTCAGTTTCTTCATCTGTAAAATGAACTGGAGACCAAAAAGACAACCCACTCCAGTATCTCTGCCAAGAAAACCCCCAATGGGGTCATGTATTGTTGGGCACAACTGAAAAATGACTCAACAACAACAAACAAATTAAAGAAACTCTAAGGTTCTACCTCCCTCCCATCAGAATACCAAAGAAAACCAAGTGACAAATGGGGGAGGGGCTGTAAGACTAGTGCATTGTTGGTGGAGCTGTAAGTTGGTCCATACATTCTAGAAAGCAATTGAGAACCAAGCCCAGAAAGTTACCAAACTGGTCATACCCTTTGATACAATGATACCATCAGTAGACCTATATTCTGGAGAAATCAAAGAAGGAAGAAAAGTACTTATATATTCAAAACCATTGGTACATGTAGCATCTTTTCATGGTGGCCCCAAATTAGAAACTCAAATTTTGGTATATTAATAAAATGAAATATTATTCTGCCATAATAAATGGTGAAATGGACAGTTTCAGAGGAAACTGGGAAGAGCTTTATGAACTGATGCAGAGTGAAGTGAGCAGAATGAAGGGAACAATTTATACATCAACAATATTATAGAGAAAACAACTTTGAAAGAGGTTGGAGTTTTGATCACCGTGATAATAAAGCATGATTCCAGAGGAATGAAGGTGAAACTCCTCACTCACCTCCTGAGAGAGGTGATAAACTTAAAATGCAGAAAGAGATGTACATTTTTAGACTTGACCAACGTGGGAATTTGTTTTGTGGGACTAAGTAAATATGTATTCAGCACTTTCTTCTCCTTTTTTTTTTTTAATTTGCTTTTTGGATGGTAATGGGAGGGATAGATTACTAAATCATTTAAAAAGGCAGTAATGGAAAGATGCTTGGAGGGCACTTGTGGCTGCCTCATGTTGCTGACCAAGAACAACGCATGTCATAAAAAATAGGATCCAAGAAACGTGGGGCTGGAAAAGGAAGTAAGTCAGTCTCCTACTGAGAAAGTCAGGGATAACTAACCTCTGCAAAATAGAAAATGACCTTGAGGAACACCTCCAGTACATGGGAGAGGTCTTTAGTGGAGGTTCTTGGAAGCTAACTATTTATGTACAGTACTCTCCCTCCTTAGAAAGTAAGCTCCACGAGGGCAGGGACAGTTTCCACTTTTTCTTTGAATTCCTATCTCTTAGCATTTTTCTTGTCTTTTTTTTTTTTTTTTTGAAGATGAGTGAGGTTTTTCTGTGACCCCATTTTGGGGTTTTCTTGACCCAGTTACTTTTTGTCATTTCTTTCTCCAGCTCATTTTACAGATGAGGAAACTGAGGCAAACAGGGTTAAGTCACTTACCCAGGGTCACACAGCTACTAAGTGTCTGAGGTCAGATTTGAACTCAGGTCTTTCTGAGTCACCAGGCCTGGTGCTCTAGCCACTTCACCACCTAACTGCTGGATCTGGAATCAGGAAGACCTGGGTTAAAATGTGGAGATTCTTTGGGCAGTCTGGTGAAGCCAACAGACCCCTTCTCAGGATAATGTTTTTTAATGCATAAAATAAATAACATAGAATTACAAAGAAAGACAATTCTATTGAAGCATAATTATAAAAATATTTTTAAAAAATAAGTTTTTGGATCCCAGGTTAAGAACCCCTGCCCTGCCCTAATCTTCTCTTTTTTGTTAATTTTTATTTTTTAACAAGTTTTAATTCATTTATTTTGGATTATCAACAATCACTTCCATAAGCTTTTGAGTTTTACATTTTCTCCCGCTCCCTCCCCACCTCCCTCCCCACCTCCCTCCCCACGACGGCACGCGATCTGATATAGGCTCTACATATACATTCCTATTAAACGTATTTTCACATTAGTGATGTTGTAGGTAAGACTAATCCTCTCCTTTGACACAGGCCCAGAGAAGGGAAGCCATTTGTCCAAGGTCACACGGCCAGGAAGCTAAAAAGAGCAGCTTGAAACACTGGCCCCTCTTCTCTCTGACATCATTCCCTGGCCACAGGTGGACATAACGGCCAGGCTGGTACCGGTAGCTGTATCACAATCCCAGGGCTTGGCAGCTACCTATTCTGGGGCACGATGGAACTGGAGAAGGCCAGTCAGTTCCCTACATCTTGGGGTGTCAGCTGACTGGCTTCCAAGTAGCCCTGGCTTGGGCAAGAGAGCCTCAGACTTCGAGGTCAAAAGGGCATAAAGTGATGGAGCCTGAAGTGGCCAAGACCCCACGATCCATCAGGTGATGACACTTTGGGGTAGCTGTGGGGCCCAGGTGAGAGCAGACTGAAGGTAGACTGGGTGGGAGGGTTCTAGAGACTTGGGCGTGGTGTTGCTAATAATAAAGCTAAATAATAGCATTTATTTAGCACTCTAAGGTTTGCAAAATTCTTATTTCATTTGATTCTCACCACATCTGTAAGGTAGAGTGCCATGTTTGTTCCCATTTTATAGATAAGGAAAGTAAGTCTGAAAGTGACTGCACCAGGGTCACACAGCTAGTAAATATCTCAGAAAGGATCCCAAACCAAGTCTTCAGGTCTCTAAATACAGCGGTCTATTTACCTACTGAGCTATAGGAAAGAGACTCATTTTACAGACTGGGAAACTGAGTCAAGATTGAGAGCTGTCAAATGACTTGCCTAGGGTTACCTAGCCGGTAGGTGCTCAAAGGGTTTGTCTTGAGATACAGACAAAATATGGCAGGTCACATACTCTTTTCTCACCCTGTGACGGGGGATATATGTGCGCCAGGGCGACACCCTTCTCTTTGCTCTTCTGGGTATGGATCTGGGCCACCAGTGAATGGAGGATCCCTTGGAGGCTAAACCCTCACGAAGGTCCCCGCCCAGTCCTCTTCTGTATTTTGGCATCTCAAGACTTGGATGTTGGGGAGCCCGTTGGACCCAGGATGGACTCTCAGCCTTGCCACCAACTCGTGTATGACCTTGGATAAATCCTCTTCTCTTTCCGAGTCTCAGTCTCCTCGGGAGGGAGTTGGATTATCATGGAAGGAGTAGAAGTGAGTTAGATGCACCTGGGATCTGGAGGGAGATCACCCACACTTGGGTCCCACTTCTACTCCTCGCTGCCTGTAAGACTTGGGGGCAGTCAGTAAACATTTATTAAGTGCCTATTGTGAGCCGGGCACTGTGCTAAGCACCGGGGATACAAATTAAGGCAAAAAACCAGTCTCTTCTCTCTGGGAGCTCACAGTCTAATGGGGAAACAGCATGTAAACAATTAGGTACAAACAAGCTACATCCAGTATAAATGAAAAATAATCAACAGAATGAAGGCACTAGAATTAAGGGGGCTAGGAAAGGCTCCCTGCAAAAAAAGAGGGTCTGGGTAATGAACGAATGGGGGGAAAACCCGTATTAAGTGTTTCTTGTGTGCCAAGTGCTGGAGATCCAAAGAGAAAATAGATGGGTCTGTCGCCCCAGGAGCCTGGGTTCTGTAAGAGCCCCTTCTGCCTCCAGATGTAGGAGCAGAGAATGTCTAAGGTCCCTTCCAGTGCTGGGTCTATGAAAGAATAGGGAACCATCATTGGCCCCCACGCCCAACGGCATCGATGGTCTAAGACACACGTGGCTGGGCTTCTTTCCTCTTTTCTTAAATCATGAAGTTAAGCAATCTTACAGGAAAAAAAACAACAACCCACAATGAATAGTAAACACTGTTTACGTCCCTCCAAAGGTCTCTGCCAGTCTTTGTTAAGGTTCATATGTCACACAGAGATAATAGCATAAGGTGGAGTCAGGAAGACCTGAGATCTATACTGCCTGTGTGATGCTGGGCTTCTGTATAATTCATTCACTCTTTGCCCAGTCACACAGCCAGTGAGTGTCTGGGACTGGATCTGAACCCAAGTCTTCCTGACTCCAAGTCAGGGCTAGGATATGAATTTGACATAGGTTGAATTTTTCCCTTCCTCCCCATCTCAGAGGCGAGTGTAGAAAGTAGAGAAGTTGGACAGGTAAAATGGACAACGGCTTCCCCGGTCAATTTATTTCAGGCCCACAGTGTGCCCAACACTGTACTAGCGATACAAAGAAACGTAGGAGGAAACAAGACTCATTGTGTCTCTGAATTTCCTTGAAATTCCACAGCCTGCTAGAAAGGACTTCTGCATCAGACCTTTCCTAGCTAAAAAGCTCATAGATGCTCACATGGCTTTTGTATATTCTGACTCAAGTAACTTCTCTCATTTCTGTTTGTGCTTTGCTGGGATGGATTTCTTCACTTGCTATTTGCTATTTATGTTGGTTTCTTGTGTAAGAAGTTTGGTGGGAAGGAGCTAAGCCGGCAAGTGTAGACTAAAGGCTGCCCTTCTCTTAAGAGTCACCAGGGCAGCTGCTTTCCTCCCGAGCTCAGACTCATGCCTCTAGAGCAGAGATAGCGGAGGGGCGCCAGGTGGTGTCCTGCTAGCCTGATGTTTCTGTCTGAGATTGGAGAAAAGGGTGTCCAGCCTCAGCAGTGGCTTGTCTGTACCTCCCTGCTAGCCATCATGCTGGGTTTGCAGACTGGATCTTAGCTCTCCTCTTCTCTGCTGGGCTGGGCCCGGTCTCAGATCCTATCCATCCATGCCATCCATGAACCTCATCTCTACATTTAGACAACCCATGTGGACATACCTATCTTACACGAGTCTGACAGTGTATGCAGTATTCCATATCCATGGGCCCCCACCTCTGCCTAGACATCTTCTGCAGAACTAAGTTTCCTGGGTAGCTAATGCAAGCTTATGCTGCATGAAGGAGGCGTGATATGATGGAATGCACCCTGGAGCTCACTTCAAATCCAAGCTTTATTCCTTATTGTCTATGTGACCTTGGGCATATTATTTCCCCTTGGCCTCGCTTTCCTCATCTATAACATAAGGCGTTTTGTACTGCAGGGCTGCTCAGGCCTTTTCCAGGTCTCAATCTGTGATTCCCAGAGCAGGGAGAACAGACAATTTTCTCCTCCTTTATTTTGCTTAGGGCCAGCCCTCCACACTGGAAGGGCCCATAGGGACCATCTAGTCCGATTGATTCATTCAACTGAAGAGGAGAGAGAGGACCTGCCCCCTAGATCACACAGCAGTAAGTGGCAAAGTGCACCTTTAAATTCAGGTCCTTAGGCTGCCAACCCAGGGCTCCTTAGTTTGGACCCTCAAAGCTCTTCATAAGCTGACCCCTTCTTCCATGTCATCTATGATCCAGTTCTCCTGGCTTGCTTGTCATTCTTTGCACAGCATGCTTCATCTCCTACCTCCAGGCCTTTGTCCTGGCTGTGCCCGCTGCATGGAATGCTGTCCCTCCTCATTTCTGCCTCCTCGCTTCCTTCAATTCTGGGCTCAGACCCCGCGTTCTGCAGGGCCTTTTTTTGCCCCCTACTTTCCTCACCCCAGTTACTAGTGCTGCCCCCTCTGAGATTCCTTTCTGTCTATTCTGCTGATACCTAGAATGGATCTAGTCATTTATATGCCACCTCCTCCCAGACCGTGAGCTCCTTGAGGGCAGGGACTGTTTTTTGCCTTTCTTGGTATCCCCAGCTCCTGTCACAGCACCTAGAACATTGTAAGGCCTAACATGCCTTTGGATGGATCCTCGCTGCTCTGAGGCTGCCTTCAGGTACAAACATACCTGGTGCTGGTTCTAGGTGTGTCCAGACTCCAAGAGAAGGCTGGGAGCTGATGGGAGTGGAGGCGGGTGATTGTGGGCCTCCCCTGGGGGGTCAGACTGGAAGAAAGAGGAGTGTCCCACTGAGTGCTTTCAGTGGCCAGTGAGGCCACAGGAATCGTCCATTAGCTTCCCAGTCTATGGGGGGCCCACTCACTGGGGTGGCCATTGGGTTCTGACCCTCAACGGGGGTGACCCTGCCTTCCTGGAGGTCAAAACACAAGTTACAACCAGTTCTGCCCTGGGTTAGGAAGGAGCCCGGGCTTGAGTCCAATGGCATATGTTCAGTTGACCAGGGTTCAAATCCTGCTTTCCAAGCTTAGTCCTGTGTGACTGTGGGCAAATTGCTTGACTTACCTGGGCCTTCATTTCCTTATCTGTAAAATGGGACACCAACAGCACCCTCCTCCCAAGGTTGTTGGGGGAATCCGCTGAGATACTATTTGTAAAGAGCTTTGCAGATTTGAAAGCGCTCTCTGCACTCACTCATTGTTGTTAGATGGTTTCTCTAAAATCTCCATCCCCAAGTATCTCTGCTGCCTCATCTGGAAAACCGGAGCCCTGGGCCAGATGGCCTCTGGGGGCCCTTCCGGCTTTGAATTTATGATCCTATCACGGAGGCCTGGTAACAGACGGAAACAGCCCCTGAGAAGCCAAACCAAGCCCAGAGTCTGTGGCCTGAAGTTCCCTCTGGGGCTGGGGTCAGGGTCAGGGAGGGGATCACCTCGAAGGCATCTGAATCCTAGTTTAACTCATTATTCTTGGCAGTTAGACACCTACCTGAGAACTGCAAGGGCTCTTGGTAACCTCTCAATTTGTTGCCCTGGGGCAAAGCTCTGGCCACCCTGGCCTAGTTATTGCCCTAAGAATGGCTATTGTCTCAGGACCAGACAAAATCAGTGCAAAGAGGCTCATCCCTAGACGTTGGACCCGAGGGCGGGTAGGGACAATTGTTTTTGGCCACAGCGACACAGAACCAGTGGAAGGCCAGCCGGAGGAATAAAATTACAGATCCTCCAAGTAATTGGTCAATCAACAAGCATTTTAAAGTGCCTACTATGTGCCAGGCACTGCTAAGGGCTGGGGATGCAAAGACAAACCCCCCAAAAAACAATTCCTGCCCCCAGAGAGCTCACAGTCTACTGGAGGGATAAGACATCAACACTTCTAATTTCAATAACAAATATGTGATGTGCTTGGAGAGGGGTAAAGCAAAGGGCTGAGAGAGATTCTCGAGGGCAGGGACAGACTCTGTTTATATTTTATGCCCAGCACAGCGCAAAGCAAGGGCTTAATAAAGATATGTTTCCTCCCTTCCTCCTTCCTTTCCCTCCATCACTCCTTTCCCTTCTTCCCTCTTCCCTTCCTTCCTTTCTTCCTTCTTTTCCTTCCTTCCTTCCTTTCCTTTCTTTCTTCCTTCCCTTCCTTCTTTCCTTCCTTTCCTCTTTCCTTCCTTTCTTCCTTCCTCCCTTCCCTCCTTCCTTCCTGTCTTACTTCTCTCTTTCCTTCCTTTCTTCCTTCCTTTCCTCCTTCCTTCCCTCTTTCCTTCCTTCTTTCCCCCTCCCCCTCTTCCTTCCTTCCTCCCCTAAGTCTAAGGGAGATGTTCAGGTTCCCCACTGATCTTTCTTCCACAAGGAATCCTTTGTCTTTAATTAAGCCCCTTTACAAGCATGCCCTCTGTGCTACATTAAGCCTACTTTCTGACCAATTTCCAATTCTTAGCAACATTTTGAGTGTTAGTCTCATTCTGTCTTTTTTCGCTTTCTTTCCCCTTTTCCCACAGTCCTTTCTCTACTTTAATGATAATAACAACAATGTAGCTAGAATTTAGATATTGTTTTATACAGGGTTTGCAAAGCACTTTGCATACATTCTCTCACTGACCCTGTGAGGCAGGTGCTATCTCCATTTTGCACATGCGGAAATTGAGGCCCAGAGAGTTGAGATGATTTGTCCACTGTACCAAGGTTGCTCTGGCCCCCTCTCAGGGCCAAGCCTGTCCCATTTTACCCCCTCCTGCTTCTCTGCTGCCTTGAAAGGGTTGGGAGGTCTCGAGCCTTCGCTTGAACCTCCCCTAACTGTCCCCAACCTCACCCCTTTTGGAAGCTGGTGACTAACAGTCCAGTTCCATGAACCATTTAACATCAGATTCACTTTTACAGAGGGATATTTGTTTCAAAGACATAGCAAGACAGACACCTCAGGGCATAATCCCCCTACTCCCTCAGTCTCTGAGGAGTGGGGTGTGTGATTAGGCTCACAGTTTACCTCAGTCCCTGCATAGCATCAGTCCCACCAAGTACACGTGTACAGTCATTCTAGGGAGATTCCTGGAGCCTAACCACTGGGCTGGGCTGCACATCTGGCCTGGGCAGGGCGGGGGAGCCAGGTGCAGGCAGCTGGGGGGTTCCTAAGGCCCTCCCCTCCTCTCCCTAGTGGGACAAGCCTCAGCACTCTGGGGACCTCTGGTTCTAGTGGTCTTCCTTCCAAAGCTGTTTTTGCACAACCCTCTTTCCAAATCTTCCCAACAGACTTTGCACTGTGGGCTTCTTGCTCAAGTTTCTGAGGGAGCCTTGGGGATGGGGTGGGGGTGGGGGGCCCCAGACTGAGACTCCCACCAGCCTGTAAATGACAAGGAAGAATCTGCCTCCTTTCACTTCGTTGTGCTATTACCTTTCTCACCCTTGGAAACCACAGAAAAGTCACCAACCAGTTCTATTTTAGACAAACCAAAAAAAAAAAAAGAGCTAAAATCACATACACACACACCCCTAGGAAGCTTCAGTTCAACAGACATTGGTTAAGC
This sequence comes from Vombatus ursinus, assembly GCF_900497805.2. NCBI lineage: Eukaryota > Metazoa > Chordata > Mammalia > Diprotodontia > Vombatidae > Vombatus > Vombatus ursinus. The sequence goes on along the minus strand of NW_020954625.1, from coordinate 5,681,492 downwards.
CCTGGCTTTGTCCCGGGCCTCATGCTCGGTGCTAAAGACACAAAAGGCCATTGGAGGCAGGCCTGGGCCTCGTGGGGTGGTAGGAGGGGAGAGGAGGAGGAGGACAGGTACAAAGCTGCCTTTGGGTCAGAGGACCTGAGTTTGAATCCCACCTCTGACATGACCTATGTGACCTTGGGCCTCAGTTTCTTTATCATTAAAATGAAGGGGTTGGACTAGAGGGCCTCCTAGGCCTTTTACAACCCTAAATGTAGGATCAGATAAGTTAATAGTCATCTGGCACTTTAAAATCTGCAAAACGCTTTCTGTCTATAAATTATCTCTTTTGTTTCCTGCAATAACCCTGAGAAGTAGAGACCATAGGCAGTGCCGCTGTGCCCGTTTAACAGATGGGAAAACTGAGGCTCAGGGAGGTGAACTAACTTACCAAGGATCACACAGCTAGTAAGTGTCAGGGGTGGATGTGATCCCAGGTGTTCCTGTTGCTGTTTAGCACGCTATTGCCACGAGGCTCTCAGTGGCAGCGGAAAGGAGGGTTAGATGAAAGAGATTGGCCAGGCATGATTGACAGGCCTCAGACAAAAGGTTGGGTGTGTGTGAGAATGGTGCCAACTGTCTTCTGCCTGGTCAACCCCCGTGTGCGGGATTGGGTTCATTTCTGGGCATCATCTTTTAGGACACCGAAAAACCGGGCAGTACGTCCAGAGGAAAGTAACCAAGGTTGCCAAGAGATCATGCCAAGTGACCATCTATCTGAGGAACTGGGGTGCAGAGAGATTGCTCTGGTTTTAATCAAAGAAGCTCTCGCAGAGCATTCACAGAACTAAAACCCAGCATCTCCTCCATTGCTCACTACCTGTGTGACCTTGGATGAGTCATTGCCCTCTTAGAGCCTCAAAGTCTTGAGTTACAGGGTTGAATCAGATGGTCTCTGAGGCCCTCTCCAGCTCTCCTTATGTTTAGCCTGAAGAGGACTTGGATGGCCCAGTAGCAGTCTTGAGGCAGTGGAGGAGGCTGTCCCATGAAAGAGGGACGCCATTTGTCCTGCTTGGCTCCGGGGAGAGAGATTTCAGCCAAATGTGAGGGAAGACTTCCTAAGAAATAGAGCCTTCCAAGGGCAGCTAGGTGGTGCAGTGGGTAGAGCACCAGCTGTGGAGTCAGGAGGACCTGAATTCAAATCTGGCCTCAAACATTTACTAGCTGTGTGACCCTGGGCAAGTCACTTAACCCTGATTGCCTTGTTAAAAAAAAAATTGGGGCAGCTAGGTGGAGCACTGGTTCTGGAGCCAGGAGGATCTGAGTTCAAATGTGACCTCAGACACATAACACTTACTATCCATGTGACTGGGAGCAAGTCACTTAACCCCAAATTCCTTGCCCCCCAAAAAGAAAAGGAATAGAACCTTCAAAAAGTAGGATCAGCTGTCTCCAAGGAACTCCTCTCACTTGGGAGCTTTAAGCTAAGATTAGATGAAGAGGATTTGGGGCGGGGGAGGGGAAGGGCAGGTGGACTGAAGTTTAGAGAAATTAAGTGATGTAGCCATAGTAACCTTAGTGGTAGATGTCAGAGGCAAGATTTGAACCCAGCTCTTCTGACTCTACAGTCAGCATTCTTACCATGCGGCCCTACTGCCTCCTACTTTATTGGGATGTTGTAATGAGGACCCTCGTTCAGACTTAAGCAAAGTAGGCTTAAAATTTCATCCAATCCATTCAGGGAATGCCCTTTACCTTTGCAGATTAGAGATTTGCAACTGTTAATGTTTTTGAGATACTGAGTTTGTCTCTGGGCCACTTGGAGAGAATTTAAATGTCCTGCAAGGTAACATAGTCAGTGTGTGTCTGAGGCAGGGTTCCTGACTCTGGGGCTAGCTCTCAATCCGTTACCCTTCTCCCCTCCCTCCCTCCCTAGACAAGGTGTCCGCTTAAAAAAAGCCCACAGCAGAGTCACTTTAAACTTTAAACCCTCCCTATAATGGCAGATTTCTCTTCACTTTAACAGCTTAAACTTGACCGGTTAAATGCTTGATTCTGTAAGCCCTCCTAGAGACTAAAGGTGTGTTATTGTGGGAGAAAAGGAGTCTGAAGTTACGTTTGTAACTGTCATTCTCTGAGGTTTTTGTCCCTCTGGAAGCAGGGACGTTGTGTGAGCTAAACTTAAGTGGAGAAGAGCAAGACTTTTTGCTTGTTAGAACGTGTTAGATATTTCAAGCTAGGTGTCCTAGAGACATTTTAAATTCAACACATCTAAAACTGAACTCATTCTTTTCCCCCCAAACCTTCGTCTCTTCCAAACGTCCCTCTTTCTGTCAAAGACACCACCATCCTTCCAGGGCTGTAGGTTCATAATCTCTGCCTGGTCCTGGATGCCTCACTCTCCCTCACCCCACATCTTCAGTCTCTGGCATCTCCCAGGTACCACTTTAGCTCAGGTCCATTGTCACCACCAACCTTTATTATTGCAGCCATCTCCCATCCTCAAGTCTCTCCAATCCAGTTTATACATCGATGCCAGAGTGATTTTTCTTAAGCACATACCTGACCACGTGACCCTTCTGCTCAACGAACTCCAGGGACTTCCTGTTGCCTCCAGGATAAGATACAACTCCTCTGTTTAGCGTTTAGTACAATCTGGTCTCAGCTTAATCTTTCCAATGTCATTGGGCATTATTTCCCCTCCTGAGCTCTGCAATCCAGCCAAACTCTTATCTCTGTTCTTCCCACATGATGCTCCATTCCCTAACTCTACACTTTTGCACTGATCATTTCTCATCCTAGGAACACCCTTCTTTCTCACCTCCATTTCACTGAGTTCCTCTCTTCCTTTAAGATACAATCCAGGCACCATCTTCCACATGAAGCCTTTCTCATTCCCTCGACCTCTTAATATCATTAGAGCATAAGCTCATTTCAAGTAGGGATTTTTCTTCTTTGTACTTGTATCCCCATGCTTACCACGTAGTAGGCACTTAATAAATACTTGTTGATTGTTTGATCGAACTGTCTGAACTATTGTTTTATGATGAAACATCACAATGAGAATTTTATGAAAAGTGTGAGAGAAACAGGCATTTTACAGTATATTATGGAAAGGTTGTTACCTGGGTTGGTTGAAGAGAGAACAAAAAGAAAAAGACTAAAATAACTTACTTTTAGGAGACTGAATTCAACTCTTCTATGAGGAGAAATATAGAGAAGGTACTTTGGAGGCTATTTTAAATGAACTGAATGGTGGAACTAGTTTTGCAGAAGTGAAGAGAAGTCATCTCTCCTAATAGCAAGGATTTGAGGTGACCTTGTGATTTTTTGCTCAGCCAAAATGTTATAATTGTTTATCTTTGTTTTATGGTTGATTTCTTTAGTAATGCATTGAATAAATTCTTAATTTATTATTATCAATTATTAATTAAATTCTCAATAAATTATTAATAAATTAAATAGCTTTAATATTTAATCATAGGAGATTAAGGGATTTAAAATAGAAAGAGATGAGTAACTGCTAGAAAAGGAGATTTCTCCAGTTTATTCAATAAGTAATAGTCAATGAACTCACTGGGTTTCAATTAATTAATGAAACTAGGTTTCAACTAGTTAATGAAAAAGAGGTTGTAATTTTGTTAACTAATAAGAAAATACTCAGCCATGCCTGTGGGTTATTCTAGAGCTCAGGATGATAAGATTCAATTGGGAATGAGTCAAGCAATAGGCTCGAGGATCAGTGTGGTCACCTATCATACTTGCGACACATATACACATTTATTTCAAAACCTTGAGGTTCTAAGTTTTCACTGATATGATTTTTCCTTCCACCGATACAAAGTGCAGCCTCACTACAATTCAGTGGGTGGTCTCTCAGTTGCTGCAGCCAAAAAACTCATCCCATCCCCCGTGGCCAACCTGGGGACGAGCCTTTCCAACGTTCACGAGCCTGGTCCCTGTACAACAGATCCAGAGGCACATGCCCAAGACGGTGAAGCAACCTGCCCAGTGAGGAGCATCCAAAAAGACTGGGGATGTTCAGCGTGGAGTAGGCGCTTAACAAATGCTTCTTGTATGCATAGAAACTGTGTATTACAGTTAGCCCTACCCTGATGACTTCTTATGGCATGAGGTGCCCCTAATCTCCAAAGCAGCACAGTGCCGATTCTGACAGGTTCCACCCAGCTGGACAGGTTTGAGCGTGGGAGTAACGATGGACCACGTACATCTGTTACCTGAGGACCAGCCTAGCTAGGTCTGGGAGGTTCCTAACTGGCTGGACTGTGGGAAGATGAATTTTCCAGCTCTAGCGATTCTGAAAGACTGTCTGTCCAGGAATAGAGATGTCATAATCCCACCAAGGACATCATAGGTCCTTGAGGTATGGAGAAGCAAAGTTATCCGCTTGTGTGTCCTAGCCTGCCCCTGGACCACGAGTGCCCTGACAACAGAGCCGTGCTTATCTGCTCTTGCTTGGCACCTCCCTCAGCACAGAGCGCGTGATATGCCTTGTCCTCCACACAGTAGGGCTTAACGAATGCTCATTGGGTGGAGTTGAATTTGGGGAAAGAGTGAGAAAGAGAGAGAAAATTTGGCAAATTCGTAGTTGATCTTGGGTTAGTTTGGTTCTGAGTTAACATGACTCTACCCACCACCTCCGTCATTTTCATTTCCTCTTGGACAAGGCCAAAGGACTGTCCCGAAGCGGTGCCTCTTACTGATCAAGGTTGCCATTTAAGGATTAAAAAAGACTGGTTTTGCACTAAAACAAACACTTTCTTCTTCCTTCTTTTTCTCCCTCTCTTCTTTCTTTATCCTTTCTGTTTTTCCTTCCCTTCCTAGGTGAGAGGCAGACTAAGGTAGTGGTTAACGTGCTAAATCTGGGTCAAAATCCCCTTTCTCTCTGTGTGACTATGGCCAGGTTAATTAGCCTGTCATCCTCAGTGATTTCATCTGTAAAATGGGAACGAAGACATACCTTATAGAGTGGCTGTGTGGCTCACCTGAGATAATTCTTATAAAAGGCTTTACAGACTTCAAAGTGCTGTGTAAATGGTTGATAGAATGTCCTCCTTCCTCTCTCCTCCTGTTGAAATCCTTCTCTTTCTTCAAGGCCCTGCTCAGGAACTGCCTTCTCCACGGAGCTTTTCCTGATCCCTCCCGAGGTGAAAGTTTACCGGGCCTGCCAGGGACTCATCATTGAGGCCAGGGATGCTGTCATTGACTGCTTCTTCTAAGGTTGATGTTTATGAACCTAGCTGATCACTTGTAAGCTTGCTTCATATTTTCTTAGTGCAGTTCAGATTTCTCCTTTACACTGTTCACACTCTACCTTGGAACTAGAGCCATTTGATCTAATGTCCTCATTTTACAGATGAGGAAACTGAGGCCTAGAGGTGTTTACTTCTCCCTAAAATAAGGCATTGGACCAGATGACCTCTCCTACAGCAGAGAAAACCGAGTCCAAAGAAAGGAAGTGACTGTCCCAGGGTCACACTGGTGGTGAGTAGCAGACTAGGGTCTGAATCCAGATACCCTGCATCCAAAGTCTTCTTTCCATGACAACATCCTTCTTCTTGCTGGTCCAGCACAGCTGGTATCACTGGCAGGAGGTTGCAGCCCCTGAAGTTTATGGCACTCAGGGCCCTGTTGTCTGGTAAGGCCATAGCTCCTCTCTCTTCATGCAAATAATTGCAAAGCATTTGGCACAGTGCTTAGCATATAGCAGATGCTCAATAAATGCTTGTCCCCACCCTCCATCCCTATCCCTTTCCCTTCCCCTTTGTTCATTTAGGTAAGAAATGTACTGATTTCCCATGAGCACCCCAAATTATGCTTGACTGGGTGAGAAGTGTGGTACTCAATCAATGAACAAACACTTATTAAGGACCTACTGTGTGCCACAAATTGTGCTAACTTTGGGAGATACAAAGACAAAACAGTCCCTGCCCTCTAGGAGCTTACATTCTTCTAAGGGGCTACATCCTGGTATAATGGAAGTTAAGATCACTGACTCTGGTGGAGTCCAAGGACCTGCATTTAAATCCCTGAGTGCTCTCAGGCAGTCATTTACCTTCCTGGGCCTCAGTTTCTCATCCGTCAAGCGATCCTGATGGTCACTGAGGTCATAGATAAGAAGTGTGCAATCCTAACACGTTCCCTATTTACTTAGTGGTGTAAGGTAAGTGCTAGAACTATTGGTATTTCCATTCCAGAGATGAGCCATCGAGGGCTTACCCACAATCACACCCCAGAAGTGCTAGGAGCAGGATCTGAATTCCGTGCTCTCTCGACCTCAGATCCAATGCTTATAACCCCCACATCAACCAACCCCATGCCCCATGGGAAGGTAAGCACGTGCCACCCTGCAGAGCTAATCACTGTGCGTTTCAGAAAGACAAGTTTATACATAGTCCAGTCCTAAATTCTAAGAGTCTAGGGAGACAGCGAGGTGGCCCCCTGACATGGAACATTGGACTTGGAGTTAGGAAGACCTGAATTCAAATCCTGCCTCAGACATTTAGTGACTGTGTGGCCCTGGGCAAGTCACTTAACCTCTGCCTCAGTTTCCTCATCTATAAAATGGGGATAACCACAGCACCTCCTTCCCAGGGTTGTTCTGAGGATAACATGTATAAAGTTCTTTGAAAACCTTAAGGTACTATACAAATGCTAGTTATTACTATTAGTATTGTAAGTCACAGGAACTTGAAGAAGACAGATGAGTGATGGTGACAGCTGGCCCGCAGGTGGCTGGTGACTTCATCTGTATTTCAGGTTTCTCAGGAGTCAGTGATTAGCCTTTCTCCCCCGGGGAACGCTTTCTCTGAGCTCCGTTTCAGCTGAAGGGCAGTGCCTTTGACTCTTCTGGTCCCTCTTCCAGGCTGCCCACTGAAGGGAAAGAGAACTGTCTCACAGATAAGAACCCCGAGTCATTTGGTCATTGAACTGTTAAATGCGGTTAGTGGGGGCGGTGGGAGAGCTGGCTGCTCAGTTCTGTGGTTACCATCGACAAGAGGCCTGCTCTGGGGAGAGTTTCCTCTCTCCTCAGTGACTAACAACACCCAATTTTCCGATCCAACCCAATAAACATTTATCAAATGCTTACCATCCAAAAGATTCTGGAAAATGGCTCTTGCTCTCCTGGGAGGATACAGTCTGTATAAAGAGAAGCTGGTGTCTAAGAATTCGAGGAGGAAAGAGAGCCCTAGTGACTAAGGGAATTCAAAGAGACTTCCTATAGCTCATCAGATTATAGATTTGGAGCAAGAAGGGAACTTGGAGGCCAAGAAAACCCCTTCATGACATCTGAGGAAACTGAGGCTCAGAGAAACTTGCTCAGAGCTGCATAGCTACTAAGAGTCAGAGACAGTATTTGAACCCAGGTCTTCTGGACTCCAAGTCCAACGTTCACTTTCCCTTCTCAAAGTACTCTGTACCATCTTACATATATCTATTTACACATTGAGTCATTCATTAGACTGGAAGCCTCCTGAGGGCAGGTATTGTTTTTGTTCTTCTTTGGATTCCTGGTGCTTAGCACAGTACCCAACATATAGTAGGTGCTTAATAAATGCTTGTTGGATTAACTGACTTACTGCCTTATTGGAGGAACACTTGGAGTCCTAAGAGATGGAGTGAGGAAGGTGGGGTGTCCATTCGAGGCACAGTGGACAGCCTGAGCAAAGGTGGGAGGAGGAAGATGTTGTGGCTCTTGGAGGTTTGCAAAGCACTTTAGGTGCACTATCTCATTTGATCTTGTAAGGTAGGTACTATTACTATCCCCATTTTACAGATGAGGGAACTGAGGCAAACAGAGATTATGTGACTTACCCAGGGTCACACAGCTTGTGTCTGAGGTGGGTTCCAGCCTAGAGCTTCCTGACTCCCCCTCTGCTCCCTGAAGATTCGTTTGTATGCGGATGAATATTTGCATGTATCTCACGTAGAGGTAGGTTTTTGGGGTCGGGCAGGTGAAGTCAGGCTAACCACTGATGTTCAGGAAGCGTTGGTCTGAATGACAGCATCAGAATTTAGGTAACTTTAGGAATTCTCACAGGCCATTTGGTCCAACCTCTTCATTTTACAAATGGGGAAACTGAGGCTAAGTGACTAGTCTGAGGTCATACAGGTTGCAGTGACACAGGCGGAATTTGAACCCAGGTCCTTGAACTCCAGATCCAGCGTTCTTTCCACTCAGCTACGCTGTCTCCTGTGTATTATTTCCCTTAAAGTAGGGGAACCAAACATCCAGCTTCTTAGCACCTAGAGTCTCCCAGCGATGTTACCCGGCTATAAATGATGGGATATTCTCTCTTCGGAGAATAATCGACCTAGTGGATGACCCCGATGCCAGAGTGGGCCTAAGCAGCCTGCAGGCTTTGGTTTTCTTCCTCATCGATGATGGTTTGTTCCTAAGAAGAGGCAGCAGAAATAGCATCCAGGAAGCACACAAACAGAACTATCCCGTTATGCTATGAGATCAGGGGACAGCAGATAGACCGGCTGATTGCCCAACGGTGACCGCAGAGCTTTGTGGACCAGTGGGAGGAAGGCCTCCACGACGTGGCATGGGGTAGACCTTTGATGGAGGAGTCCTGATAAGGCCCGTATCAGAATCCCACAGGATAGAAAGGCTCAATGGGTGGTGACCTGTGCTGGTGGAGAGCATTCCCACGTCATGGAGATCAGCTTTCTATCCAAACAAAGGAGAAACTAGAGCCTCGGTGTTTTTGCAAGTATCTGGGGGGGGGAGATCTTCCGAGGCTCCCTGTTGCCTACCCAGCGACCTCCAACTTCCTGCCTAGGATTCCTGACTCTCCAAAATCTGATACTACTCTACGTTTCCAGCCTTATCATACGATTATACCTGCTCTCCAACAAGGCAGCTGAACGTGGACCTGGGTTCAGATCCTGTCTCTACTCCCTAAGAGGTTTAGAACCCTGGATAACCTCATTAACGAACATTTATTAAGTGCCTATTGTGTTTCAGGCACTTGCTATGTTGTGTATTATCGGCATTACCTTTGGGGGCATCTTATGCCCCTCCTAAAGCATTAATTACAGGAAGGCAGGAACTATGCCTTATCTGAACTCTGTATCTCTCCCTGCAGTGCTGAGCCCAGAATCCTGGACGCGGCCACTACTATTTTTGCTCCATGGATATTTATTATTGTCGTTGGGATCTGGATTTAGGGGCCTCCAAAGGCAGGCCGGCCCTGAGAGGCCGCCAGTACATCTGGGCAGAGTCTTTGGGTGGCACGAAACACCAGAAGTCCTAGGCAGGGAAGAGGAAACAGATTGGAGGAAAATCAGAAGGGTGTGGGAAGGGGGAAAAGGGAGGGTGCCTCCTTGGCCGAGGAGTCCAGACTGGAAGGGCAGAATACCGTATACGTTGTCAGACATGGTCACCCTAGCTCCGGTTTTGCTTCAACCGTTGTTTCTTTGTTAAAAGGGAGGATTTAATTTTGAGAAGTGATTTGAGGGCACTGTTTCCAGAAACAACTGCAAGGCATAAAAATAAATCTTATTCTTGAAAAGAAAAAAAAAGGGATAGTTTCTGATTACCAACTCAGAATCAGGGTACACAGTCTGACAAGGTCATTCCCTTCTCAAAGTTTTCTCCAAAGTACACTTTCTTTTCTTGCTATCAGGACTATCTAATCTGCTGTATTAGGACCTTCTTTATCATTCATATGTGAGGCTGGACCTCCACTGATTAATAATCTGCTGTCTCCCTAGTCATTCTCCTTCTTTTTTCTTTTCTTTAAATTTATTCATTCATTGATTCATTCATTCATGCATTCATTTGTTCATTCATTCATTTGTTTATTCATTTATTCATTCATTTGTTCCTTCATTTGTTCATTCACTCATTCGTTTATTCGTTTGCTTGTTTGCTGGCCATGCATGATAGCACACAGTAGTAGTTTCTGCTTCTGGGGAGGTTGAAGTGAAGCCCTTGAGTTCAGGAGTCCTAAATTATAGTAGGGCTAAAATAAGTGGAGCAGTGGATAGAATACTGGTCCTGGAGACAGGAAGATCTGAGTTCAAATCCATCCTCAGACATTGCCTAGCTGTGTGACCCTCTGCAAGTAGCTTAACTTCTGTCTCGGTTGCCCCTTCTGTAAACGAGGATAATAAAATACCTACTGGGAGGATGAAATGAGATAATTATCTATGTATGGCACTTTGCAAACCTTAAGAGGCTAGCACTCTGTAAACCTTCAAGTGTGACAGATTCTTACTAAAGCAGGACTGTGTTAGTTGGCTATTTGTCCTGGGGGCAGGACTAAGGAACAGAGTCCGGGAGATCTATAAAGAATCTCTAAGATAGGGAGGGGCCTCACAGATCATTGATATCTAATCCATACCCTGAACCCAGAACCATCTCTTTCACATGCCTGATACTAGAGGTTTGAATGGCTCCAAAGAGCCATTTTATAAAGACCTCCGGTCGTGGGATGCTCTTTACCTTAGGAGGCCATCCATTCCACTCTGGGACAGCTCCACATGCTGGAAGGTTTTTTCCCCTTGTTCCCAAATCAGACCCTCTGAAACTCCTGCTTATTATTGTATTTCTGCTCTCTGGATTGTCTTTGAAATCCCCTTATAGTCCCTCACTCATCCTTAATCAGTGCTTTTTGAGTGAATGACTGGATCCGGCAGAACAAATAGAATTCCTTTTCCTTAAGCTTACCCTTCAGATTCGGCTCGTGCCTGTCTCCCCTCCCCCCCAACTCTGGTCTTCTCTTCTCCATCCTAAGCATCTGTTTCCTTCAAATGCTCCTTGTGGCCGGGTCTCTAGTCCTTCTACCATCTTGGTCGTTTTCCTCTGGGTGTTCCGCTTTATCAAAGTCCCTCCAAAAATGTGGCTTCCAGAAATGAACTCTACCTCCCAGATCTCCAAATGTGATAATAGAATTATCTCTCAAATAATATTTATTTATAAAAGTGCTTAGCACAGCACCTGGTACCTAATAGGTACTTAATAAATGCTTGTTCCCTTCCCCCTTTTCCCTCCTTTCCCATGGCCATCCAATATCCCATTACTTTTGGGGGGCTGCCATGTCATAATCTTAATTCAGTGAGCTTGTGGTCCACCCAAATCCCCAGATCTTTTTCCATGAATGTCTTTCTAGCCTCATCCTCCACCTTTCAACGTGTACTTCAACATTACTCAAATATAAGACTTCAGGAGGTACCGTGGGATAATGGTATAGGGTTGAGTTTGGAGTCAAGAAAAACAGGGTTCAAATACCATCTTTGCTGTTTATGTGACCCTGGGCAAGTCATTTAATTTCTATTTGCTACAGGCAACTCCTCCCACTCACAGAAGTTTTCCCTCCACCTCACTGAGGAAACCCCAGATCTTTCTGAGGACTCCAGGAGGCCCTCGCTGGTACACAGTCATCCTGTTAATTGTGGCCCATTGCCTCTAGCTGCTGCTCGCTTCGGATCCTGAGCCTGTCATTCGGGGCCTTTGCTGTTCCTCACCCTTTCATGCCACCTCCGATGTGTGCTGGCTCCACCTTCTTCCCAGTTCTCCTGAAGTTACCCTGAAGGGTGGGGGCAGTTTGACTTTAACTCAGACCTTTAGAGACTCATGTGTAGAGGACAGGCTGCCAGCCCTTCAGTGGGGTTCATCTTGCTTCTGTTTCTGAAAGCATCGGGGCTGTCAAAACAAACATTCTGTTCTGAAATGTAAGTTTGGAAAGGGCTCAAGCTCTTACCCAAATAGCTAACTGCTTTCTTAAAGGGCCAGAAGGCAGGGTGACATCTTGAAGAAGAGTGACAGAGCTGGAGTCAGGCTTTGCCCCCTTGCTGTGTGACCTTGGGCAAGTCACCACCTCTCCCTGAGCCTCAGTTTCCTGCTGTGAAAAATGAAGGAGTTGGATCCAATGACCTCAGAAGCCCCTTCCCGGTCTACATCTCTGATCCTTGATTTGCAACCTGACGTCATTTCCCTTCCCTCAACTTGAGTTTCCTCATCTGTTAAACAAGGGGGTTGGCCTGGGTTCTAAATCTATTACCCCCAATTCTACTCCAATAGTCACGCATACTTTTTAACCCTTCTCTCAGAAGCTCCCTTTGTTCTAAACCAAAAACTCAGTTTCAGAGTTGGGAGGTGCTTCAGAATGACCAAGAACCCATTCTATTATAGCCCCAACATGTGGTTAGGAAGGTTTGTTTAAAGGCTCCCAGTGAGCAGGAGCCCTCTGTCTCCCAGGTCATCTCGTTGTGCTTTGGGGGAGCTTGGGTTGTTGGGTCATTTATCCTTACATCAAACCTCAGTTTATCTCTTTGTTATTTCCACCCAGTGTATCTAATTCTGTCCTCTGGGGCCATGCGGAATAAACCAATCCCATTTCTAGGTCATAATCCTTAAACACTGGAAGACAGCTCTCACATTCCCCCCTGAGTCTTCAGGCTAACTTCCCCAGCTCCTTCAATTGAGTCTTAAACAGGATCACAAGACCCTTCACCCCTCTAGTCTCCCTCCTCTGGAAGCTTTCTGGCTCATCAAAGTACTTCCTAAAGTGTGTCTTACAAAACTGAATATAATTGTCATGGTGCAGTCAGACCAGGGCAGAGTACTGTGAAACTAGGGCTGAGCTCTGGACAATCGTGCCTCTCAATGCAGCCTAAGATGGTGTCAGCTTTCTTGGCTGCCATATACATACAGTGTCAGCTTTCTTGGCTGCCATATCGTACAGTTGATTCATATTGAGCTAACAGGTCACTAAAACTCCTAGATCTTTTCCCCACAAACTGATGTCTCTCCATGCCTCCACCATCTTGGACTTGTGAAGTTGATTTTTTGGATCCAAGTGTAAGACTTTACATTTATCTCTTACATTTCACCGATTCCCATTTCTGTAACGGTATGGGGAAAAGATGAGAAAAGAGTATACCTATTTTATAGTGGAGGAAAGTAGTGAGTATGATCGAGGTCACATACTGATATAAAGATATTTATAATAGTGAATGAACCAGGAATAAAAAGGTTACAGTTAGGTAGACTTTACAGTTTACAAAACACTGTTCTCATAACTCTGTAGGGGAGGTCATGTAACTTATTTTTCCCCATTTTGCACATGAGGGAGCAGAGAAGGAAAGTGATTTGCCTAAGGTCACACAGGTAGTAAGTAATAGAAATGGGGGTTGAATTGGGTCCTTCTGATTCCAAATGTCTACCATACCACCAGGAGAAGGTATTCTTAGGGTGCTAAGGTAGAGAAGGGCCCTACAATTACATTCTCTCTAAGGGAGTGCCATAGTCTATATTAGGACCCAATAACAGTGAGATCAGTAACACTGATAGGACAAGGTAGAGAGTCATTTACCTGGCCAGGACTGCAGTCTGGGAAGTGGCATTTGGAGTGTTTCTGAGGCAACGCATGGCATTTTGCACTGAAGCACTCTTCAGGTATAAAGGGGATTTCAGGCTCCCAGGTCTGGTGAGGACTCCTATTGCTGGCAGTAATGACTTCTGGGATCATGGTTTAGATTGTAGACTTTGAAAGTCATTGAGCCCAACCCCCTAATTTTATAAATAAACAACCTGAAGTCCATGGTCACCCAGCTAGTAAGTATTTGAGGTCAGAGTTGAACTCAGGTCCTCCTGACTCCAAATCTATGTTCTATCCATTACACCAAGGGGACTTGATGGGCCCTTTCTCCTGGGGCCTGGTCCTGTTTGAAAGAAGTCAGACCCCAGAAGCTACTCCCCTTTTCCCCCTGGCTGTTCTGCAGTTGGAGTCTGAGGCTCATACTTAGCAACGATCAGGAAATGACCAAGGGTTCCGCTGGGAAACTGAAACAAGGCAAGGGAAACTCCTCCCTCTGATCAAAAAAAGAATAAGAAAAAAACTGGATCTAGAAAGTCCACAGAAATGTAAAGTGGAAAGTGATACACACCTCAAACTTCCAACCTGGTTTTGTGTCAGGCAACAGCAGAAGGAGGCCAGGAGCGAGATGCAGAAGCTGTCCTCAAAGGGTCTCATGTGGGAAGGCAGCCCCCTTCCATTCTTCACAAAGCCCAGCTCGGGGAGGGAAGGGCCCAATGGCCTAGCACACAGGTGAAGAAGTGAGGCGTGGCCCAGAGAGAGTCTGAGGGTCAAAGACCACCCCTGGTTCCTTCCTATGTGACCATGGTCAAATCCTTTCACCTCCCTAGGGGACAATTTTTCAGCTGTAAATGAGGGGGTTAGAATATCTGGCCTCTGAGATCTACCCCTAGAGATAGACTGCTGAACTTGAGATGAGGAAGACCCGAGTTCCAATCTCATCTCAGACACTTACTAGCTGTGTGACCTTGGGCCACTCCCTTACCTCTAAAGCTAAGTTCTCCCATCTGTAAATGTCAATGATACCAGCACCTACCTTAGAGGGGTCACTCCCTTACCTCTAAAGCTAAGTTCTCCCATCTGTAAATGTCAATGATACCAGCACCTACCTTAGAGGGGTATTTGTTGTGAAGATGAAATGAGATAAAATATACAACACACTTTAAATACCATATAAATGCTATTATTATTACGTGCTGTAGAAGTGGTGGGGGTGTTCTCTCCTGACCCTCTCCAGACTTGATTGCACATTCCACTGGGTTCCAGGTATTCCCTGAACTCAGTCACCCCTCAGACTTCTGCCTTTGTGTACTGTCCTTGGTGCCTGAAAGGTCCCTTCTCACCGCATCCTCTTGGAATCATCAGCTTCTTAGAAGCCTTTCATTGTTAGAGTGCCTTCCCCTCCTTACACCTCTGGTTACACCTTGTGGAGAGGTAGCATGGAAGCTCCTGGGGGCAGATGCCAGTTTTGGGGGGATTTTGGTCATGTCTGAATCCCCAGTGCCTAGTGTAGTCCCTTGCTCAATAAATATGTGTTGAATTGTAACTGGGCCAGATAGGTGGTGCAGTGGATAGGGCGCAGGGCATGGAGTCGGGAAGGCTTATCTTTCTGAGTTCAAATCCAGCCTCAGACACTTGCTAGCTGTGTGACCCTGAGCAAGTCACTTTACCCTGTTTGCCCCAGTTTCCTCATCTGTAAAATGAACCAGAGAAGAAAATGGCAAACCACTCCAGTATCTTCACCAAGAAATGGAGTCACAAAGAGTTGGATATGACTCAGCAGCAACAATAATTGTAGTCTCATAGCAAATCAGCTAAAGGGCTGACTTTCAAACATGGGTGCTCTTGACCATCTGCTTATTCCAGGCCCCAACGGAAGAAGTGGCTAGCTAGACAAGAGGAACAGACCAGCAAGGATTGGTCAAGGGTGAAGGTGGAATCCAACTTTATATTGGATCAGGCTCAGAAGAAACTTCAACTTGGGTGGAAGACCTGAAGGAATTCCCAGGGGTCTCATAGTCCTTGACTAGAGCCTGACCAGTGAATCCAGCAAAGTGGTCACATTATTCCTTCTGGACTCCTTGGTGTGGATGCATGGGAGGAAACACGGAGGGGGCAAACTGAGTCTACGAGATGAGAAACAATTTGTCCAGAGCCTCACAACTCATAGGTCAGAACACAATTTCATAGGATTTTTAAGAGTCTTAAGGAGCTTAAGAGTTCCAGCTAAGGTCTGGAGGAGGTAAATGCCTCACCCAAAGTCACCATGGTAGGAAGGAGGAGAGTGGGGATTGGATACCATTTCTCCTAACTCCCAACTCAGTGCTCTTGCCTATGCAAGTCAACAAGAACTTTTTAAGTGCCCACTATGTACACGGCACCTGAGCTACAAAGATAAAACTGACACAGACCCTGCCCCAAATCAATCTCATATAGGTGGTGGCCCCTGAGTTGTGCTTTGAAGGCAGCTACAGATTCAACAAGCTGCAGGATGGGGGGTGGGGGATGCATTCCAGACATGGAGACAGGGAGGTAGGAGGGAGGGAACCTACTATGGGGAACAACTAGAAGCCAGCTTTATATTGCAACACAATTAGATGTTTTTCAGTACTTACTATTCATTTTGTGTTTATTATGCATGATGATAATGTTACATCTCCAGTTTTCCCACCTTATCAAGGGTTAGCAGGAGTTTTCAGTTTGGACTGGACACTTTAGATCTGGAAGGGACCTTTAGTCCAACCCCTTCATTTTATGGAGGAGGAAACTGGGGCTCAGAGAGATAAAAGGACTTACTTAAGGTCACATAACTAGTGAACGGTAGAGTTAGGATGTTAGGATTTGAATCCAGACCTCTCAATCCCAAGTTCTGCCTTTCTGATGCCACGGTCAGTGTGCATCACTGTTCCGTGGGTGCCTTTCTCCAAATAGGAAACAGGCTAGATCATTGTTGAAGCAAATGTAAACAAACTCTCATTAATGCTACTCTGAGAATGGAAAAAAAAATTTTTTTTTGAACAGGCAGACAATTTGCAAATAGCAAAACTTTCTAATAAGTGTCCCGGGGGAGTCCGGAGCAGTTTCATAATGGGCAAAAATTGTTCTTTGACTTCTCTCTCTCTCTTTTTTTTAATGTGGATATCATTCTACTTGTTCAGGAAACTGTGACGTCAGCTCTTTCTGGGAAGGGGTGGAGGATTCAGAACCTGCTTTTAGCTACTAAGAGCTCTCAACTACGTTTCCCAATTGAGACGCTCGGTGGAGGCTGGAGCTGGTCACCATGCAGCATCCATGGACGCATACCCAGAGGATACTCCTGGCTCTGTCTCTCTTGCTCTTTCTGGAACCCTTCGTCCAAGGTAAGGCTCGCTTGTGTTTCAACCTAAGCTGTGGGCCAGGCAGCCCAGCACCAAGTCTTTATTTTAAAAACTAAAACTGATAACCGTGGGGGAGGCATCTGGGATGATGGAACACCCTGGTAGACTGGGCTTTTTCTGACTCCTACACAACCATCAATCTGAGCTGGAAAGGACCTTAGGGATCAGTTAGTCAACCCCTTCATTTTACAAAGAGGGAGACTGAGTCTCAGAGAGAGGCGAAGACTTGTCCAAAGTCGCACAGTGAGTAGGCAGCAGAGCTAAGACTCAAACCTTCATTCCAAATTCAAGGAAAAGTTAATCTCTCATAGTGGGTGTCGTCTCTCCCACCCTTCTGAGGGCAGCAATGTGTTATTTTGCCTTTGCCCATTCTTGATACATACAAATGTGTGCAAAAATAAGGGGCAGGTGTTTGATTGTGTCTTTTAGCTAGTTGAAAATGGGGACCCTGTGCTAAAGTCACACTCTGGTGCCTTATTCTGGTAGAGAGAGGGCTCTGCATTCTCTAAGGCCATACAGGCAAAGATCAAACTCTGGAGGGTCCTTCCAACTGGAAAGACTTCAAAAAAGGCTTGTGAAGGGCTGTGTCTATCATCTTGGGATCAACTAAGCTAAATGAAGGGAAACTGAGTCTGGAAGCAAGGCGATGTTTTTTTTTCAGCCGGTGAGATGTGTGAAGACCACCTCCGAAGTGACAGAGGGTTGTGACCTGAATGGGTGAAAGGTGTGTCTACACCAGAAAAACCAACAGCCTCAGAATACTGAAGCATAGCATGAAAAGCTATGTAGCTTAATGGATAGAGTGTTGGGTTTATGTGCCGAGTCTGACTCTAGCTTAGAGAGCCTTTCAGTGAGTGCCCACAGCCACTGACTCTAAGACAGGGGATCTTAGGTAGTATGGGGTAATCCCTTCTTCAAATACTGTGATTTAATGCATAAAATGCATAGGTTTACAAGGGAAACCAATTATATTGAATATGGGATGGGGAGGTTTGTGGTTTTTTTTTTTTTAAAGTTCATGGACCTCAGGTTAAGAACCCTCCTCTAAGACTATACAGATGAGACGGTGATCTGTATCAGTAAAGGAAGTGTCCGTACTAGGAGTTCCCCACATTGAATAAAATCATAAATCTAGTCTTCCCCTCCTACAAATAAAAAAAATGCAGAGATAGGATCAATAGCTTAGGAGCTGAAAGGAACCTTGGAGACCAGCCCAACGTCTTAATTTTACAGATGGGGAAATTGAGGTGCTAGAAGTATTTGAAGTGGGATTAGAACCCAGATCTTCCCAACTTCCAATCCAGCTTTATTTCTTCATGTGGGTTGACATACTGGGTCAAAGTTTTAAGATACTATGACAGTGCTATCTTCTCACTTAATCAGACCTGAAGTACTGCCAGCTTGTTTCTTTAAAGGAAAAAGGTTTAGCAAAGCTGAATTTTGTGTTTACTTGATTCTATTTTTAAATTGGCCAGTTAGGATCAGGAAAGGGAAACTCTTCTGTGAGATATGTAATTATTCACCTGAATTTCACAGCAAGATGGTCAGAGAGAAATCTAACAACTCTCTGGTCACCTAAAGGCAGGACAGTTTAAAGAAGATATCCTGGTTCTATGGAAGGAGCCTACGATGTCTGGGGCTGAGGAACACCTGAGCTCAGGTCTCGTCTCTTCCCTGCCCTGCACTTACTACCCTGAGTGATACTGGGGGAATAATTTCACCTCTTCCCGCTTCAGTCGCATCCATCTGACAGCGGTAATTGTGATCCTCCTGTACTCTCCTGGGTAATTTAGTGATAGGTGACCTCGTTTAGCCAATGCTAAACAAGAAAGAGTTTAATAAGAAGGACCTTTGAACAATAAGCTCCTTAGGAAGGGTCCTTTTTCCTTGGGGAAGGAAGAAGAGGTAAGAAGATGGACCAGTTGATGGGGGGACAAATTTATAGGGGGTCAGCACCTTAAAGGAAACATCAATTCACTATGACACAGATGTCTTGGGTTTGTATCTTAGAAATGACTTCTGTGCGTCATACTCTGGGCTTCCGGTGGAGACACAATGTTATTCTCAGTTGCGGTTGATGTTTTAGAACACGCTAATCTTCCCTCCTTCTTATTTGGGAGGTTAAAGGCATGCCGGCTGGTTGTGCTCACATAGAAGATTTTAAAATTTCCGGGTTGTTGGATCCCTTGGTTTAATTAATTTTTAAATCAACACGACTGCTATTGTTATCCTCATTTTCCAAATGAGGAAACTGAGACCCAAAGTTCAGTGACTTGCCCAGAGTTACCCAACTTGCAAGTATCAAAGGCAGAATTCGAACCCAGGTTTTCCTGACTCTGAGTCCAGCACTTTATCTTTTCACTCTGCTATGCTATCTGTAATTATAAAGAAAAAAATATATATAAGACAAAGTCTAAGCTAATAAATTATCTAGACCAGGGTTCTTTCCCTTTTTGTGTGTCTTGGACCCCTTTTAGAAGCCTGGTGAAATGTATGGACCCCTTTTCAATATCATATTTTTAAATAATTGAAGGAAATACTAAATTTCAGTTAGAGTAGTGAAAATCAAATATTGGGTTTTTTTTCCCCACCCAAATTCATAGACCCTCTGACATCTCTCCACGGACATTGGGTAAAGGACTCTTGATCTAGACCTTTAGTTTTAGAGAAGAATAACTCAGATGATAAGACACAAACCTGCCAAGGTAGTCTGAGGAAGAGACCATGAGAGAAAGGGCTTATCCAGTGTGTCTTAGGTACTTTTGTATCTAGCAGGGTGCTATGCACAAAGTAGGCACCTGATAAGTATTAGTAAACAAACTTGACCTGGGCAAAGATTTGAGAAATTGAACCTCCCTCACTTTGCTACAGAGGTGGAGGGACAATGGGTATGGAATAATGCATGTGTAGCCTCTGTTATCCTTGTTACACCTGAAGGCTCTCTGGGTAGGGAGGAAGGAGCAACATTTTGGGAAATGAATTCAGTATTAAAAAAAAAACCCTGCATCACTCAAAATAAGATTTTTTTTTTCAAAAATGTTAACTTGTTGTTGGGACATTGAATTAATGAACAAATATCTGTATTTCTGATTCACATTTCAGCACAATTTGGGGCTGTTTCTGTTTTCAGAATTTCATGAACATGTTACATTTCCCACTAAGGGTCCATGTGATTTTTTTAATGGCGTTCATTCTCATTATTGAATGTGGTATTTTAGATGTGTGGGTCTGAGAGAGAAATCAACATAATTTCAGTAAACCAACTTGGAATTATTTAATAAACCCCCCCAGGGGAAAAATTCCCTCAGAGAGATGACCACATCTAGATAGAGTATTATGTTTGGTTCCCAGTATTGCATTTCAAGAAGGACATTGATAGGGGCAGCTAGGTGGCGCATTAGATAGAGCTCAGGCCTTGGAGTCAGGAGTACCTGAGTTCAAATCCGATCTCATACACTTGATACTTGCTAGCTGTGTGACCCTGGGCAAGTCACTTAACCCTGACTGCCTCGCAAAAAAAAAAAAAGGACATTGATGAATTGGAGAGCATCCTAAAGAAGAGAACCTGGCTGAAGAATGGACTCTCCATAAGAGGACCAGTTGAACTGGGAACACTTAGCCTGGAAAACAGGAGACTTTGCTGGGGACATGAGAGCTGTCTTCAAGTATTTGAAGGGTTTGGGCTTGCTGGCCCCAGAGGGAAGAACTCGAAGCACCAGGTAGAATTAGGCAGGAAACACTTCCAGACAATTAATCCTATCCCAAAGTGGGAATACCTGGGTTGCTTTGAGAGACAGTGAGTTCCTCATCATGGATGTCTCTAAGTAAGAGTTGGGTAGTTCTGGTTTGGGCGCAGGTTGGAGAAATGGTCCCTCAGGTCCCTTCTGTCTCCAAGATTCTAGGAAAAAGGTAATTGGTGGGTACAAAATGGAATCAGCTCTAAGCGAAGAAAGTCCCTAGAATTTGAGACAAGGTCATGCTCTAAAACTGAAGCTAATGGAAACTAGCAAAAAGTAGAGAAGATTAGTCAGCTCTAGGAATAACTCAGCTGTCAATGTGTTAATAATGGGATTGTGGTACTTTCTCCAAAAAATCCCATCAGGGAAATACCCTTGTTAAACTTGTTTTTGTTCAGTCATGTCTGACTCTATGTGACCCCCATGGACAAAGTTTTCTTGGCAAAGATACTGGAGTGGTTTGCCATTTCCTTCTCCAGTGTTCCCCCTTTTACAGATAAAGAACCGAGGCAAATAGGGGTTGACTTGCCCAGGGTCACACAGCTAAGTAAGTATCTAAGGCTGGATTTGAACTCAGATCTTCCCTACACCAGGCTGGTGCTCTGTCCACTACACCACCTAGCTGCCACTTTTGACAGATGTAAAAGAAACTGTAATTTAATGAATTTACGAGCTTATCTTAAGCTACAACAGAAGGGGTCTAGACTAAGGAGAGCGAAAAAAATAAGAATTTGTTCCTGTAGGTACAATGATCATTTCTAAGCTAATGACTTCCAGATCTACATGTACAGCCCAAGCCTCTCTCCTGAGCTCCAGGTCCGTATCACCAACTGCCACCTTAGTCAACCTTAGTGGATGCCTCACTAGCAACCTTGACTTACCCAGAATGGCCCTCAGCATCTTTCTGTCCAAACCTCCCCTCTTCCTGTTATTGTAGAGGGCACCACCATCCTTTTAAATGCTTACTCTCGAAGCCTCATTGTCATTCTTGATCCCTCAGGCTCACCTCACATAGCCAATCTATTGCCAAATTTTGTTGCTTCTACCTTCACGACGTCTTTCCTATAGGTCCCCTTCTCTCCACTCATGTAACTACAGCTCTAGCTCAGCCTATCATCTCCTCTCACTAGATCATTGAAATAGCCTTCTGATTCATCTTCCTGTCCTCAAGTCTCTCCCCACTCCAGTCCATCCTATGGTTGGGAACCACTGATTAAACATTAAACTTTGTCTTCTTCTCATCAATCCACCAGAACCCAAGAGGTATCTTCGATGGTTCAATGTAAATCCAACTCTATCATGCTGAATTTGCTTTCTAGTAAGACATTGTTGAAAGGATGGACCTGTTCTTTTTTCCCCAGGGGATGGAAGGTTCTTGCCAAAATTGTTATAGCCTCTGGGTCCAGAGGCTCTGAGAACAGCCTGGCTTATCAGTCGGCAAGGCATGGGTTCAATTCTACCTGTGTGATCTCACTTAACCTCTCAGCGCCCTAGACTGTTCTCTAAGACTACAAATGTAGAATGGTTGCCGATACCCCTTGGTGGAGGACGTCCCTCTGCTATGACATCACGGGTCTGAATCAAAAGAAATGTTAAATTTCATCCTACGTACATTGTGATTTAGATGAACCTTATGCTTTTTATAACTCGTTGTAATATATATAAAAAGGGAATATGTCTTTAAAAAAAGAGGGACACAACATAAAAACAAAGAAGTTCCTGCCTTCAAGAAGTGGATCTAGTAGGTCCTGTCTTCCTTATTTACTCCATCGAAGGATCTAGCCACCGAGGCCATCTGGTCCAACCCCCTCATTTTACTGACAGCTCAGCAGTTCTTGCAGTAAGTAGAGCCCTGCACTTGGAGTCAGGAAAGCCTGAGATTGAATCCTGCCTGCGATGTTTATTGGCTGTGTGACCCTGGACAAGTCACTAACTTCTCATGAATGAATGAAAAAACATCTATTAAGTACTTACTATGTGTGAAGCGCTGTAGTTTACATAGTCAGTCAACAAGGATTTTTGAAGCCGGGCAGGGTGACTGGGGACTACAAAGAGATCAGTGATCTATTCCCCATCTTTAGGGAGCTCACCTTCTAAGGAGGAGAGAAAACACACATAGAAGGTTTCAGCTGCAGGGCAGATGGAAAGATCCCCTGGTCCTTAGGCTTCATCAACAAGGAAGATGGTAATTCACCTTCCTTAGTCTCATTTCCATTGACAAAACAATATCTAATGTTGAACCATTTGACAGGGGCAAAGATTTTGGTGGTGAGAATTTTTTAAAAAATAATTTATTATGAACTTAAATTTAGATATCAACCAAACCAAACCTACATTACCACTACTTATTTGAAAAATGCATTTCAATGCATAAAATTCCCCAAACAATAAAATTACTCTTGTTTTCCCTTCAGCTGTCATTGTTTGTCCATTCATCACTATATCTGTGCCTAGATTTTTCCATTATATATTATCATATATGTAGTTCCATTACATATGTGTATATATGTATACACACATGAGTTTGTACGCATATGTGCATGCATGCAGGTGTGTATATGGATATACTATATCCTGTGTATACTATCCAGTTTTGGGAGAACTTCCTTTTCTGAGCCTTCAGGAGCTGGGACTGCTGAGGAGGGAGGCAGGCAGAGGCAATGGCCAGGTCCCTTCTCCACGAGGGTTGCTCCCTTGGATGGTAGAAGATTTTATTAGTAAATGGGCTAATAACAACACCAACCTCCTAGGGTTGTTGTCTCCTATGGCCATGGGCATTCAGCTTTGGACTATTCTGCGTACGTGAAGTCTGGTCTGGCAGAGTTGGATAGATCTGTGCAATCATGGTTATTATCATCATCGTCATCAAATCACTTAATGCTTCAAGCTTTGCAGCTAGATAGTGCAGTGGGTAGAGCGCTGGGCCTGGAGCAGGAAGACATGAGTTCAAATCTAGCCTCAGACCTTACTGTGTGACCCTGGGCAAGTCACTTAACCCAGTTTGCCTCAGTTTCCTGATCTGTAAAAGGAGGAGGAAAAGGAAATGGCAGACCATTCCAATATCTTTGCCAAGAAAACCCCAAATGGGGTCACAAAGAGTCAGACACAATTAAAATGACTGAAAAACAACAACTACCTTCAGCCATCATGTCAGACTCCCCTAGTAAGTATTTACAGATTGCCTTCTGTCAGTCTAGTGCCCTGCAACAACATGGCCAGGCCACAGTGGAAACTCCTCAGTAAAATTGAAACTTGAGAAGGCAGGAATCTGGCTTCTAGGGTACCGTGATGCGGAAGTAGAGAGCAGGCTGGACATTTTTTTTGTGCTCACTAAACTATCCTGGGGGAAGCCACCTCAATAAAATTGACAGTAATAAGTCAAGTGACTTCTGGTCTTCCAGACTTCTAAAGCATTGCTAGCCCAGTGTGGGAAAAATGCTGAGACACCAACAGAAAAAATTTGCTTGGGCCACATCTGCTTTTGTGTGTATGAGTAAAGGAGGGGAAAACAGGATTCCCTTTTTTGAAAGTAAAACCCCTAAATCTTTTCATTCAGTTTCTCAGCCATGCTTTGAGAACCTACTTAGGCCTTACTTTAGCCCCTGAAAAATCTATTAACAACAGCAACAAAAATAATAATAGATCTTCTCTGTGTGTGACATTTCATCTCCACCTCCTTCCATTTGTACAAGTGACACTTCATATCTGGAAGCTGCTTCCTCCTTTGCCCCATTTCCCTAGCTTCCTTCAAAGCCCAGGTAATAAGAAAGACTTCAGCAGACTGAATCCGAAGCCTGCCTCCTCGAGAGGTGGTGGGAATGAAGCCTACAGTCTTGAGACATGGTCCCTGTGGTCATTTGTTTTGCTTAGCTGAGCTTTGTTACACGGGGTAGGTGAGAAGAGTCACTGGGAAGGAACGGCTAGATTTTTTTTAAGCATCTGGAGAGTCCCTGGTAAGTTGGAGAAGTTCCCTGAGTCTCCCCTGATCTACTTGCTTTATACATGAAACTAACCACTTCTTTTAATAGCATGGCTAAACTCCTACTCCAACCATTTCCATAGGCTCCAAATTGTACTCTCTCTTTCTCTCTTGAGATTACCTTGTGTTACTTTGTATATATTTTGTAATCCCTTATACTGTGTAATGTATATGTACCCTCTCAGAAAAATGAGAACTCCTTGAGGACAGGAATTGGTTTTTTTTTTCTTTTTATCCCCAGCTAATAGTTCAGGACCTTGAACATAGGAAGTGTTTTATTAATGTTTGCAGAATTTAGTAAGACTCATCCCTTGCCCTCCAGTTTACTCTCTAGTCATGTTTACTTTCCCCTTTCCCCTCACCCTCTCAGTGCAACTTCAAACCCAACTGGGCCCCTGAGACCTCTAAGTGATACTCCTTAGGAAGGTGTAATGTCCAGACACTAAAACAAATAGTCCAGGACATTTTCCTCAGTTTCTTGGATGATGTCCAGAACCAGGAGCCTTTCTCAGCCAGGGCAGGATGGAATGAGGCTACTCCCACACTTAGGGGAAAGAAGCCTTTGTTCAATCCCTCTCCTCTCCTCAAGCCCCACCCCCCCAACACAGACATCTTCAGTGTCGTGCCTGTTAATTTCAATCTATTTGGGAAGGAATTCTACCATCTAGTAGACTTAGGGGGAAAATAGATTCCTTATTCTAAAGCAAAGTGTCAGGCTTCCCATTAGGCAATCACTCTCATATGAGTAGGTGGTTTCCACCTTTCTCTTTATGATTCCTCATAGCTGAGATATTTGAATTCTGGGGGTGGTGAGGAGGATGAGTTCTTGGAAATTATCTGTACCTATTTCACTTGGATACTTCCTCCACCTACTCCTCACTGTTTATAATAATAATTGACATTCATAAATATGACCTGAAGATTTACTTTGACTCTGATAAAGAGATGAAAAAATGCACCTTCCTTCTTTCTTTGCAGAGGCGAGGGACTATGGGTATGAAACATTATATACACCGTCAGACTCAATTGATATGCTAGTTTTGATATATTGGGTTTTTCCCTCCTTTTTATTATTTGTTACCAGGGATAGCTCACCAGGTAAGGGAAAAGGAATATATATATATATATATATATATGTATTTTTTGGGGGGGGCTAGGCAGTGGGGTTAAGTGACTTGCCCAGGGTCACACAGCTAGTGAGTTATGTGTCTGAGGCCGCATTTGAACTCAGGTCCTCCTGATTCCAAGGCCGGTGTTCTATCCACTGTGCCACCTAGCTGCCCTAGGAATATATTTTGTAAAAAATAAAGTTGATGTAGAAAGAAAAGATATCAATAAAAAAATTTACAAAATGATTTACTTGGATCATTTCATTTTAAGGCAGTATGTGATAGTGAATGGAGTGCAGGATTTGGAATCAAGAGGACCTGAGTTCAAATTCTGCCTTTTCATACTTACTAGCTGTGTGGTCCCAGACAATTTGCCTACCCTCTCTGAGCCTGTGTGTTCATCTGTTGGGGATAATAGTACTTATGCTGAAGGCTTCAATGAGATGTATATTAAGGGCTTTGGACAATTTTCAAGCTCTATGCAAATGTCAGCTCTTAATCATTCAGGCACTGTGTTGCGAAATATGAGCCAGAAAGTTTTTGTTAATGGCAATATTTTGTCTTACCTGATGAAAAATACCCCCAGTGAAGTTTACATCATGGAAAGGTTGGTATTGGCTTTCCTTTCCTCTTCCTGTTATAACCGACATTGCTTCGGCTAGGGCTGTATACCCGCCACCGTTGTCTCTGGTTTTTCTAAACAAGCACAGGATGAGGAAGACGATGGATGTCTCCCTCTGCTGGAGAATGTGATGGGTGTGAGTTCCAGGAAGATCCCTGAAGGGGTTCACCAGTCCTGGGAGGATAATCATGGCCACTCCCTTAAGGCATGTGGTTAAGCCAACCCACTTTTCCTGGGATTCAAGTTAAGAAGCATTCCTACCTGTGACACTATACTACAGGTTGGAGACTAAGTATCTACCCTTTTCTATCCCAGCTCTCTTGGCTTCCTATAGGTTACCAGGGTCCTTAGGACTTGTGTTGAAGACCCTAAAAAAGTGAGGGTGCAGAAGGAAGGAGTAAGGCTCAAGGGGACAAGTGGGGTGGGGGGGAGAAGGAAATGTACTTCCATGCCCCCATGATGTAAGTGCTCAAATAATGTCTCTGGTCTGTCACTTCACCCTGTAATCAATCAGTCAATCAGCATTGATTAAGAACCTCCTATGTGCCAGGAAATGTGTTAGGTACTAGGGTTTCAAAGACAAAACCCAAAAGCCTTAAGGAACTGCCATTCTGTTGGGGGAGATAACATGTACGTATTTAGAAATAGACAAAATCCATACAAGATGATTTGGGGTAAGGGGAGAAGTACTAGTATTAAGAGGATAAAGAAAGACCCCATCACATTTTACTCTGATGTCACGTCTCAAGATCCTGCCCTCTCAAAGGCTATGCCAGCAGAGGGCAAGTTCTGCCAGACTGGGCCATGACACCTAGAGCTGGCAACAGACAGAGCTCCTGTGCTGAGAACCAGCCTAGCTGAGTGGAGTAAGGTTCATCACCAATAGGCTGGCCCTCTGGTGGATAGACACTTTAGTCATGGCAACCCTTGCCACAACAATAAAAACACCAAAGGGCTGTTGGTCGTGTGCACCTTCTTCTGATTCTGCCGTGATGGTGGAGAAAGGAGGCAGAGACGCAAAGGATCACAGGTTTTAAAGGTATGGGAGCTCCTTGTGCAGTGACTGAGGAATTGAGTTGCATCAGCCTTAGCGTTCTCATTGTCATTAAGCATTGATTTTTTCCTCTGTTCACAAAAGACTTTATTATCTAATGATGCATATTAAAACATACAGAAATCTGCACTTTCCACGCATCAGAACAATCTTCACAAGTGAGTGTTGGCTATTTTATATAATAGACAACACTTTGGGCAGCTAGGTGGCGCAGTGGAACGAGCACTGGCCCTGGAGTCAGGAGGACCTGAGTTCAAATATGGCCTCAGACACATAATACTAGCTGTGTGACTCTGGGCAAGTCACTTCACACCAATTGCCTCACCAAAAAAAAAAAAAAAAAAAAAAAAGACAATGTTTTGAAGTGACCTTTCTTAAAGAAATGCTTCATTTACCAAAGAAACGAAAGATAAAGAAGCAATTACTGCTTTTAAAAAGCAGCTGTTTTGTTACAGAGTGGAAGCTTTATGCCTGTATTGAAAGACAACATGATCACAAATAATGAAAAAAAATGTGCAAATGAAACAATTTTAACTATAAAGGAGAACGCTTTCAAAATGACACATAAATATGTTGTGTGACTTTTAAATGAGGACTTTCAGAATGAGACCTCAACACTTATAATTGGGAAATGAGAGCTGTAAGTAAGTCACTGGAAACTGTATTTAACAAAATACATATAAAGTCTATAGCAAACTGATTTAAAAGTTAAAGCAAAAAAGAAACAGTACACTAAAGGCGCTTTACCCATCCAAATTTTAAATGTGATGAACACAAGTTGTAACTATGCCATAGTCGCAATGTTAAAAAAAAAACAAAACAAGATTAGTTATTGAACATGCAGAGAATTCTGCCACAAAGCTACTGTCTGTCATTTGCCAGTTGTTCCAGTAAAATATAGTTGTAAAACATCAACGATAACAGTTTAGCTTGTTTTCAGTATACATAGAGTTTGTACACAACCTGTTTTAAAAAAGGAGATGTTGGGGCAGCTAGATAGCACAGTGGATAGAGCATTGGCCCCAGAGTCTGGAGGGGACTTGAGTTCAAATTTGGTGTCAGATACTTAATAACTGTGTGACTGTGGGCAAGTCACTTAACCCTGATTGGATGGGTGGGGAGAGAGAGAGAGAGAGAGAGAGAGAGAGAGAGAGCATTTGTTAAAAGTCAATTGTATCCTAGATACTGGATGAGATAAAAGGGATACAAATACAGACAGAGAATGAAACAATCCCTGCTCTAAAAGTGTTTACATTCTAAATATGATGGAAATGATATGACTAGATGGACCTGTCTCATAGTGAGAGCAAGGGATACCTGGTGAATACACATGGTCCATTTGGTATTCAATGTCCAATGGTATGCAATGTTAAGGGATGAAAGAGGAAAGCCTCCAGGTGGTTAAATTCCCTTGTGGGAATGGACAGGAGTCACAAAGGATGGGCAGGCATGGATGGGTTGCTATCTGCAACACTGAAGAGAGTGCCCACATTAATGAGATCACAAATCCGTGGAAAGATGGAAATGGTTAAGGTTACCTCCCTATGATTTTCTTTTAATATCCTTGTACTTGATTTTAGTCATCTGTGAAATGATATAAACCTACCTGCACAATATTCCATTAGATGGATGGTAAGAAAGAAATCTAGAAATCACCTCAAGGATGGTGAGAAGTTGCAGGATTCATTCTGATGTCCCTAATTAAACGTGGACACTTTATTTGCTCAGGTTTTCCTGCCCGGAGGGCAAGATTCCATTGGGTTCGATGTCGCCCAGATAGCCTTTCTGCCAACTGCCTTGAAGAAAAGGGGCCGTGGTTCAACATGCCTGAAGGTGAAGACAATGGGGTCGTCAATCCTCCAGTGGATTCAAATCTGTAAGTAAATCAAGCTACCTCCTTCTAGATGCTGTACAGAGAGGGAGTCAACAGGTAGACCGTAAAGTTCTGGCAAATTTTTTGTGTTTCAGAAAATATTTAAGTTTTTTTTATTACAAATTTTGTAACAATCAACAAAAACAATAAACAAAATAAGGAACAAAATGACAACAACAATGCTAACAATAATAGAAGGGGAAAAAGAGAAACAAGCATTTATTATGCATTTACTATGTGCCAGGCAGTGCGCTAAGGCTAGGAATACAAATGCATGCAGAAAGCAAGACAATGCCTGCCCTTAATGAGCTTACAATCTAGTGGGGAAGACAGCTCAGAAAAGGGAGCTGAAAAGTTGAGGGTGAATGGAGTGGGGAGTGAAGGTACCTGGAACGGCATGTGATTCTGAAGTTAGGAAAGTTGGGAATAGGGGTAGGAGGGAAAATAAAGACAACAACAATAATAATAGCAGCTCCCATTTCTCTGGTAGTTGACAATTCACAGAATGCTTTGCCCACAATCCTGTGAGGCAAGTACTCCCACTACCAGTACCTCCATTTTACAGATATACTCCAAGCTATTTACAGTACTTTTGTCTATATGGAGAGGTAGCCTGGTATAGTAGGTAGAGGACTCACCTTACTTTCAGGAAGACCTAGGCTCAAGTCCTAGCACTAACTTGCACTAGCAGTGTGAACACAGACAAGTTACATGACCTCTCAGTGTGCCCAGACAACTTCCTAAGACTACAATGTGATCTACAGATCAGTTGCTATTCTGCATCAGCAGAGAGAATTTTCACACCTGAGAGTTCCCCTCACTGATGAAATTACAGGTCCAGACAGAAATATCTGTTTGGCTGTATGCATGTATGTACATGTGTATGTGTGTATATGTATGTGTCTATGTATGTGGTATGTGCATATTGTGTATTGTATATGTGTGTATGTAAGTATGTATATATGTGTGTATGCATGGAGGGAAAGAGAGAGAGAGAGAGAGAGAGAGAGAGAGGCAGGCAGTAGTTGGTATAGTAAATAAAAGGGTGGACTCAGGACCACTCCACAACTACTGGCTGTGTGACGCTGGAGTGGTTACTTAACCTCTTGGTATCTCCAGAAAGCTGTCTAACTCAGGGGCTCTTAACCTTTTTTTGTGTGTGTCATGGACCCCTTTGTCAGTCTGGTGCAAGCCATGGCCCCTTTCTCAAAATATTTTAAATGTATAAAATAAAATGCATAGAATTATGAAGAAAACTGATTATATTGAAATGTATTTATCAAAAATACTTTAGAAAACAACCTAGATTATTTAGATCCTAGATTAAGAATCCCTGGATAAAGAGAGAAGAGAAAAGGGTCCGAGGCAGAGGGGACACTTCCAGTAAGTGGGTGTGTTTCAAATAAAGATCCAGCCGAGGAGACTGAGAAGGAGAAGTCAGACAGGGAGGAGGAAAACCAGGAGAGAGCAGTGTCATGAAATCCTAGAAAAATGAGAATATCAAGGGGAGGGGTGATCAACAGAGTCAAAGGCTACTGGAAGGTCAAGAAGAATAAGAGATCATTGGTAACTTTTCAGAGAGCTGAATGAAGCCAGACTGCAGAGAATTGAGAAGAAAAAGAGGAAAGGAAGTGGAAGTGTGGGGTGTAGACAGCCTTCTCAAGGAGTTTGGGGAGGGCAGATGAAAGCTGATAGCTACTGGAGATGGACGAATATAGTGAGGATTTTTTTTAAGGGTGGAAGAGAAATAGATGTATTTGTAGGCAGTTGGAATGCAGGCAAAACGGAGAAATTGAGGATGAGAGAGTAGGGATGATAGAGGGAACAACCTGCTGGAGAAGACAGGATAGAATGGGATCAAGGGTGAATGAATGTAGAAAGGTTTGCCTTGGCAAAGAGACCAAAGTGAAGGAGGACAGAGTGGCAGAAGGCATCTGAAGGGTGTGAGATGACTAGGGGAGAGAAGGGAGTTCTTGGTGAATGGCCTCCATTTTCATATCTATCTATCTATCTATCTATCTACTCATTATCTGTCAGTTTACCTATCCATCCATCTTTCTATCTATCCATCCATCTTTCTCTATCTATCCATCCATCCATCTATCCATCCATCCATTTTTCTATTGATCTATCCATCTATCCATCTATATCTATCATCTCTCTATCTATATCTTTATCATCTATCTATCCACACACACACATACATATATATACATACATATACACACTTCTCCTCCAACTAGATTGTAAGCTCCTCGAGGGCAATAACTATTCCCCTTCTGTATTTGTAGCCCCAGTGTCTAGCAACGTCTGGCACTAACTGCTTAATGCACGTTGACTGATGGATGGATTGTTGTATTACATTGGACGTGTGGTCAAAAACAGTCTGCTACCCACCCCCAAGGCAGCCTGTTTGTGAAGTAACATCATATTCTGTTGTAAAGATTTTTATTCAGTCGTGGTTTCGACCAGAGGCTACCTGAGGCCTTTTCCCTTTGAAATACTGTGATCCTGAGGAGCAGAGCAACTCCATTGGTAGTCTAGGTTTTAGCCTCAAATAATAATGCAAAGAACCAGCTTCCTCCCTGTTCCGTTGTTGGTCTTGAACAAACAGCCTTGCCCGGTGTCCTTCGTGGTATGGAAAGCCTGACTTTCATTTCTATTCTTCTTTAGAATGAAGAGACCCCAGGACACGGCTGAAGAGTCCCTTTTCTCCAAGGAAGATCCTTGGTCCATCTCTGGCTCTGCCTCTGGCTCGGGCTCAGGCTCTGGCAGTGGCTCCTTACCTGAGATGGAAACCGAGCCAATAGACGAGGAGGATTTCTACAATTTCAGCCCCTCGGAAGGTGAGAATGTGGAACAAGAACTAACAGAGGAAGAACTGCTCATCTAAACACCGAAGCACACCCCCACGCTGAAGGCTGACCAGACATCTTCTGGGGATTCTAGATAAGAAACAACGAACTCCCGGACAAAGTGCTTTGTGGAAAATGCACACCTTCTGGAAGAGCTTCAGTCTGTATCTCTTTTTCTTCATTACAAATCTTAACCAAATGTACATTTATACATGAATGCAATCACCATCCCCTCTTGTTTGCTCACACATAAAACATCTTG
The DNA here is from genome assembly GCF_900497805.2 of Vombatus ursinus. Classification (NCBI taxonomy): domain Eukaryota; kingdom Metazoa; phylum Chordata; class Mammalia; order Diprotodontia; family Vombatidae; genus Vombatus; species Vombatus ursinus. The sequence continues at coordinate 5,649,296 of NW_020954625.1, read as the reverse complement.
TCTCCATGCCTTTGCACAGCTGTCCCCACACCTGGAATGCATTCCCTCTTTTTAATGTATATCTCCACCTCTACCTCTAGGAATCCCTCCAGTCTTCTCTCTTTCCTCAAAAAATTTTGTATTCCCTTATCTATGATAAATGTTCTATTTCCCCCATTAAAATATAATCTCTTGGAGGGTAGGAACTGATTTTTTTTTCTTTGAACCCTTCAGTGCTTTGCACATAGATGTGTTTAATAAAGTTTTCTTAAATTGAATATAGAATGGTAGAGCTGGAAGAGAGCTAAGAAATCATCACACCCACCACACCCTACTCCCATTTTACAGATGAAGAAACTGAGGCTCACAGAAGCAAAATCACTTGTTCAGCATCACAGCCAGTAAAGAAGTAGGGGTAGAGTTCATACAGAGTACTTCGGCAGTGTGTAGGTCCAGTGTGCTTTTCACTGTATCTGCTGCAATGACCTCTGAGTGTTTCCTCTGTGTATAAGAGACCAGACCTTTATATCATGAAATCATGGAGCCCTGTCTGCGCAGAGCAGAGCTGTCAAACTCAACTAGAAACAGGGCCAGTAAGTTATACATGAGGATCCCTGTGGGCTACCCATTGACACAGAAAGCCACAAATTAACTGTGTTTTATTGTATTTTTATTTATTGTGTTAAATATTTCCTAACTACAGTTTCACATAGTTCCGACCACACTGGGGAGTGTTGCTGGGCACATCTTAGACCATCAGCACATTTGACACCCCTAGTCTAGACCAACTGAGTTGCCCGAAGTTCACAAGACTGATTTAAAGGGAAAAAAAAGAACCTGGCTTTAAAATTTACACACACACACACACACAGAGAAAGCAAAGTGTTAGGGAGATGCTGTTAGTTTCTGAATTCCCTCCTCCATTCTTGGAGCTGTGATTCCCTCAGAGAATGAATGCATGCAAGTTCAGATTTCCTTTATGGGAAAATTGAAAAGTAACAGATGCCTTGTAAATTTCTCAATGTCTTTTTGGGGTTGGTTGCTTAGCATGGAGCTCCCCACTATTGTCCCTTGTTTAATTGGTTACTAGGGCTCAGCCATTATTTTCCTGGAACCCTAAATCACTCTCATCCTGATAAGATTCAGAATGGACGGGTCTGTGCTTTTTTCTGAATCTAATATTGCTTCATCTGCTTCCCTGGATATTAGTACATGCTTGATGTTACCTATTAAAGCAAAATTACTATAAAACCAGAGTGATGTTGCCTGCAGTCTCTGCTCCCAGACCAAGAATTGTTTTAAAAAATTACTTGTCCATTTTGAGTAGTCTTCTTAAGAGAGTGTGCTTAAAACATTGTCTGTAATAAGTGTCAAGAGTATGCCTAGAGCCAGTAAAAGTTACTCCACGGAAGACAAAAACCTCCCCCAATCACCAACTTTCTTGGTTGGAAGGGACCTTTATGACCATCTAGTGAAATTCAGACTTGAATAAGAATGTCCTCTATCTCTTATCTCTTCAACAAGTGATTATTCAAGGGACAGCTAGGTGGCACAGTGAATTGAGCTAATGGCCCTGGAGTCAGGAGGACCTGAGTTCAAATCTGACCTCAGATACTTGACACTTACCAGCTGTGTGACCCTGGGCAAGTCACTTAACCCTGATTGCCTCACAAAACAAACAAAAAGTGACCATTCAGCCTTTGTAGGAAGGCTTTTAATAAAGGGACACCAGCACAGAGGCACTTAATAAATTATTTTTAATTGACTTGACTAGAATTGAGTGGAATTGAACCCCCTAGGTCACAAAGTACCCATTGCCCTTTTGGAGGGCTCTTATTGTCAGGAAGTTTCTCCTAAGATCAGCCTGAAATTTCCATCCTGGCCTCTTCCACCCTATGGAAGCTCTGGGGTGGAGTAGCCAATGCCTTTTCTCCACAGGATGGCCCTTCAAATGCTTGAATTTAATTAAGAAGGGGATCTTTAAAGATCCTCCCTCTGCCTTTTGTTTCTAAGGGTGCCTGTAATTCTCTCCTTTTTCATTTCTCAGTGGAAATGAAAACACTCTAGTAATAATGCAATAAAAAACCCTTCCTAGACATGATGACCATCATGAGAAATTAATAATAATAGTATTTATGTAGCACATATTATGTATCAGGCACTTTTCAACACTTATCTCACTTGAGCCTCACAAACACCCTGGGAGGTAGGGGCTACTATTAGCCCCATTTTACAATTGAGGAAACTGAGGTAAACAGATGTGAGGTTATTTGCCCATGGTCACACAGCTAGTAAAGGTCTGAGGCCAGGTTTGGACTCAGGTCTTCCTGACTCCAGGCCAGTGCACCACCTAGCTGCCTGTAATCACAGACCAGGCTTTTCTTTACAGTTGAGCCATCAAAGACCATTCAACAAACAGTCATTTTTAAGAACTTTGACCTTGAGACTGCTGGAACCATGGCCTCAGAGGCATGGGGCTCTTTCTACCCACACTCTCTACAGTTTGGTAGTTGGCGTAAGGCGTCACTGTGACACAAAGATTCATACACTATTGGTCGGCTTTCTGATAAAGGTCCTCTCTTGAGCCATCCACACAATCTGCCTTTAGAGCTCGATGGGGTCTCCCAGGCCATCAAGTCTAGCCCAGTCATTATCCGAGTGAGGAAACTGTGCCCCAGGCTACCCAGGGTACAGATGGCAAAGCCAGGGTTCAAACCTAGGTTCTCTGGCTTCGAATCTCATCTTTCTATGATCCACTGAGAGGGACTCAAAAAGCATCTCAAGTAGGAAAGGTCATCACCGTTTGGAGACATCAAGTAAGGTTTTCTAGAGGAGGGGCCATTTCTATTGGGCTTTAATGGCCAAGCAGGAATTCATCAGGTGAAGGGGGTAGTAGAGGGGTGCCAGTAGTAGTGTCTAAGTTTGTCTTGACTTCACCAAAGCCGGCTCATTCAGCTTTTCGACTCTAGAGCAGCCTGGAAAAAAGAAAACCGAATTTTGCAAACCATTCCCAGAGCCATGGAGTTGTTCCATACAGGAGCTTGGACACATTTCACAGCCAGATGGGCAGGATGATACATCCTAATTGAGCGGCTGAGGACGGAGAAGGATGCTGATGCATGTATCCTTGGTCCAGACAGGCAGGGACATGGTCTAGCCAGACTTCGTTGGCAAGAATGGCTAGGCAAGCCACGCCAGCTAAATCAACCACCAGCATTTACTAAGCACCTATTACATTCTAGGCACTGGGGATACAAAAACAAAAGAAAGAATAATCCTTGTCTTTAAGAAACTTACTATTCGTTTACTGGGAGGATACAACATGTCAGCTAGATAAGTAGATACATAGTTATTGAAGGTTACATGGTTATGTAGGTAGCTGGGTGGTCTAGGGGATAGAGTGTTAGACTCGGGAGTCAGAACCTGAGTTCTAATTCTTCCTTGCAACTTACTAGCTGTGTGACCACTCAACCTGCCTACTTCAGTTTCCTCAACTGTAAAATGGGGATAGCATTTACCTCATAGGGTTGTTACAAGGATAAAATGAAATAGCATATACAAAGTGCTTTGGACACCTGCCCGAGCTAGTGCTATAGAAATTTTGGTTGCTGGAGGGAGGGAGGGAACAGTGACAAGCAGGGGGATTGGGAAAGTCTTCTTGCAGCAGCAGATAGCACAGGGGCTGAGTCCTGGAGGAAAATAGGGATTCTTAGAAGCAGAGGAGAGGAGGAAGTGAATTCTAGGCATGAGGGAACAGCTTATGCAAAGGCACCGCTGAGACAAGTTGGAATTCCAAGTTATGGGAATAGTGGTTAGTCCAGTTTGACTGGAATGTAGATGGGGGAAGGGGAGTAATCCCAACTGTTTATTGAAGCAGATTAGAGCCAGATTGTGAAAGCCTTTAAAGACCAAACTGAGGAGTTTGTAATTTATCCTAGAGGCAATAAGGAGCCAAGGAAGTTTCTTGAGCAGGGGAGTGATACATCACACCTGTGCCTTAGGGAGATTATTTGACAGCTGTGTGGAAGATGAATTGGAGAGGGAAGAAATGGAGGCAGGGAGGCCAATGAAGAAGCTATAGTAATAGTCTTGGTGAGAGATGATGAAGTCTGAAGCGGGGTGATTGTGATGTGAGTAAAGTGAGAAATGTTATGGAAGTCAGCAAGATCTGCCAACTGCTTAGATGTGAGTGGGTGAAGGAAAATGAAGAGTGGAGGATGACTGAGGTTGTGAACTTGGGTGACTTGAAGATGGTGTTGCCCTTAATAGAAACAAGGAAGTATGGAGGAGGTGTGTATCTAGAATATGGTTCTCAACTTGAGGTTCCTGGATGGATCCTGTGAACTTGGAGAGGGGAATAAATTACATCTTCATTTTTACTCATTTTGATCTGAAATTTAGCATTTCCTTCCATTATGAATGTAGGCAACAAACATGATTCTGAGACAGCATCCATTGACTTCCCCAGATTGCCTAAGTGGTTCAGGATGCAAAAAAAAGTTTCCAAACCCCTGATCTAGAGAGAAAGTGATGAGATCTGTTGTGTACATCCTGAGTTGAAAGGCCTATGGGGAATCCAGGTGGAGGTATCCTTTGGGCAGAACTTAAATTCCTAAGACAGATTAGGACTGTACATACAGAATTGGGAGCCATCTGCATAAGGATGATAATCAAATCCATGGGAACTAATGAGATCACAAAGGGAGAGCATATTGCTGCCTAGGAGAGAAGAAGAAGGGGCCTAGGAGTGACTCACAGGTAAGGGGCAGGATGCTCCAGGAAAGGAGACTGAAAAAGAACATTCACAGAAGTAAGAAGAAGGTGAATGGTGTCACCAAAAGAAAAGAAAAGGCAATCTGGTGATCAGTAATGGTGAGCCCTCCCCTCCATTCTCCTCATGATGGTGTGCCGAGGTCTCCTCTCCCTCCACCTCTTAAGTGAGACTGTCTTTCCTGTTTCTTGACCCAGGTGCAAAAATTCCCAGTTACGGTTTTATTGTTGGCAAGAATAGTTAAGCCAAGCCAGTCAAATCAACAAGTACTTATTAAGTACCTACTGTTTACTAAAGACTAGGAATATAAAGACAAAACAAGCTAGTAAGGGTCTAGAACCAACCTCCCCTTATATCTCACTAATGTGTCTCCCTCCTTAAGTGGTCCAGAATAAAAAAAAAAGTTTCCAAACCCCTGATCTAGAAGGAAGATGATGTCTGTTGTGTACATCTTGAGTTGAAAGGTCTACGGGAGAGATATTCTTCAGGCAGAACTGAAATTCACAGGAGAGATTCAGGGCTGTACATACAGAATTGGGAGCCATCTGTATAAGGGTGATAATTAAATCCATGGGAACTAATGAGATCAAATTATCTCAGTGATTTGCCATAGTTGGACACACTCTCTCTCTCTCTCTCTCTCTCTCTCTCTCTCTCTCACACACACACACACACACACACAATGCACCTCTCACTAGCCCACAGGCTGGGAAAGCTCTCCTATCTTCCTTTGTCTTTCAGTTCTTCCTGTGCTTTTCCCTTTGGACAGCTGGGCAGAGCTATTCACGCTGGGCAGAGCTATTCACATTACCCAAAGCTGCTTCCTGCTGCATCAAGAAGAGAAGGAGAGGGGGTTGGGCTGCCACAGACAGACATTTGAAGGCACCACTGCAGCTGCACTGGCTGATACTCTGCAGCTATATTAAGCAGAATCGATTCCAGCAAACTCCTATGGCATTAAGAGAATCATAGACCAAGTGTTTCCACCCTTCATTGAAATGTTTTCCAGGGCAAATTAGTCCCATCCTAGATCTCAAGAAAAAGGTCACTGCTTTCATTACAATCTCCCAGTTGTTAACGTTCTCCCCTCCTCCCCCAAATTACTTCGCATTTACGCCGTATATGTTTTATAGCTACTGTTTCCTTCCTGTTGAATGTAAGCTCGTTGAGGACAGGAACAGATCCATTTTTGTCTTTGTATCTATCCCTAGAGAGCCCTTAGTATATACTTGTTGAATTGAACTGAGTCAAGCCTAATTCCGAAAACTTTATTGACAATATGCCAATTGTTGGAACATATTATGTTGGTACAATGCCAGGCACATAGTAGGTACCAAAGAAATGCTTGAATAGGATCAAATTGAACTGATGACATACAATCAATTAACTAGCATTATCAAGTGTCTACTATGTATCAGGCACCTTGGTAGGTGCTACACACAAAAGGGTTAAAAGAAATATATGTGCTGTTTAGCACCACTAGCCACCAGTTTCTCAGCTGTCTGCTATGGCCCCCAGGAAGCAACACATCCAAAGTGGGAGTTCCAGCATGACTGAGCTTTGATCAGGACTTCAGGCTCAATGGAGACAGCAGCAGCAATTAGGACTAATACTGTTTTATGCTCTGGAGGGCAAAGGGAGATGGAACCTTTTCCAGATACAGTCTTTTGAATATACCAACCATGAGTTAGCTAGATACAGGCGCACACAAGGCTTGCAGATTTCCACTGGTGCCACATTTGAACTGATTCTCTCTACTGGTTTCTTTTACCTTGTGGGGACCAAGGGGATGGTCAGGGGTCAGACTAAATCAAATGGATTTCCCAACCTTTTGTGTCTCTCTTTCCTCCTTCTGTTCCTTCTGGCCACGGAAACTGCTACTCCCTGACCTCCATTCTTCATCCCATACTTCTCTCCTTTGATAATAGCTCCTTGTTAATAGCTTGTCCTCTGGCCCAGTTGGTCCTGGTGGACAAAAGGCTCAAATGCTGTTTTCACCTACCGATGAAATGAGAAACCAAGCTTGATGCTGGCATGGAAGCGAACACTTACAATTCAGCCAATTTTCTTCTCTATCCTAAAAGGGTGAATTTCATGTTGGCAAAGAAGGTTGCCATCGAGACTGGTCCAGGCACTTGGCATCCCAATCATTCTGTTGAGACACTTCTATCTGCTTCTGGCAACCCGACCCTATCATGCTGACTTGCAAAAAAAAAATTGCAATAATTCTGCATAGGTCAATTTCTCTTGGTGTTTATTTCCCTGGTGCAATGACTGGGCATTGGATCAGTAGAGTAAAGGTAATGTCTATGGTATTTGCCACCAGGCCTGGAGCCTGGAGCAGAGGTGCCCTTACTGACAAGGAAGGGTGAGTAAATCAACTCCTTTAGCTCTCTATAATGACCCAGTTCAGCCCCCAAGTCACCTGGTCCAGGGCCTCAATCATCATGGAAAACTGGATCCCCCAAGAAGAGAGCGCTAGCCCCCTTCTCCAGCAAAGGAAAGCATTCTTTTATGGTTTCCATTGCCCATCCCACCTCACCTCCAAACTCACTGATCTCTGACTTCAACATTTCATCTTTCACCTCCATGCTTTTGTACTTATCTTCTCCCACTTTTGGAATGCTCTCCCTCCTCACCTCTGCCTCTCTGAGCCTCTAGGGTTCAAGGATTATATTAAGTGCTACTTACTTTAAGAAGACTTCTCAGATTCACCTGGTTGTTAGTGCCTTCCATTCTCACCTTCTTTCCTGAAATCACTTTGTAATTATTTTTACTTATATCTTGTATTTATTGATTTGTGGACATACTGTATTCTCACAGCAGCTTGTAACCTCCTTGAGGTTACGGACCATATCATTTTCGTCTTTGTATCTCCATTGCTTAGCATATTGCCTGGAAAATAGTAGATGCTGAATAAATACTTGTTTATTGATTAATGAATGGATTAAACAAGGAGCCACAAGTAATTTCTAACCCTAAGTCAGAGTGAGGCTTCTAATGGAGATTCTGCCCTTAGTGACAAGGTAGGAGTAGTTAAAAAAAAAATCTGAAAGTACTATTTAGACTGTTCTGTGCCCCAAAGAGCTTGTTCCCTGGGATAAATAATCTTTTGAAGAGGAAATGCCTTTACAACAAAAGTGCTGAGATCAGAAAGAGCTTCCTAAAAGTAGGAAAAGCTGTTAAGAATTTTTCTCCTTAATATGAGTATGGTATATATGAGTGCTCTGCTTTTCTAAGAGACCTTCAGCAAAACAAAAGAAGAACCAAAAAAAAAAAAAAACTAAACTAAACTAAAATAAAGATGGCAGAGTCCTGTCTTCCTTTTATAGGGAAGAGGTAGCATCTTAGCTGAGGACTTCAGCCGAAGCCAAAATCTGGAGGCCCAGTGGAGCTGTACCTGGCAGAGACCAAAGATGATCACAAGTCTCCCAGAACTTACCTGACAAGGACTACACGAGACCATCAGGGAGCAATGCCCACCAGAAGTTTACTAGCATGTCCACAAATCTGGAAAATCTAGCAAGGCCTTCAAGATAAGGAGCAGACCCAATGGGATCCATGAGGTGACGTTACCAGATGACAGCTACAGTTGGGCAGGATCAGAGGTATGAATTGCCTCTCTCTACACATGAACCCTAATCACACATATTCTCTATGTCTTCCCTCTTTACAACTATTCTTCCCAATTAACAATGTGGGTATTTGGGGAAGAATGTGCCCTAGGTTTATGGGGGAAATATTTTATTACTACTTTTTCTACTATGCTATTTTATGAAGTGTCTTTGTTTTTAACTCATTGTATCATCTAATGGTTTATTATTACAAAAAGCTGATTATAAAAAGTAAATTCACTGATAGGAGCTCATGAACTATGGTTTTTTTTTTTAAATCAGATGTTATTGTTGTTGTTGAGTTGTTTCAGTTGTGTCCAACTCTCCGTGACACCATTTGGGTGGCAGAGATACTGGGGTGGTTTGCTATTTCCCTCTCCAGCTCATTTCACAAATAGGGAAACTGAGGCAAACAGGGTTAAGTGACTTGCCCAGGGTCACACAGCTAATAAGTGTTTGAGGCGGGATTTGAACTTGGGTCCTCCTAACTCCAGGGCTGGTACTCTATCCACTGCAGTGCCACCTAAGTGCTCCCCCCTTTTAAAAATCAGAGCTGATCCACAAAATATCTGAAACTCAGGGCAGCCTTATCTTGATGAAACACATGAGAGTTGGAGGTGCTCCCAGGTGCTATATGTGCTTCCAATCTAATAAAAATGGAAACCCAGGAGAATGTAAGTTCCTTGAGGACAGGAACTATTTATTTATTGCCTCTTTATCCCAAAGACACAAGACACTATCTTGTACAAAGGAGGCACTTAATAAATACTTGCTGAACTTAACTGAATTGATTCTACTGCCTTGTCATTTCCATGTAAAATATGTCTAATTCTTTTTCCTTGGGACAGCCCTTCAAACATTTGAGTGCAATGGATCAGATTGCCCCTGACTTCAAAAACAAACAAACAAACAAACAAAACTCCAGGCCCATGGGACAATATTCTCAGACTCACATTAATAAAATGGTCTTGGGGAAAGCCAACGCAGCAGTCTGGTGCTTCCAATGTATACTATTCTCTCTAAGTAAGCTTCAGTGAGACAATAATGCTCTTCCCATTCCTGTTACGAATAAAACATTAATACGGCCCTACAAATGGTTTTTGTAAATGACTGGGGCCACAGAAATTGTCTTTGGTGTACACAGTATGTTTTAGCCTCTCAGTTACTCCTGCATGTGGGCAGCTTGGCTTCTCCCCATGGCCTTCAAGGCTAATGTCATAGGGACAGGGGGAGAGGGAGTGGACCTGTGACCCATCACTGGTATAGAAACTCCCAGATGAGCAAACTCTTTCTACCAATTCAGGTTTCAACCTCTTTTTTGTCACAAAGGCTTTACGTCATTGAAGTCTCCCACCCCAGACCCCTAGTTCCCATTTCTTGGAGTTTATTATCTTGGAATATAGTCAGTATTTACTTATCTGTGCACACACCTTTTCCCACCCTCTCCTATAGAATTTACACTACTGGCGGGCAAGTTCTGTTTTGTTTTTGTCTTCCTATCTCCAGCTCCTGGGGCAGAACCCGGCACGTAGCAGCAGCTCAATAAATGCTTGTTGAATTGAATTGAGTTGAATTAACTGGTAGGAAGAATCTTGGATTGGGAATCAGAAGACCCATTTCCAGTTTGGGTTCAACCTTCAACCAACAAGCCTTTACAACACACCTACTATGTGCCAGGTACTTCAGGAGGTACAAGGAATAAAATATTAATTCACTGTGGTCATGAGCACCTGCTTAACCTCTCTGGACTTCAGTTTCCCATCTATAAAAAGAAGGAGTTGGGTCTGAAGATCCCTGAGGTCTTTTCTAGCTTTCAGTCCTTTGAGTCCTCTGGCTTATTTATTGCCCCTCCTAATAAGCCCCCGAGAGTCAGAGACGCTGGACCAATGACCAGAAGACCATAGATTTAGAGCCAGAAGGTGCCTTGGTGGTCACCTGGTCTGACCTCCATGATTTTTACAGATGAGGAAACTGAGGTCAGGAGGCTTGCCCCTGTCTGTAAAGTCAGCACTTGAATTCAGATTCTCTTTACCTTTATTCTCTTTACTGATAGTTCCACTCCATCCTGCTGCCATTCATGGTCATTTAGCAGTGTAAAACGTGGGGAGCTGAATCACTCTCTGGCTAAAACAAGAGGGAAGAGCCAGGAACTCTGGAAAACATGGAGTGAGTCTGCTTGCTCCTACTTTTGCCCTCCTAACAGAACCTTGTGGGCTAATGGAATTGTCCAATTGTTTCAGTTATATATGACTCCTCATGAACCCATTTGGGGTTTTCTTGGCAAAGATCCTGGAGCGGTTCGCCATTTCCTTCTCCAGCTCATTTTACAGATTAGGAAACTGACACAAACAGAGTTAAGTCACTTGCCCAAGGTCAAAAATGTCTGAGGTTGGATTTGAACTCAAGAAGATATCTTCCTGACTCCAGACTCTGAACTCTATCTACCACACCACCCAGCTGCCCCAGAGGTAGTGGAAAGTTCCCTGTATTTGGAGTTAGCAGATAGCTTTGAATTCCAACTTTGCTTACTACCTCTGGGACTCTGGCAAGCTTTCTGTATTGTGATGACTTAGCCTGCTACTGGAGCATAAGCCATATGAGGGCAGGAGCTGTGTCTCACCTTAGCACCCCTTAGCACCAGGCACTTTGCAGAGGCACATGATAGGTGCTTGTTAATAAACGGTTGTTGCAGTCTATAATAGAAACTGAACATTATCTTTCTCCCAAACTCTCCTCTCTTCCAAACCTCCTCTTTTCTGAGGGCATTGCCATTCTCTCAGTCACCTAGGTTAGAAGTCTCAAAATCACCCTTGATTTTCTTTCCCTTTCCTTTAGAAATCCAATGACCTATTCTTAGTCCCCATCTTCTTTGATCTTCACCAGTCCTTCCTCTTAGATTCTTTCTCCTCCTTGGCTCCCGTGACACTGTTCTTTTCTTCCGTCTCTTTTCTTCTTTTCAGTCTCTTTTATTAGATCATCATCCATCTCCTCCCCCTGCCTACATGTGACGGTTCCCATAGCTTTTTCCTCTTTTTCTCTATACTCTCTCTCTTCATGATTTCACTTTGGCAGCTGTGTGAAGAATGAAGTGGGATGAGGAAGTATTTGAGGCAGGGAAACCAAATAGGAGACATTTCAACAGTTGAAGGGAGAATGGATAGGGACCTGACCCACGATGGGGACTATCTGAGAAAAGAGAAGGAGATAGAGTCGAGGGACGTCATCGAGGTATAAATGGCTAGATTTGGCAACTGAGTGAGGAGTCCAGGGCAGTGCTGAGGTCACAAGCCTTAGGACACTGGAAAGATGATGGTGCTCTCAAAAGAAACTGGGGAGTTTGGAAGAAAGGTGGTGTTGGGGGGAAGGTAATGAGTTCTGTTCTTGACATGTTGAGTTTAAGGTGTCTCTGGGACATTAAGTTCTAAATGTCCAATCGGCAATGGGAAATGCACGACAAAGGGGAGCTCAGAAGAGAGACTAGGACTGAACATATAGATCTGGGAGTCGTCCACATAGAAATGATCATTAAAGCCATGGGAGCTGATGAGGTCACTAAGAGAGAAGGTAGAGAGAAAAGGGAAGAGGACCCAGGACAGAACCTTGGAGTTCATCTACGGCACTAATGCGGTTGATGGACCAGTAAAGGAGTCTGAGAAGGAGTGGTCAGACAGGTAGGAGGGCAAGGTCACAAAAACCCAGACAGGAGAGAATATGCAGAAGGGGGAGGCAAGTCAACGGTGTCAAAAGCAGCAGAGAGGTCAATAAGGATGAGGACTGAGAAAAGGCCTTCAGGTTGGGCAATTAACGGATCATAGGTAACCTTGGTCAGAGATGACCTAGCTGCTAACCCCCAAGGATCTTCAGATCATCTGATTCTTCATGAGACATTCTCTGATTCTCCCAGTTGTTAGGTCTTCCTTGCATAATATTTGTTGGCATTCCTGTGTGTCCCCCTCCCTATCCCCCATTAGAATGTAAGCTCCCTAGGGGCAGCTAGATGGCACAGTGGATAGAGCTCCCACCTTGCAGTCAGGAGGGCCTGAGTTCTGAGTTCAAATCCCACCTCAGACACATGACACTTACTAGCTGTGTGACCCTGGGCAAGTCACTTAACCTCAACTGCCTCACCAAAAAGCAAAAAAAAAAAGGGGGGGGTAGCTAGATGGTGCAGTAGATAGTGCTACTGCCTCGGAGTCTGGGCAAGTCACTTAACCCTGATTGCCTAAGGAAAAAAAAGAATTTAAAAAAGAAAGTAAACTCCCTAAATGTTTCATTTTTGCTTTTGCAAATGCAGAGTGTAGGTCAATGCCTTGCATATAAGTGCATAATAAATGGTTTGGGATTGTTTAATTAACGTCATGTCTTACAAAGTGGTCCCTTAGCTGCTTTCAAGATTGGGCATCTCTACCACTAATCTCTTCAGTGTGGATTTTGCCTGTTTTCCCTAACATTATCTTATCAGGTATCATTTCTCCTTCTTTGCATGGCACATTATGGGCTGAGGGGTTTAGGGTCCAAATGTGGCTGGTTGTCCTCTGTTGCTGGTTATGAAAATAGAAATATTGGCCCGTTTGTTCTAATTTTACATCTCTTTGTTATCCTTCTGTCAATTTCAGGTATGAGAGATCTTAGAATGATGTAGCTCATCCTGCTCTAGAGCTAAGCTTCAATTTCATTGTTTTTCGTCATTTTCAAAGGTGATACCATTCATAGCCTCCCATAATGTTCCTTCTCTAACTTTGAGTCAGGGAGAGTTGGATTCAAATCCCACCTCAGGCACTTGGTAACCATGTGACTTTCAGCAAATCACTTTTCATCACCTATAAAATGAGAGGGTTGGATCAAATGGTTACTAAGGTTCCTTCCAGCTTTGAACCTTTGATCCATGATTCCAGGATTCTACAGATGAGTTTGTATTACAAACCAATGACTGCCCTCTTTCTTCCCCAGCAAGGACATCCAGTTTTTGCTGGCTAAGAAAGTTAGTTCCCTAGGATGGAACCACCATCCCTCTAGTCACGAGGTTTGCAACCTTGGGGTTATCCCTCTCCTTTACCCCCACTCCCACCCTACCTAATTAGTCACCAGATTCTTTCCATTTTATTTCTACCACTTGCCTCTCATCTTCTCCTTTTCTCCATTCATACAGCCACCACTCTAGGTCACGTTTTTATCACCTTTTACCTAAACTATAGCAATAGTCTTTTAATTGGTTTCCTAGACTCCAGTCTTTCCCTTCTACACTCATCCTCCACCAAAATGCCATTCCTAAAACCACAGCCCTCAGCCCTTCTCCAGAAACTCCAGCGACTCCCTGATCCCTCTAGCATAAAATACCAATTCCTCTATTTAGTATTTAAAGCCCTTCACAGTCTGGCTCCGATCAACTTTTTCAGGCTTTATGCACATCTCCCCTTTATGCACTCCAACATCGCCATCATCCTTATTATCATCATAGCTAACATTAATAAAGCACCAACTATGTGTGGGGCACTGTGCTAAGCACTTTGTAATTATTATCTCATTTGATCCTCACAACAACCCTGCCAGGTAGGTGCTTTTATTATCCCCATTTTACAGATAAGGAAACTGAAGCAAAGAGAGGTTATGTGACTTACCCAGGGTCACACAGCTAGTATGTATATGTGTCTGAGGCCAGATTTGAACTCAGATCTTCCTGACTCCAGGCATAACTGCCTCTGTAGGTAACTTTCCATGCCTTTAGAGCTGGTCCTCCATGTCTAGAATATACTCTCTCCTCACCTCTGTGTCTTGTAATTCTTAGCTCCCTTCAGGATGCGGCTCACACACCCCTTCCTACTGATTGCCCAGTTATTCCTATTTCCCCTGCAGCCCTTACCTCCCCAAATTACTTTGCAAATATTTAACATCTACATATCTAAGTGAACATTACTTCTCTCCGGTAAAATTTAATTTCCTTGAGGACGACGACTTTTCTTCTTTTTTGTCTTGGTGTGTTCCCCGGTACGGTGTCTGGCACCAAACGGTAAGCGCTCAATAAATACTTATTGAATTGACTTTTTGGACTCTTTTAGCATCCTGGTTGTGGTGACTATTTCACGATGGTCAAACTTTTACAGGAAATGTGACAAGCAAAGTAGAAATCTTCGGGTTTTTTTCCATTTTCTAATTTGGGGCATCGATGGCTCATTCAAATGGGTCGCGGTGGAAGCACCGCCAGCATTCCAGGTGTTGAGATTGTGTCTCTTCCTTTTTCTTCTTTATTCTAGTCTGATTTTAACTCTGACCTTGCTCTAATGGAGATGGCCCGCCGGCACGTAAACAGCTGACTGTGACAGGACTTCGCACATCAGTAATCAGTCTTTTCCTGTCCTTTAAGACACAGTCAAAGGTCACTAGCTGTGTGACCCTGGGCAGGTCACTTAACCCCAACTGCCTAAAAAGAAAAAAAAAAGATATAGTCAAAGTTACTCGCTGTGTGACCCTGGGCAAGTCACTTAACCCCAACTGCCTAAAAAGAAAAAAAAAGATATAGTCAAAGGTTACTAGCTGTGTGACCTTGGGCAAGTCACTTAACCCCAATTGCCTAAAAAGAAAAAAAAAGATATAGTCAAAGGATCACAAGATCATAAGTACAGAGGGACCATAGAGGCCACCTGGCCCAACTCCCCCATCTCATTTTTTAAAATAAAATTTTATTGATATCTTTCGTTTTTACATCACCTGCATTTCCCAATGTATCCCTTTCCTCTTCCTCTCTGAGAGTCATCCCCCCGCCTTTTTTAAAGAAGGAAAATGAAAATTCAGCAGAATTAACATGTTGAAGTATAGAAAATATTCTATGCCCGTAGGCCTGCACCTCTGCAAAAGAAAAAGGAGAGGGGAGGGTACTTCCTCATTTCTCTTCTTCGGGGCCAAGTCTGCTTATTTTCATTCTACAACATTCAATTTCAGTTGTCATGTTGTGTCACTGTTCTTTCCATTTACATTGTTGTCATCATTGTGGATATTGCTTTCCTGGTTCTGGTGACTTCACTCTGCATCAGTTCAGATAAATCTTCCCATGCCTCTCTGTAATCATCATATTGCTCATTTGTTACAGAGCAGTAATATTCCACCACACTTACGTGCCACACCTTGTTCAGCACTCCCCAACTGATGGGCATCTACTTTGTTTGCAGTTTCTTACTACAACAAAAAGCACTAGTCTGGTGTATATGGGGCCTTTATTTTTGTCCTTGACCTCCTTGGGGCATATGCCTGGTTCTGGGTCAAAGGGTATGGCCATTTTAGTCACTTATTTTGCAGAATTCCAAAATGATTTACAGACTGTCCAGCCACCTCATTTTTAAGGATGAGGAACTGACACCCTGAGAGGTTAAGGGACTGGCCCAGGGTCACAAAGGGAGGAAGGAACAGAGTTAGAATTTGAACCATGTCCTCTGAATCCAAATCCACCTCTCTTTGCATCATATCATCACACTACTTCCCCTTTGTGTGTGTGTGTGTGTGTGTGTTCAGAGTTTACTATGTTTGGGGCTGAAAATTTCAATTCTCTTCCAGAATATCTTCCAGATATCTATAATATCTAGACCCAAGGTTTTCAAGTAATCCATGAATCCCTTGACATCTTTCATTTCTCAAACCAGAAATGTATTTTCCAAGATATTATTCACCATCAACCTCTGTGCTTATATTCTCGTTCAAGGCACCAAGCATCAAAGTATATGATGACTTTTTTTGGAGGATCTTACCAAGGCCTTTGTAGCATTTCTCTGTTTTTCAATAATAATAACAACAGCAATAGTAACAATAGCTAGCATTTCTGTAGTACTTTAATATTTGCTTTACAAATATTTTCTCACAACAACGCTGGGAGGTAAGTGTTACTATTACCCTCATTAATTTGACAGGTGAAGTGAATTGTCCAGGGTCACACAGCTAGAAAGGGTCTAAGGCTGAATTTGAACTCATGTCTTCCCTACTCCAATTATCCATTGTACCACCTAGCTCCGTCCTCTTTCACAGAAGTTTGTCTAGAAACTGTAATCATCTTCATGTGGATCTTTTCCCATATATTTTGCAGACATATATTTTCACAAAATACCCACATATCCCATGACCTAATGTTTCTTGTTACTTTTGGGTGCACAATGAAATCCATTCTGCCAACTCCTTTCCTTGAATATCCAAGAAGAACCCATATGCCATCCTTCTATTTTGCTACAATTTATTTTTGTATTTTGGATTCTTTTTTGGGGAGTGGTGGCAGCAGATCTGTGACTTCACAGGAAGAGGTGAGGAACTCATGCTACCAATGTAGATTGGTTTTCTGCTGAGTCCTTTTTCAGTTGTTTCTGATTCTTCATGTTCCCATTTGGGGTTTTCTTGGCAGAGATACTGGAGTGGTTTGCCATTTCCTTCTCCAGCTCATTTTACAGATGAGGAAACTGAGGCAAAAAAAAGTGAAGTGACTTGCCCAGGGTCACACAGGTAATAAGTGCCTGAGGCCATATTTGACTCAGGTCTTCCTGACTGCCAGAATCACAAGGCCTTTATGTGTCAGAGGTGCCATGTGAACCCAGGTCTTCCTGACTCTGAAGCCATCTTTTTATCTAGTAATTATGAGAATATCCAGCTTAGTGGATTTGATTTTTCTAATAGCATTTCTATTCAGTGGTCATTGGATCATGGACTTACAGAGCAAGATTTCTTTCTTTCTTCCTTTCTTTCTTCCTTTCTTTCTTCCTTCCTTCCTTCCTTCCTTCCTTCCCTCCCTCCTTCCTTCTTCTCTTTCTTTCCTTTCTTTTAGACCCAGAGCCTAACATGGCACCTGGCATATAGTAGGTACTTAATAAATGCTTGTTAATTAAGACAGTTAAGTTACTATTGATAGTCCACAATTAATGAGATTTTGAGTACAGATTCTCTTATTTTCTTCAATGTTCAGCTCAATGGCCACTTCCTGTGTGAGAACTTTCCAGATCTATCCCCACTGCCCTACCCCACCCCACAGCTATTAGCTCCTTCCCTCAAGAAATGACCTTGCTTATTTTGACTCTGTGCATAGATGTATATAACTGGGGACTGGTGCTTGCACAGAGTCCAGCAGCTTATTCAACGGATGGATCCTTTCCACATGGAGGAGCTAAGGAGTCTGCTTCCATGAGAGTTCCCATGATGGAAGGTCTTTTCTATACTGTGGAGCCTGCATGGATGGCTAATGACCTGGCCAAGAGCTGATAGGTGACAGAGACATTGAACAAGATACTCCATCCTGGAACGCCCTCCCCTCCCTGGCTTCCATTAAGGCCCAGCTGAAATCTCCTATGTTACCCTTGTTAATTCTACTGTCTTTCCTCTGTTAATGATTTCCTATTTACCCTGTATAGCTCTTGCTTTGTATATATTTGTTTCAATGTTATTCCCTCTGTTAGCTTCTCGAGGACAAAGACTGTCTTTTACCTTTTTTTAGGTAGTATTCCCAGTGCTTAGCACAGTGCCTGGCACACTTAATAAATCTTCATTGATTGACTGAAAAAAAGGCCTGCCAGCCCTGGCTGCTTTCTCTTTCGGGGCACAGCTTCAGCTGTAAGGGGAGAGGCCTATGGGGCCTCTTCCCCTCTGAGGCCCTATGGTCTCATGGGAGGGTTTTGGTGCTCGGTGTCTGGCTTTGTCCTTTTTCATTCTCTGTGAATGAAGTGAAGCCTCCAGGACCTTGTGGGTTAGAAGCTGCTCCAGGGTATTGGCATGCCAGAGTCTGGGTTCCAGAGAAGTGACAATTGAGGCCCAGGCCAGTGGTAGCTGAGGCACGAGTTGATCCAGCACTCATCCATCTATCCGAACATAAGCTTGGTGAGACCAAGGCTCTGTAGGAACTCAGCTAAAAACTCCCTAGAGATGGACGTGGTACAGGAAAGAGTGCTGGGAGAAATGGCTGGACATCTGTTCTTGCCCTATCTTTGCAGTAAATGCTTCTTTGTAAAAGTCAATCAATGTTAAGTGGTTAAATGGAATTGGAACAGTAATCACCGAAACCTAAGAGTAAGGGGAACACATCTGGCAGAGGCTCTAGCCAATGTCGGCAAAGGTTACCCCCGGAAGCCCGAGGGGCGGATGTAGCATCCTGGCTCTGTGTGAGAGAACTAGAGCATAGTCACTACTCATGCATGTCATTCCCCAGATAGAATTAATGGTTGGGAAACATTCTATGTTTGCCTCTGCATCCCGAGTGTCTAGAACAGTGTCTGTTACTTAATAACCGCTTCCTAACTGATTTGCGTCCTTTTCAGCACTCTGCTGCTGTCACTGGGAAGCCTGAGGACGGAGCACCATTTTGTTTCACCAGTTAGTGAACTGAAGAATCTGAGAGTGAGGAGAGACCTTGGCAGCTATCTGGCCCAGCCCAGATGTGAAAGGAATCCCTGCTGTAATATTCCCAATGTGTGGTCCGCCAGCCCCTGCTTGAACCACTCCAAGAAGTGAGACCCAATTACCTCTTGGGGTTATCTGGTTGTCCACTGGACTTTTGAGCAGCTCTGATGATCAGAAAGCTTTTCCCGACAACAACCTAACAACGAACCTGCAACGAGGTCCCGGTTCTGCTCTCTGGAGCCTCCTCCAGCCCACAGGCTTTCGGTTCTTGAAGGCAAGCTCCTCAGCCCATCCTTATGTCAGGGGCTCCAGCCTATTAATGTCCTTTTTTTTTCTTTCTTCATATGTCCTTTATAGTTTAATTTGGGTATTTATAAAAGTCAAAATGACTTCTTCACTCAAAGTCATTCTTAAAACAATACTGCTCTTACTGTATACAACATTTTCTTAGTTCTGCTTATTTTCCTCTTCATTATTTTGTGCGTCTTTCCATGTTTTTCTAAGATCACTGAGCTCATCTTTTCTTATAGCACGGTAGTATTCTATCACAATCACATATCATAACTTGTTCAGCCATTCTAAAGTTGACTGGCAACCCCCCAAATTTCAAGTTCATTGCCACCACAAAGAGAGCTACTATAAACATTGTAGAACATATAGGTTCTTTTCCTTTTTCCCTATTTCTTTGGAAATAGACCCAGTAGTGGTACTGTTGGACCAAAGGGTACAGGCAGTTTAATAACTCTTTGGACATAATTGCAGATTGCTCTCCAAAAATGGTTGGATCAGTTCACAATTCCACCAAGGATGAATTGGTGTCACAATTCTTCCACATCCCCTCCAGCATTTGTTGCTTTCCCCTTCCATCATTTTAGCCAACCTGATAGGTGTAAAATGATATCTCAAGGCTGTTTTAATTTGCATTTCTCTAATCAATAATGACTTAGATGATTTTTTCATATTTATTAATGTCCTTTCAAGTCGTATTGTCCAGAGGTGGACACCGTACTCACAATTGTTAACTGGAGGACAACACATTAGGAAGACAGACTTCTGTCCGTGGGACTTACTCACCCTCTCTATTCTTTCTTGAGCAGAAAGGTCGGATGTCTGCTCTCTCCTTCGCTCCATCACACCTTTCTCTGAAGCATCCCCTCCGGGGAACAGTCACTACGCTGTTGTACGCCTTCAACAGACGGTGAATTCTTGGGGGGGCGGGGGGGGGCGGGTAGGGATTGTTTTATTTTTTAACGTGCCCCTAATGCCTAGCACTGAGCCTTGCACAGAGTAGGTGTTTAATAAAGGTTTGTTGAGTCCATTGGGTTGGAATGGAATGCTATTGCATTGCGAGTGAGAGCCAATGTACCCCAAAGAAAAGGAAGAGAGAGAGGAGGGGGAACCAGTGCCCTCCCCAGAGGAGGAGAGGGAGGCATGGGGACGCAGGGGAGAGGACTAACATTTTCCCGAGGGGGAGGAGAAGAACGCTGGCTCCAGTATCAGAGGAGCTGGGTTCGAATCCTGGGGCTTTAGCCAGTTTCTTCTCCCTGGACCTCAGTTTCCCTATCTGTAAAAGCGGAAATTGGCCTCTGAGGTCCCTGCCGGCTCTAGAATCTGTGGTCATCTTCCTTGGGGGCAAAGGGAAACCACTTTCCCGGGGGAGGGGGTTTCCCAGGACTTGCAAGCCCCCAAGGGAGGGGGGAGGGAGGCTGGAAGAGGTGGGGTGAGGACAACAGCGGTGGGGTGGCTTTTGGGGGGGCACAGAACGTCCTCGGGGGGAGGAGGGAAAGGGGGAGCAGGACTGAGCTTATCTCCAGGGTTGGGGAAGTAGATCAACGCAAGGAGGCGGGGAGGGGATCAACTTTCTTCCCAGGGTGGGGCAGGGAGCAGGGGGAGGGGGGAGGGAGGAGGAAGTCACATTTCCCTCAGGGCGGGGCTGGAGGGAGGCGGGCCTACGCTAGCCGCGGCCCCGCCCCCAGCCCTGCGGACGTCAGCCGCGGTCCCGGTCCCGCCCCCGCCCCCGGGAGGAGGAGCCCAAGGCCCCGCCCCCGCGCAGCCCTCTCCGGAGGGGTCACGTGCTGGGGGGGGCGGCCGGCGGTCACATGACGGGGGCGCCGCTGGGCGGAGGGAGCCGGGGCTCGGGGTTTCCGTGCGGGGCGCGTGCGGAGCGGCGGCGGGGTTGACCATGGTGAGTGAAGGCGTCGCCGGGCGCGGGGCGCGCGAGCCCAACGGCCGGAGCCCAGCCCGAGGCGGAGCCGCCCATGGCCGGGCCCCCGCTGCCCTCCCCCGGCCGTTTGTGGGCCCCCTGGCTGCCCGCGGGCTCGCCGCTCCTGCGGGCCCTCCTGGCCGCCGCCGCCCCCTCCAAGGTAGCCCCGGGGGCGGGGAGGGCCCCCCGGGCACCCCGTTGGCGCCTCCTCAGTGCTTCCTGGCGGGGGAGCGCCCGGGGAAGGGACGGGGCCGAGCTGGAAGGAACCCGGGCTGGCGGTCAGAGCGGGCACACAGCAGGCGCTTAATACGTGCCGCCCGAGTTGGCAGGACCTCGGGGTGCTCCGAGCTGGGGGGGACCCTAGGACCCTGCATCTGGACGGGGCCGGGGCGGCGGGAGCAGGGATCCCGGGCTCCCAGGCTTCGGAGCTGGTAGGTGGGTCCCGGAGCACCTACTCTGTGTCCGGCGTATGCACGTAGTAGGTGTGTAGGTATGTGCGCGTACAGGATGTTCCAGAAGTAGAACCGCACTAACGCTTTTGGACACCCCGTATATATAAAATAATTTGCAAAATAAATCCTTTGAGCAGGGTGCCAGCAGCTGGAAGAAAGGACCAGGAAAGTCCTTTGTAGGGGGCCTTTGAAGGAAACTGGAGTTTAAAAAAAAGAGAAGGCAAAGGTGAGGAGGAAGGAGTGCATTCCAGGTATTGGGAACAGAGGAGGAAACTGAGGCCCAGAGATGTGAAGGAAAATGGCCAGGGTCACATAGGTAGTAAGTGGCAAAGTCTTCTGACTGCAGCTTCCATGTTATGTGGAGATTTCCTGACATTTGGTGATCCTTCAGAGCTGGGAGGTATTGACAACTGAAGAAATGGAGGGAAAATACTGTAAAAATTGGAAGCAGAAACTTTACACTTGAAGAGGAAAACCGAGTTTGGTGTTTCTTTTTCTAAACAAATCACCGTTGCTCACTTATGTAAACTTAAGTCTTTGAAATGAGGAAATGGCTCAAAAGGCAGACAAAGAAATCAAAGTACTCCATGTCCTTCATAGGGGAAAGCTTACTTGATTGGGTCTCTGCTGAGGTTGGGGCTTGTCAGCTGCCTCTGCTAGGCTGAGTTTCACTTGGGGTTATCTTATCATAGAGCTTGGTTTTTGTGTCAGTGGGCAGCAAAAAGGGACTTACCAGTCTGTTAATTCAAGTTTAGATTTATTATTTTTTAAGTTTAGCTTTCTGTAAATAACCTCAGTTCATAATGTGACTGCTTGAATTTTTCTGTAAAAACTAAGATAACATAATTGTTCATTGTTTGAACTATTTCAGAAATCACAGATAGAGAGCTGCACGTGACCTTGGAGGCCAGCTAGACCCAACCCTCCTACAGATGAGAAAACTGAAGCCTAGGGAGGTTAAATGATTTCCTCACAGTCACACACAGGTGGAATTTGAATCTCGGTCTTCTTACACCAGAGCTAGGGTGCTTCCTATTGTACCCAATGGCTCTATGTGCCGCTTTTTTCTCCTTGTTCTTTAATTTGGCGTTTTGTATTAAGAAGGCCCTTCCACACCTTTTCATTCTGTTTGGCAGTCAGTAAACATTAATTAAAGCACCTCCTATGTGCCAGGCACTGTGCTAAGTGCTAGGGAGGCAGAGAAAGGTAAAAGACCGTCCCTGCTCTCAGGGGACTTATAGTCTAATGGGGGAGACAGTGCGTAAACATCGACGTGCAAACTCAGTACACAAATGGTTGGAAATTATCCACAGAAGGAAGACACTCGAATTGAGGGGGGATTGGGAAAAGCTTCCTGTAGAAGGTTGGGGTTTTTCTGTAATATGACTTTTAATAGAATGATTGAAAGTGGTAGGTTTTTAATTTTAAAATGAGTTATTAAGAAGAAAGCTTCATGGGCAGCTGGTGGCTCAGTGGATAGAGCCCCAGGCCTGGAGTGAGGATGACCTGAGTTCAGATAAGACACTTAATAGCTGTGTGAGCCCGGGCATGTCACTTCATCTCAGCCTCAGTTTGTCCAGCTGTGAAATGAGAATAATAATAGCACTCACCAGCCAGGGTTGTTGTGAGGATCAAATGAGATAATAGTTTTAAAGCCCTTAGCCTGGTGCCCAGACTTAATAAGCACAATGGACATGCTTGGTGGTGCAGTGGAAAGATTGCTGGGCCTTGAGTCAGGAAGACCTGAGTTCAAATCCAGCCTCAGATACTCCTTGTGTGACTCTGCTTGCCTCAGTTTCCTCATCTGTAAAATGAGCTGGAGAAGGAAATGGCAAACCACCAAGAAAACCCCAGATAGGGTCATAAAGAGTCAGACATGACTGGAAATGACTGAATAACAGGAAAACATGCTTATTCCTTTTTCCCTTTAAAATATCGAAAATGATAGAAAGGTAATGCCTAGAATTTTTTTTTAAACTAGTAATCTTGTTCTTATGTAAGAATTACACACACTCTCTCTCACACACACACACATACACACACACACACATATGTCTGACACGTACCCCTTTAGGTACATACCCTGAAAAAAAATGATTGGATTACTATTTGTCCTTCAGCTTTGGCTGGATGGTTCTAACAGTGACTTGTATGGGACATCCCACAAGTCTCAGTACCATTGCCCTGAGCATTTGCAGGGGTGTCACTACCTTTCCTTGTCGCCTTATTTGCACTGTTAGAATCGTGGAATGTTTGTTTCTCTTTGGCCCAGCTTTCCTTCTTTTTGAATCCCTTCATATAGCTTCCTTTTAAAAACTCAACTTCGTAACCTTCAACAAGATCAGCCTGTTTGTTTTACTAAGTAAATCTAGTCCACTCTGACTTTGAGAGTTTTCCTGATTGTTTGTCATCCTCCATTGGATGAAGTTCTTCGGGCTCACAAATTCAGGTAGGCTAGGACGGTGTCTGTGAAATTGTACTGGACAGTGGGGTTCAAAATGAGGTTCATATGTTAGTTGTCAGTGATCTGGGCGTAGGTTTGGGAAGAGCCTTGGAAAAGTGGCTCCTATCCAGGTACTCCGTGTAATAATACTTTACATTCATTTAGTACTTCAATGGTTCACCATGCTTTCCTGTCCCTGATGTCCTTCTATCTACTGTATGAGTTACTCTGTCTTCAAGTCTGGTCTTGCTTCTGAAAGCCTCCTCCTCCTCTGCGGCTGACAGGCGTGCTTAGGACCTTTTACTGACTTGGAAAGAACTGGTGTAGTCTGTGGCCTTTGTTTAGTTTCTTTGAGCTTCAAATGGGATCTCAAAATAGCCTTCTGTAATTTCAGCAGTCGTCCGTTAGCCTCCAATAGGTCTGCATGAAAGCATCCGAGCCCTTTTAGCAAACTCGATTTCCACTTAGTTTCCTTCCTCAGCTCCTTACCAGCCCAGACCATTTTGTTTATCTGTTCTTTTATAGTCTGTTTACATCTCTGGAGAGATGAGATTGGTTCTTCATCTGTCTACCAAAATTAGACTTTCACGGGAAGGTTTAGTTAGGCCGTCCATTGGTTGTGATTGGAGTTAGACAAAATGAACTTTAAGGTTCTTTCCAGCTCAGAATCCCATGGTCCTGTTTTTGGAGAGGTGTCTTGAATGGAGTTCTAGGAAAAGCTCAATGAAAAGATGTGTTTCCTTTGATCAGGAATTTTTTCTTTTAACTCGGAGCTCTTTGGATTTCCCAATTTTTTATGGGGGAGGAGGCAGAAGGAGTACTGATCTTTGAAATGATATATAATAATAAATAACATATTTTAGGTTCTTTTTTTTCCTCTTAATTTCTCTTAGAAGAGCTCTCTGTGAATAAAGGAACCTGGCATGTGTGAAAAGCTAGTGCCGTGGAGTCGGGGAGGCTGGCTTCAAGGCCAGGCCTTGGTGCTTCAGGCCCTTTTAAACTTTTAAGGTTTGCAGAGTGCTTTTGTAACGACTAAGCTATGAGCCAAGCAGTGTAAGTAGTAGGATACCCCCATTTTTCAGATGAAGAAGGCTGAGTGATCAAGTTCCTTGCCCAGGATCACCCAACTGATGAAAATTACACCTCTGTTTCCTGAAGTACCCAAGTCTTCAGCACCTTCTCTACTCCTGGATGTGGCCTTAGGAATAAACAAGGAAGACCAAATCCTTCAGTGCATGTTTTGGAATTAGAACAGAAATGCAAATAGGAACATTTGGCATTTTGCAGGTGCTAAATTCTTACACTGTTGCCTCTTCTCTTCCTCGTAGGGATTGGCATTGAAATCCGTGTTCTCTGAGGCCTTGTTCTGCACTATAGGGAGACCCTGGCATATGTGCAGCCCCGGGCAAAGGCTCTGGTCATTTTCATGACATTGTCTGTTTTCATACTTTTTACTGCTCTAGAATTTTACATTTGAGGAGGCGGAGGAAAATTCCTCCAGAAAGAACGTTGTGGGGGTGGGGTATATTGGCATCAACATTTGAACTAATTAGAAAGTTGGTGAGGCTCTTGAGGTTTGTAAAGTGTCATCTTGATTCATGACTCGTTTAATTTTAAGTAAATTTGATTTTTTTACTTTTGCTAATTGAGTACTTAGTGAACTTTGAAATTAGACATCCAGCTACACATATTACCAGAAATCTTAATAAAGGGGGAATTAATCCCCCCCCCCACCAGTTTGAAACTTTATTTACTAAAGGTAGTTTAGATTTATCAAGAAAAAGTGGGGCAGCTAGGTGGTGCAGGAGGTAGAGCACTGGCCTTTGGAGTCAAGAGGACCTGAGTTCAAATGTGACCTCAGACACATAATTAACTAGCTGTGTGACTTGGGGCAAGTCACTTAACCCCAATTGTCCCCCCTCCCCCCCAAAAAAGAAAGAAAAGGTGATTGGTAGCCAAGATGTTAAAAAGTACAGGTTACAGTATTTTAAATACCAGGAATATTTGGAGAAATGTGTATTAATTTGGTCAGTAAATGAACAGTTCACATTGGTGGTTTGTTTTGAAGGAAAAGTTGTTTAAAGAGAGGAATATCTTTTATTTGGAGGGTGTATTTGTAAAATTAGTGTAAAAGAAACAACTGTTGGCATCTGGAGATATGGTTTTGGAGGCTGTTGGAAGACATCACCTTGGAAGTCTTTCAGAATATCCCAGGAGAGAGTTTGAGAGTTTACATGTGCGCGTCCCAGATCTAGGGTCTTCTGAACTATATAACAACAAAGAATTTGAGTCAAGTCCATTGGTCCATCTGATGGAGGGAGACAACTCTTGTGTTTAGATGTTGCCTTATATTTTTCTGCATCTATGCCCTGATTTCTTGTTTAGATTGTCTGCTCCTTGAGAGCAGAAGCTGATGGAGCTTTTATTACCCCAGGACTGGGCATATGCTATGCATTCCAGAAATGTTTTCTGGTTAATGGTTGTTAAAAATATTCCGTTCTCTCATTCTTGGGTAACAAAGCCCAATTTTCATGAGAATTCACATATGGTTTCTAACTTTAAAATGCTATCTTGGCATGTTGCTGTTATCTAGAAAGGTGTTATGTAGCTACCATCACAGAATTCTGGTGGAATTCTGTCAGCTTGCCTCCTAGAATCTGCCTCCTAGAACTGGCCTTCAGGTTTCCGCATTAAAATAAAGCTAGCTCATTATTTGGGCATAATGCTGTCAGCTAGGGCTGATACGGGAAACCTGGTCATCAGTATACCTGGAATATGTAGGCAGAAATAATGCCATGAGACCAGCATTTGACCTTTGTGATCCTTACCTACTTAGCTAGAGAGTGCCTTTCTGCAGATTTGGCTCCCAGGTCTTTTATGAGGTCAGATGAGGATGGGATTCTCACCATTTTAAAGATGAGGAAACAGGTGACTTGCTTCAGGTCACAGAACTAGTTTCTGGGACTAGAATGCAGATTTCCTGTCCCCCAACCCCAGGCTTTTCCCGCTGTGCTGTAGTGACTTCCTATGAAGAGCATTCCTCTTGATGATTGTTTTTACGTACAGTTCATTGATTTTTCTATTATTAGGACAAAATATTCTTTACCACTTTTTTTTAAAGAACATCTATAGACTGTCAAGGGTCGTGGGTTTTAAATACCAACTGAATCAAAATCACTGAAATCAAAAATGATTTGTGTGGCCCAAATGTTGTTTTTGTCTCCCACCAATTAATTTTGACACTCCCGTGTCCATGAACATCAATTTCTGACATTGGTCATAAAGTATATAAACTTATAGCCTCTGTAAGTATCTTTTTAAAAATTAACCCGTTAAAATGGAATTAGTCCTACTTATTTGGGAGTCAGTTTTGTTTACTTTGTTTACTTTATGTATGTATGTATGTATGTATGTAGTAACATACAACTCTGATGTTCCATCAATGAGAAAAGACTGACATAGAGATAAATTTTACATAAAAGTTTCAGTTACAATGTATTTTATTTAACTACAGATTTAGTTCTGTTTCTCACCACTTCTTTAAGCTCATCAGCAGAAATTTCCTTAATCTCTGTGGTAAATGGAGGTGGTAGATAACTTAGTTTAATTTGAATTATAAAGTATGCTAAAGAAAAATATATTCTTTTGTTAGTGATTAGAATGCTTTTTTTTTTATTTCAGAGTTTTCTTGGAGGTTTTTTTGGTCCCATCTGCGAGATTGATGTGGTCCTTAATGATGGGGAGTCACGGAAGATGGCGGAAATGAAGACCGAAGATGGCAAAGTAGAAAAACATTATCTCTTCTACGATGGTGAATCTGTTTCAGGAAAGGTAAACTCTTTCTATGGGATTAGAATTTTTAGTCACTGGCTGGTTGCAGAACGTTAATATTTGTAGTTCCATGTTGACCATAAAAGATTTTAGAATGGTTTATTTTTGAAGTATGTTTGAGTTCTTTTTTTTTAAAGCACAAGTTTTTACACTCTCATGACTAAATTATTTAGGGTAGAATAGTTGGGGGGGAGGCTCAGAGGAAAAGGATCTCAAAGGTTATCTAGTCCAGTTGCCTTATTTGGCAGATGAAAAAACTGAGGCCTTTATAGTTAAGCGACTTTCTCAAGGTCATACAAGCTGCTGAAGTAGGATTTGAACCCAGGTCGTCTGGCTTCGGAACCTGATCCATTGTCCCTTATTTCCTGTTGTGTTACTCCCTGCACTACTTCTCTTGGTACTTCATTTTCTTTTCCTTTGTCATGGGATTGTGGCCAGGTGCTTGGGGCTCCCCTCCTCCCCACCCTCCCGTCTGCAGAGTTACCTTAGTGTTCAGAAACAGAGTCACTTCTAATCTGTGGTAATAGGGGAGGAGTGGTCTAGCACAGATAATCATCATGGCCTTTTCTAGCCCTCCAACCCCACATTTAAGAAACAGGAGGGATCTGTAGAACAGCAACCAAAATAGTCACGGGGATGGGAAATCAATCTGCTTAGACAAGCTGAGAAGCCCCTAGGGCTGATTGGCCTAGGGAGGAGAGGAAAGCTGAGGCAACGGAAGTCAGCCCAGTGGAGGTCCCACCCCTAATGGGTGATGGGCAGAGAAGTCATCTCATCTCCCTACGTAGAAAAGGCGGCCCAGCTCCTGCACAACCTAGCCTCTCGCCGAGCTTATGGAAGGCACCAAGTGAAGTCTGCAGAACTGTGTTGCCATTCTTTGTCTACACATGAGAAAACTGAGGCTCAGGGAAGGGCTGTGGCTTACTAAGTGTCTTGTCGTCTGTCTTCTCTTCAGAAGATACCAGATTGCCTGGCATTAGACAGATCCCTGTGGATGAAGGGTGAAGGGAAGGGCGTTGGTTGGATTTTCAGTAGGTTGAACAACTATACCTGGAGTGTGAGTTTTCTCTTTCTATCTTCTTACGTATTCACACAGAATCTTTTATGATTATGATTCTGGTCAGCTTCTTTACCTGTTCCAGTAGGTTTTATTTTAAAATTCTTTACTTTGACGCCTTAGCTTTTTTTCTCACTGTCATTCTGAATACCCTCCATCGGTTGACACCTCCCTTGTGACAAAGATGTAGTAGCAGCAGCAGCAGCAGCAGTCCCAGTGACCACGAGCCCGCTGTGCCTTCCCCTTTCCCAGGGTCTATCCTCCAGGACCATTGGATGTTTGACTGATTCAGCACTCAGCTTCCTTGTTTAGTGATCTTTTCATTTTCATCGTTCTAGGGAAGCTGTTTTTCCAGATCTGCTGTCTTCATTCTCTGTTAGCCCATACATCTCTTCCTGTGATTCTCCAGATTTCTGGGACTGATCTTTTCTTGCTGTACCAATAATACCCTGTTCCATTCACGCGCCATCATTTTTCCAGCTGTTTCCCAGTTGTTGGGTGCGCATTTTGTTTTCTGTTCTTTGGTGCCTGACAGTGTACTGATCGAAGCATCATTGTTGTTCTGGGGGTACATCCCCAGGAGTGAGACCTCTTGGTCAAAGGGTGTGAACACAACATGACTGATATGGAAATACGTTTTGTGTGCTTGCACATGTATAACCTATATCGAATTGCTCGTAGTCTTGGGGAGGAGGGAGAGAATTTGGAACTCACCATTTAAAAAAGTGAAATGTTAAAAATTGTTTTTACATGCAAGTGGGAAAAAAAATAAAACATTTTAAAATGGAGGGGGTTTGAGGAGTTCAGTGGCCTTTGCTCCCTTCCTGAGGGCTTTTTAGAACAGTTGGACCAGTCCATAGTCCCTTGCGGGGCATGGTGTGCCCAGCTTCCCTCAGCCTGTCCGCCATTTGTTGGGTAGTCTTGGCTAATTTTCGGGGTACAGTATGAGGAAAACCACCGTGTTCTTTTAGTTAATTGTACTTCTCTTCTCCGAGATTTGGAGCGAGTCTTCATGTGTCCAGGGTCGTTTTCTTCTCTTGAAGATGGTTCCTGTTTTGTCAGAGTCTTTGTCATGACCTGGAGTGGCCCGGAGGATTAGATGACGGGCAGGTGGTAGTGACAGAGTTCAGTTCTGCACCGAAACGAGGAGGAATTTCAGCGACTCCTTTGTTAGCAAGATCAGGGGGAAGCTTAGTTTGGAGATCCTGAAGCATCAGCCGGCAAGCATTTATTTAGTGCCAGCTGGGTGCCAGGCACCATGCTGAGTGCTGGGGAGGCAGAGGAAGGTACAGGATGCTGTGCACATTCAAGCTACGTAGAGCATAAATTAGAGGTGGTCTCGGAAGGAGGGCACCAGGACTAGGGAGGATTGGGAAGGGCTTCCTGTAGAAGGCAGGTCTTTAGCTGAGACCTAAAGGAAGCCAGGAGGGGAAAGCATTCTAGGCCTCAGAGCTGGGCAGCAGAGTCTAGAGTGCGAGGACGGGCCAGGAGGCCAGGATCACCGTGGGGCTGAAGAAGGTGTGAGACTGCTGAGGAAAGGGGCCTCAATCACAGGATTTCATCTTTGATCCTGGGGGGTAATGAGGAGCCACTGGAGTCTATTGAATGGGGAAGAGGGGAGTGACATCCTTCTGTAGGATTTGGTATTATGTATTCGTTCTCAGTTACCTTCCAGAACGACCTTTCTCTCAGCGTGAATCCCAAGGATTGCATGTGCCTTAGAGAGCAATAGATCCTGGGTTCAGATATTGGCTCTGCCGTTTATCACGTGTGACCTTGGGCAAGTCATGCTACCTCTGGGCCTTTGTTTCTTCTGTAAAATTAGAGGATAGCACTAGATGACCTTTGAGGCCCCTTCTGGCTTTAAATCCCTGATTCTATATGAGGTCTTTCATAAATAATGTGCTAAGAAATGAGCTCTTTTCCTGATTTGTTAGAGCAGTGAATATATTTTACTTATTGATCCAATGTGGCAGATTCTTCCTAACAACAACAAAAAATAACAGAATTGATGAGGAAGTCCTATGTTGACAATATTACCTCCCCCATC
The DNA here is from genome assembly GCF_900497805.2 of Vombatus ursinus. Taxonomy (NCBI): domain Eukaryota; kingdom Metazoa; phylum Chordata; class Mammalia; order Diprotodontia; family Vombatidae; genus Vombatus; species Vombatus ursinus. The sequence goes on along the minus strand of NW_020954625.1, from coordinate 5,618,540 downwards.
CCTGTGTAGGTTAGGTAGAAACCTTTTAAATCAAAGTGCTTAATTACTTCATTTGGCCAAGGACTATAGAGGTTATCCGCTCTTTCTCTGAGACAGGAGGGAAGGAGATAGTTGGTGATGCAAAGCAAGGTTGTATATTCCTGAAAATACCTAGTAATATATTATGAATAGGCACGGCATCTGCTATAGACACAGAAATGAAAATGATATTAAAAGAAATGAAAATAAATATGTACTTGCCCCAGAAAAAGCTGGTTGTGATGGCATTCCCTTAACATTTGTTAAAACATTATGTCTTGGCAGGTAAACCTAGCCTTTAAGCAACCTGGAAAGAGGCTAGAACACCAAGGAATTAGGATTGAATTTGTAGGCCAAATTGGTGAGTTTTAAAACATTATCTCTTGTTTGTTTTTGGTATTTCAAGAGTGAGAGGAAAGTTTGTGTCGGAGTGATTGACTTTCTGCTTCTCTGAGGGGAATGAGAGAATTGATGTTGGGGAGAGAAGACACAGTTGGAAAATGTGTTAAGTGACCTCATGAGAATAACAAGTCTTCCTAATCCTGGTCTTTGACTTGGAGATTAACTTTTGGTTTTTCCTTACTGAAACTGAAAATGAGCTAGAGGTTTTCCAGCCACCAGCCTTGAAAGTGATCTGTTCAGTAGCTTACCACAACTTGGCATTAGCCTACCTTAAGGCTTGCTCCCCGTGCTGGTCAGGCTCATCGCCCTACGTTTGCCTGGACTCACAGGACACCCAGAGTTTCACCCAGCAACGCAAAATCTAATCGGCAAGATTCGGAGGAAGAGCTTTTGGCATCAGCCACGTTTCTTAAAAGCTGTGTCCTAAACTAGCATCTTAACTTTTGTATCTTGAAGACATTTCTGCATGTTTTCCCTTCCAGATTTCTTATCTTTGTCATTACTGAATCCTGGAATTGATCATGGTGGTGGTTGTTGTCATCTTACCAGCCCTATGCACACCCATATCCCACTGGCGTTGTGTAAAAGTACAGTATAGAGGGGTTTGTGAAATTTGACTTGGTAAAGCCCCTCATTTTTAAGGTATAAGTTCACAATATAACAGGCCTTTTATACTGTTAATTCTTAAGTATAAAAATTAGAGATTATTTTCCTCCCCACTTGGTGTTTTACTAGAGGAGAAAAAATACATTCCTGACCTCAGTGGCACCTTGTTCTTGGTATTGAATATATAGTAAATTTAATAAGGTTGTCTGTCTTCCTGAGCAACACTATTTTTGACCTTAAAGAATAACTTCAGATGAGTGTTGGTAATTAATGTTTTCACATTATCAAAATATGAGATCCCTAGAGGTATTTTTATGTAATGTGAGTCACTAAAATTTGTGCAACATGTGTAACTTTTTTAGTTAGGCATCTATTATAGTGAGGAAGAATTTGATTCAGATTTTTGTTAAAATGGGGAAAAGCCCAGTGGACTGATTGGAGATAGCACTTGTAATCTTTATAAAGTCAGTGTTTAAAATAATTTGGTCGATTTCTATTTTTCTTAATTTCTTAGAACTCTTCAATGACAAGAGTAATACCCATGAATTTGTAAACCTAGTGAAAGAATTGGCCTTACCCGGAGAACTGACACAAAGCAGAAGTTATGACTTTGAATTTATGCAGGTTGAAAAGCCCTATGAATCCTACATTGGTGCCAATGTCCGATTGAGGTATGGATGTCACTGCATGCCTGGGTCTGGGCTAGGTCTTAGATCTGAGCTCACCTTAATTACAAAAGTCAAAACCAGAAAGTTGTCTGAGGCCAGTCTTTTACGTGTCGTTCCTCTTTCTGCTGAAGTTAAACAGAATGATGGTAGAACATTCTTTAGATAAGGCCCCATCATTTTTGAAGCTAATACTGCTCTGGGAAGCAGGAACTTGTTCTCACTGAAAGCTCTGAGAATCACGAGCCCAGCCTGTCAAATTATAGTCCAGCTCTTTGGTTGAGAAGGGTGGAAGTTTGGGTTGGGTTGTCATCCTTGGCACACAAGGAAGAAAGTCTTAGGACCTTTTGGATGTTGTATTCCTTTCCATAGTGAGTTAGCTCTTTTGGGAGCGTTGATTTAGAACTCACGTGGACCATAGCGGTCATCTAGTCCAGCCTCTTCATCTTACAGAGGAGAAAATTGGGATCCACAGAAGTATAGCGAGTTGGCCAAGGTCATATGTGTAGTAAATGGGAAGGTCAGGATTTGAACTGGGGTCTTGTGACTCTTAAGACCAGCTCTTTTTGTATTATGCTGTGCTTAAAGTAACTTATGGAACTTGTTTTCCCAAGAATATATGCAGACCAGAAAGCCAGGTAGATTGAAGAAAGGCTTAGAGAAGGATTGGAGATTTGAGGAAGTACCTCATAGATCTCCAAGGACCATGTCACAGAGGGGAGCCGCCATGCTTTCTGCGTCCTGTAGCATCCTTTGGGGCCATCCTGAAAAAGGCTGGAAGTGGGGAGCCCGGCATTTCCTGGGTTCTCATGTTGCCTTCCAGCTCACCTGTTTCACAGTGTTTCATGTTCTTGTCTGGTAACTTGTCAGATTTGTTTTCTTTGTGCTGTTCCTCCCCCATGAGATGCCATAAAATGAAAAACCGCTCCTCTTTTGTTTGACCGTTTTGGTTGTAGCTTCCCAGTTTTGTTTCTGATTTAAATTTTAAACCTTTTCATTTTTTATCCACAATTGATCCTTCTTCCAGTTCATCTAAAATATCAGAAACCTGAGGTAAGGGGAGGTCTGGGTAGGCTACAGAGAGGCTCCTGTAACTCAGTTTTTAGAGTCGTTAACATGTTATTTTGGATAAATTCTCAAATTAGAAATTTTGTTAAGTGATACTTCAGTCTAAAATCATTCTGGCCAGAGTTGGACATAAAGGCTGAACTCCAGTTAATGGTTTTCTTGAGTCAAAATATTTAAATTAATGCTGGGAGATTTAACTCCTCTTCCCCGTTTACTTTGTAGGTATTTTCTTAAAGTGACAATAGTCAGACGACTGTCAGACTTGGTAAAAGAGTACGATCTTATTGTTCACCAGCTGGCCACCTACCCTGACGTCAACAACTCCATTAAGATGGAGGTGGGCATCGAAGACTGTCTGCACATAGAGTTTGAGTATAATAAATCCAAGTGAGTGTCTTTTCCCAAAAAGGAGGCCACCACAGAATTCAAAGAAAGATCATTGGGCCACCTTAGTTACCCAAAGTGTGAAATAAATTAGTTTACCGGGTGGGGGCTACTAGAAAGCACCTCAGACTCTGGTGGCATAAAGCTGTCAGTGTTCAGAAACAGTAAAGAGGAGGCTTACAGTCTCGATGCTCCTTTTCAGGCAGACATTGTTTTAGTCCAGTCACAAAAGTACTTGGGACATTGGAATTACTTGAAGGAAAAATAGGAACGAAGATGCAAAGAAGAGCCCATCGGAGCCGAGTTTCTGATACTGGATTGTTTAAAAAACAACAACAACAACAAAAACCCTAATAGGTTCAATAATTGGGCATTCCTAGTATGATACTTTATTAGTTACTAAATGAACACTGCAGAAAGGGAAATCTTCTGCCCACCTTGGCTCTGCATTTTTCTTACATCATTAAGTTTTCTGAAGTAAAAGTCATTTGAGGATAGATTCAGAGCTGGAAAATTGAGGCTAGTCCTGCACTTCATAGGTGAGAGAAATGAGGCACAGAGACTGAGTGACTTGCCCAGGGTCACATAGCCAGCCAGTGGGGCCAGCTGATGGGTTTGGAACCAGATTTTTCTGACTCCGAATCCATTGTCCTGGACGTGGTACCCTTGTTGCCCTCTGTTAAAGCAGCCTTGTAAATAAGTGTCAGAAAATGACCAGTTAGCAGTTGGCCTCTTGGAGATGAAACACAATGAAATGCTCTGTCTTTGCTACTCTATATATAGAGTACTCTGTGTTTTCATATGTGGCTATGTCTAACCATATAGTCTTGCAGTAGAGTGATGATGACTGAAATTTCCAAGCTTGAATTTGTCAAGACAAAATGTCATAACAGTTCTTCATTGGTATAATGAACATATACTGTAGAAAAACGGCTCGTTACACTTAAACCTAATGTCTTAATTATAAAAATATATCCTTTTTTTCCCTCCCAAAGGTATCATTTAAAGGATGTGATTGTTGGAAAAATTTATTTCTTATTAGTGAGAATAAAAATTCAGCATATGGAATTACAGCTGATAAAGAAAGAGATCACAGGAATCGGTAAGTTGAAAACACTCATCGGCCAAGTGTCCTGCCAGATCTGATGGGAGCACAGTTCAGATTTCTCAGTGTGGTTCATTTGGAATCTAAACAAATTTAGCTTGAAGTGTGAAATAGAAGAGCCCCGGGTAGGCCCCTCTATTTAGATCCCGCTACTTCCATGGCTGACCACAAGCTACTCATTCATCGATCATCCTTTGATTTTAGTGGCTATAAAGTTCTTTGTAGTTTTTCTTCTCTCTCGTTTGTTGTGCTTGGATGGGAGATAACCTTGTCACATTTTTCAAGACCTTAAGAGCTCTCGTTATAATTCCGGGTCAAACTTTAGAATTGAGTTCTATGCTCCTCCTAGGTTTCCATCTTTAGTTTTGTAAGTCGTGGTCCTTATAGTCTAATGTCAAAGGTTAGAAACTCATCTTTTTGGAGGCATGGGAAAGGGGGTGGAGAGGTTGGCATAAACCAAAAGGACCTGAGTGTTCAGTCTGCAGCAGGATAGTTTTCTTTGCCCAGAGTAGATATCTATCTCGTTGGAAATCTGAGATAAGATGACTTTGTGCGTAGAAAGGAAACTTTACAGTGGTTCTTAGTATTTCCTCATACGAATTGTGTCTGCTTGCATAGAGACAAGAAATGGTGATGGCAGTTATAGGAAGGAAGGAGCTGGGGAAGAAGGGAGCCAAACTTGAACAGCATAGTTAGCCTATTAATTGCAGGCCCAGTAAGATTATTGGCCAAGCATGGCTGGAACCCCGTGGAATGAGAGTGTTGACTCGCCAGAATTAATAAAAGCAATGGAAAAGGGTGAGGCAAGAGGCAGGATGTTCTGGAGATGTTTTAAATCAATGCCATTACGCTTGTGTGACCAGGACCCAGCACCACGACAGAAACAGAGACCATTGCCAAGTATGAAATCATGGATGGGGCCCCAGTCAAAGGTAACTTACATTTCCTTTCTCTTCATTTTCTTTTGTTACATACGAGGAATAGTTATGATTTTATTATGATTTTAACTTGAAAATATTTGTTTGCTCTCTGCCTCAAACCTGGATTTTGAACTGATCTAAAATCCACTGGCACAAATCTACTGAGAGGCAGCCCCATATTGGAGCCTAATTTCATCCTTGTCTCTAAAAGAAGAAGAGGGTTGGCATTTTAGGGGGCTGGCTCTGCTCAGCAATCTTGCTTAGGTGGCTGTGTGCTCGACCTTATGGTAGGTGTAAGGCACCCCCTCACCCTGGAGCTTCCTCAAGCAGACGGAGGTGATCAGACAAGTCTGCAGATGTCCCGGGCAGTCCTGAGTCTGAGCCAGAGGTAGAGGAGTGGGCTGTAGGACTTGAGGATAGGGAGAGATGGAGAGCCCTTAGGAAGGGAGTTTCTTTTCCATGGCTGGTTGATCAGCTTTGGTGAGGTGTTTCCCTCCCTCAGCCTATCACAATTACAGGGCATGATGGGTCATCTTGGCCACCTTTCTAAGATGTAACACACTTCACTAACCATTTCAGTCAGGTTGAGGCTCGCAGTAGAGGTGGCCAAGGCTCCCTCTCCCCACAGCGGCCAGGCAGCATGCCTGTATGAGCTCATGCCGCGAGGCTGGCGCCTACCAGTGGGAGTTGCCCAAGGAGGGCATCGGTGCAGGGCGGCTGCCTGGAGTGACATGTTACACAGCGACGGAGTGGCCACGTTCTCCCCCTTGTCTCTGGTGCTTCTGACCATGGCAGCCGTGCTTGAGTCAAGTCAGGGTCTGCCATGCTTTGGGAGTGGAGCGAGGACTGTGTGAAGAAGGGTTTAGGTGACGGCCTCTCCTGCTGGAGGCGGGCAGATGCTGCTCTCCTCTTCTCTCCTGGTTTTTTATAAGGGTCAGTGGAACCTCCACATCAGGAAAGAGGGACACATGGCATGTTTTGGTCCTAATGTTTACAGTAAATTTAACTTATAGGAATGGTCTCAGCCTGCACGTGTGATTCCCTTGGTGTGAGTAGTGCTGTGGGAAGTACCTCCAGAATTGCTGGCCAGGGCCGCAGGCCCGGGTGGCATGGGGCTTTCTCTAGTGACGTTGCAGGATTATCTTTCCCCAACAAAAATAATTATCTTTTTCTTAAGGTGAATCAATCCCCATAAGACTCTTTCTAGCGGGATATGACCCAACTCCAACGATGAGAGATGTGAACAAGAAATTCTCAGTACGCTATTTTTTGAACCTAGTCTTGGTGGATGAGGAAGACAGACGGTACTTCAAGCAGCAGGTACGAGCGTAGCCAGCTGATGTCTCGTTCTTGGTCACTGTGGCGGTGGGGGTCATGGGCAGATGGAGGAAGGTGAGCAGAGCTGCCTGTGGGGTCTGTGCGTGCCATCTTCACTTCATTCAGAGAAGCACAGGTGTGATTCATCCATTTCACAAAGCTCCTGAAAGCACTTTGATTCAGACTCTGCCACCTCGATCGGTGACTCTGTTTTTCAAGGCTTCAGTGAGGTTGCTGAATGTGTGCAGCTTGTGTTCAGCTGCCATTAGTTCAAGTGGTGGAAACGTCCATCCGATGGCTTTTTCAGCCATTGGGCACAGTCTGATTCCTAGGCTTTTATTTCACCTCTAGATAGGGTAATTTCACAGATGCATTGGTTTTCAGTCTGAACACTAAGTAGACTTTCTCCAGACTTTCAATAGTGAAAACCACCGATGGGAGGTAAGAGACTTGTGGCCTTTTATGAAGACACAGTGAACAAGTATTTACTAATCTTGGGGGGATCAGAGGAAGCAGAAGTGTGGGAGCCTGCGACAGAATGGGAAAGGCGAGGCAGATGTTTGACGGGGTGAATTGGATTTTGCCTGAGAACACCAGAGAAGTGGGGAGGTGTTGCCTGAATGACCAGTTCCCAAAAGAACCTGAGGACTCAGGGCAGCTAGGTGGCGCGGTGGACAGAGAGCTGGCCCTGGAGTCAGGAGGACCTGAGTTCAAATCCAGCTTCAGACACATAACACTTACTAGCTGTGTGACTGGGTGAGTCACTTAACCTCAATTGCTTCACCAAAAAGGAAAAATAAACCACCAGAGGCCTTGAGGCTATTGAGTCATGTGACAGCACCCCAGACGGGAAGCTGTGTTGAAGCCCCTCTTTGAGAATTGCCTTCAGAGCATGAATAGCCTCAACAGTCACACATTGTTATCTTTTGAGGGATGGACTGGACTTGGAGAAACAGGCAAGTCAGTCAGGAAGCAGTCTGGTCAAGTGTGGAATGATCTGGCTGCTCAGGATGGCAGAACCCAGAGGCTCAGAATTAGGAATGACCATAAAGTGGCAAAACTGGTTTTCTTGTGGGGGGCTTTTAAGCTGAAATCAGTTGTAATATAGCAGCGGCTCCAAAAATGTTTGCGTAATGGCAGTGTCATTGGAGTGAGTCCTTGTGCTGGCCCTTGAAGGCCAACCCTCAGGGAGTTGGGACTTGTTTAACAAATGAGTCTTATTATCTGCATGGGTTCTGAATATAAACCAGTTATTTCTTTGAAGAGTTCAGAGGAAAGAAAAATCACCATAGTCCAGCATGTAATCTGAGGTTTTATGGATGAGGTAGGATTTCCTACCTTGAAGGATCTGGCAGGATTTAGATGAGCAAAGAGGCTGGGAGGTAAGAAAGTAAAGGTCATTTTAGGGGATAGTGAGTAAACCAGATTGACTGAGGTGGAGGGTTAGTGTAAGGGAGTGGGAAGAGGTGAGGTAATGCTGGAACGGCAGCCAGGGGCTAGGTTATAGAGGGCCATGACTGGCATGCTTTTTTAAAAAATGGATTCTTTTTGGTTGTACGTCACTTTCTTTTCTGGCCATCTCCTTCCTCTTTTATCCAGTAAGTTTATTTCTTATAATAAGAAATTAAAGAAAAACTTATAGTAAAATAAACCAACCTGTCACCTGATGTGTTGACAGTACATAGAGTATTACCTAACCATAGTACCTTAATGGCTTCTGCAGAGAAGAGAGTGGGAGGTCCATTTTCTCAACTCTTCTCTGGGACCAAGCTTCCTGCTAACATGAGTGCTGTGCAAGGGAAGTTGTAGTGTCTTTATTTTGTAGGTATCGTGGAGCCAGTGAAGATTTCTGAGAGAGTATATGACAAAGACGCGTTTTAGGAAAACTAACATCGTATGCGGGGTAGGTAGAGAGGGTGCTGTGGGCAAGAAGGTGGAGGTAGGAGTTTATTAAGGTGGTTGAAGTCACTGGGACAATTCTGCAACGCCTTGTACTTGGGGTAGGGGGACACTCAATAGATGTTGACTTAGGATGTCTAGGAAAGGACACAAACATTACAGTTATTTGGGAGGAAGAATAGACAAGGCTTGTTGACAGCCTGGATATGAAGAAGTAAAAAAAATGCCTGTTGATATTTGGGAAAAGTTTAGTTTTGTTTTAGACAGGTGTAAGCTAATGGTAGCATTGGTATTGAGGATGACCTCCCCTTCTGTCTTCTCAATCAGCTTCTTCCCAACTAACCTTCAACCTCTTTCCTACTACTTTTGACTTCCGTTTCCCCACCCTTTTTAAAAAAAAGAGTCTTCTCTTGACCAAAGCAGCTTCTCAGGCTGTCTGCGGCTCTCTTGGGTTTAATCACCATCTCTCTGCAGATCTGTTCATCCAGCACTAACCTCTTGCTCCCGAACTGCCCTTTGGAAATTTCAAATTGAATGGCCTGGAGATATCTCATACTCCATCTGTCCAGAACAGAGTCCATAGTCTCTTTCCCCCGACCCGCTATTCTTTCTGTCTCCCAGGCTTATAACCTTGTTGTTATCCTTGTCCCTTCACTCTTCCTCAGTCCTTATGTTCAGTTAGTTGGCAGATCTTTCCGTTCTGTGTCCACAACATCTCTTCCACCCAAACCCTTCTTCTCGCGATGCCCCCAGCTGGGTTCGGGCCTTTAGCACCTCTTGCCTGGGCTGTTGCAGTATTTTCTTATTGGTCATTCTGCCTCAGTTTCCCCCTTCTCTAGTCCATTCTCCATTCGGCTGCCAAAGAGATTTTCCTTAAGCCCGGATCAGACCACGTCATCCCCACTCATTTAGCTCCAGTGTCTCCTCTAAGATCAGTTACAAACCACTGTTAGGCTTTTAAAGATGGCCCCAGCCTACCTTTCCAGCCTCTGTGGGCATTACTCCTACTCTCCCAGATGGAGGTTCTGGCTTTCTTTTTGTTCCTGGCTCCTGTCTCTGGGCCCTTGCTTGTTCCATCCCCCATGATTGGAATGTACTTGCTCTCTTCCCTAGAGCCACAGCTGCTTCCGCTGCCAGTGCCCTCCTGGGTGTTTGGGGTGCTTTATAGATGTAGAGCGTAAGCGCCTGGAGAGTGGGGATAGTTTCATTCTGGGTCTTTGTTTCCCTGGCGCCTTGTATAATGCCTGGCACATAGTAGATGCTTCATAAATGCTTGTTGATTGAAGTAGAAAGTTCAAGACACGCATATAACGCTCAAACACAGTCACAACCACAAATAGTTCATGTATCGGTGTTCTGGCATTTATTTTTACCAGGAGATCATCTTATGGAGAAAAGCTCCCGAGAAGCTGAGGAAGCCGAGGACGAACTTTCACCAGCGCTTCGAGCCTCCCGAGCCGCAGGCCTCTGCCGAGCAGCCGGAAATGTGAAGGCAGGAGGAGAACGGGGTGGGGAAGGGCAGGCTGTCTGGCTCCAGCGGTCACAGCCTGCACAGGACAGGGCCTCAGACCCCTCGCCTCGCCCTCTCTCTCGCCATGGTCCCCTGTTTGGTGGCACTACTAACCGGTCGCAAAGGTGTACATCCAGTTACAAAGTGCTTTCTCTGAAACACTGGAGCTTTCTCAAGCTGCCATCTCTCTCTCTCTCTCTCTCTCACTCTTTTTAAACTTCATACTTTGATTTGATCATATGCACTCAGATATGCATAAGCTTAAACATTAAAAATGTCCATGCGTGTAGGCTGGCGTTTTGTCATTTTGTTTCCTTTCTAGAGATGTAGATCATGAATCTTCCTGCCCCATCTCCATGTCATGGGCTCCCTCTCATTCTCTGCGAAACCTGAGACTTGTGTGTTCAGCTGATGAGAGAGGCTCTGAGTGGCTGTGAGGTTCTGTGGGCTGCCCGGCTTGGCAGCTGTCCCTGCCTGAGGATTTCCATTCAGTTTTGTGGGTGTTGGGGGGTCCAGGCGCCGTTTTTGTCCTGAGCCCTCCGGTTCTGTGGCATTCTGAATGCACTGGGAACTTCTTACAACTTGTAATGGGAAGGGGTGCTTGCTGTCTTACACCCACAATTTCTTTTTTTGCCGTTAAGTTTGTTTAGCTCTTACGTTGGCACCACAGTAGTTTTTCTTGCGGTGTGTTCTGTTTGTGTTTTAAAATTTCTAATGTTCATATAAAATTTTTCCCCATAGATACTTTAAGGCATTTTATTTTTTTTAAGTCTTAGGGAAAATTCGGCTGTGAGAAAACACTAATTCTTCAATTCACAAACTTGTTGATTGTTGGGGTGGGTGGACTTTGTATTATCTTCAGTCTGTATCTGGTTAAACATACTCATGTTAAGCTGCAGCTTTGGCCAGTCAAAACTCAGATTTTACAAGCTAACTAACCTCTCTAGGAAACACACCCAATGTCCTTGTCTCAGTTTTGTTGAACGTTGAATTTAAGTCCTCCTTGGTTCAAAGGCTCTCAAAGCTTGCGCAGTGGTGAACTGGGTTTGGTTGGGATGCATCCATGATGTATCTGCATGGCAGAGGCGCCGGTTTTGTCCGAGCCACAGAAGCCACCTGCACTTAAGGTTCACGAACCAACCGAGACTTTTGACAGATGTCAGTGCTAGCCTTGCCAGTGGACCGAACTCAGTCTCTGCTCATGCTGTCTGAGAACTGCTTTCCTCTGGTGGCACCTTGACCACCTCCTCTTACTGCAGAAGATACTCTCTGAGTTCCTGTGCTCTGGGAACATCTCTTTTCAGCGTGGATGTCTGGGGGTGGAAACAGATGGATTTTTTTTTTTCCTCATGTAAGTGCCTGTTCAGAAATTAAAAAAAAATTTAAAATGCCAAATATTTTCATGGTCACTTGCATGTAGTAATCTAGAAACTGTTTGAAAAGATTTTGAAAACTGATTGTATTTAACCAGCCTAAAATTGTGCAACCGTGTATAATAAAGAATTTGAAACTGATATTGAGCTGCTATTTGAATGATTAAAAATAGCTGTATTCTCAAGAAGCCTGGTCTCCTTTCTTAGCCGCTGGGGGGTTGGTCAATACTGCCTTACATGGGAATCGTGAATGATTGTCACGTTGTAAAGATGGACTGACTTGACCATAAGTTAGGTTAGGAGGCTGTTCTGGGACAAATGCTGCTGATAATTCAGCTGGTCTTTGGCATGCCGGCGGTGCCAGTGAGGCCCAGGATGTGGCACGTCCTCGCTTTTGAGTCTTGAGCTGAGGGGATCAGACTTCATTGTTCTGACCTGCGAAGCCTGGCCAGGTTTGGAGAGGCTTATCAGCAAGACGAGGCACCGACTGAGGTGACTTTTTGGCCACAGCCACTGCTGAGGGTTGGTCATCTCCAAGAGGGCCTACCCTAACAAAGTTAGGGGTTCTTGGGGTGCTTTCAGTTTCCCTGCAACTTGAACCCATATACTAATGAGCTTGTTTAAAACTCATGGGATTATATACGGGGCACTTACCTTTTGATAACCAACTTAAAGAATGAGAAAGATTTTTAATAAAAACTTTGATGATCTGGGATATTAGGGCTGTTAATTAAACTGAACCCTGGCAGAGAAAGAAATGGCGGAGATTGATGGCTGTTTCGTGTTGATTTGTAAAGGGAAGGGGTCCATACCGAAGTTTGTTTTTTTATATGGACCTCCCTAAAGTTTATACAGTGCTGTGAGGCTTATGAGGCATTTGCTTTGCAGTGATCCTGGGTTTCTCTTGCTGTTAACTCTCTTCTCAATATCACTGCCCCCCCTCACCTGCCCAGTGAAGGTAGGTCCTTGCAAATATTAGCATTCCCATCCCACAGAGGAAGGGGCTTGGGCTCAGAAGTTGGGCAGCTTGGCCATGTGCTTAAGGTCACACCACTGGTAAATAGCAGTTTGACTGGCTTGTAGTAGAGAGGGTTGGAGGCAGAATGTGAAGGCATTTCAATGCCATAGAAGTTTATATTCTGTTATAATTTGTGTTTTGATTATATTAAAGGGACCCCTCAAGGCAGTCTGGCAAAATCAATGGACCCCTTCTCTGCTGTTTTTATTTTAATTTTTTTTAAATTTTTTTTTTCCTGGTCAGTTTTTCTTTTTTTTTTTTATTAATTTATTTTGATTTATCAATAATCACTTCCATATGCTTTTGAGTTTAAAATTTTTCTTCCCCGTCTTCCCCACCACCCTCCCCAATACAGCGCACAATCTGATATAGGCTATGTGTTTACATTCATATTAAACATATTTTCACATTAGTGGTGTTGTAAGTAAAAATTAAAACCAATAGGAGGAACCATCAGAAAGAGGAAACAAAATTCAACAGAAGAGAAAAAAAATAGCAATTTGACTTCCATAGTTCTTTCTTTTGATGTGGGTAGCATTTTCCATCACAAGGCCTCTGGAGATGTCTTAGATCCTTGTATTGCCAGGAAGGGTTAAGTTTATCAATATTAGTCATCACACGACGTGGCTGTTATTGTGTACAACGTTCTCTTGGTTCTGCTCACTTCATTCATCATCAGACCATACAAGTCTTTCCAGGTTTTTCTGAAGTCAGCCTGTTCATCATTTCTTACAGCACAATAGTATTCCATCACATTCATATACCACAACGTTCAGCCATTCCCCATTTGATGGGTATTCTCTCAATTTCCAATTCTTTGCCACCACAAAAAGAGCTGCTATGAATATTTTTGTACATATAGGTCCTTTTCCCATTTGTGTGATCTCTTTGGGATACAGCCCTAAAGTAGTATTGCTGGGTCAAAGGGTATGCACATTTTTATAGCCCTTTGGGCATAGTTCCAAATTGCTTTCCAAAATGGTTGGATCACTTCACAACATCAACAATGCATTAGTGTTCCAATTTTCCCACATCTTCTCCAGCATTTATCATTTTCCTGTTTTGTCATGCTGGCCATTCTGATAGGTGTGATGTGGTACCTCAGAGTTGTTTTGATTTGCATTTCTCTAATCAATAGTGATTTAAAGCATTTTTTCATATGTTTATAGATGGCTTTAATTTCTTCATCTGAGAACTGTCTGTTCATATCCTTTGACCGTTTATCAATTGAGGAATGGCTTGTATTCTTATAAATTTGACTTAATTCTCTATATATTTTAGAGGCGCTTATTGGAGAGACTGATGGTAAAAATTTTTTCCCAATTTTCTACCTTCCTTCTAATCTTAGTTGCATTGGCTTTGTGCAAAAACTTTTCAATTTAATGTAATCAAAATTATCTATTTTGCTTTTCATAATGTTCTTTATCTCCTGTTTGGTCACAAATTCTTCTGTTCTCCATAGATCTGACAGGTAAACTATTCCTTGCTCTCCCAGTTAGTATCAGCCTTTATATCTAAATCATATACCCATTTTGACTTTATTTTGGTATATGGTGTGAGATTTTGGTCTATGCCTAGTTTCTGCCATACTCTTTTCCAGTTTTCCCAGCAGTTTTTTTCAAAGAGTGAGTTCTTATCCCAGAAACTGGGGTCTTTGGGTTTATCAAATAATAGATTACTATAGTCACTGACTACTGTGTCTTGCATATTCAACCTATTCCACTGATCCACCACTCTTATTTCTTAGCCAGTACCAAGCAGTTTTGATGATTGATGCTTTGTAATACAATATAAGATCTGGAATGGCTAGGCCATCTTCCCCTGCATTTCTTTTCATTAGTTCTCTTTTTATTCTGTACCTTTTGTTCTTCCAAATGAATCTTATTATTTTTTCTAATTCTATAAAAAACTTTTTGGTAGTTTGATTGGTATGGCACTGAATAAGTAAATTAGCTTAGGTAGAATTGTCATTTTTATTATATTAGCTCGGCCTACCCGTGAGCAACTGATGTTTTTCCAGTTACTTAGATCTGACTTTATTTGCATGAGAAGTGTTTTGTAATTGTGTTCATAGAGTTCCTGGGTTTGTTTCAGGAGGTAGACTCCTAAATATTCTATAATGTCTATATTAAGTTTAAATGGAATTTCTCTTTCCATCTCTTGCTGTTGGGTTTTGTTGGTAATATATAGAAATGCCAATGATTTATGTGGGTTTATTTTATAGCCTGCAACTTTGCTAAAGTTGTTTATTATTTCAAGTAGTTTTTTACTTGATTCTCTGGGATTCTCTAAGTATGACATCATGTCATCTGCAAAGAGTGATAGCTTTGTTTCTTCTTCGCCTATTCTAATACCCTCAATGTCTTTTTCTTCTCTTATTGCTAAAGCTAACGTTGCTGTACGATGTTGAATAACAGTGGTGATAATGGACATCCTTGTTTCACCCCCGATCCTACTGGAAATGCTTCTAGCTTGTCCTCATTACATATTATGTTTGCTGAAGGTTTTAGATAACTGCTATTTATTATTTTAAGGAAGACTCCATTTATACCTATGCTTTCTAGTGTTTTTAATAGGAATGAGTGTTGTATTTTGTCAAAAGTTTTTTCTGCATCTATTGAGATGATCATGTGGTTTCTGTTAGTTTTGGTGTTGATATGATGAATTATGCTGATAGTTTTCCTTATATTGAACCAGCCCTGCATTCCTGGACTTATGGACCCCTTCTCTGATGCTTTCATTTTTTTTAATTTTTAAAAAATTTATTTATTTTTAGTTTTCAACATTTACTTCCATGAGATTTTGAGTTCCAAGTTTTCTCCCCATTTCTCCCCTCCCCCCACCCCAAGATGACATGCAAGTGGATATAGACTCTACTTAGACATTCATACTGAACCAATTTTCACATTAGTCATGTTGTAAAGAAGAATTAGAACCAGTGGGAGAAACCACAAGAAAGAAGAAACAAAGAAAAAAAAGGGAGCAAATAATATGCTTCAATCTGCATTTGAACTCCATCAGTTCTTTCTCTGGAGGTGGATAGCATTTTTCATCTAAGTCCTTCAGAATTGTATTGGACCATTGTATTGCTGAGAAGAGTTAAGTCTACCATAATTGATCATCACACAACGTGGCTGTTACTGTGTACAACATTTTCCTGGTTCTGCTCACTTCACTCAGCATCAGTCCATACAAGTCTTTCCAGGTTTTTCCGAAGTCTTACAGCACAATAGTATTCCATTACATTCATATACCACAACTTGCTCAGTCATTCCCCAATTGATGGGCATCCCCTCAATTTCCAATTCTTTGCCACCACAAAAAGAGCTGCTATAAATATTTTTGTGTATGTGGGGCCTTTTCCCTTTTCTATGATCTCTGAGATACTATGGAAGATGCTGTCCACACCCACAGAAAGAACTATGGAGTCTGAATGCAGATGGAAGCATACTATTTGCTTTCCTTTTCCTTTGTCATTTTGTTTTATTGCTTCATTCTCATGGTTCCTCCCATTAGTTCTAATTGTTCTTTACATCATGATTACTGGGAAAATATGCTTAACATGAATGTATATGTAGAGCCTAACATTAGATTGTATGCCATCTTGGGGGGGGGAGTGGGATGGGGAGAAAATTTTAAAATCTTATGGAAGTAAATGTTGAACACTAAAATAATTAATTATCAAACAAAAGAAAAAGAAAGAAGAAAACAAAGAAATGCTGTTATCTTCCTAACTTCGAACTGTTACTTTTTGGGAGAATTTTGCATAGTGCTCTTCTGATCCTAGGCTGTTTTTCATATTCAAATGAATATGCTCTGGTTTATCAAAGTTAACTTGTTACCTTGGGAAGTCTTCCCCACAGACCTTGACAGCCTCTGAATTTTCTACCCTGGTAAGATCCACCGTATGGAAAAAAAATGGAGCTGCTTGGAAAGAGAATGTAACTAGGTCTTTCACAAACTCCACCCTGAGACTAGGGATAATTACAAAGCTACTGAACAAGTCGTAACATACTCACATCCAAAGCGGGAAAGGATGTTAAATTTGCTTATAATGTAGAAGTAATTTATATGAATTATCTGGCTACTGATTATGAAAATTATGGAACTAAACCTGGAATAACATGTGTTGAAGTTACATATCTGGGCCAAGTTAGTATCAACAGACCACAGTTGAAAAGATTTTTCCTCCCTTACTTTAGGGGTTAATATGCAATAGTAGCCAGTTTTGTTTTTCTTCCTTTTCTGTATTCAACTCCAGAATGTGAATAATTCCTTGATTTTTACATCAGGATGATTTAACTAAAAAAGACAATTAAAATGATGAATGCTTTTGGGAAGGCCTTGTATATACTTAGTAAGGACTAAAGAAAGATATTTTATTTATTGTAATTTATTATTATTGCAAAATAAAAATAATTATGTTCTGCTCTAAACTGTAAGCACTGCAACTTGCTGAATGAACTGGAGTATTTTGGAACTGTAACTTGATTTATTCTGAGTTTTTAGTTCAGGTATAATTGTTTGATTGCTAAGCTCATACTCCACCATTCAAGGGAAATACCAAGAGCTGCTCAGAGACAATTTTCTGGAAGACGCTACTAGTGAATGTAAATAACCAGAAAAGCTGAGAAGACAGTGTTAGGAAAGTCATGGTAAGATACTCTTCACTCAGTTTCCCCAGTGTGCTATTTCCTTTCTGAACAAGAAAGTTTCCCCCACCTGGTTGATTCTGAGCCTAGCTATGATACTCTGTGAATAATCTGGAATTCTGTTGCATGGCTGGCTATTCCAAAAAAGTTATCTATGACTTTTACCTGAAATCAAACAGAGCTAAAGGAGCTTTCTCCTGGTGTACTTCCTACAGGTTGTCAGTCTGTGACTTTAGGCATTTAGGCCTGGGTACCTGTCTTCCCACAATCACTTTACATTTACAAAAGGAAACTCATAGGACTCTGAATAGTCCCAGGAACCCACTCACTTCTCTTTATCTTATTAAATAAGGCATGTAGTAGAAGCAGCTTTTCCAAGGCTAATTAACTAAAATGACTAACAAATGAAGATACTGGTTTTTTTTGTCCTGGCATAAATGCTATGGTCTATTCTGGTCTATGCTAAGGCCATTGTGACAGTTTAAGCCTTTTTTTTTTTCTTTTCCTAAAAATGTTCTTTTTTCTGTGAGACTTATCTGATCCTACCCAAATTCAGTCTTTTATAACCATCCATGTCCCTCATCCTCCTTTTCTCTGACCATGGCAGAACTTGAGAGCACTTATAAATCAATCTTATTGCTACAATGTGTAAGCACGTGTGGGCTACTGCTATGAGACAAGAGTACACAGGAGTCTATGGCTTTGATTTTTACCGTTCTGAATTTCTGACCATGACTTCTCTCAACCAGGGAAAATAAGTTCTGAGACTTGGCATCTCCTTGCTTATTGGTTTAATTTGTTATATATTCGCTCCACTTTGCATCTGCAGCTCTGCCAGGTTTCAACTCCAAAGAGATACCCCTCCCAGGATAAGTTCATCACTAAACCCTGCTGCTAATTCAAGCCCTGATTGACACCCTGTCCCTCCCCAGCCTCTACTCCCCTGTGCTTGGAAGGCTAGAGGGCAGAGTACCAACCCCCTCCCAATACCTTCCTTTAGCAGAAACCGTGTCTACTGCTCTGCCTGGTGTTTCAGCTCCTTCGTGTGTCTCCCTCTCCCCTTTTCCTGGCTCCTTCTGTGTGTCTCCCTCCATCAGATTGCAAGTTCTTGGAGGGCAGAGACTGTTCCCTTTATTAATTGTATCCCCAGTGCTTAACATAGTGCCTGGCACATAGTAGGCATTTAATACATGATTATTGGATTGGAAAATTATGTCCATATAATATCACATTTTTTTTTGGTGAATGATAGGATAAAATATATCCTCAAAGGGGGATATGATAAAGATGTCACGTGATAAAGATGTAAAAGCTTACATCTGAATGGATTAGTAAACTTTAGTTTGAGAAAAACAATTGGATTAGACTTTCTATATGTGATTGGTTACCAAATGTCTTCCATTAGGTAAAACAATACACTTAAAGGAGTCTAGATAACTGTAACTGTGTTAGTCTTATAAATTCTGCTTTTGTGACAGTGAAAACAATAACAAAAGGTTAAGTAAAGATGATGACAGTAAATGATATATTTTAAATTTGACCTGGAGATAACAGAAAACTTGACTGAAAAAAAAAGAAATAGAACAAAGAACTGCATCTCCTTCAGGGCCATTTGATTATCTATAGATAGTTAGCCATACACATGCCCAAATACATGGGCTTTGGATGTGGTTTAAATGGTTTCAAGTTGGACAGAGGCTCTTAGATATAGTATTACTTTAATTCATGCACAAAAACTTTTAAATCATTTTTTTTCTGTTTGAGGTCTCTCTGATAATATCAAGATAGAGGACTTAATGTTACAAAGTCAGGTCCTCAAGGATTTTTTTTAAAAAGATGCTTTCTCTAGCTTATGGATAACATTATTTTATACAATGGATAGGATTCAAGCAAAGATAGAAAAAACAAATGGTATGTGAAAACTGAAACTCTTCAAATTTCCAGATGGATTATGGGTAACTTAATTTGATATTCTTCCTATAGCCCTGATGTTCATAAAGTTAACTCCATAAGCCTTCTGTATGTACTGGCTTTCACTACATGAACTATTTATTTCAAGGCTGATGTGATTAGGTTTTGTAAGACCCTATTAAATTATACTGTCATTACTAGCAGTTTTAAGCAATGTTATCTAGGAAACCTCCACAAGTGGCTTGAAACCTGTAAAGTTCTACTGAAACAAGTATCTCTGCAGAAACAAGGTGGTAGTCCCATTCCAGGTACTGATGAGGTCTAGAGGTTTGGGGTGCTGGGACCCCAAAATCACGACATGCGGGTCCTGCCGGAAAGAATTCGACCCAAGCCTTCTTTCAGCTAGAGACAAGGTTTATTAAGGATCCACCACATTGGCCAGACTCTTAAGGAATCTGAACATTTGTGAGCTATTGGCTAGGTTTTTAAGGAATCTGAGCAGTGGAGACAAGATGGACCTTATATACAGAAAGACTGTTGGAGAGATCTAGGAGTGGCCAAATAGTGGGGTGATTGGAGGAGGGGTCTCAGGAAGATCTGGATGGGAGTGGCCAGTAAGCTGGGGTGAACAGAACACCTGGGGCCTGGACCATACCATGTGGCCAAGGGAGAATGGAGTTTAACGGTGGGAAGTGGCAGGGGTCCATAGGAAGATAAGACAATAGAAGGCAGGCTAGGTTAAGGGTAACAGAATTGGGAGACTGGGGGTAGGCAATAATAAAGGGCCCTGTGGCAAAGTCCAGGTTTTTCCTTTTTGGGGTCCAGATCCCATCCTCATCAGTACCATCTTGTAACAGTTGATTCCCAGTTAAACATACAAGAGGTTGATTCAGGGATGCATATCGCTGAGTTTGAGTGAAACAACCTGGATACTTTACGGACCATATACTAGGACAGACTCTTTTGACATGGAATTTCCAAGGGAAAATCTTTCCCAGAAGCAAACAACTTCATGCAGTAGACAGCTAAACCCAAGACAAAGACAATGCCTGTTGAAACAGACATTAAGACACATCCTATTCCTTGTTCTTTTTTGTTTTCGTGATTATACAGTTACATTTATTGTCCATTGTTTACATTACAATGCCTTGACTCTTACGGAAAAGTACACAAATGTTAAATTTTAAACTGGAAGTTTAAATTCAGTTCATGTTAATTCCTTGTACAATTGTTAATTATATCTCAGCCTGTGACTGGGAGTATCTTAGCTCTCCATAAGATCCTACTCTTGAGGTCTGGGTTCCCCATCCTCTTGAATGTAGATAATATTGCCAAATAGTTAAAGATATTTAAATCAATAGCTCTAGAAGATGTATAGGATGTGATTTAAGTTTTGGAAATGATTCTGACCCTTTAATCTTGTTAAGAGGTTCAGACTTTTTAATCCTTTTGTTAATTCTCTGTCAAATTTACTATGGTTCTGTACAAATAAGTGTCTTGCAATTCTGTGAATATTTATATGGCCCAGTGATTTAAAAACTTATTTTTTTAATCCAGGGCCAAAGGGAGAAATTGTTGAAAGTGGGGTTTTAGGAGAACATAACTGACACCATTTTGTGCTGCATTTACTGTTATTTTATCTGAATGTACTGAAGGTGACCTTTAGCACCTCTCTTCCCTCAAAATTCAGGAACTCATCCATTTCTCTTTATTCAACCAAATAAGGTACAAAGTAGGGGCATACCAAATGTTAATGGACTGTTAAAGAAGATGCAGTTTTCTTTAGTGGGGTGTAAATGGCTATCTATGCTAAAGGCCTTTCTAACAGTTTAAGTAAGCCTCCTTTTTTCTTTTCCTGAAACGTACCTTTCCTTACCCCGACTCTCTGGGTCATGCAGCTCAGGCAGAGACTGTACATCTATGTCATCTGTGGAACTGCCCACATATCCATCCCCTAGCGATGGGGTGTGTCACCCTCTTAAGTGGATAAATAAACTGTCCGTATCCTTGCTGGCTTATTCCTGCAGTGGCCTGCAAGGACCCTGAAAATTCTGGAACCACACCCGTGGATGGAACACTGGATCTGAGTCTGAAAGACCAGAGTTCAAATCTAGCCACAAACACCTCCTGTGTGACCCTGGGTGAGTCACTTCACCCTGTTTGCCTCAGTTTCCTCATCTGTAAAATGAGCTGGAGAAGGAAATGGCAAACTTCTCCAGTGTCTCTGCCAAGGAAACACCAAATGGGGTCTGGGAGAGTTGGGTCCGACTGAACAACAAATACAGCTCTTCGGGGTTTGCAAAGCGCTTCACACACAACCCTTGGGATCCTCACAACCAGCACCCTATGAAGTAGGTGATGTTCTTATCCCCATTTCACAGAGGAGGAAACTGAGATATAGGAGGCGACCCATAAATGCTTGTCGACTTTGTGAAACCATCCTTAGGCTGGGGAGAGGGCGCTCGGCCAGACGCGGGACATGACCCCAGCGCCAAGCTTTGAACCCCCGCTCTTCCGGGCAGCCAGGCCAGCTCCCTGCTGCCTCTTACCGAACCGCAAAATGAGAAGGTTTGAACTTGGGAGTCCTGGGTTCAAATCCCGGCTTTGCCCCTTCCTCTGGCAGTGACCTTGGGGGAGTCGGCCCGCCCTCAGTTTCCTCCAGCGGTTCCAAGGGCCCCCCTCCCCCCAGCCGCAGCTGAGAGGGGAGGGATGCCCCGCCCTGCCTCGGCCCCGGTGGCTCCAGTGCTCCCCGGGAGCAGGCGGGGAGGTCACCAGGGAAGGGGGAAAGGTCAAGGTCACAGTGAAGGGCAAACACGGGTAGCCTTTCTGGTCTCAGTGCCCGGACTAAGGACTCATCCCAGCTCCATCCTGACTGTATGTCCTTGCTGCCCACGTGCGCCGCAGCACGTGTGTCCGCCCGAGGCACGTGACACGGCCCCCTCCAATCCCCGGCGCGCTGTGGTCGGAAGTCCTAAGGCCACGCACTATGCCCTCTGAGGCCTTTGGAAACGCCTGCTTGTTTTCTTTGCCGAAGGACGTTCGCCTCAGGGCTGGATCTTAGAGAAGAGAAAGGCTCCGCCGCGGGACGTATCTTGCCCAGAAGTGGCCTCATTCGCCGCGGAGAAATAACCTCGGCGGGACTTTTTTTCCCGGCTGGCGTCAGGCACATCCTGGGGCAGGCCGGGCTCGGTCGGGGTCCTTCTGGGGCCGGTCGCGGTCGGTTGCGTCACAGTCGCGCGCGCGTCCGCCCGGCCCGGGGAGGGCTCCGTTCGAGGCCGAGTGTCCATGTCGCTGCCGTGGTGCGCGCTGCGCTGGGTCTGGTTCCCGGCCCGGGTGGGCCCCGCGCTGCGGCCGGGCCGGGGGCCGGGGCCTCGGCTGCTGGGCCGGGCTGCCGCTGGGGCCTGGTCCTCCTCCTCTTCCTCGTCGTCCTCGGGCGGCTCCAAGGCTCCGAACACGTCCCTCTACGTCCCGCTGCCCGTGAAGCCGCTCGGACCCAGCGCCGCGGGGGACGTGGGGGCCGAGCTTACGCGGCCGCTCAACAAAGGTCAGTCCCGGCCCTGCCAGGCTCTCCCCGCCCCTCCGCGTGCCTCAGTTTCCTTGTCTGTTCCCGGGGGGGAAGGGGACCTGGCTTCCCATCCTCCTGGCGTCGCGTTTACTTAACCGCTCTGGGCCTCAGTTTCCCTACCGGTAACAACTCCGAGCCCATAAGCCCAGGTCGCCTCCAACCCCCGGTTCTGCTTATGTCATTTCCCTCCCCCCCCCCCCACAACGCCCCGTGTGGGGCAAGTTCTCCTCTCGGGCCTCAGTTTGTCGAATTGTAAAGCGAGAGGTTGGACCAGGTGGTTAGATAGGTAGAGCACTTATTAAGCGCTTTATGTGTGTGAGGCTCTTTGTTAAGCGGTTGGGGTCACTGTGTCCCTGTTAGATCGGGAGCCCCTCGAGGGCAGGGTCCGGGGGGTTTGCTTTTGTGGCCTCTCTTTGTGTCCCCAGCTCTTAGCACTGTCATTGGCACATAGCAGGTGCTTGACAGACGTTTGTTGAGCGTTTAAACGCTGGGCAAGGCGGGGGCTGGAAGGGGGCAGAGCCCGCCATGTCTGTGTCTGTGGTAGAGGCTCGACGTTGGAGTGAGAACGTTGGGATCTGACCCTGGGCTTGAGCCCACCGGCGGGGAGACCCTGAGCACGCCTCGGGAAACTGAGGCCAGGCAGTGGCAGAACTGGGCACCTCCCCGAAGGTAAACACCCGCGGAGAAACGCCCACCGCGGAAGCTGTGCCTCCGTAGGTGAGCTCGGGTCTCTTGCAGCCCTTCCTGAGCCTCAGTTCCCCCATGTGTAAAATGGAAATAAACCATAACCTTAGCATTAACCTCAGAGTTTTTGTATAAAAATTGTGTGTGTGTGTGTGTGTGTGTATATGCATATGCATATATACGTATGTGTACATGTACCTACACATACACACCCCTTGAAAATGTGATTTTGGAAATACTGGTAGAACTGGGCTGTGCTCCAGGCTAGGTTTCTCTTGGCTTCTCTCCATCCCACCCCTCAGAACCCCAGTTTCTTCTAAAGGGCATCATACCCCTCCCACCCCTCAAATAGCCTCACAGGCTTTATATCTAGAAGGGACCTTAAAGGTCATCGACTCCAGTCTTTCATTTTGCAGATGAGGAAGCTGAGGCCAAAAGAAATTACTTGCTCCAGGTCACACAGTTGGAAATATTGGGATTTGAACCGAGGACTTGTAACTCCCAAGTTCATTTCCCACTGTTCCAAAGTGTCTCTTAATAGTAATAATAGCAAACAATTGTGTAGCACTTTAAGGTTAAGGTTTGCAAAGTTCTTTAAATATCATTATCTGCTACAACAGCCACATGAGGTAAGGGCTTTATCTTAATTTTGTGGATGAGGAAATTGAGGCTGAGAAGAATGAAGTGATTTTCCCAGGATCACACAGCTAGTACATGTTTGAGGCAGAGGGGCAGTCTTCCATGCATTATTGTACCACCAGCTGCCTCTTAATATGTGTGTTTGGAGAGGTGAAAGGGGAGAAATCCTTCACTGGAATACTGACGTGGATTAGTGCGAAGGCCTTTTCCAATTCTAAACCAGAACATGTATTACTGGGGCTGAGATCCTCAGCATAGAAGGACCCTCTTCTGGAGATGCTGTATTGTCCCCTCAGGTTGACAGCTGGGGGTTCAGGGAGACCGAGAGGTGATGGAGAGTTAGTTCTGTGGCATCCTTTGTTTCTTCAGTCAGGGAGGTGACTAGGATTTTCTGGTCAGAAGAACATGGGATGGTGAGGGAATCAGGTTTGGGGGGGTGGGGTTGCACTAGGTGCTGCTGAGGGAGAAAATGAGGAACTGACAAGAGAATTGTTTCCCAGACATCTTGATTCTGCCAATGCAGGCATTCCCAGCTTACCTGTGGGAGCTTAATTTAGGGGTGGTGGGGTGACCCCAGGGATGCCACTTCCCTCCCAGCTGCTGCAGGTTGGGTTTTCCTCTTCTTGTACTTGGCATCCCTTAAGCCTTGGCCCCCGTCCCTCATCTCTTCTCCAAGATCAATTAGTCAGTCCGTAAGATCAAGTATTTAAGTGCCTACTATGTGCTAGGGACACAAAGGGAATGAATGAAACCATTCTCACCAACAGCTTCCATCTTAATGTGGAAGACAGCAGGGACATAGGAGCGTTTGGAATAAAGTCACAGCACGTGAGTTGTTAATACCAGGCAGCTGAGAACAAACTTGGAGGGCTCAGGAGAGGGCCTGTTTGAGTTGCTTCTTGGAGGAAGTGAAGGAAGCATCCTCTGCAGCCCAGGGAGGAGATCGGAGGGAGATTGGGACCTACAGTGAGGATGGAAGGAGCCATGGGGTGAGGTGGAGAAGAATTTGGAAAGCTCACTGGGAGTTTTGTTTTATTACAGGGCAGCCTTGCTGCCCCTCCCTCATGGCTAGACCGCTCTTCCTCCTCTGCTCCAGCTGCTGGTTTCCCAGGCTTCCTGTAAGTCTCAACTAAAATCCCACCTTCTACAGGAAGCCTTCCCAGCCCCTCTTAATTCTAGTGCCTTCTCTCTGTTGCTTATTTCCTATTTATCCTATATATAGTTTGTATATATTTGTTTGCATGTTCTCTCTTCCTAATATTAGACTGTAAACTCCTTGAGGGCAGTACTACCTTTTGTTTCTTTTTATATTTCAGCTCTTAGCAGAATAGTGCCTGGTCCATAGTAGGCACTTAATGATTATTGATTGATAAGAAACTACTGAAATTTGAGTCGGGTAGTGACGTGGTCAGATTTGTCCTTAAGGAAGACCACTTTGGCACCTGGGTATTAGGAAGTATTGAAGAGGCAAGAGACTGAGGCTGGAAGACCAGCTATGAGGGACAGAAGACAGCTACAGCTCTTGACTGGGGAGAAAGAGAAGGAGGAGAGAAGAAAAAAGCAGTACCTCAGGGGTCAGGGGACTTGGGTTCAAATCCGGCTATGGACACTGCCCCCTTGGACCTCGCCTTCCTCTATGAAGTAAGAAGGTTGGGTTTGGTGACCTGAAGTCTTTTCTAAGCTCCACATCTGTGGCCCCAAGTAGACTTTGCCCATCACTTTTTAAAAACTGTTTTTCCCAATTGACAAGCATTTCATTTCTTCCCCTCCCACCTTCCCTTTCCCCAATTGAACTAAAAGAAAACCCAAACCCTTGTAACAAGTGTATGCAAACACAGCACCCCATTATTGGCCTTGTCCAAAAACCGTGTCTCTCGCCCCTTTGTGCAGAGAGAGTTAGCCCCCCTGCTCTTTTGTGCTGGTTCTGCTCACTTCTCTCTGAATCAGTCCAGACAGGCCCTTACAGGGTTCTCTGAGAACTGGCTCTTCCCATGGGTACCCTCGTGGTGGACAGTTCTCAGCCACGACAAAAAGAGCTGCCATCACTCCCCTGTGCACATGCACATCCTTGTCTTCTCTGGACTCTTTGGGGTACCTTGCACTTTGCTGTGAGTGCTGCTGGGGCTGCTTCTTAGGGCCGGGGGCCCTCAGACATCCTCCGCCTCCATTGCCTCATCTTCTTGCCAGGAGGCAGGGTCTTACTCCAGTGAAGGGTTCCCAGGAGACTCCCTAAGGTCCCGTGTAACTCCAGAAATAGAGATGATTGTAATCCTGGATTGGTGCACCTACGATTCCACCATTATCACTGAGGTGAAAAAGACCGTCTTTACTTTGTGTTTCTAAGTGTACGTGGTTCATTTTCTGTCTCTATCCCCAATGCCTAACACAGCTCCTGGGATGTAGTAGGCACAAGTGCTGTGGACGGAGGAGAGCCAGTGGACAGGGGAGAGAGAGACATGGGCCCTGGAAGGAGGGAGGCCCCAAGGAGGCCACGTTCCAGCCCAAGGCTGCTGGGGCTCCTCGTAAGTAGCTCGAGGGGCCCTGTGCACCTGCCAAGGACTTCACCTTTCCCCCCAACAGAATGGAAGCCCTTTGAGGATAAACATGGCTTCCATTTTGCCTTTTGTCTCATCCCTTGCACAGTGCCAGGCACATGGTAGGTCCTTACTTGTCATATTGAATGGAATGCCTTATGTACTTTGTATCTCTTAGGGCTGGGGATCCAAAAACAGAACATGAAAGTTGTCAAAGGAGCCTTGATTTACAATCCCCTTGTTTTACAGACAAGGAATCTGACACAGAGGTTTAATGACTTGTCCAAGGTCACATACTTAGGAGATGATTGGGGGTGGGGTGGGGAGTTGTGCAAGCCCTTGTGCCTCCTTCTTCAGACTCCCTCTAACTCCACCTGGATTTCTTCTTAGTGTGTTCTGTTGGTCACAGGCAAGAGAGCACAGAGGTCTTATCACTTGATGCCTTTTTACCCCTTCAGGGTAAACCACGTACCAGTTGTACCCCCTTAGGGGAGCAGGGAACCCTGGCCACTCCTTTACTCCTTAGGCCTAGTGCTGCCTTCACTTCTGGCAACCAGGAGGAAGCCCCCCACCCCCTGGAATTGTAATGGCTTACTGGCTTTAAAAAAAAACAAACACCAAAAAGGGCCTTTATTAAGTGCCTACTGTGTGCTGGGCCCTGTGTGAAGCATTGGGAATACAAAAGAAAAGCAAGAGGCAGCCAATTTGCAAATAGCCCTGTTACTAACAAGATCCGTGCTGGGTTAATTGGAGGCAATCTCCTAAGGAAGGCCCAGCATGGAGGGTTCAATTGTAGGCCTAATGTGACAGATGACTGGGCCACCTTTTCGTACTTTAGATTCTGAGGCTGTCACTGGATAGGAGCAGGGCTCTTCAGTGGGCCTAGTTGGGGGTGGGGAGTGGGGTTTGAACCCAGGTCTCCCCTCCCTGATTGGCTGGCACATGCCCGGCCTTCCAGGCCCTGACTGCTGCTGGGCACAGTTGGGCACCGGAGTCAATGCATGCAAAGGAATTTCTGTGAGTCAGCTTCCTTTTGCCAGGGGGCAGTTCTCCACGTGAGCCTTGGCTTCTTCCAGTCCTTAGCTCGTGACATTTCCCAGCCTGCCTCTTCACCAGGTGTGCCCCCTGCCTGCACCCTACCTTCTCCCGGCTTCCCTCCAGACTCAGTTCAGATCCCCTGAGACCGCCTCTGAGGGCTCTGAGCACCTGGTGATTTTGCCCCGTGCCTCACCCAAGAGTGAACACACTTCCTAAAAACCTTGTTGATGGATTGAATAATTAGTGAGGTGACACTTTTAAGTCACTTTGGGTTCTTTGTCCACTTAAATTAAGAAGACTTACCTTCCCCAGAATGACAGATTGTGAACTTACATCCACAGGCCCCATTGAAGTCAGCATGAGGAAGGTTCATAATTAGTCAGTAGCTGTGACGTCCAATCTTGTTTGGATTCGGGCTGACATCCGAGGGGGTCTGAATTAATCACTTGTTATTTTTAATGAGTGGTTATTATGTCCTGGATTCAGTTCATTCAAATGTGAACAGTGAAACAAAGCCTCATTTTTAATTAATATTGTTGAAAACAGCGCACGCGCACGCACACACCTGCCTTTTTTTGGTGCTAGCGTTTCTCTTACAAACTTGCTCTGGGGTTCAAAGAACATCAGTTACAGTCCTCTAGAGAATGTTAATCCCAGTGTGGAGCGTAAAGAATTTACGCTGATTGTTGAGATTGTCCTTTAGGCTGGTCCATCATCCTCCTTTGTTCTTTTTCAGTGATTCTTTCCTTGATTACTAAATAAAATATCCTGTGATATTCAGCTGGTAAGAGATTAGAAAACAGCCCCACAGCGTGCTCAGGAGCATAGATGTTCTCTGTGTGGCCCTTTGATGGCTGAAGGAATTGGGGAAAAGGGGGGGGGCATCCGTGGCCTGGAGATGAAGGGAAGGGTCAGAGAACAGACTAAGCAGACAGACAGGGCCAGGGGCGGAGGTTTCTGACTTGAGGAAGTGGGAGGCACCACAGGTAGATTCTTTTTGTTTGTTTGGTGGTTTTTTTGCTAGGTGATGGGGGTTAAGTGACTTGCCCAGGGTCACACAGCTAGTGAGTGTTATGTGTCTGAGGCCAGATTTGAACTCAGGTCCTCCTGACTCCATGGCCCACAGGTAGACTCTTAAGCTCATTCCAGATCCATTCCGGGCAGTATTGTAGGAAGATTAGCCAGCGTGAGCTGTGCAGGTTGTTTGCAAGGGTTGGTGTGGGAGGAGAGCTAGATGATACATGTGCTTCCTTGTAGTAATTGTATGGAAATAAGAACTGAGGTAGTGACCCTGAGAATGAAGAAACAAAGCTAAATCTCAGGCACTTCGAAGAGAAAAAACCATGTATGTTAGAGAGGAAAGAGTCAGAATCAAGTTCCTGGTTGATGTTAATGGGCATTGCTTCCTTGTAAGATGGCACTGCTGAGGAGGCTAAAAATAGCCCTGCTGTTTTGGTTTAGAATCAGATCCCTTTTAACCTTGTTTATGTTTTGAGTTTGAGAAGAAACAATGTTCCTATATTAAGGCTCTTTTTGTAAAGCAGTTTTTATTTTTATTTTAAAATTTATTTATTTTTTTAGTTTTCAACATTTACTTCCTTAAGATTTTGAGTTCTAAATTTTCTCCCCCCCAAATTCTGTGCAATCTCATATAGACTCTACTTACACATTCCTGTTAAATATATTTTCATATTAGTCATGTTGTAAAGAAGAATTAGAATCAATGAGGAAAACCACGAGAAAAAAGGAAAAAAAAAAGGAGAGAGCAAATAGTATGCTTTGATTTGCATTCAACCTCCATAGTTCTTTCTCTGGGTGTGGATAGCATTTTCCATCATAAACCTTTTGAAATTGTCTTGGATTTCTGCTGAGAAGGGCTAAGTCTACCAGAGCTGATCATCGTACAATATTGCTGTTACTGTGTACAACGTTCTCTTGGTTCTGCTCACTTCACTCAGCATCTGACCATACGAGTCTATCCAGGTTTTTCTGACATCTGCCTGCTCATCATTTCTTATAGCACAGTGGTATTCCATCACAATCATATGGCAACCACAACTTGTTCAGCCATTCCCCAGTTGGTGGGCATCCCCTCAATTTCCAATTCTTTGCCACCACAGAAAGAGCTGTTATAAATACTTTTGTACAGTAGTTTTTATTTTTAATTTTTTTTAATTAGACAGTTATTTTTCCTATCCCCTCAATTGAACAAAAACCACAAAACCCTCCTGACAGATGTCCATTACTTTCACATTTCATAATGTGTTTAGCCATCCCGAGGGGGATGGGCACCCCCACTGAGTCTCTTCAGAGGTAATGTAAGAATATTGTTGCTGCTTGACCAGTTACTGCCGATCTGTGAGAGCCAGAGTGGGGGCAGCTGGTAGGTAGCCTCGGAGCGGGAGGATGGAGAAGTTCTCCTTGATTGGCTAAGGTAGCTTTGAGCCTTTGTGATAGCAGTAGCTACCAATGGTACCTCAAATGAGTTAGCAATTATTTAATTAAGGAGATTTCGGGCTTTTGATTTATTTGGGAAAGAATTACATTGTAAATTAGGAGTAGATAAATTTCTTTTCACAGTATAGAGTACAATTTTTGGTTCAGGATTGAAACCTCCTTACTTCTCACCATGTCTTAAGTTTTATTGATTTTTTTTTACATTACCTAAATTATATTTTAAAATTTACAAGCGTTTATTTTTTTTCTTTTCTCTCTCTTTCTTTTTTGCTTTTTGGTGAGGCGATCGGGGTTAAGTGACTTGCCCAAGGTCACACAGCTAGTGTTAAGTGTCTAAGGTAGGATTTGAACTCAGGTCCTCTGAGTCCAAGGCCAGAGCTCTATCCACTGTGCCACCCAGCTGCCCCTAAGCATTTATTATCTTACTGCAATCAAATAGGTTGTGTTTTTTTTTTTAAAGCTCTCACAATAGGCTAGTAAAGCAAATTCCCACATCGGCCATTACATTACCAAAATTTCCCCTTGTTATCCTCTCTTACCCCTTCCCAGAAACTCATCCCATATAACAGAATGTATTTTTTAAAAGAAAAAGAGGTAAAGAAACAATAATTAGCCAAACCAATCATTACTTTGAGAAACATCTAAGATGTATATGTGTAGCATTCCACACTTGTGGACCTCTGGAAAGGAGCAGAAGGAGGCGTATTCTTTGTGGCCATGCTTGTTTTTTATAATTTTGCATCATTTCCTTTTTAAAAAATAAACTTATGGGTAACTTTGGTTTTTTGTTAAAATTTCTCCCAATATTCCTCCTCCGTCCCC
This sequence comes from Vombatus ursinus, assembly GCF_900497805.2. NCBI lineage: Eukaryota > Metazoa > Chordata > Mammalia > Diprotodontia > Vombatidae > Vombatus > Vombatus ursinus. The sequence goes on along the minus strand of NW_020954625.1, from coordinate 5,587,953 downwards.
CCCTCCCGCCCCCCACTCCATAGCAATCCCATTGGACAAATAATTTCTTAAGGGAAAACAAAAGAGAAAACAGTGAGCAGAGCCAAAGTCTGAAAACCAAGTTGTGCTTCTCTGGGGCGGGCTGCCTCTGTTTGCATCACAGTAGTCTGACCCATCTGCTTTACTCTCCATCTGTCCATCATGTTCTTTGTCTCTTCCAACGCAGTGACGTCCATGCTATTCTTGTTCCACAGTTTCTTCAGCCACTCCCCAAAGGACATTGGCTTGGTTTCTAGTTCTTTGCTACTGTGAGCCACACAGTTGTAAACATTTTGGCTTGTATGAGGAGCTTTCTTTTGACCAATGCCCCCCTTGGGATGTAGGCCTAGTAGTGGAATCTCTGAGTCAGAGGGTATGGGCATCTTTTTATTGGCAGTTTTCCCTTGGTATACCCCAAGGAAAATGTGTCAAATGGTAAATAACAAAATTCAATCTGTTTTTATCTTTCTTGCAGCTGAAGTCAGGAAAGTCTTAGACAGATTTTACAAGAGGAAAGAAATACAGAAACTGGGCACCGATTATGGTCTGGACGGTAAGGCAGCCTGCTCACTGTGTAATAGAGACATAGAGTAAACCCTTCTGCTTCTGGAGCAGGCCACACCAGGGGGGATTGAATAAACAGGTCTAGTGGCCTGTGGACACATTGAATAAAGGGGAGGAAATGGGGAGGTCACCTTGATGGGGCTGGGCTGCTCCAGCATGTGTTAGTGGGGAGAGTCCTGGCCTTGGAACCAGGACTGTCTCTGGATCTTACAGATACTCAGGCTTTATTTGTTTGTTAATTCAGTTTGATTTTATTTGTAGCTCCAAATTCTCCTCCCACTTCCTCCTTGCCTCCATTGAGAAAGCAAGGAAAACAAAACCTGTTACAGACATGTAGGGTCAAGCAAAACACATTCCCTCATTTGCCAGAGCACTTAGGGTTTTGTGAGCCTCAGTTTCCTCGCCTGAGAAATGAGACCCCTGGACTAAGTGATTTCTGAGGTCTCTTCCACTCCTTACATCCTCTGATGCTCTGTTTTAGATAAACCAAGGGAAGCATAAACAGGGGCTGGTTCTACTATAAACTGATTTTGATGGAGTGAGTTAGCACCAGGGTCAGCTAAGTGGCGCCAGAGTGCACAGAGAGCTGGTCCTAGGGTCAGGAAGACCTGAATTCATATGTGGCCTCAGGCATTAGCTGTGTGACCCTGGGCAAGTCACCTAACAATGTTAGCTTCAGTTTTCACATCTGTAAAATGAGCTGGAGAAGGAAATGGCAAATTTCTCCAGTCTCTTTGCCAGGAAAACCCCAAATGGGATTACAAAGATTACAAATTGTTTTCACGACTGAAAACAATTGAAAAAGAAGGTAACTTCAGAAAATATGGGTTTCTAGAAAAAATGGCAACAGGCAGTCTTCCAGGGCTGGGAGGTAGAATCTCATCCATTTAATAATGCTAGGACTCAAGATTCTTTTCCCTTATATGAATGGATTGTATTAGAATCCATAAAAATGTGACCAGAATTATAGCAAAGGCTCATTCCTATCATTTAGGGCTTCTCTACCTGTCTTTTAAAAAAAAATTCCACTTTCTAAAATGATTTCTTTTTAAGTCGTGTTATGTCAGATTGGGCTGTCACACTGTTTTCTGCTCTTGGAACTCAAGCCCTTGAGGAGGCCAGTTTGCAGAAACGCCCAAGTCCTTTAGTCTGGCCATGTCTCAGTTGTATTTGGGAAAGAGTTCTGAAATACTTCTCACGTTATCTGGGTCATTTTCTCTCAGGTAGCATCCTTTGTTTATCTGCAGGTATGAGATGTGATTTGAGATTGCTTCAGATTTTTTTTAAATAAGAATTAAGCACGAACGAAATTTTTTGTGAGATCAAGGTGGTTTTTTTTTGTTTTTTTTGTTTTTTAAATGTAAAATTCACTTCCTTAATTTGATTTCTATGTTTCACAGCCCGACTTTTCCACCAAGCTTTCATCAGTTTTAGAAATTATATCTTACAGTCTCAGTCCTTGGACGTGGACATCCACATCACACTGAATGATATCTGCTTCAGTGCAGGCAAGTAGATGGGAGGGAGGGGCGGTTAGGTCTGCACAGGCTCAAGCCTGGCATTTCCCTCCTCGCCCTTCCCCCTACCCCCCTTTCCTTGCTCCTTGTATACTTTTCTCCAAGAGTCCTGTTTGTTTTGGTTTAGGCATCAGTAACTTCCTCGGGAAATGGTTCAAGGTTTCACTTAATGGCTTAGAAATTAAACTTGGGAGGAGTCTAATTTTTAAAATTATCACCTGGAGGGACAGTCACTAAATAACCCCCCACTATGTCTTAGTTGAAAATGAGGATTCCTGAGATGGGTTCCCCAGTTTAGCCCCTGCGGTCTTTTGGGGCAGCCCTCAGCGTACAAGAAAAGCTAGGTTACCTTTGGGTGGAGCACCAGGAGGGCTGGAGGCTCAGGGCAGTAGTTTCTTACAGGGGATTAATTTGTCTTTATGAAGGAAGCCTCCTGCTGATCTTGGAGTCTTGGGTAAACTTACCTTTCTTTGCACTGGCATTTCTAGTGAGATAAACACAGGTTTTCTCTGAATAACTTAAAACCACGTAATTTACTCTTATGCCCTTAAATCTCTCAGTCTCTGCACCTGAACGATGCTATTGGCAGATACTCACTGGAGAAGAAACAGTGTGGGACCCCAAAACAGGGTCCGAGGAGCCTCTTGTCCTCAGATCCTTCCTCTTTCTGCCTGGGAACCTTCCCCAGCTGAAAACAGTCAGGAACAGCCTTTGTGTCCACTCCGACCCTTTTGCTGACCTTGATTCTTGTCCCACAGCTCACGTGGATGATCTTTTCCCATTTTTCATGAGACATGCAAAGCAGATGTTCCCCATGCTGGCTTGTAAGGATGATCTCCGTAAAATCAGCGACCTACGCCTTCCACCCAACTGGTCAGTTTTTTCATGTGCTCTTCTAGTTGTGGAGGTGAAGGGTGACTGGTGTCTTGGGCTTGAGATTTAAAAATTAGCAATTGTTTTCTTCCAAAAAAGCACAAACCTGTAAGGTGAACCATCCGTAGGATTAATAACAATGCTCAGACCTTGCAGACTTGTTCTCAGGGGAAATCTAATGCGTTCTGTTCAGTTTTTAGAATGTTTCTTACCCTGGATAGCCTGTGTTCCAGGTGTTGGGAATACAAAGATGAAGCAATCCATCCTGAAGGAGCGAGTAATGAATTAGGGAGGGGATGCGCAACTGCTGTGCTGAGCGCTAGGGATGCAGAGAGGAAGGCAAGGCAGGCTGTGCTCTCAGAGAGCTCATGGGGAAAGAGTACACGTACTCAGGAGAACCCGATGCTGGACAGGTGGCAGCCGCCGTGGCTCTGTGACCTCCCATCTGTCTGGCAGGATTCTAGCGGGTGACTCGATGGGCTGAAGAGGGTGGGCACTCTCTGGGGAAGGGGATGTTCGTGGTCTGGCTGGCTTGGTGCCCTCTCAGCTAGTCTATTAGAGGAGATAAGAAATAGACACTCATAATGATGATGGTGCTTACAATAATAACAACACACTACAATGTGATCATTGCAGAGGAGAGCTCCAAGCAAAATAGCGTGGTTATTTTTGTCTGTGTTTTCTCCCGTCCTAGACTGTAAGGTCCGTTGAGGGAGGGAGGGGCCTGAGTCTTGTCTAAATTCGATCTTCTCCCCAGTGTCTGGTGGAGTCACTGTTCTGTACGTTTGTGAGGTGCTGCGCATCACTCAGTGAGTTGTGCCGAGTGATTGCGGTAAATTCTGTCTGGGGAGAAGTGAGGAAATAAGTTGTTGACAAAGGAGGCAGCCCCAGATTTGGTCCTGTACCCGGCACGAAGGGCAACATGGGCATGGCAGGATGAGTCCAGGGGAGTGGTGGGCACAGCTGAGCCCCCGGCAGCCCAGAGCCAGCAGCAGGAGGCCTGGACCATGAGCTAGCAAGAGCCTCAGCCCACTGAGGGGGCTCCCTCTGTAGCTGTAGTGTGGACTCTGTGTGTGTGTGTGCACGCGTGCGTGTGAAGTTTGTGTGTATACATGTTGTCTCCCCCGTTACACTGAAAATTCCTTGGGGCCAGGTTTTGTTGTTATTTGTTTTTGTCTTTTGTATCTGCAGCACTTACAAGTATTTGTCTCCTGGTTAGTAGATTAATTGGGTTTTATTGACTAGAAGCGAGGAAGTAAACCTGTTTTTGTCATAACCTGTTCCTTTGGGATGGTAGCAGTCTCATTTCTAGAGGAGCTGCCTGGTAAACGTTCAGAGTCTCCCACGTTTGGGATTTTCCCAGGTCACAGGCTGGAGTTAAAAATTGCTCGCGTTAAACCGTTTCCCTTCCTTCTTTCTTAGGTACCCAGAAGCCAGATCATTTCGGCGGAAGGTAGTGTTCCATGCTGGCCCCACCAACAGCGGCAAAACCTACCATGCCATCCAGAGCTACTTGGCTGCCAAGTCGGGGGTTTACTGTGGCCCTTTGAAGCTGCTGGCCCACGAGATCTTCGAAAAGAGTAATGATGCTGTCAGTATGTCACCAGCTGTTCCCCTCCCTTCTTGTCACAGAGACGCTTGGGGGCAAGGAGGGGAGGGAGCCCTCTGCAGCTACCGTCTTTGCCTTTGGCCGCTGCCTCAGTTGGATGGGCTGACTGGTGGCTCAGGGTTCTCCCTGTGGAGCCGCCGTTACTGGGGTCGGCCGCCACGTGGCTGCCCAGATAGGCCCTAGAATTCTTCCTCCTCCTCCCCTCCTCGTTACCTGGTTCTGAGGGGAGCAGAGGTCACTTGTTGGTAAGAGGCTTGGGCGCTCTTGTGTCCCTTGGGTTCACTAAAGCATCCCACCTCGGCGGCTACCTTTAGAAATCCGTACCAAGCCCATTCTGGCGCAGCCAGCCGGTTACCCACTACGTGTTGTTAACATTAGGGCGAATCTTACCATGTTAGAGGAGAGTCCTGATGTGTTTGGTAATTGTTGTTTTAAAAGATGTATGTGCTGCTGTTTTCAAGGTAGAAATTGATTTTCTTTTCATCACCATAGGGTGTGTCATGTGACTTGGTGACGGGGGAAGAACGGGTGATGGCAGACCCAGATGGAAAGCCAGCCGCCCACGTTGCTTGCACTGTTGAGATGTGCAGCGTCACGTCCCCTTGTAGGTATCAGTGAGTCTGGCTCCCTTGGGGCTTTGGATTCTAGCACTAGGTTTCTAGTTTGCCTGTAGAGGCCCTTGGAGCGTAGGATCTTTTTCACTCGTCTGCTCCAATCTGTGCGTGGGATTGGGGGTCAGTGGTGAGGGGAAAGGAGCGCTGCGTTGGGCATCTGGCCTCTGGAGGCCTGAGTCCTGGCCCTGGTATGCGCTTGTCCTGCAGTCTCAGGAAGGGACTTCATCTCTGAGCCTCAGTTTATTTATCTGCATATTGGGATAACAGCACTTATAAACCTACCACAGGATTACCCTGAGGAAAGTGCTTCATAATCCTTAAAATGCCCCATAGCCGAATCGATGTCAGTTGTTTGTTAAAGGAAGATGGTGTGTTTGGTGAGACTGTCAGGGGAACGCCTTGGGGGAAATGCCGCCAATAGGAAGCCTGGCAGCTTGGAGGGAGAGGACGTGAGCTGTGGGCAGTGGGACGGGGGCATGGACCCTGTACCTGCTGGATGAGTGGGGGGCGGGGTGAGCTCCAAGGCGTGCTCTGAAGGCAGCACTGCCCACCCGGGCTGGAGGTGCACAGGCCTCATCTCGCGGGGGACCGTGGTGACTCCTCCCATTCCTACGACCACAGGGGCCTCCACTGGAGCCTCTTAAGGGAAGCCCTGAGCCACCCAGCCTGGGGACAGCAGAGAATGACCTTGCTGGAAACAGAATATTGCTTTGGGTCAGTTATGGGGGAACAACCCCCCAAAAGATGAGAAAAGGGGAGTGTTTGCTGTAGGTTTCCTCAGATAAAGGAGCAGGGGTGCGTTTATCGTCCTTGGGATGTGATGATATTTCTCTGCTCTGCCGAACGCTGACCGTGGCTTCTTCTTTTAAGATGACGTGGCCGTGATCGATGAAATTCAGATGATTAAAGATCCAGCTAGAGGATGGGCCTGGACCAGAGCACTCCTGGGTCAGTATTTCACTGTTTCCCCTGGGGTCTTGTGGCATCAGGGCTGAGCTGCTGCTCCCCGCCTCCTCCTTCCTTCCTCCCCCTCCTCTCCCTTCCTTTCCTTTCTCTTCCCCTCCACTCCCCCTCCCCATCTTTTTCAGGGGATCCTGGAGGCTCTGACTCTCCAGACCAAGTCCCTTGGGCTGTTTTGTTCTCTGTGTGTTCCAGTTATGCTTTTCCTTTACCCTCCCAGGACTCTGTGCACAAGAAATCCATCTGTGTGGAGAAGCTGCTGCTATTGATATCGTGACGGAGCTGATGTACACCACGGGAGAGGAAGTGGAGGTAATGGGTCTGTTCTGTCCTCCCGGCCCCACAAGGTCCTTCTTGCCGCATGGCTTGTCACATTACTGTAGGAGAGGCAGGGTGGCACAGTGAGCAGGGCCATCCTTGGTCAGGATGACCTGGCTTCCAGTGCTGTCTTCGTGCCCTGGGCAGGTCTGACCTCTTCCTCTCAGTGCCCCAGGCCGATCCTCTGCCTTGTGCCATCCTTCCCGCCTGCCAGGTGTGTAGACTTGCCCTTCTTGCCAGCTCCTCCCTCTCCCTCACCCCACAGAGTCAGGCCACTGCCTGTCTTCCTACCCTGACAGCATGTCTCCCACTTCTTGACCCATGGGCCGCCATGTTACTATAGACCCTCAGCCCCTCTTAGCTCCTGAGTCCCTTCCCCTCTGCTCTCTTCTATGGATGTTCTGTTGCCAGGGTAATTTTCAGTGAGTGCAGCCTGACCAGGTCACCCCCTCCTCACTAACTCTAGCCTCTAGGATGGGCTCCAGTTGGCAGCTATTGCTTCTGGTGGTGCAGTCGTGGACCAGGTTGGCGGGCAGTTACACGCTTTTGCTTTCCAGAGTGGCTAGACCGTTCCATAGGTCCACCAGCCAAGGACCAGTGTGCCTGTCTTTGGGCGGTCCCTCCAATACTGACTGTTGCCAGTTAGCTGGTATGAGATAAATCCCTCCTCAGAAGAGTTGTTTTGATTTGCTTTTCTCTTAACTTGTGACTTGGGTGGAGGTAAGAAGGAAAGAAGAGAATGAGAGCCATCTGTCTTCTCCCCCTGCAGAGGGTGTAGATGCAGCTCCACCAGTGTGGATGTGGTCTGAAGCCTGAGCTGGCAACCAGCCTTGGTGGAGATTTCTCCCGATTTCTGATGCTTGTGTCAGTGAAAGAGAGAATTAAAGGGGTCAGGTCTTTGCAAAACATTAAAATGGCACTACATCAGGTGAGATAGTGATGGTTCTGAAGCAGACAAAACAAAGTGAGGAGAATCAATCCAGTGCTAAGAACTTGGATATATTCATTCTCCAGCCACATTTTAAAATTTCATTTGATCACTTTATCCTGCTGTGATGGTCCCTCCCCGTGAATGCACACTGTTAAAAGTTGAGTTCCTGGAGAAACCAGACTGTGGACTCGCTCTCCAGGAGCTGCATGGGGGCTGTAGCATAGGAAGGTGGATGTGCAGCCCATGGGGGGAGGGGAGGAGGCCACTCCCCCTCCTCTTGGTACAGATGGAGGCAAAGGGAGCCAGACAGGCAGAGCTCCATTCCGGCCCGACTGCACATCCATTGCCTCCTGAGATACTCCGTCGCCTCCTAGGCTCACCCATTTGTGAGCAGCAGAGCTGGGTTTGACTCTAGCTGTCCTGGTGACAGACCCTAGGTTCCAGGTAGTTAGTCCCTGACCTTTGTTTCTGTTGGCCTGCAGGAAGGGTGACATGATACTGCTTTAATTTTTGCCTCTGGTTCCTTCAGTTTTTAATGTTACTTAAGCGAAATGTGTGTCTTGTATTCCAGACAGGTTTCTAAATTTCCTAAATGTACCTGACCTAAAGGGGGAAGTGTTGTGCATAGGGCAGCCACTGTTAGGCCGAGCAGGCATCTGCCATGTGGCTCCTCTGTGGGTGGAGGGCAGGTACCAAGCATCCTTGTTAGATTCAGCTCTGCCGTTAGCAGCTTTGAGGACCCCCTCCTGGGAGGGGCTTAGGGGCTGACCAGACGGTCTCAAGCACCCCTGCCAGCCCTGAGATTCCATGGTTCTAATTCTGGTACAAGAGGACTTGTTAAAGTTTGTGTCGAATCCAGCATTGTTTTAAGTGAAATGAAAAAGTAGGAGCTTTTTGTTATTGTTGTTAAGCTCAGTTAACTTTGAGAAAGATGCGCGTTTCTTTACTGTCTTTAACACCTGATCCTAGGTTCGAAACTACGAGAGGCTGACCCCCATCATCGTATTGGATCGGGCTCTCGAGTCCCTAGATAACCTTCGCCCTGGGGACTGCATTGTCTGTTTTAGCAAGAATGACATTTACTCCGTGAGTCGTCAGATTGAGATTCGGGGCCTGGAGTCGGCTGTCATCTATGGCAGTCTGCCCCCTGGTAAGGACGGGTTTTCATCATCACAAGGTTTGCCTCGTCATGTGTCTGAGATGGGGCTGGGGGGTGCGGTGCTGGCTCATGCTCTGTGGTGGGGGGTGGGAGATGGGATTTCTCCATGGGAACGATCTGGAATTAGACTTCATTCTGGTAGCTGAGGCTGTCGACGCGTCTGTATGTTCATTATTGATTATAGAAATGCCCTTAAAATATGGGGTGAGTTTTCTTTGATTGGGTCTGAGCCCTCCAAAGTTGTCCACAGAAACAGGAGAAAGAGAGCTTGTTTAGAAGGGAAGACAGCCAGGGCTTTGGGACGGGTAGGGAGAAGATCGAGGCCTGTGGGAGAAAGGAAATGTTTATGGCTGGGAAAGGGGCCAGGGAAGTCTCTGAGGGACATGAAGATGCTCAGTGTGTGTGAGGGCTTGAGTTGGCCTGGCCCGATCTAACTGTCTTGTGACTGGCGCTGTTGTAGGGACAAAGCTTGCCCAGGCGAAAAAGTTTAATGATCCTGATGATCCGTGCAAAATCCTGGTGGCTACCGATGCAATTGGCATGGGGCTGAACTTGTGAGTACTTGGTTGTGAACACAGGGGAAGTGGATGGTTTTCCATGGCTGTGCAGCCAGCCGGTTGTAGCCCTCCGGGACGAGGCTCCTTGCCATGTAGACCTGAGATGTTGTGGCTTGTCGCTGACCCTTAGCAGGCACGTAGAGAATGGTAGAACTCTCCTATTAAGGAGGCCCCTTCTCAGGTACCCCTGAGCCCCCGATGGGGCCTGTGGACAGGCCATGTCCCTCATCTTCGGTCAGTTGGCCAACTTTTATTTTTGGACCCTGATATCACGGGGGGCTGTGCCCACGTTACGAGCATTACCTTGAAGTGGCGGTGTGCATCTGCCTCATGGGGATGGTGCAAAAGGCTTTCTTTGTAGAATTCCTTAGTAATAACTGGCCACCAGCCTCATCCCCAGGAACACTCATAGTCCAGTTGTTCCAAGGCTGCACCTTGAAAGGGAGAGAAAGGTGTCCCTGTTCTCATCTTGCAACAGTGGCTGCACCCTGAGCTGCTGAGATTACTCTGTGATCTCTCTTGTTTGACTTTGTTGCAGGAGCATAAAAAGAATTATTTTTAACTCTCTCATAAAGCCCAGTATCAATGAGAAGGGGGAGAAGGAAATGGAGCCGATCAGCACCTCGCAGGCTTTGCAGATCTCGGGCAGAGCTGGCAGATTCAGCTCCAAGTTTAAAGAAGGGGAGGTTACTACCATGTATCCGGAAGACTTGAAATTACTGAAAGAGATTCTGAATAAGCCTGTGGAGCCTATAGGGGTAAGTCAGCCCAAGCACGTGCCTTGTCCTCACTGCCCTGCTCAGTGAGGTGTCCAGGGCATCACCACACCGCTTAGAATGAAGGTGGTCAAGAGGGCCTCCGGCTGTGGAGATGGAGCGGTCATCAAGCCTGTGTACTGGAGGCCTTTCGAGGAGGGAGGTTCCTGCGGCCATCCATCCTTCAGCTCTTTAGAGACACACCCTGCAGCACAGGAGAAAGTCCCTTGGGCTTGTGTTCAGGAAGCCTGGCCTTGCTTCTCAGCTCTGCCTAGTCCTCGCTGTGTTACCCTGGACAGGCCTCAGTTTCCTTGTGTGTAAAATAGTATGAATGATATTTGTACCGAACGTATCACAGGCTTGTGGGAGAAAAGTGCGATGATGAGGCTGGAGATTGGGGTGATTGAAAGTAGGAGGTAGGTAGAGGTGGAGGCTGTCAGGGTCCAAGAGCTGCTCGAAATGATACCTTGAGAAGGGGCAGCAGGGGTCAGTTCTGTCAGTGTTCTTGTGTGGCTCTCTGGAGCCATTTGGGACGGACTTAGGCTGCCCTGAAACCTTAAGAGGTGTTCATGTCACTAAGGGAACGGCTCGGTGCTAGGACTGTTCATGAACACGTGCTTCAGAGACAGAGGCTGGTTTTGTGCCTTGTTGAGTGTCCGTGATGTGGGAAGTTCTCTTGGCTAGGGCGCCTCATTCGTGTTTCTTGGTGATGGATAAATGAGCCATTACTTCATTGGGTAGAAGCTGCCATAGAAATACAAGCTTATATCTGCTTGCTTAAGGCCAGGGTGGGCAAACTTTTGCTGTGGGGCCACTGCACCATTGAGTCACAGGAGTTCAGGGTCCAAGCTGGAAGGGACCTTGGAGGCCGGCCCGTTCCACCTCTTTGCTGAGGCCTAGAGAAGAGGTCGTGAGTGACAAAGCCAGGGCACAGCCCGAGGCTCCTTGGGTCCCAATCCAGAGATCTTTCTGTTCTGTTGTGGCTGTCCTTTTCCTTGATGTGCCTTCTTATATTTTCCCATCCTTTCTTTTGCCCTTTTTCTCCTGCTTCTTAGACCTTATGCCTGTCCGTGGGCATTCCTTGGCCTGGTGGGTCAAGTGAAGGGCTGAAGAGGCTGCTAGTCTCCAGTGCTGTGGTCTTTTCTTGATGTTCCTCTGATTTTCCATCCCCACTATTGGTCAGTGGTCACTGGTCAGCGGTGAGACTTGTAGACATTTCCTACTCTTGAACTGTTTTCTGATAGTCTACCAGAGTGGTAGAGGCCTTAGGAATGTGGGAAGTGACCCAGAAATCACTACTCTCTTACTTAACCAAGTCATTTCTAGTGCACATCATTGCAATGTAAGTGATATGTTGGGAGCCATTTGGAGTCACAGTTTCTGCTCTGAATATAAAATCTCAAGTCATTTCTGCCAATATTTATTAGGTGACTACTGCCTTATTATAGAAGAGGTTTGAGGGGGTTTCTCACGTTATTTGGTTGATTCATTAATTCTCTCTGTATTTAACGCTCCTTAAAGGCAGCTGGCCTTCATCCTACTGCTGACCAGATTGAAATGTTTGCATACCATCTCCCAGATACGACTCTCGCCAATCTTATCGTAAGTAGACTCTGATTTTTAATTTTTCTTTGTGTTACATCTCAACAGTAATGTTAAATGTGTGGCAGTTACTGGTTCTCCTTATGAGTGTGTTTGGGATAGCTGGATTTGTTTTCATTCATTATATAACTTTTTCTAGTATTGCAGGCTTGGAAATTCTGTCTTTAAAATATCGCCTTTGGGGGCAGCTAGGTGGCGCAGTGGATAGAGCACTGGCCCTGAAGTCAGGAGGACCTGAGTTCAGATGTGGCCTCAGACCAAACACTTGACACTTACTAGCTGTGTGACCCTGTGCAAGTCACTTAACCCCAATTGCCTCACTTAGGAAAAAGAAAATCCAAAAAAAAAAATATCGCCTTAGGTTTTTTTCTTTTTTCACGCGTCACCAGGGACTTTGGACCTACAGTTGCCTCTTTTAGAATATTTGGGGGGCAGAGAGCCCGCATTGCCCGGGGTTGTAGTGAGTGCCTTGTGTTGGCCTGGTCGCTCCGTCGATGTCGGGTTTGGGCACTGCGTGGACTGACTGCTTGCCTTGACTTGGTGTTGTGTCTTCTGTCTTGTCCTAGGATATCTTTGTGGACTTCTCCCAGGTTGACGGGCAGTATTTTGTCTGCAACATGGATGATTTCAAGTTCTCAGCAGACCTCATCCAGCACATCCCCCTGAGCCTGCGGGTGAGGTACGTGTTCTGCACGGCCCCCATCAACAAGAAGCAGCCGTTTGTCTGCTCTTCCCTGTTACAGGTGAGCATCCTCCCTCCCCTGCGCTCCTCAGGTCCTTGGGAGAGAGTAGCTTGGGCTGTGGGTCTGAGTGGCGCAGCCTTGAGAGGACTTAAAGCCTTAGAGTGAAGGTGTCAGCGAGCATCCAGTTGGGGAAGAGATGAAATGGGCAAAGTCGCAGAGCCACTCAGGTCCGTAAGTGCCAAGGTCCTTCCTGGCAGGTCAGTGCCAGTGAGGGAAGGCGGCTGAAGGAGCAGAGGGGGACCAAAGACGGGGCAAGCTGGGGTGTGGGCAGAGTGGTTCCTGGGAGGGAAGCTGTGCAGCCAGCCTCTTCCCCTCCTGAGCCTTTGTCTTTGTGCTCCTAGTTTGCGAGGCAGTTCAGTCGGAATGAGCCACTGACGTTTGCCTGGATACGCCGATACACCAGGTGGCCCTTACAGCCACCGAAAAACATCAAGGACCTCGTGGAACTGGAAGCCGTCCACGACGTTCTGGATCTCTACCTGTGGCTCAGGTAATGGCGATGTGGCAGCAAGCGCAGCTCCAGTTTGGGGCAAATTGAAAAGCTTTTGGAAACAGCTGGAATCTCTTGTGCTTTAAGGGTGACCATGATTGTTTTCACATTGGTCTCGAGAAAGCTAATACAAGTGTCATTATCTCCGTTTTAAATATGAGGTGCCTGAGGACCAGCCAGGCTAAGTGACTGAGCTGTGTGACGTTGGGGCTGGTCTTTAACCCTGCCTTGCCTGACTTTGAGTCCTGTACTCAGCATGCATCTTCATTCAAGTGAAGGCCAGGTCACACGATCAGAGATTTATAACTGGAAGGCCCTTAGAGGTCACCCAGTCTAGCCTCCGCAGAGGGCTGGCAGCAGCAGGGGCAGACCTGGGCCCCAGCAAGGGGCTTTTTGAGCAGGTCCCTGGCTCCTGAGGCCAGTGAGACTGTGTGGCCTGACCTCTGGCCACAAGGGAGGAAGCGATGGTGTTGGAAAGAGTAAGACGGTGGGAACCTTAGGAGACAAAGGAACATCCCTGTGAGCCTTAGTCTCCTTACCTGCCCAGTGGAGTTAGAATGTCATCAGTCGAGGAGTAGCTGCTGCTCTGGGTTTCATGGCTAAGAAGTAAACGCTTATTGATTGAGGTCATGATACTTACACTGTGGACCTCGTGGAGCTTTTGAGAAGAAACCGCCTTGTACTCCATGAAGTGCTGGGGAAAATGTCTCTCCTTGCCCTGGTTTTCACCATGAATAGTCTTCATTGTTGCTGTGCCAGATTGGAGGCCCCTTGGTAGTTGAGAATTTCACCACAGGCCTCAAGAAGAGTCAGCACTTAGCATGTGCTGAGCTGATGTTCAGGGGGCTTTTTGTCCTTAGCTCAGGAGGCCCAACATGGTGCCCTAGGAACGTCTTTAGTTGCTGGCTGTCCTGAGGCAGTCCTTTTGAAGCCATCCCACCATTAGATAGCTGTTGGTCGGGTACAAAGACTTCCTGGGTTTGCAGTAAGACAGAACTTGGCTGTGTCCATGTAGCAGGTAAAAGCCAAACGGCTTTTACCCTGATCACTGTGGTTGAACCCAATGTTGGGGCCCCAGTGTAATGCCTTCTTTCTTTTAGCTACCGGTTTGTGGACATGTTCCCTGATGCCAGCCTCGTCCGAGACCTCCAGAAAGAACTCGATGGCATCATTCAGAAGGGTGTGCACAACATCACCACGCTGATTCGCATGTCTGAGGCCCAGCGTATGTTGAACTTGGACAGTTCCCCAGCAGGGAAGCAGGGCCAGCTGCCGGGGGCTGCAAAGCCCAGCTCGGGAGAAGCCGTGGAGGCCGCCATGGCCGAGAGTCTGGCTTCAAAGTCCCTGGCCTCGAAGTTGGTGCGCCAAGGGCGGCTCACCCCGCACATGCTGAAGCAGCTGCGGAAAGAGTGGCTGAAGCAGCAGACGGAGGAGGAGAGGGCCAGGGCCGAGGACGGCAGCCACTCAGAGAGGACGAGGAGGAAGAAAAACAACCCAAAAGCTCACTAGATTTTTAGTACAAAATAAAAACAGCGTCTGTTTTGAAAGCCTTTTCTGGTTCGATTTTGATACTGGCTGCTCTCCCTTCCGGGTGGGCCCCGCCTGCGGACAGAGGTCACAGGGCCCCTCCACGCCACGTTGTCTTGGACCATGAGATTTGTCCTGAGTAACAGGAATGTGTGGTATGTATGTCACTGGCTCTGTCTTTAGACCATCGTATGAGTTGTTCTCTCGTCACACAAATCTGCCCAGGTTTCCCCGAAACCTTCCCTTTCGTCCTCGCTTCCGGCACAGCGACGTTCTGTTATGTTCTTAGACCACCATTTGTTCACTGTTCCCCGATGGATGGGCACCCCCTTCTTGTCCAGTTTTTTGCTACTACAAAAAGAGCTGCTATAAATATTTTTGTACCTATGGATCTTGTTCTCTCTCTTTGGTCTTTCTTGGTATCTCTGGGTCAGAGGGTATGTACAGTTCAGTGACGTGTGGGCCGTAGCTCCAGACAGTTTCCACAGTGTCTGGACCTGTATTTGGCTTAGTGTGCCTGCTTTGCTGCAGCCCTTCCAGTAATTGTCACTTTCCTTCTTTGCCAGTCTGAAGGGTGTGAGGTGGGAGCTTAGAATTGTTTTAATTTGCATATTTCTAATTTATTAATGATTTGGAGCATTTTTTCACATGGCTGTTTAGCTTGGATTTCTTCATTTGAAAGCCTCTGGAGCACTGTAAAAGAACATTTCTGTAACCCCAGGACTATATTAACTGGTTAGTCCTTAAGATCACCCATTACATTGATTCTTTAAAGATCCATTTCCTGCACCTCTTCTCCCAGCTTTCTGCAGTGTTTTCAGACTATACTTTGAATACTTTAGAATGAAATCCTGATTAGCAATGTTCTGTCCCTCGAGGATCCAAGAAAACTTGGGTTCATGCCTAGTTAAAATCAGAACTGAAAGGCTGTGATGAAACTGGGCTGATACAAGGTAGACCTTCAGCCCCCGGGATTAGCCTTTCACACGGTGAAGGCCTGTGGGTTTGGATTCAGAAGAGCTAGACTTACCTTTTGGTTTGGTTACTCACTCCTTGTGGCCCCGAGCCGCTCACCAGCCTTTCTGGACGTTGGTGTCTCTAGATAAGTTCTGTGGGCCATCCCCTCCTGTCTCTCAGTCCTGCCTGTCAGCTGTCCTCTGCATTTGGGATGGGCCTCCATGTGCCCTAGAACTGAACTGGCCTTGCTTGGGGTGAACACCATTCCCTTCCTACAGATGCCTTTCAGTAGTACAGAGTTCATTGATAAGAGTACGTCATGAATGGTAATATAACGTTTAACTGAGATGACAATCACCAGTCTTCTAACCTTTGCCTTCTGAGGAACTAAGGGCTGAATATGCCTCTTCGTGGCTTTGAAACATTTGGAAGGGTGTGGTGCTACCCTTCTGTGTTTGGCCAGACTCCCTAGCCTCTGGAGTTCGTTTGACATTTCCTCTGCTTTGGAGCATAATAGAAAGTCATGGTTTTTGTCTCTGGAAAGTACCTAGAACGGGATTAACCCGCCACCCCATAGAGCCACTCTGTTGCGTTTATTAATTGTGATGAAATGCATCTTTGAAATAGAGGTTCTTCCAGCCCGCTTCCCACTCCGCACAATAACTGTTTTAGAGGTGCGGACTCAAACTGTGACTTGGGGAAGTTGCTGAAATCTGAGCGTCAAGGGTGTGAGTTGGAGAAGGGGCCGTGAGGAAGGGCTTCAATGCAGTTGGACAAGTAGCCAAAAAACTGGAGAAACAGTTAGTTCTGTTGCCCGTGAGTCAAGGAGAAAGAACCACTCCTTAAATCATGAGTTTGCTGAAGTAGGTGAGGGAGGGGAAGCTGCTTCCCAGCCCCAGAGTTCAAGGTGTGGCTAGGGCGGGAGGGTCAGCAATAGCCATACTTTCTTTTGCTAATCATTGTAGACTTCTGAGCTGAATTAGTTTCATGCATGAAGTTCTCCTTCAGCCCAGACTGAGGACCAGTCTGATGAAAGGGGGTTGTATTGGTTGGAATATAGGCCACACCCTTAAAAGGAGCCATCTTTGAAAGGAAAACCATAGAATATGAAAAGTGATTATACTAATCACCGCGTTGAGCTCTGTGTGTGTGTGTAATATAAAACGTATTTTATATGTGTTACACTAATCACATCAAGAGATATATGTATATGTGTGTGTCTGTGTGTATATATACATATATACATACACACACTTGACTGTGAAAGTTTATGTATATTTAATTCAAATTAAAATGCTTTATCCCTTTTTAACACTGCTGTCCTCTCTGGTCTTTGTTACTCAACGCTGTCCATTGTCTCTGCTCTCTCCACTAAGAACACACACCAGTTTTGTTCAAGGTAGATTTGGGATGAAGTCACAGTCATGTCCTACAAGGCCAGCCGACCCTGTGGATTTCATACCTACTGTTTTTGTCACAGGTCCAGAGGACCTCGAAGTGCTCTCTGGGTAATTGTTAGATTCCGTTGGATGGACCAGGGACCTGAGCTCGTTTGTCAGTGGACAGGTCCTTTCTCTGGCTGCGTAGACCTGTGCTTATAGGAATGACAAAGCCTGTAGGCTATGTTTTCTGTGTATCTGCATCTCAGAAATGCTTAGAAATGCAAAAAGAAACTTCAGGTCTTTCAGAACAGAGCCCCTCTTGTGGGCTGCAGATACATGGAATGTTGATCTTCTAGGGTGTATTTGTATGTAGTCTTCCCATCACCTTCCAGCCTTCAAAGCGAGCCTTGTTAAAGAATAACATCCATTTCTACGTCCTAAGAGATGAAAAATGAACCACACTGGGGATGTCCTCCTGGTTTCACCACCTCAGAGGCAGTTGTTTATAAAGTTGAAAGTGCTTGTTAAGGAGGCACATAATTTCAAGCCGGATACTTTTAAGGAAAATCAGACTGGAAATGAAGTAATTCCTAGTGTCTCCCTCCATTACTACCAATGAGGGATTTTGGGGGTTTTTTGAGTAAAAATTCTTTGGCTGGGATCCAAGATGATCTGTTTGAACTGCGGTTCTGAGTATCTAACAAAACGTGTCACGGTTATAAAATGGCCAAGCTGGCTAACCTCTCTCTAAGGTCCCTCTCAGCTCTGAGATGGCATTTTTCCTTTGTTGCATAGTCACTCTGTGACATTGGCCCTTTTCGTAAGTGTGTGGGAACAAGAAAGGGCCTCAGAAGTCATTACATGCAGGGAACCTTTTTTAGTCCCCATAGTTTTATTCAAGGTGAAAGAAAGTAAATTGTAGAGTTTACTATGTTAAGTACATATAAGAAATAAAATAGTAATTTTTCAAACAGAAAAGGCTGGGACGTGATTCAAGAATACACCAAAAAATTTTGTGACTTCGTTGATTGGAAATCAATTCTAAATAAATCAGAATATTCCCTATACACCTAGTCTAGTCAGATCCCTCTCCTTTTACAGATAGGGAAACTAAGGCCCAGACAGAGGAGAATGGAGTTGCCCAAGGCATAGGTAGAATTGGTGTGGAGTAGCTGTGATTTAGGGAAACCTCCAGTTTCCCTAACCCTCTGGCCAGTGCTCTGTTGTTATTTTCTGAAACATCAGTCTCTTGAAAGTTAGGATCATATACAGTTGTTGTAAAAGTGTCTGTTCATTTCATTCAAATTAAAATGTTTGCATTGGGCTATATGGGACCTTGGAAGTCATGTAATTCAACAAAAAGATGTTAATGAATTCAGGTTGGGTTTTTCAAATATTCCCACTTGCATTTTTTACATGATACTTTTATTTTAATTAAAAAAAATTTTTTTTTTAAATTTTTAGGCAATTGGGGTTAAGTGACTTGCCCAGGGTCACACAGCTAGTAAGTGTCAAGGGTTTGGTCTGAGGTCAGATTTGAACTCTGGTCCTCCTGACTTCAGGACCAACACTCTATCCACTGCACCACCTAGCTGCCCCGATACTTTTACTTTAAAAAAAGGTTTTATTTCTCTTTTGTTTTTACTTGACCTACATTTCCCTCTATTCTTTCCCCTTTCCCCTCTCAGAGAGACATCCCTTGTAATAAAATCCCTTGTAAAATTCCTTTTTTAAAGGGAAAAAATTCAAAAATTGATCATCACCTCGAAAGTATGACATCATATGCAATGTTCCATGGTGTTAGGCTCTCTGCAAAGGAGCAGGGGGAGGGGTCTTCTCATCGTTTCTTTGGGGCCAAGTTTGGTTATTGTAATAAGACAACATTCAGTTTTAATAATTATCTGGTTCCTTTCAGTTGCATCAATCAGTCTTTCAGCACTTTTCTGAATTCATCAAAGTTCCTGAAATCTTTGTTTCTTATGGTCTTATGTATGCCTTTCATGTGTCAGGATTTTGGTGGAATTGAGTTTAGGTGAATTTAACATGCACAGAAATAGGCCAGGCCATGGACGGTGCCTTTCATATGTGAACCGTTTGCTGACTGACTTCCCGGAATGTCTTAACTGGAAGTGAGCACGATGGGATCTCTGTTCAGCCGCTGGCTACGCATTCATGAACAGCTCTGGAGCTAGGAGTGGGTAGGAAATGAGACACCCTGCCAAGAAGTCTTTGGGAACTTACTGAGATGAACATTTCTGCTTAATTTGATGCCTGTTTCCATAGAGACTCCATGGGAACGACTGGGGAAACTTTGGAAGTTTCTAAGCAGACTCATGGGAGTTTTACTTTTTTCTCTTCGGCTATAAGTGAGGTGCCCTGCATTTTGGTTTATGTGATGGGGGACATCCTCATGGTTCTTGTAAACATGGGTAAGAGATAGTGTGAGGTAGCTTTTCTTCAGAAAGGAAGCTGAATGTTTTCAAGAAATCCTTGACCTGTCACTGCATTTCCAGAGAAAGGACAGCTAGATGCATTCCCTGGCTTCATAATTGTGCATGGTGCCTTTTCTGAATAGGCATTTCTGTGATGCAAAGTTTGCAAAGCAGTTTACATATATTCTCTCTCCCTCTTTTTTTTTTAAGGCAATAGGGGTTAAGTGACTTGCCCAGGGTCACACAGCTAGTAAGTGTCAAGTATTTGGTCTGAGACTGGATTTGAACTAAGGTCCTCTAGACCTCAGGGCCGGTGTTCTATCCACTGTGCCACCTAACTACCCCGGTTTACGTATATTCTCATCACAGCTCTTAAGTAGGTAGGACTACAGATGTGATATATCCATTTTACAGATGAGGAAGCTGAGACTCAGAAGTTGAGTTACTTGCTTGTGAGCTTATATCTCTCTAGTGTGTGCTAAGAGGTAGGATGTGAATCCGGGTCTCCCCCATTTTAGGTCCAGCACTTGATGTGGTTCTTCTCCTTTCCTCTAAATATTATGAAATAGCTAAATCTGACCAGAGGGGATTTCTTGTGTTTTTCAGCTTATTTCAGTGCCCAAACATGGGTTCCTTGGTGAGACGGAGTGGTAGGAAAATGATTCCAGGTGTAGGGAACTTGGTACAGTGGAAATGACATGAAATTTGGTGTCTGCAGACTAGCTCTGTGTATTCTGTATTTGACCTTAGACAGGTTACTTACTTTTTCTGACTCCCTGCTTCCTCAATCTTAAAATGAAGGGAGTAATAGAATTCTGTTATGCTGTAAGAAATGGTGAAGGGTGGGAAGGGGCCAGTTAGGTGATGTAGTGGTTTAGAGCAACCGGCCCTGGAGTCAGGAGGACCCGAGTTCAAATCTGGCTTCAGACACTAGCTGTGTGACCCTGGGCAAGTTACTTACCCTCGTTTGCCTCAAAAAAAAAAAAAAAAAGCAAGGGGAAAAAATGGTGAAGGAGATGGTTTCAGAGAAATGTGGGAAGACTTGTAGGAACTGATGCAGAGTGAAGAGAACAGAACCAGGAGAACAATGTATACAACAACAACATTGTAAAGACAAACAACTTTTCAAGACTTAAGAACTCTGATCAAGGTGACAACTGACCATAATTCTAGAGGACTGAAGGTGAAATATGCTGCCCACTTCCCAAGAGAAGCAAAGGATTCAGTGCAGAATAAGACTTTTTTTTTAAATAGGTACAATGTGAAATTTTATTTTGCTTAACTATGCATGTTTGTAATAGGAGTTTTGTTTTTCTTTCTTTCCCAGTGGGGGAACTGCGTAGTACAAAGTGAATTTTTGCTGAATTTAAGGTTACAAAGTTTAATTTAAAAAATAAAATGAAGGGATTGGAGTAGATGATCTCCAGGTAGGGTCCTTTCCTACTCTAAACCCTGTAATTGCACGGAGCCAACCTAGTAGCAATTAGCAGTTAGGTGGTGCAGTGGATAGAGTGCTAGGTCTGGAGTCAGGAGGATGAATTTAAATCCAGCCTTGGACACGTCCTAGCCCTTCCACCTAAAGAAGTCATAACCTCTGCCTCAGTGTCCTTAACTGTAAAATGGGGATTACAATAGCATCTACTTCCCAGGCTTGTTATTTGGGTCAGATGGGATATTTGTAAAGCACTTGGCATAGTGCCTGGCGTATAGTTGGCACCTAATAAATGCTTGTTTCCCTCTCTCCCCTCTTCCTTGGGAGCTCAGGCTTCTTGTCCTCCTGCTCCTAAGGTGCTCATCCACTAATGTTTCTGCTCAGAGCACCACACCAGGTGCTTGAAAAGCAAATAAAATAAACCCCGATCCAGGCACTGTGTCAGGTGCTGAGGATACAAGACAAAACAGGTCCTGCCCCCAAGAGCTGAAAATCTGGTCTGACCTGTGGCCTACGGACGTGTAGTGACCTGCTTGTGGCAGTCGTCATGGGAGGTGAGATTTGAACCCAGTCTTCTTTCCCCTGTATTGGGGAAGACAACAGGTACGATAGATGTATACAAGATAATTTCAAGGGGAGTTGGGGTCTGGGAAGACTTCCTGTAAGAGGTGGCATTTATCTTGGCTTTGAAGGAAACTCATCCTACGAGGTAGAGGGGAGGAAGGGAGAGCATTCTGGGCATGGATAGTGTGTGAGAAACAAGGAGACGCCAGTTTGACTGGCCTGTGGTAGGGAAGGTTGGAGGCAGAATATGAAGGCCTTTCAATGGCATAGAGAGAAGTTTATATTCTGTTATAATTTGTGTTTTGGTTATATTAAAGGGACCCTTCAGGCAGTCTGGCAAGACCTATGGACCCCTTCTCTGAATGGTGTTTTTATTTTTTATTTTTTTAATTTTTAAAAAATTTATTTATTTTTAGTTTTCAACATTTACTTCCATAAGATTTTGAGTTCCAAATTTTCTCCCCATCTCTCCCCTCCCCCCACCCCAAGATGGCGTGCAAGTGGATGTAGACTCTGCTTAGACATTCATACTGAACCTATTTTCACTTTAGTCATGTTGTAAAGAAGAATTAGAACCAGTGGGAGAAACCACGAGAAAGAAGAAACAAAGAAAAAAAAGAGAGAGAGCAAATGATATGCTTCAATCTGCGTTCGAACTCCATCGGTTCTTTCTCTGGAGGTGGATAGCATTTTTCATCTAAGTCCTTCAGAATTGTCTTAGAGCTTTGTATTGCTGAGAAGAGCTAAGTCTACCATAACTGATCATCACACAACGTGGCTGTTACTTTGTACAACATTCTGGTTCTGCTCATTTCACTCAGCATCAGACCATACGAGTCTTTCTAGGTTTTTCTGAAGTCTGCCTGCTCGTCATTTCTTACAGCACAATAGTATTCCATCACATTCACATACCACAACTTGTTCAGCCATTCCCCAATTGATGGGCATACTCTCAAATTCAAATTCTTTGCCACCACAGAAAGAACTGCTATAAATATTTTTGTACATGTGGATCCTTTTCCCATTTTTATGATCTCTTTGGGGTACAGACCTAATAATGGTATTGCTGGGTCAAAAGATGGAATGACATTTTTAAATGCATAAAATAAAGTGTATTGGATGACAAAGGAAGCCAATTATAATGAAACATAGTTACCAAATATTCAAAAAAAAGAAACAAGTTCACAGAGCTCAGGTTAAGACCCCCGCCCCATAGAATTGCTTGATTTTTTTGGGGGGCGGTGGGGCATCATATTTCCAGTGCTGGGCACCCAGCAGGTCCTCAGAGCTGATTGGATTAAATCCTCTAGGTGTGGAAAGAGTAGAGTCAGAGGTCTTGAGATCAAATCCCACCACCGACGTTCTCTGGGGACAAACCCATTTGAAGCTAACCTACTACCCCCACCCCCCAAAGTGAGTCCATCCATTTTTTTTTTTTTTTTTTACAACAAAAAATGCCCCATCCTTTAACTGTGACAGTCTGGCTCTAACCTTGACTGCCTTGATTGACCAGGTTTGCTGTCCCCCCAGGTGGCTGGTTCACCAAAGCAATCATTTTGTAATGAAGGAAGAGTTTCAGTGGTAAAACAAATAGCTGCTGGAGCAGCGTGTAGGTTCAGTAGGTTCAGAGGTCTGGGTGTGTGGGAGCCCAGGGTGAAGTGGAATAGGGGGATCTCCCCCTACAATGCCGTGTAGTGAAGTCCTGATTTGGGGAAGTATTTGGTGAAGATTTAGGAAGCTGAGAATGGCATTCCTCCAACCCTGGAAGACCCTATTCATTGAAATATTTATAAGAATGTGGGGAGGGGGCAGAGCCAAGATGGTGGAGTAAGGGCAAGGACTCACCCAACCTCTCCCAAATTCCCCTCCAAACAACTTTAAAATAATGCCTCAAAATGAGCAGCAAAACAGAAAAAAGGAAGGGGTGGAACGGTATTCCAGCCCAAGACAACTTAGAAGGTCGGCAGGAAAGGTCCGTCTCACCGGGGTAAGACCACTGGTCCGGCGGAGATTACAGGTGACCCTTAGCTGGCCCTGGGTGCAAGACTCTTACATTGCCCGTATGTGGATCCCGGTAGTAGTCCAGGGGGAGGAAGAACACCAATGGACTGGTTACCTGGTCGCAGTTCCAGGGCAGAAAACAGTGCTTGTGGTTGCTCACAGACCAGAGCACAGGCCAGGAGAGCCGTGACCACACCTTTCCTTAAATCATGCCACCTTGGAAGAACCAAAAACTTAAAAAGACCCACCCCCCCAAAAAAAAAACCAAATAAAATGAGCTTTGAAAAAAACACAAAAACCCTGAAGTTTGGGACAGTGCCCCCTCCACCCCCAGAGCAGAACCCACCTTTAACATAAAGTTAAAAGTCAAGAAATAGACTGGGAAAATAAGCAAGCAACAGCAACAAAATAACCTGACCATAGAAAGTTACTATGGTGACAGAAGATCAAAACGCAAACTCAGAAGAGAGCAACAATGTCAAAATGCCTACATACAAAGCCTCAAGGAAAAATGTGAATTGGTGTCAGGGCCAAAAAGAATTTGTGTAAGAGCTCAAAAGGTACTTGGGGGCAGCTAGGTGGTGCAGTGGATAGAGCTCTGGCCTTGGAGTCAGGAGAATCTGAATTCAAATGCGACCTCAGACACTTGACACTAGCTGTCTGACCCTGGGGAAGTCATTGAACCCTGATTGCCTCACCAAAAAAAAAAAAAAAAAGTGAACATTAGAGCTGCAAAGAACCTTAGAGAAAAGAATGTTAGAATATAAAATTTTACTGACCCTGGAGTCAGGAGGACCCAAGTTCAAATTCGGCCTCAGACACATAACACTTACTAGCTGTGTGACTCTGTGCAAGTCACTTAACCCCAATTGCCTCAAAAAAACAAAACAAAGCAAAAAAAATTTTAAAGTCAAATAACAGAGATAGAAGGAAAACAGGAAAGAAATGAGAGTGATGCAAGAAAATCATGAAAAAAAGAAAAAAGAATCAACAGCTTGATAAAAGGAAGCACCAAAAAATACTGAAGAAAATAACACCTTAAAAAACAGAATGGGCCGAATGGGAAAAAGTATACAAAAATTCATTGAAGAGAATTCCTTAAAAAGTAGAATTAGCCAAATGGAAAAAGAGGTGCAAGAGCTCAATGAAGAAAATAATTCCTTAAAAATTAGAATTGGGTAAGTGGAAGCTAATGACTCCATGAGACATCTAGAAACAATAAAACAAAATCAAAAGAATGAAAAAAAAATGGAAGAAAATGGGAGATTTCTAATTGGAAAAACAACTGACCTGAAAAATAGACTGAGGAAGGGTAATTTAAGAATTATTGGACTACCTGAAACCATGATTAAAAAAAAAAGCCTTGACATAATTCAAGAAATTATTAAGGAAAACTGCCTGATGTCCTAGAACCAGAGGGAAAAACAGAAATTGAAAGAATCCACCAGTTATCTACTGAGAGCCCAAAATGAAAATTTCCAGGAATATTGTAACCAAATTCCAGAGCTCCCAGGTCAAAGAGAAAATACTTCAAGCAACCAAAAGAAACAGTTCAAATATTGTGGAACCACAGTTAGGATCACACAAGATTTAACAGCTTCTACGTTAAAGATCCGGAGGACTTGGAATATGATATTCCAGAAGGCAGAGGAGTTAAGATTACAACCAAGAATCACCTACCCAGCAAAACAAAGTATAATCCTTGGGGGTGGGGGTGGGGTATTGATATTTAATGAAATAGAGGACTTTCAAGTATTCCTGATGAAAAGAACAGAGCTGAATAGAAAATTTGACATTCAAACACTAGACTTAAGAAAAGCATAAAAAGGTAAACAGGAAAGGAAAATTATAAGGGGTTCAATAAAGTTAAACTGTTTACATTCCTACATAGCAAGATGATATATGTAACTCCTAAGAACATTATCATTATTAGGGCAGTTAGAAGGAGTGTACATAAACAGAGTGCATGGCTGTGAGTTGACTATGATGGGATGATAACCAAAAAAGAAAAATAAAATTTAAGGATTGAGAGAGGGATGCACTGGAATAAGGAGGGACAGGTAGAATGGGGTAAATTATCTCACTTAAAAGAGGCATGAAAGAGCTTTTAGGAGGGGATGGTGGAGGGGCAGTGCTTGAACCTTACTACTTATTGGAATTGACTGAAAGAGGAAATAACACACACTTAGTTGGATATAGAAATGTGTCTTACCCTACAAGGAAGCAGGAGGGGAAGAGGTTAAGAGAAGGGGGCAGGATAAGCAAGGAGGGCAGATTGGGGGAGATGGTGATTGGAAGCAAAACACTTTTGGAGAGGGACAGGGTGAAAGAGAAAGATGAACAGGGAAAATGGAATTGAGGGAAATGCACACTAATCTTGAATGTGAATGGAATGAACTCACTGATAAAACGGGAGTAGATAGCAGGATTAAAAACCAAAACCCTACAGTGTGTTGTATACAAGGAACACTTGAAGCAGAGAGATGCCCACAGAGTAATGTAACGGTAAGGGGCTAGAGCAGAATCTCTTCGCTTCAGCTGATGTAGAAAAAGCAGGAGTATAGTGATCATGATCTCAAACAAGGCAAAAAGCAAGAATAGATCTAATTAAAAGAGATAAGAAAGCTGCATTTTGTTTAAAAGTACCATAGACAATGAAGTAATAGCAACACTAAACGTAGGCACCAAGTAGTGTAGCATCAGCATTCTTAAAGGAAAAGTTAAATGAGTTACAGGAGGAAATAGACAATAAAACTATATTAGTAGGGGACCTCAACTTTCGCCTTTCAGAACTAGATAAATCTAACAAAAAATAAAGAAGTTAAAGAGGCGAATACAATTCTAGAAAAACTGGATATGATAGACCTCTCTAGAAAACTGAGTAGGAATAGAAAGGAATATGCCTTTTTCTCAGCAGTACATGGTACCAACACAGAAATTGACTGTGTTAGGGCATAAAAATCTCACAACCAAATGTAGGAAAGCAGAAATTTAAATTACATCCTTTTCAGATCATAATGAAATAAAAACATTCAATAAAGGGCTGTGGAAACATAGATTGAAAATTAATTGGAAACTAAATCTAATCCTAAAGAATGAATGGGTCAAAGAACAAATCATAGAAACAATAATTTAATTAAGGAGAACAGCAACAGTGAGACAATATATTGATATTTACCAGATGCAGCCAAAGGAATACTTAGTGGAAAATTTATGTCTCTAAACATTTACATCAATAACACAGAGAAATTACAGATAAATGAATTAGGCACGCAACTAAAAAAACTAGAAAGAACAAATTAAAAATCTCCAATTAAACACCAAATTGGAAATCCTGAAAATCAAAGGAGAGATAAGTAAAAATTGAAGATGAGAAAACCAGTAAATTAAATAAATTAATAAAACTAGGAGCTGGTTTTGTATGTGTGTGGGGGGAACCCCAGCAAAATAGATAAACCATTGGTTAATTTGATTAACAAAAAAGAAAACCAAATTACCACTATCAGAAAAAAAGAGTGAATTCACCATGAATGAAGAGGAAATTAAAGCAATTATTAGGAACTATTTTACCCAATTATATGCCAATAAATGACAGTGTAAGTGAAATGGATGAATGTTTACAAAAATATAAGTTGTCCAAATTAACGGAAGAGGAAGTAGAATACTTAAGTATTAAGTAGCCCTATGTTAGAAAAAAAAAAATTGAACAAATCATCAATGAGCTCCATAAGAAAAAATCCCTAGGACCAGATAGATTCACAAGTGAATTCTACCAAACTCTTAAAGAATAATTAATTCCAATAGTGTATAAACTATTTGGAAGAATTGGCAAAGGAGTCTTGCCAAATTCCTTTTACAATACAAATATGATGCTGATACCTGAACCAGAAAGAGAGAAAACAAAAAGGAAATTATAGACTAATTTCCCTAATATTGATGCAAAAATTTTAAGTAATACACTAGCAAGGAAATTACAGTAATACATCAAAAAGATAATACATTATGAGCAGGTAGGATTTATACCAGGAATACAAGGCTGGTTCAGTATTAGGAAAACTACCAGCATAATTGACCATATCAATAACAAAAACAACAAAAATCATGTAATTCTCTTCAATAGATGCAGAAAAAGCTTTTGACAAAATACAACACTCATTTCTATTAAAACTCTAGAAAGCATAGGAATAAAAGGAGCTTTCCTTAAAATGATTAGTATTTCTCTAAAACCAACAACAGCCATTATCTGTAATGGGGATAAGCTAGAAGCTTTTCCAACAAGATCAAAGTAGAACACGGATGCCCATTATTACCACTATTATTCAATATTACATGGAGATGCTAGCTATAGCAATAAGAGAAGAAAAAGTAATTGAAGGAATTGGAATAGGCAATAAGAAAACAAAACTATCCCTCTTTGCAGATGATATTATGGTATACTTAGAGAATCCTGGAGAATCAACTAAAAAACTTCTTGAAATAATGAACAACTTTAGGAAAGTTGCAGGATATAAAGTAAACCCACATAAATCATCAGCATTTCTATATATTACCAACAAAGTCCAGCAGCAAGAGATAAAAAGAGAAATTCCATTTAAAATAACTGTAGACAATATAAAATATTTGCCAAGACAAACGCAGGAACTAAATGAATGCAATTACAAAACACTTCATACAAAGTCAGATCTAAACTATCAGAAAAATATAAATTGTTCATAGGTTGGCTCAGCCAATATAATGAAAATGACAATTCTACCTAAATCAATGTAGTTATTCAGTGGCATGCCAATCCCCCAAAATTATTTTATAGAGGTAGAAAAAAAAAATTAATTCATCTGGAAGAACAGAAAGGTATTAAGCATTAAGGGAATTAATGAAAAAAGTGTGAAGGAAAGTGGCCTAGCCACACTAGATCTCAAACCGTATTACAAAGCAGTAATCATCAAGCCATTTGGTACTGGCTAAGAAATAGAGTGGTGAATCAATGGAATAAATTAGATACACAATACACAGTAAGAAATGACTATAGTAATCTTGTGTTTGATAAAGATAAAGATCCAAACTTTTGAGACAAAAACTCATTTTAACAAAAATTGCTGCTGCTGGGAGAATTGGAAAGCAGTTTGACAGAAACTAAGCATAGACCAACTTCTCACACCATATGCCAAGGTAAGGTCAAAATGGGTACATGACTTAGAAATAAAGGGTGATACCGTAAGCAAAGTAGGGAAGCATGCAATAGTTTACCTGTCAGATCTGTGGATGAGAGAAGAATCTGTGGCCAAACAAGAGACAAAGAGCATGACAGATGTAAAATGAATAATTTTTTATTACATTAATTTAAAAAGGTTTTGCACACTAAGTCAATACCACCAAGATTAAAAGGAAAACAAAACTGGGGAAATTTTTTTTATAGCAAGTTTCTCTGATAAAGGCCTCGTCTCTGAAATATAAAGAGAACTGAGTCAAATTTATAAGAATACAAGTCATCCCCCAGTTGATAAATGGTCAAAGGATATGAACAGTCAATTTTCAGATAAAGAAATCAAAGCTATCTATAGTTACATAAAAATGCTCTAAATCACTGTTGATTAGAGAAGTGAAAATTAAAACACCACCTCTCACCTATCAAAGTGGTTAATATGACAGAAAAAGAAAATGACAAATGTTGAAAGGGATGTGGGGAAAATGGGACACTGATGCACTGTTGGTGGAGTTGTGAAATGATCCAACCATTCTGGAGAATAATTTGGAAGTATGCCCAAAGGACTATAAAACTGTATGCCCTTTGATCCAGCAATACTACTGCTAGGTTTATATCCCAACGAGACTAACAAAAAAAAAAGAGAGAAAGAAAAGAAAAGAAAAAAAAAAGGAAAATGACCTATATGTACAAAAATATTTATAGTAGTTCTTTTGTGGTGGCAAAGAAATTGGGAACTGAGGGGATGCCCATCAATTGAGGAATAGCTTTAACAAGTTGTGGTATATGAATGTGATAGAATCCTATTGTACTACAAGAAATGACGAGCAGGATGCTTTCAGAAAAATCTGGAAAGACTTATATGAACTGATGCAAAGTGAAATGAGCAGAACCAGGAGAACGTTGTACACAGTGACAGCAATATTGTACGATGATCAACTGTGAAAGACTGAACAAGAAATGATCCAAGACAATTCTGAAGGACCTATGATGAAAAATGCTATCCAACCCCAGAGAAAGAACTGATGGAGTCTGAATGCAGATCAGAGCATAATGGTTTGTTTTTTATTTTTTTTTTATTTTACTTTCTTTTTCTTTTTTTGTCTGTGTTCTCTTTTGCAACCTGGCTTATATGGAGATGTTTCACATGTATAATCTATGTCAAATTGCTTGCCTTCTCAGGGAGGGGGAGGGAAGGGAAAGAGAATTTGGAACTCAAAATTATAAAAAAGAAAAGAAAAGAAAAAGATATTAAAATAAAAAAGAAACGAGGTTATAGTCTCACTGGGTGGGACAGAAGGGTGGGAGGGAAAGGGGCACATTGCATTTTATTGGTGTTAGTGAAACTTCCTCTTAGAATGGGGGTTCTTAATCTAGTGTCTGTGAACTTCTAAAAAAAGATTTTGATAACTATCTCGATTTAATCAGCTTCCTTTCTAATTCTGTCTTTTAGATATTTGAAAACATGATTCTGAGAAGGCTCCACCAGACACTGCCACAGGGTCCAGAACACAAAACAGTCTAAGAACCTTTGCTCTAAAAATATAGATTGATGTTCTTCGACCAACTCCCTTGGAGAGCAGCCCAGGGTGCCCTGGGAGGTCGCACAACCAACATGCGTCAGAATCAGAACTCGAATCTTGGCCTTCCTGACTTTCAGGCAGCTTTGATCTAGTCACTGTGCCACACACACGCCCCCTTCCAGAGGTGACATTTAGCAATAAGAGCAATGGTAGATGACACTTAGCACATAAGCATCACATGAAAGTTACTAAAGCTTAAAGTGGCACTAAGACTTTTGGGACAGCTTGTGTTATCCCATCTGAGCCTCACAACAACCCCACAAGGAATGTTTACTATAGGCATTATTAGCCCCATTTTATGGATGAGGAAACTGAGGTTCACAGAGGTTAAGGGACTTACCCAGGGTCCCAAAGCTAGCAAATGTCTGAGGTGGTATATGATCCCAGGTCTTCCTGACTCCAAGTCTAATGCTCAATCCACTGTTGCATGCTGAAGTGATCATATGAACTTTTAAAAAAAATTTGTTTGCGTTGCCTAACCACTGACTATAGGAAGAAAGCTCTTATAAGCTCTCTCTCTCTCTCTCTCTCTCTCTCTCACACACACACACACGCACACACACACACACACACACACGCACACACACCTCTCCCCTCCACCCCCAATATATAGATGTATCTTGTACTTTGAGTTCTGGACTCCCTGCCTCACCCTGCTCCCAATCTGTTTCCCAGGTATTAAGTGACTGGTTTGTCCTTACTGTTTCATCTTTGTATTTCCTCTTGCTATCTGTGGTGATAAAGGCTCTGGTCTGAGCTGAAAGAGTTGGGGATCTCTATGGATGTCACCCAGTAAGGTGCCTCCTAATTGAATGGGCCCACTAACAGGGTTCAAGGTGTCCCCTCTCTTATTTTTAATATAACTGACCTGGGGGCAGCTAGGTGGCACAGTGGATAGAGCACCAGCTCTGAAGTCAGGAGAACCTGAGTTCAAATCCAGCCTCAGACACTTGACATTTACTAGCTGTGTGACCCTAGGCAAGTCACTTAACCCTATTGCCTAACCAAAAAAAAAAGAAAAAAAGAATATAACTGACTTGACTCTGAAAACCTGGTTGGGAGGAGGGTGGAGCATGAGGAGTCCAGGCTTTGGACTGAGACCTGACTTTGCTTCTTGCTGCCTGCATGGCCCTGGGCCACATTCCACCTCTCTGGGCCTCAGTAGCTCCCTTGGAAAAACAAGGAGCTGGACTTCAGGGTTCTTAACCTGGGATCTGTCAACTTTTTTTTTTTTAAATTTTAAAAATATTTTTCCAATTACATGTAAAAACAATTTTTAGCATTTTAAAAAAAAATTTTGAATTCCAAATTCTTTTTCTCCTCCCCTCCCCTCCCCCTTCCTTGGGAAGGCAAGCAATTTGATATAGATTATACATGTGCAGTCATGCAAAACATAATTCGATATTATCCAGGTTGCAAAAGAAAATACAGGGGCAGCTAGGTGGCGCAGTGGATAGAGCCCTGGCCCGGAAGTCAGGAGGACCTGAGTTCAAATTTGGCCTCAGACCAAATGCTTGACACTTATTAGCTCTGTGATCC
Source organism: Vombatus ursinus (assembly GCF_900497805.2). NCBI lineage: Eukaryota > Metazoa > Chordata > Mammalia > Diprotodontia > Vombatidae > Vombatus > Vombatus ursinus. The sequence goes on along the minus strand of NW_020954625.1, from coordinate 5,556,626 downwards.
TGGGCAAGTCACTTAACCCCAACTGCCTTTAAAAAAAAAAAAGAAAAGAAAATACAGACCAAAAAAAAAGAAAAAGACAAAAATAAAGTGAAAATAGTCTGCTGTGATCTGCATTTCAGATTCCACAGTTCTTTCTCTTGGGTAGCACTTTTCATAACGAGTCCTTCAGAACTGTCTTATATCATGGTATTGCTGAGAATAGTTGAGTCATTCACAGTCAATCATTGTATGATATTGATATTGCTGTTACTGTGTACAATGTTTTCTCGATTTTGCTCACTTCACATCAGTTCATGTGTGTTTTCTCAGATTTTTCTGAAATCATCCTGCTTGTCATTTCTTATAGAACAACAGTATTCCATCACAATTGTATACCACAACTTGTTCAGCCGTTCTCCATTTGATGGGCATAACCCTCAATGTTCAATCCTTTGCCACCACAAAAAAAGCTGCTATAAATATTTTCATAAATATAGGTAACTTATTTTTTTAAAAAGCAATATTTTGATAACTGTATTTCAATCTGATTAGTTTCTGTTGTAATCCTAGGTGATTTATTTGATGAATTTAAAAACATGACTCTGAAAAAGAATACACAGGCGTCCTCAGACTGCCAGAGGAGTCCAAGAGAAACTATGATGAACACCGAGATCCCTCCTAGCGCAACTGAGAGTTCCTCTTTCCGAATACCAGAAACTTACTCATCTCTCCGTCCACTCCAGCCCCGACTCCTTTAATTTAGGTCCTGCCTTCTCCAGCCGAAGTTTTTGGCCAAAAGAAGGTTGGCAGAGGGTTGGGTAGAGAGCTTCGCATAGCAATTACTGAAAGAAAAAAAAAGACCTAAAATGGTCCATCAGCAGATCATTCCCCCGTCCCCCAACACACACACACACACACACTCACGCACACTTCCTTTATCCCTTGATGACCTGCCAAAGCCTTCCTTGTAGACAATAGAGAAAGTGTCACGAGAGAGGGAGGAAGGGACAGCAATTAAGGTAAAGTTTAATCATTGAACCATTTGGGCGGCGTGGAGATAGGCTCCTTCTCTGCGAAGGGAGCAGGGCTGTGAGCAAAGGAGGTCCGAGCTGAACTGTTGGCAGAAAACGCTGCTGCCATTCTCCGGGAAAGAGCGTGCCCTGGGGCCAGACCAGCTCTCCAAGGAAAATGTTTGCTGTACACTTGCTGGCTTTTTATTTCACGAAGCTGAAAGAAGACCAGATTAAGAAGGTCAGGTACGGGGGGAGCTGTAAGGGAGGGAGCAGCCTGGGCTGGGGAGGATGCTTGGGGGAAAGACCAGGATGACCAGGGGGCAATCCGAAGACATCTGGACTTCGGGGTAGACCCCTGAGGGGAGTGCCCTTGCAGATGTGGGGACACTGTGTAGGGACAGACATGGGGACCAGGAGGAAAGAGGTCCAAGCTGCTTAGATGGATGGATCTGTGATTTCATGGGTCTATTTTCAGCCAGAGCAGATCACAGTCCCTCTCTTTCTTTCCACCCTATTGGATTCATGGGATCCCAGGATATTAAATTCAGGGTTGGAAGAGCCCTGGAAGCCATCTGGATTGAGGCCCTCCTTGTACAATGGGGAAGCTGAGTCCCTAAAAGATTAGGTGACTTGCTTAAGGTCACATCAGTAATATGAATTAGGGGTGAGATTTGAACCCAGGTCTTTTGACCAGAAGGGGTTTATTTTCATCTGAGTCGTTAGTTCAATATTCAGTAAACGATTGGAGAGAACCATTATTGGCTCATGATTATTTTCTTGTGATGTTTTATTAGAAAAATCGTTTTACCGATTGCTTCAAGAAACCCCACCCCACCTCTACTGTTAACTGTGTGACCCTGGGCAAATCCCTGGGCAAATCCTTTCGCTTCTCTCAGGCTCCGTCTCAGCATCTGTAAAATGGGGGGCTCAAACAAATCAGCAAACAAGCATTAATTAAGCACCCTACCATGACAATTTTTGCCTGGACGACCATTGAGCTTCTCTGGGCCTCAGTTTCCTTGTCTGTTAACTGAAAGGCTTCAGGTGGACGGCTTCTGAGATCCCTCCCCATTCTCGATCTGCGAGTCTGTGTGTTAGGAAGTGTGCCAGGAGCTAGAGATACAAAAACAAACAATGAAACCGTCCCTGCCCTCCAGCAGCTTGTGTTATGTCGGGAAACGTACACAGAGAAATACAAAGCAATTTCTGGAAGGCGGGAAGGGTACAAGTAGCAGGGAGGGATCAGGCTAGGAGGGGATGGCCCCGAGCGGAGCCTTGAAGGAAGCCGGGGATTCTATTGAAGATCTCAAAGGTCTCTTGTAGCTTTAAAGCAGCCAGGTGGCTTTAAGTCAGAGTCTGAATTCAAATCCCTTAATAGCTGTGTGACTCTGGGCAAGTCTCTTAACCTTGCCCAGCCTCATCTTCCAGATCTATAAAGTCCTATGATTCTAGGACGCGTGATCTGCAAAGTCCAAGCCAAGCTGGGCTTTTTGTGGGGCTGTGTCGAATCTCCCCATCCAGGTGTTTGGGAAAGATCAGGCTCCTTTGCTGAGCATCCGCCCGGGGTTTTAAAGGCTTTCCCCTCCTGGGGTTCCGCTTGGGCTACCAGCTGCTGTATCTGGTCCATAGCCTAGAGCCATCAATGGCTGGGTGGTTGCCAGGCCCCTGCCAGCTCTGAGTGCCCTGTCTCTGCTCTGTAAGTGGTAAAAGCCCTATGACCCTTAGGATCCTTATTTATTAATAACCAAAACCTGTGTTTGGACTTTGATAGGCAGAGGTAGGAAACCACAAAGTCCCAGCCCTGAGGGACCTCAGCATTTAATTTCAAGAGAAAAAAGATGGTTGGAGCAAAGAAGTCAAGTGAACTCCAACCAAGATAGATGGGCTATGAAATTAAAAAAAATTTTTTAAAAATCTTACCAACTTAGCAAATGCAAATATATAAAATCTGAACCATTTTATGTAAATATAAATACATATTTATACATTTATGTACTTATGTAAATATAAGCATATTTATGTCAAGCAAATAAAATTTTATTTGTTAGTTTTCTGGGGCCCTCTGCTGACTAGGGAAGGGGTAGAGCTTTGCTTTACTGCATAAGAATGAATCTTCTGCTCCCTTCTGCTTAGATACTCTAATATTAGTTAGCACCATGGTAGTAATTCTTTGTAACTTGGGCTGACTCTTCACCAGCATTGGGACCCAGTGGGAAGGTTGCTGGATTTAGAATCATAGGCCTTGGGTTTGAATTCAAACCCTTCTTAGTATTTGTGTGATCTTGGATAAGTCACTTCTTGGGGCTGTTTTTTTGGCCCATCCCATTTGCCAGAGACAGCATTTTAATCCCATCTTGGTGACAGGACTCCATAGGTTGGAAACCCCAATTTATCTGCCTCCACACGTCCCTTCTAGATGTCTAGATTACAAGCATTTATTAGGTACTTACTGTGCCAGGGCACAGTACAATGAAGGGCAAAGATACTGGGGTATAAAGGATAAAACGGCAGATCTGGAATCAGCAATGCTCGGGTTCAAATCCTGCCTCAGATGTGTGACCCTGGATCACTCAACCTCACTAGGACTCAGTTTCCTCATCTGTCAAAGGAGGGGATTAGACTCACTGACCTCTCAGGACCTCCCCAGCTCTAAATCTCTGACCTGTGAATAAAGACCTGGGTGCCAATCCCTCTACTACTAATGCTTCCTGACTCTGTGTCTCCGGTCAAGTTTCCTCTGGAGCTCAAGGATGAACGGGGGGCATCCCCAGAATAGGTTTAGCTAAGACTTTTGGAACAACTTATATTTGTGCTACCTGCCATGCAGGGCCTTGCTGAGGAGAGCCTTTTGCCAGCCTCAAAGCCCTGGAGAATGGGATTTATTGTTATCATCATTATTACTTGCTGCCTGTCCCTGTCGGTGCTACAGGTTCAGTTTTTCTATCTGCAAAATGGGCATAACAGTCGTTGTACTTACCACCAACTCCCCTACAGAGGGATTATCATGAAGAAAGTTCTCTGCAAACCTCAGAACCTTAGAGAAATGGGTGGTGGGATAGAACAGAGCCCTGGGCTCAAATTCCAGCTTTGTCACTTCCTCATTATGTGCCCTTGTGGGCCTCAGTTTACTCATCTGTAAAAATGATGAGGTTGAGAAAGAGGCCATCTTAGGGTCTTCTAGCTCTGAGCTGACTGGAGGCTGGTGTGACTTCGAATCACTCACTTTCTCTGGGCCTCCCAGTGTGGCGATGGGGATTACAAATATGATTCCCATTTTACAGATGAGAAAACTGAGACTCAAGGACAGAATGCTAGCTTTGGAGTCGAGAAGACCTGGGTTTGAATCCTGCCCCATGATACAGTGGGGAGTATATATGCTGTATCTGGAGTCAGGACTTAGATTCCAATCCTACTTCTGCTGTTCCATACCTTTGTGACCTTGGGACGTCTATGAGCCCCTGTGTAGTTTCATCTGTGAAATGGGAGCAGGGAAGATAAAATAACCTTTAAAGGCTCCTTCCATCTTTAAAATTCTGTGATTCTAACCCTGGAGCATTAAAAGTTAAAGGGGCATTTTGTGGACTCATTTTAAGTCAGAAAGTCTTAAACAGGACCATGGACAGATTGGGGGGAGGTAAAAATGTAAAAAGGTATAAAAAGTTGTATCTTCATTTTCCCTAACCTCTGGCTGAATGTTTATAACTTTTCTTCAATTATTTAAAAACATTATGCCTGAGGAGTCCATAAGCTTCCTTGATGGCCAGAGCTGTCCTTGGCACCCAAAGCGTGGAAGGCCCTGCTTTAGGCGGATGAGCCAGCCTGACATAGTGACCTTGGGGGTGGTGCGTTCCTTCTGCGACGCCCAGGAAGTCAAAGATGACTTTGTAACCCCGGGCGCCAGCACCCCCTCTTTTACTGCACCCATCAGAAGTCAAGATAGCCCGGGTGACTCACCTTCCTATCTGCCAGGGGAGCTTCACGGGGCTGGCCGCCTGCAGAATCCGGTGCCCCTGCCCTGAAAGCTATGAATACTGCACTTTATTCCTCGTTTTGTTTCTTTGGCCTCCGTGAATTTGAAAGTGCCACAACATCCCCACCCTGCACCCCCAATCATACTATGTCCATCTCCTTTAAAATTTAACAAAGGGTGGGTCTCTCTGGTCCCTTGAGGAGTGTGGGGTGGGGGTCCACAATTTTCTGGCCAGTTTCCTGTCTGTCCACCCTAGAGGGTGGGTTGGCTGGACTCTGAACTCTGGGCGCCCAGCAGCACTGTTCCCAGGCTTACCGGCGGCACTTGCCAATTTGCATCTCAATTGGGCTTTCTTCTTCCGTCTCGTGTCTCATGAGTCATGGCAGAAGCAGGCTCGGCATTCTCAGAGACAATGCCATCATTTTCTGCCCACAGCCCAAGCCCCGATGTAATACATGGCTTAGCACTGTGCTTGGCACTTAGTAAGCACCTAATTAAATGTGTTTTTCACTTGTTCATTCACTATATGGCAGCAGAAACCTCGCCTATTTGTGTTTAAGTTACAGCCCTCCGCTTCCTTAATAATGATTGTTGTTATTGTTTAGTAAGTTACTCATGTCTGACTCGGTAGCCGCATTTGGGGTTTTCTTGGCAGAGATACTGGAGAGGTTTGTCATTTCCTTCTTCAGCTCCTTTTCTAGATAAGGAAACTGAGGCAAACAGGGTTAAGCGACTTGCCCAGGGTTCACACAATTAGTAAGTGTCTGAAACTGGATTTGAACTCAGGTCTTCCTGACTCCAGGACCAGTGCTCTATTAACTAACGCATCTAGCTGCCCCACATTGGATTGTAAGTGACTTGGATGTCACAGTCGGCAAACTTTACAGCACTTTGCATTCACTCTCTCATTTAAAGCCCCACAACAATCTTGGGAGATAGGGGCTACTATTATCCCATTTTTCAGGTGACAAAAAAGACAGAAAGGGGGAAAATGACTTCTCTGAGGTCACACACTTTGGCAAGGTCAGAGGCAGGATTTGAATTCAGGTATTCCTGACCCTAAGGCTAAGCAGTGAACACGCTCTTGGTAGTAGCCTACTATGTGCTAGGCCCTGGAGATTCAAAGGAGGAAACAGTCCCTACTGTGCCAGAGCTCCAGGGGTTTATTCACGCACTACAATACAGCCTTTGTAAGGGGCAGCTCCCATTAGAACTCAGCTGTGTCTGTCCTTGTGAGACGTGTTGGGTGGAGGGGAGGGGGCAGGAAAGAGGTTTCAGTCATTCAATAAGCATTTATAAAGCACCTGCTAAGCTCTGTGCTGGGGACTGGGGTTCCATAGACAAAGACTGAAATAGTCCCTGCCCTCAAGAAGCTCCCATTCTATTAGACTGGAGTAGTATGTGCACAGGGAGGCCAGTTCAGAAGCTCTGCAGAAGAAAACCGAAGGAATCTGAAGGTTGGAGCAGAGTCGGGGAGATCCCGTAGAGCCAGCCTGTACTCGAGGTTCCGAGCTCAGGTCGCTGTCCAGAGAGGTGGGTGAGGGCGAGTCCGCTTCTGGTCTGGCTTCCGGGGTCACTGGTGATTGTACTGCCCGGGCACTTGGGGCAGCACTGCCCAGGCTCGGGGGTCAGTTGGGAGGATGGACTCGAACAGATGTGTGAATCCTTCACCGAGCGCCACTATGTGCTTATAGCCTGCTCCCTGAAATCACGTCAGCTACCCGTTAAGGATTCAACCTCTTCCTATTGGGCCCATTGGTGAATATTAATAATAAATACTGAAAGTCCTCTCGTGCTTTAAGAGAGACCTTTTCTCTTATAATTACCCTATGAGGAAGGCAGTGCGAGGAAGATTAGGGGATAATTAACAATGTAATCGTAACAGCTAACTTTTATATTGCATGCTAAGGTTTGCAAAGTGTTGTACAAATGTCTCATTCAATGCCCACAAGATCCATGCGAGGTGGGTGCCGTTATCATTCCCATTTTACAGATGGGGAAACTGAGGCAGACAGCGGCTAAGTGACTTGTCCAGGGCTATAGAGTTAGCATCTGAGGCTGGATGTACACTCAGTGGACTTCAAGTCCAGGGTTGTCCCAATATTACACACCTAGAGCCCTGAGGTCGTCCTTTACAGATGAGGGAGGGATGAGGGAACTGAGGCCTGGAGAGGGGATGGCCTGTTAGCATTGTGGAGTGGCAAGAAGCCACCGAATTCAAGACGGCAGGGGGTGGTGGGGATGGGGTGAGGGTGTGGTACAAGGGGAGCCTCAGGGCTCCTCTGGTCACACCCTCGGTGTCTGTTTCAGGTGGACAGGTTTCTGTATCACATGCGACTCTCGGATGACACATTGCTGGACATCATGACCCGGTTCCAAGCTGAGATGGAGAAAGGCCTGGGGAAGGACACCAACCCCACCGCGTGTGTGAAAATGCTGCCCACTTTTGTCAGGGCCATCCCAGACGGGTCAGGTGAGTGCTCCCGTCTGGACCACAGAGCTCCTCCAGGCCTGACTGAATCTGCCCTCTGGGCTGCCAGTCTGGGGAATGGTGGATGTAGACGGAAAGTGAGTTATCAGCCCCGTCCACTCACCAGCGACTCGGAAGGAGGGTGTTGTGGGACTTAGTGCTTGCAGGTGATCTTAGAGATCTTTTTACTGAAGCCTCTCATTGTACAGATCAGGAAAGTGAGGGCCAAGGTTAGACAGCTAATCAGTGACAGACACATTGGGGGTTTGAACTCAGGCCTTCTGATTCCAAAACCAGCCGATTTAATATACCAGTATGTTGACTCTCATGTTTAGCATACAGTAAGTGTTCAATAACTGTCTTTTCATTCATTCATTCATTCATTCATTGCTGATTGGTCTTATTTTAAGTTGGTAATTCTCTATTTACAAAGGATGAAATTGAGGCACAAGGATAATAATAATAATGATGATAAAAGCTGGCGTTAAAGAGCAGCTTAAGGTTCGTAAAGAGTTTTACAACTATTCACAGCAGCCCTGGGAGGTAGGTGCTGTTATTATCCCCATTTTACAGATGGGGAAACTGAGGCATAAAGAAGTTAAGTGAGTTGCCCAGGAGTACACAGAATGAGAAGCGTCTGAGGCAGGATTTGATTTGGTTTCGTCTGAGTCATTGATCGCTTGCAGGCGAAAAAGGTCTTGTAAGGCCCTTCCCCTTAGTGTCCCAGCAGCTCTCAAAGCCTGGAGGTTACAGAGTCTGTGCTCTTCTGGGCCGGCAGAGGAAGGCCCCCCCAGAAGCTTCCTTCATTGATGGAATCACAGGGATAGGTCAAAGATACCAAAAAAATGTCTAATGGAAGTAGAAGAGGCCTTGCCCCGGAGCTCCTGAGAATGACCCTCATCAGGTGGGCTCTGGCTTAGTTTAGAATTGTGGTCCTCAGTCCACCCAGTCTCCCCCAGAGAAGCATCCCCAGGAGAGGCAGTCTGGCTCAGTGGGAAGGGCTAGGCTGAGAATCAATCAGGACCTTGAGTTCCAATGCTGACATTCTTGCCTGTGTGACTTTAGGCAGGTATCTTCCTCTCTGGCTCTCAGTTTCTCCACTTGTAAAGTGAGAGGTTTGAACCCAGTGATCTTTAGGGTTTCTTTAAGCTCTAAAATTCTAAGAATCTCTGGAAATATTGAAGACATCACTCTGTGTAAGGCTTTCAAAATCCCCTGTTTGGACTTCACCAATTTGTGTTTGGGCTCGGATATTCTAGTTTACTAGCAAGCAGAGGATGGCTGTGGGTGGCTAGGATCAGTGGTGTGGTGTCAGTCAGTGGGCATTTATTAAGCACCTACTGTGTGTCAGGCACTATGCCAAGGCTGGGGATACAAAGAGAGACAAAAGACAGACCCTGCCCTCAAGAAGTCTAAGGGAGGAGGCAACACACCAACACTGTACAAACAAGAAAAAGTGGAGATAGTCATCAGAGGGATGGGGCTAGAGTTAAGGGGAAATACTGCTGTAGAAGGTGGGATTTTAGCTGGGACCTGAAGGAAGCCAGGAGCCCAAGGTGAGTAGGGAGAGCATTCTGGGAATGGGAAACAGCCAAAGAAAATGCCCTGGGCCACGAGACGGAGAGTCTGGTTAGAGGACCAGCCTGGAGGCCAGTGTCCGGATCGCTGGGCACTTTGGGGTGGTTGCGGGAGAGGTTGTGAAGGGTTTTAAAAGTTAAACAAAGGGTTTTATGTATGATCCTGGAGGTAACGTGTGTGTGTGTGTGTGTGTGTGTGTGTGTGTGTGTGAGACGTGGTCAGCCGTGTGCCTTAGGAAGATACCTTTGCCGACTGAATGGAGGAAGGACAGACTGGAGCAGGGAGAGACTTTGGGCAGGCAGACCTCCCAGCAGCTACTGTAGTAATCCAGGCATGAGGTGGGGGGGTCTGCATCAGGGTAGTGGCAGCGTCAGAGGAGATTGTTCGAGGGATGCTGCAAAGGTGAAATCAGAAGGCCTTGGCACCATGTTGGATGGGGGAGCTGAGAGAGGATGAGGAGGTCAGGATGACTCCTAGGTTGAAAGCCTGAAGGACTGAGAGGAGGGTGGCGCTCTCTGCCGTAATAGGGGTGCTTGGGAGGAGAGGAGATTTTGGGGAAAAGATGATGCGTTAAGTTTGGGACATGTTGAGTTTGAGATGTCTGCAGGACATCCAATTGGAAATGTCCAACATCCAATGAAGAGATTCAAGACTGGGGGTCAGGGCTGGCTAAACAGACCTGAGAATCTTCACCACAGGTATTATAATTGAATCCAGGAAAGCTGATGCCCACCAAGTGAAATAGTATAGAGGAGAAGAGCAGAGGGCCCAGGACAGAACCCTGAGGGACTCTTGGAGCCAGAGGCACTGGGTTCCATTTCCTGCCCTGCTATTGGCTACCTGTGTGACCTGGGGCAAATCAACCCGTCCCTCAGTTTCCCCAAGTGTAAAATGAGTCATCTGGACTGGGGTGTCTTTCAGCTTTAAGCCCTGTGATCCTTTGAGAGTAATCACACAGCCTGTCTAGCTGAGGAAGGGACAGTTCTCCGGGGGATGGTACGTGTCCAACCTGTGTGAGGCTGTCAGCATCCCCACCCCAATGCCAGGCTGAGCTCTGATCCCCTGAGTCATCCTGGGGCCAGGACTATGTCCTTCAGACTTCCTGTGCTGCTGCTGCTGCCTCACCCCTGCCCGGTGGATCGGCCCCGAGCAAAGGTAGGAGGAAGCGTTTGTGGGCAGGATGTGGAGGCAGCCAGGATCCCACCTGCCTCTCCTGGAAAGTGCCAGCTGCTGCTCTGCGCCCAAGCACCCTGTGGGATCCCCTCCACCACCGCCATTCCCTCAGCAGCCTTGGAACCCAGTGCTTCCCAGGGTCTGACGTGCTCTTTCTTTTTTAAAAGGTGTCTGGGATTTCACACAGACTGTCCTGCTTCTGATTTCCCTCCTTGTCTCCTCTGGGAATTGATTAGCAAACTCTAATTCTGAGGGTATTTGGCCAGAACTCTGGCCGCTTAGGTCTCTGCCTCTGCATCCACTCAGTGCAGGAATTAATCCTCTGACCCTCAAACCACAGGAGGTCAGAGCTGGGGCTCCCTTGGAACTTAGAACGTAAGAGCGACAAGAGACTAAAAGGGACCTTGGCAATTCATTCATTCATTCATTCATTCATTCATTCATTCATTCATTCATAAAGCACCAAGAGCCTCCCCAGTGCAAAGTCCCAAGCAGCAGCGTAGGGCTGCTGATACAGAGCTGGCCTCACAATATAAAAGACCTGGGTTCTAGTCCCACTTGACACATCCTGTCTGTGTGAGCCTGGACACTGTGTGTCCAGTGTTCCCAGACAATTCTCTATGATGAAATTACAGAGCAAGGTGCATTGGTAGAGGGAGCTCCCCCTCCAGAAGGACCCTGCTGGTGAAATCTCAGGTCATGCCCCATGAGCCAAGGTTCAAAGGGAAAGAGAGAGAGCTTGGGAAAGCCCTCTGAGGAAGGGGGCGCTTTCTAAGGGTGATGGTGGGAACGCCTGGCTGGAACGACTTTTAAAGGCCTTACATTTTACAGATGAGGAAAGCAAGTCCTGGAGAGGGGGAGTGACTTGCTCAAGGTCACACAGCTAGGAAGTGTCAGACCAGGGTTCAAGCCCAGGTCTCCAACCCTGCCAGGCCAATGTTCTTTCTCCTGTCCCAGTCGCTTCGTTAAACAGCCCTTTGAATTCTTCATTTAGGGCCAAAGCTGAGGGTCCTTTAGGCGGCTGCTGCTCAAAGGACTGAGTGTGGAGCCTGGCGGGGTCATCCAGCCTCCTCCCTCAGGGTCGCCTCTAGCTGGACAGATCCCAGTCTGAGGTTTATGGGAAACCGAGGGGTGAGTCACAGATTGCCTCCCTGGATGTTTGAGAAGTGATAACAGCACTAATCGTACAAGGAAGCGACAGTCTTTCCCATCTTCCCTGTCCCGGGTCCTGGGCGCTCGGCGCCACGTGAAGCAATCGGGGTTATTACCCTATGTCTCGTTTCCACCAGCCCCTTGAGTCCCTGGAGCTGGGGGCGATTGGCGGCTGGAAGACTGAGGAGAAGCACAAGTCAGAGGCCCTGGGTCCAGATCCGAGCTCGGCCCCGTGTCCCTCGCGTGCCTCCCGGGAAGTGGCTTCCCTTATTTCCTGATCTGTGAAACGAGGGGTTCGTACTCCATGGTCCCTAAGATCTCCTCCAGCTCTGGCTGTGATCCTCTAACCCCCGGGTCCGTGGAGCGCCTTGTCGACGACCAGGGCTGAAAACGTCACCACCTGTGAAATCCTCTGAGAAAATCGAAGGGGCATTTGAGACCGCCTTACAAGCCCCGCTCCTTTTACAGGTCAAGAAACTGGGGCCTGAAGAAGTTACGTGACTTGCCCACTCGGGCCGTCTGGCTCTCTTAGCCCAGTGTTCTTTCCACTAAATCCTATGGACCGGCATTTACTCACCATTTTCAGATTTTCCAGTTGCTTTACATGCATGACCTCATATGAACCTCACAACAACCCTGTGAGGTACTATTGTTATTATTATGGCCCCATTGTATAGATGGAAAAACTGAGGCTCAGACCAGCAACTTGGTGTAATAGATCTATAATGCAATTTAAGATCTGGAATGGCTAGGCCACCTTCCCCTGAATTTCTTTTCATTAGTTCTCTTGATATTCTGGACCTTTTGTTCTTCCAAATGAATCTTGTTATTGTTTTTTCTAACTCTATAAAATAATTTTTTGGTAGTTTGGTATGGCACTGAATAAGTAAATTAGCTTAGGTAGAATAGTCATTTTTATTATATTAGCTTGGCCTACCCATGAGCAACTGATGTTTTTCCAATTATTTAGATCTGATTTTATTTGCGTGAAAGGTGTTTTGTAATTGTGTTCGTAGAGTTCCTGGGTTTGTTTCGGGAGGTAGACTCCTAAATATTCTATAATGTCTATATTAAGTTTAAATGGAATTTCTCTTTCTATCTCTTGCTGTTGGGCTTTGTTGGTAATATATAGAAACGCCGATGATTTATGTGGGTTTCTTTTATAGCCTGCAACTTTGCTAAAGTTGTTTATTATTTCAAGTAGTTTTTTACTTGATTCTCTGGGATTCTCTAAGTATAACATCATGTCATCTGCAAAGAGTGATAGCTTTGTTTCTTCTTTGCCTATTCTAATGCCTTCAATGTCTTTTTCTTCTCTTATTGCTAAAGCTAATGTTTCCAGTACGATGTTGAATAACAGTGGTGATAATGGACATCCTTGTTTCACCCCTGATCTTATTGGAAATGCTTCTAGCTTGTCCCCATTACATATTATGCTTGCTGAAGGTTTTAGATAGATGTTAATTATTGTTTTAAGGAAGACTCCATTTATACCTATGCTCTCCAGTGTTTTTAATAGGAATGGGTGTTGTATTTTGTCAAAAGCTTTTTCTGCATCTATTGAGATGATCATGTGGTTTCTGTTAGTTTTGGTGTTGATATGATGGATTATGCTGATAGTTTTCCTTATATTGAACCAGCCTTGCATTCCGGGTATAATTCCTACCTGGTCATAGTGTATTATTCGTGTGATAAGTTGCTGTAATCTATTTGCTAATATTTTGTTTAAAATTTTTACATCTATATTCATTAGAGAAATTGGTCTATAATTTTCTTTCTCTGTTTTGACTCTTCCTGATTTAGGTATCAGCACCATATTTGTATCATAAAAAGAATTTGGTAAGATTCCTTCTTTACCTATTTTACCAAATAATTTAGTATTGGAATTAATTGTTCTTTAAATGTTTGATAGAATTCGCATGTAAATCCATATAGCCCTGGAGATTTTTTCCTAGGGAGTTCATCAATGACTTGTTCAATTTCTTTTTCTGAGATGGGGTTATTTAAGTATTTTACTTCCTCTTCTGTTAATCTGGGCAATTTATATTTTTGTAAATATATATCCATTTCACTAAGATTGTCAAATTTGTTGGCATATAGTTGGGCAAAATAATTCCTAATTGTTGTTTTAATTTCCTCTTCCTTGGTGGTAGTTTCACCCTTCTCGTTCTTGATACTAGTAATTTGGTTTTCTTTCTTTTTTTTTAATTAGATTAACCAAAGGTTTATCTATTTTATTGTTTTTTTCATAAAACCAGCTCTTAGTTTTATTTATTAGCTCAATAGTTTTCTTAATTTCAATTTTCTTAATTTTTCCTTTGGTTTTCAATATTGCTAATTTGGTGTTTAATTGAGGATTTTTAATTTGTTCTTTTCCTAGTTTTTTTAGTTGTATGCCCAATTCATTGATCTCCTCTTTTTCTATTTTATTTATGTAAGCATTTAGAGATATAAAACTTCCCCTAAGAACTGCTTTTGCTGCATCCCATAAGTTTTGGTATGTTGTCTCATTATTGTCATTCTCTTGAATGAAATTATTGATTATTTCTATGATTTGTTCTTTGACCCAATCATTTTTTAGGATTAGATTATTTAGTTTCCAATTATTTTTTAGTCTATCTTTCTATGGCCCTTTGTTACATATAATTTTTATTGCATCATGATCTGAAAAGGATGCATTTAATATTTCTGCCTTTCTGCATTGCATTGTGAGGTTTTTATGCCCTAGTACATGGTCAATTTTTGTGTATGTGCCATGTACAGCCGAGAAAAAAGTATATTCCTTTCTATCCCATTCAATTTTCTCCACAGGTCTATCATACCTAACTTTTCTAATGTTCTATTCACCACCTTAACTTCTTTCTTGTTTATTTTGTGGTTAGATTAATCTAGTTCAGAGAGGGGGAGGTTGAGGTCCCCCACTAGTATAGTTTTGCTGTCTATTTCTTCCTGTAACTCCCTGAACTTCTCCTCTAAGAATTTGGATGCTATACCATTTGGTGCATATATGTTTAGTAATGATATTACTTCATTGTCTATGGTGCCTTTTAGCAGGATGTAGTTTCCTTCCTTATCTCTTTTGATAAGATCTATTTTTGCTTTTGCTTTGTCTGAGATCAGGATTGCTACCCCTGCTTTTTTTACTTCAGCTGAAGCATAATATATTTTGCTCCAGCCTTTTACCTTTACCCTGTGTGTGTCACTCTTTTTCAAATGTGTTTCCTGTAAACAACATATTGTAGGATTATGGTTTTTAATCCAATCTGCTATACATTTCCATTTTATGGGAGAGTTCATCCCATTCACATTTATAGTTATGATCACTATCTGTGTCTTTTTCTCCATCCTTTTTTTCCCCCTTGTTTATGCTTTTCTTTCTCCTTTCTCCTTTTCCTCCCCCCACTAGTGTTTTGTTTTAGACCGGCACCTCCTTGGGTCCTACCTCCCTTCTATTATCCCTTTCCCTTTTCTTTCCCTTTACCATTACTGCTTCTTCCCTCCCTTCTATCCCCCCTCCCTTTTCTTTCCCCTTTCCCCTCCTACTGCCTAAAGTGCAAGTTAGATTTCTATACCTAACTGATTATGTTATTCCCTTCTTGAGCCAAATCTGATGAGAGTAAGGTTCAAACAATGCTCATCCCCCTCCCTTCTTTACCTCTGCTCTAATAGATTTTTGTGTCTTTTCCTGTAATGTAATTTACCCTTGTGTGCCTCCTCCTTTCTCAGTACCTTTTCTTATCTCAGACTAATCCACTTACTTGGATCCATTTAACCCACTTGATTAATTTGTTTTTTCTCATTACATCAAAGTCAACTTATATCCACCCCCTTTACGTATACTCCTTTAACATGGTGTAATAACAATGCAGTTCTCAAGAGTTGCAAGTGCCATCTTCCCTTGTAGGGATGTAAACATTTTGCCCTTATTAACAACATATTGTACCTTTCTGTCCCATTTACCTTTTTATGTCTCTCTTGAATCTTGTACTTGAAGATCAAATTTTTTGTTGAGCTCTGGTCTTTTTATCAGGAACGTTTGGAAGTCCCCTATTTTGTTGAATATCCATCTCCTTCCCTGAAAAATCACGTTCATTTTTGCTGGGTAGTTAATCCTTGGCTGCATTCCAAGCTCCTTTGCGTTATGGAATATCATGTTCCATGCCCTACAGTTTTTTAATGTAGAGGCTGCAAGGTCCTGTGTAATCCTGACTGTGGTTCCATGATATTTAAATTGTTTCTTTCTGGCTGCTTGCAGTAATTTCTCTTTTATCTGGTAATTTTGGAATTTAGCTGTTATATTCCTTGGCATTTTCAATTTGGGATCTCTTTTACATGGGGAGTGATGGATTCTTTCTATAGTTATTTTACCTTCAGGTTCTAGGACTTCAGGGCAGTTTTCCTTTATGATTTCCTGAAGGATATTGTCCAGGCTCTTTTTTTCATCATGACTTTCAGGTAGGCCTATAATTTTTAAGTTGTCTCTCCTGGATCGATTTTCCAGGTCAGCTGTTTTACCCATGAGGTGTTTTACGTTTTCATCTATTTTTTCATTTTTTTGTTTCTGTTTGACTGATTCTTGCTCTCTCATAGAGTCATTAGTTTCCATTTGTTCAATTCTAATTTGTAACATATTGTATTTTTCTGTTAGATTCTGTACTTTCTTCTCCAATTGGTCAATTGTATTTTTAAGGGATTTATTTTCTTCATTGTACTTTTTTTCCAATTAGCCAATTGTGTGTTTTAGGGACTTGTTTTCTTCAGTGTGTTTTTTTTCCAATTGGCCAATTGTACTTTTTAAGGACTCCTACCTCTCTCATTTGACTTTTAAAATCCTTCTTGAGTTCTTCTAAGAAGGCTTTTTGGGCTTCAGACCAGTTCATATTCCCTTTTGATGTTGCAGATGTGGGTTTGATGACAGTGTTGTCCTCTTCAGAATTTCTGTCCTGATCTTCACTCTTCTCATAATAGGAATCTATCGTACGTTTCTTTTTACTCATGGTGTTTCTTTATTCCCTGGCCTTTAAAGAGATTAAGCTCTCCTGCTGGGGAGCAGAGGGCACTGACCCAAGCTTCTTGTGTTGGGAGCCTAGGTCTTGGTCATTGGCTTTGGGAGCTGGGGCCTCTTATGTTGGCAATTGGAAGTTGTAGGGTTCCGGCAGCTTATCTGGTGTTGGGCTGGAATCAGCAAGGCTGGGACTTTCAGGTAAATCTAGGTTGCCTGCTTTTCCTTTCCTTTAGCTTTGTTTAGCTCCTTTTAGATAAGTGCTGCCAGGTGTTTATCTGCCTGGGGCCCCTTGCAGTGCTGCCTTCCTTATTTCTGTTGAGGTACTGGCAGACTTCTTTGCTGTAGAATGCTGAGGCACCTGGTGGTTTTCTGAGCTGGTTTCCACCAGTTACCCCACCCTCACTGAGGCACTCGGAGGTACAGCTGTTGGCATTTGCCTGCTCGACCACCTGGGCTTCAGGATCTCCTCCTGGTTGGCAGTTGGAAGCTGTAGGGTTCTGACAGCTTACCTGGTGTTGGGCTGGAATCAACAAGGCTGGAACTTTTTGGCACCTTTAGGTTGCTTTCTTCAGCTCCTTTCAGACAATGCTGCCGGGTGCTTATCTGCCAGGGGCCCTTTGTCGTGCTGCTTCCCTTATTTTTGCTGAGGCACTGGGAGACCCGTTTGCTGTAGAATGCCGAGGCACTAGAATCTCCTCCTGGTGTGCTAAAGTGGGTCGTTCCACCAGCTGGCTGGGCGACTCCTGTTTCGTACTGCTCCCCTTCCCCCAGGGTAAGAGGGGCCTTTCCCGTTAATCCCTCTAGCTACCTGGGCTACTGCATTGCTGCACCCCGTCTTTGTTCTGGTTCAGCTGTTCCAGGGTTTTTTCTGGGGTGATATTTTCTGGGTTTTCAGAGGTTGATAGGAGAGGGTGAGAGCAACTACCTTTTTACTCTGCCATCTTGGTTCCTGGAAGCAGCCTTGGTGTAATAGATCTGGAGACAGGAAAGTGTGACATTAAATCCAGCTTCTGGCACTTGCTCCTGGTACGACTGTAGACAAGCCTGTTGCTTGCTTGGCCTGGCCTCTCTCCGGCCACTTCACAGTTGTCATGAACCCCAAGATCCAAGGAGGCTTTTCCCTTTTGCAGAGAAGGGGGAGTTCCTTGCCCTGGACCTGGGCGGCTCCAAGTTCCGTGTCCTGACGGTTCAAGTGTCCGAAGAGGGCAAGCGGAACGTTCACATGGAGAGCCAGTTCTACCCGACCCCCAAGGAAATCATCCATGGCAGTGGTTCTGAGGTATGCGGGTTGAGGGGTGGCAAGAGGGCGGCAGGCCACACTGCTGGCCCTGTTCGGCCTTCACGCCCTCTCCCTTCCCTTCCTTTCCCTTCCCCCCAGCTCTTTGACTACGTAGCCGACTGCGTGGCAGATTTCATGAAGACGCGGAACATAGAACACAAGAAATTACCCCTTGGTCTGACATTTTCTTTTCCGTGCCTGCAGAGTAAGTTAGAAGAGGTACGTGGGGCCCGCCTGGTTTCCATTTTTATTTTTTGTTTCTGACCAATGACCAGAACAGCGGGAAGAACAGAGTTTGGAGTCTGACGACCTTGGTCTGAGGCAGGTAGGGTAGGCATTATTGGGGCTTTTGGACTAGAACTGTGATTTCGTTGGGGTAAGGATTCCCAGGTGAGGCAACTAACTCCTTCTGCTGATGTAATTTGTCACGTCCTCTGAAACTTGGGTCTCTTAGAGATTTTCCTGGGACACTAAGAGGTTAATGACTCAAAGTCATTCAGCCATTAGTGGGCAGTGGTAGGTCTTTCTGACTCCAAGGCCAGCTCTATGCACTCAGGCAAATTGCTCCACTTTACAGAGAGGGAAACAGAATGACAAAAACATGGTGGCTCCACCTAGGTCCCACTGCTAGGAAGTGAGGGAGTCAGGCTGGGGATGGAGGGCTGTGGATTCCCAGGCCTGTCCTCATCTCCCTGCCCTGTGACCCTTCAGAAGAGAGTCTTAAAGGTGCTCAAGAATGAGGAAGGACCTCTGGAGAGGGTGAAAGAAGGAGGATCATTGGGTCTGAGGAAGAGAAGGCCAACCAGCTGTTTCAAGGTTATGTTCAGTTGTGAAATTCCCAGGCATTATGACGAGGTCTGAAACCTTCCCCTAGGGAATCCTGCTTTCGTGGACTAAGAAATTTAAGGTTCGGGGAGTTCAGGATACAAATGTGGTGAGCAGCCTGACCAGATCTCTGAAAAGACACAAGGTAAGGCTCTTGTACCATTCTGGAGACTCCTGTGTGTGTGTGTGTGTGTGTGTGTGTGTGTGTGTGTGTGTGTGAGCATCCAGGCATTCATTCTGCCCATGGCTAGGCCTACATGACCACCCAATTCCACCACTCTGGCCCTTTCAAAGAGGGCTTGATGACAAAGACATGATCCATTGGGATGACTGCCCATATATATATATACATGTGGCTGCATTTGAATTTGCTGTAAATCATGGCAGAATGCGAGGCAGTCCCTTCCGTGCCCACTTTCCAGGCATAATGGATGCTGAGTTTTTTGTGCATACAGTACCCAGGTAGGCTTTCAGAAGACAGATTCAGAACTCAAAGTGGGGCAGTTTTTGCTAGCTTTGGCTCTCTTTCTTGCTACCATCTTCTCTCTATTTTCCTTTAGGATTTAAAGCCAACTTTCTCTTTATAATTACCATCTCTTGCCTTCTTGGAACTAATCATTTCTTTTCAAAACATCTTC
The DNA here is from genome assembly GCF_900497805.2 of Vombatus ursinus. Classification (NCBI taxonomy): domain Eukaryota; kingdom Metazoa; phylum Chordata; class Mammalia; order Diprotodontia; family Vombatidae; genus Vombatus; species Vombatus ursinus. The sequence continues at coordinate 5,537,544 of NW_020954625.1, read as the reverse complement.
TTGATCCCAAAACCTTGAGTACGAATGTATGTATAAGGATCAATAGGAATCAAAGTTTCCAGTGTAGAATAATTAATTCTGTCACTCAGAATGGTCTCATATGAAGATGCCCACAGATTGGCATGGATGTAGGGGACCATTTCTGATTCTCAAAGTCCTTGTGTTATTCTGTAACAAGGAATTTTTGTACCCTGGACAAAGGGTATGAAAGGCACCTTCGGTGGTGGAGTGGAGGATGGAGACCCTGGAATGTGAGGCTGATATAGGGAGGCCAACATAGTGGGAAAGCCTGCATAGAACCCCATGGAAGGAGATGGGTCTCAAGATATTGGCATGAGGTGAATGACAGAAAGATTAATGAGTTGACTGGAAGACCACTTGTCCATACAATGTTCCATGGAAAAGAAAACAAACTTTATGAAACCAATGTGAGACTGATACTGGAGAGGTAGAGTTTGATTCTGGCTAACTAGGTATTTCAACTTCATTGTTTCTATCCTGCCAAAGGACTGTAAGCACTATCAATGCCCTCTAAATTTAAGGCCCTATGTCAAAGCTCTAGCCACCCAACCCTAGTTACTCTAGTAGGTACTCTGGTATCTTCTTGTAGAAACCCCTTAGTTCCCAAGATGAAAGAGCATCTGTTAGACGCATCCTGAGGTCCCCATTTGAGTAACAGAGATGCTGAATATTCTGCTCACTCTTTGAGATCTGATTGTCCAGGAAGTTATATCCAGGGACCTTGGCTGCCATCTTCCACATCGTCTTTTACCACTTTTAAGCCTTTATTACAGCCAAGAAGTAGGCAGTTCCTTAGACTTTTCTTCTAATAAGACAGAGAAAGTAATGAATGGTGGCAATCTGGCATGATGGTGGATTCTGCTTCTCTCTATTGGTCAAAAAGAAGACCATGTCTCTTTGTAGGAAGGAAAAGTGTGTTGTGAAAACTAGGCCCATCATCTCTCTAACAGGTAATATGACTTCTGCCCCTTTAGGATATCGATGTGGATGTCCTGGCCTTGGTCAATGACACGGTGGCAACCATGATGACCTGCGCCTATGATGACCCACGCTGTGAAGTTGGAGTCATCATTGGTAATTTCTCTTGGAACTTGTTTTGGGGCCAGGATAAGCAACAAGTAGACAATCCAACTGACCAGAACAATTCTCTATTTCAGCAGTGGGAAACCTGAGTATTCAGGCTGAGGGGAGCAGTGTGGGCTGAATTAAGAGGGAAGAGAACACAGGGAAGGGGTGGTCAGCATGGAAACCTGGAATAATGGGAAATGGGAGCAGATGTTTCTGAGAGAGACAGTCATGGGTCAAGTGTTCCTGAGGACCATGGAACTCAGTGCAAATGTTTATTAAGCACCTACTATGTGCAAGGAACTGTGATAACAACTGGGAACAGAGTGATGGAGAAAGACGGTCTTTGTAGTCACCTACTGTAGGGGATGAGAGCTGGGGGTTTAGTGAGCCTCAAACGCAGATTGAGTCAACAGGGAGTTACGGCAGCCCGAAACACTGATAGGATTATGGGCTGCTCTGAGAGGCATTGCTTTTGGAATCCAGAGGTGATGGTCCTGCTGTACTCTGCTAATGAAACCTTAGTAATCCATAGTAAGAGAGAAGGGGGCAGGGCCCCACTTCTCTCTGCCCTGCACAGGCTACATCTGGGCTTTTGTGTCCTGTTCTGGCCGTTCCAAGGTCAAGAAAGACATTGATAAACTGGAGAGTGTCCAGAAGAGAGATGTTGGGAGGGAAGGGCTTGGCATCTGTGCCATGTGGGGGTAACTGGAAGAAACTGGGCACGTTTAGCCTAAAGAAAAGAAGACATGCCAGGGCCGTGCTAGCCGTCTCTGAGTGTCTGAGGGGCTGTCATGGGGAGGAGGGATTTGATGGGTTCTTTGACCCCAGCGTGGAATGGGCAGCTTCGCCCAGTGGGGTAGAATGCCTTTGCCCTCTCATTGGGCATTCAGGCAGAGCCTGGAGGACAATTTGCTGTGTTGTAAAGAGGAATATCTTTCAAGTGTGGGTTAGACTAGAGTACAAGGCTCTGGCCGTCCCTTCCAACTGGGTGATTCTGAGTAAGGCTGTAGTACTAATAATAGCAGCCTGCTTTTACATGGGACAGCTAGGTGGCGCCATAGTGCATTGAGTCCATAGACTCATCTTTCTGAATTCAATCTGGTCTCAGACACTCACTAGCTGTGTGACCCTGGGCAAGCCACTTTACACCTATTTGCCTCAGTTTCCTCTTCTGTAAAATGAGCTGGAGAAGAAAATGGCAAACCACTCCAGTATCTTTGCCAAGAAGACCCCAAATGGGGTCGTGAAGAGTGGGACACGATCGAAAATGCACTTTACTCGGTTACAAAGCTTTTTATATAGATTATCTCATTTGATCTTTACCAGTTTTAAACCAATGAGGAAAAGGGGCTTTGGTTGCCATGTTCCTCAAGCTCCCTTCTCACATCTAAGTCTTTATCACTGCCAAAAAGAAAGAGAGAAAGAAAGAAAGAAAGAAAAAGGTTGATCCTTCAACTTTCACCTTCTTGTAGCCAGAGAGTTCACTCTGGGAAATATTTATTGGCTGATGTGACTTTATTATTTTAAAGAATGTTTCTATTTTATTATTTCTCAATTGCATGTAAAAACAATTTTTAACATTATTTTTTTTATAATTTTTGAGTTCCAAATTCCCTCCCTCCCCTCCCCCTTCCTTAAGAAGATAAGCAATGTGATATAGGTTATACATGTGCAATCATTCAAAATGTATTTCCATATTAGCCATGTTGCAAAAGAAAACACAAACACGCCCATCACACACACACACACACACACACACACACACACACACACTGACACACACTCAAGAAAAATAAAGTTAAAAAAGTATGCTTCTATCTGCATTCAGATTCTGTCAGTTCTCTCTCTGGAGGTGGACAGTATTTTTTATCAAGTCTTTCAGAATTGTCTTGTATCGAATTGCTGAGAATAGCTAAGTCATTCATAGTTGATCATCATACAATGTTGCTGTTACTGTGTGCAATGTTCTCCTGGTCTGCTTGCTTCACTTAGCATCAGTTCATGTAAATCCAGATTTTTCTGGAACCCTCCTACCTATCTTTTCTTATCACACAGTAGTATTCCATTACAATCATAGTAATATAGTTTGTTCAGCCATCCCCAATTGATGGGCACCCCTTCGATTTCCAATTCTTTCCCACCACAAAAAGAGGTGCTATACATATTTTTATACATACATAAGATCTTTTCCTTTTCCTTCTATCTCTTTGGGATACAGACCTAGTAGTGGTATTGCTGGGTCAAAGGGTATGCACAATTTGATAGTACTTTGGGCACAGTTCCAAATTCTCCGTTTCAACCATTCTCCAGAATGGTTGTATCAATTCACAACTCCACCAAAAGTGCATTATTGTCCCAATTTTCCCACATTTCCTCTAACTTTTGTTATTTTTTTCTGTCACAGTCAATCTGATAGGTGTAAGGTGGTACCTCAGAGTTGTTTTAATTTGCATTTCTTTAATCAGTAGTGAGTTAGCACATTTTTTTCATATGACTATAAATAGCTTTGATTTCTTCATCTTCAATACTGCCTATTCATATGCTTTAACCATTTATCAGTTGGGGAATGACTTGTATTCTTATAAATTTGACTCAATTTTCTATATATTTGAGAGATGAGGCCTTCATCAGAGAAACTTGCTGTAAATTTTTCCCTCAGTTTCCTGCTTTCCTTCTAATCTTGGCTACATTGATTTTGTTTGTGCAAAACCTTTTAAATTTAATAAAATAAAAATTACCCATTTCACATTCCACAATGCTCCCTATTTCTTATTTAGTCATAAACTTTTTCTTTATCCATAGTTCTGACAGGTAAATTTTTTCCATCCTTCCCTAATTTACTTATGACATCAACCTTTATGTGTAACGCATGTACTCATTTTGACTTTATCTTGGTATGTAATGTGAGATATTGGTCTATACCTAGTTTCTGCCAGACTGCTTTCTAATTTTCCCAGCAATTTTTGTCCAATAGTGATTTCTTGTCCCAAAAGCTTGGATCTTTGAGTTTGTCAAACACTAGATTACTGTGGTCATTTGCTACTGTGTCTCATTCCACTGATCCACCACTCTATTTCTTAGCCAGTATCAGATTGTTTGCTTTCTAATACAGTTTGTGATCTGGTGCAGCTCAGCCACCTTCCTTTACATTTTTTTCTTTGATTCCTTTGATAATCTTGACCTTTCGTTCTTCCAGATGAACTTTATTGTTTTTTTCTAGCTCTATAAAATAATTTTTGAGTATGATGTGACTTTATTCTATCACAACCTGGAGGAACAACATAGAAACTTCCCACGGACAAAAGTACCTAATCGGAGGCCGTCGGGAACACGTCCCGGAGCTGTGCAGAGAAACCCTAAAGGGGTCCTCCAAGTCTGGTGGTCTCCCCTTAGCTTTATGTGACCGTCATCCTTTCAATGTGACAGCCAGTTTCTTTCTGACTTCTCATGTAGGAACTGGTACCAACGCCTGTTACATGGAGGACATGAGCAACATCGACATGGTGGAAGGCGACGAGGGCAGGATGTGTATCAACACCGAGTGGGGCGCCTTCGGGGAAGACGGCTCCTTGGAAGACATCCGGACCGAGTTTGACAGGGAGATAGACTTGGGGTCCATCAATCCAGGGAAACAACTGTGAGCGATTTTCTGTCTTTCAAGCACTCCTTGGGTTGGAGGCTGGCTGCTTGAGCCTTCGTGCTTTGGATCTGCAGAGGTTTTCAGTGGTTGCTGGTGAAAAGGAGACAAATTGAGATTTCAAAGCTTAAGGACATGTCTCCTTAATAATATCACTGTGTCTTGCCCAGTGGCAATCCCAGTCTTGCCAAACTTTCTCTGTCTTCCTTCCCTTACTCTCTTTCCTTTGCTCTGGCCCCTATGTTGCCCATTCCCCTGCCTTGCACTCTGGCTAGAAAGACATTTACCTGGCCTTTAGAGTTTACAAAGCCCCTTACATATGCAATCTAATTGAAGCCTTATAACAACCCTGGGAGGGAGGTAGGGGCTGTAGCTAGCCCCACTTTACCCATAACTGGGGTCTTTAGTGGAATACTTTTCTCATTGGCTTGAGCCAGATGGGGAAACTGAGGCTCAGAGACATTCGGCGATTTGCCTGTGGTCTCACGGCTGCTAAGTGTCAGAGGCAGAATTGATCCCAGTTTTTCCTGACTCCAACGCCAGCCTTCTACCCACTAGGCCACACTGCCTTTATGACTATTGTAATGGTCTCCTCACAGATCTTCCCACCTCCACAGTCTCCCCACACCAACCCATATTCATGCTTTGCCAGAATAGTTTTTTCCCCTTTATACCTTTGGCCATGCCCCACTTCTGCTCCAATATCTTCCGAGGTTCCCTATTATTTAAAAAACAAACTCAAACTCCTTATGTCCTGGCATTCAAGGCCTTCTGCAATCTGACACCACCCTTCCTTTCCAGGTTCAGCTCGAATTACTCCCTTTCATATACTCTATGGTCCTGCCTCACTGACCTAATCTGTGCCCTTAGACAGGCCCTGTCCCCTCTCTCCTGGGTGCCTTTGCACCTGAGATATCTGAGTAGGAAGAGCTTTTTTTTTTTTTAAATTAAATGTTTTATTAGAATAACCAACTAACCTTGGTTAATATTTCCATTTCAGTCACTTCATTTCAGCACCTATAGAGAGTATCCTAATACTTCCCTAGTCTCTCTGTCTAAGGCCCCACAGGATTCTTTGTCCATTCCTTTTTATTCACTTTTTCTCTTCTACGGCTGTTGCGTGGTTATCATTTTTCTGGACCTGTTTTTTTCCCACTTTGCATTATTTTAGAAATAGCTTTCCAGATTTCTTTGTGGGTCTCATCTTCTGTCTGCATTTCGTAGCTTTGCTCTGTAATTTATTGAGCATTCTGTTGTTGCTGTCCAGGCTGTTCACAATTTGGGGTCTGGACACTTTCTTTACATATTACTTTTTTTAAAAAACAATTATACATGATGCTGCTCTGGAAATCTTTGAGCCAATAACTGCTCCCCCCTTTTTTGGTCATTTTTGATAACACCTACATGGCATCTTCCCAACAGCAGAATCATTGGGAGCGTGATTTTTCCCAGGTGTGTGAGGACACGTACCGTGAGTTCCTAAATGGAGCACACAGGACAAGTGCCCCAGAAGGCGCTGGGGCTGGGTGACTGTGGACAGGCTCTCAGGGCCTCAGGTCCCCTACTTCACAGGGCTGTCAGTAGGGGTGCGAACTTGACCGAGGCAGCTCGAAGAGCGTCCGAGGTCAAGGTTGTTCCCATGGGTAGATCATCTCTGGCCCTCTCGTTGAATCTCAGGTTCGAGAAGATGATTAGTGGGCTGTACATGGGGGAACTGGTCAGACTCATTCTTCTGAAGATGACGAAGGCCGGCCTCCTGTTCCGTGGTGAGAAGTCCTCTGCTCTCTACGCCAAGGGCAAGATCGAGACCCGACACGTGGCCGCGATGGAGAAGTGAGATGTTCTCTGTCTCCGCTGTCTTCTTTAGCTTATTGTACCTATGCTCGGCTCCTCCCCATCTTTCCTGACTTGGGTAACGATGCCGAATTCTTCTCAATGCTAGAGGCAGTCAGAGAGTGCCGTGGTTAGAATTAGGAAGATCCGAGTTCAAATGCAGCTTCAGATCTCTCTCGCTGTGTGACCCTGAGCGAGTCACTGAACCGCTGTTTGCCTCAGTTTCCTCATCTGTAAAATGGAGATGATAATATGAGAACTCTACCTTTCAGGGTTGTTGTAAGCATCGAATGAGATAATAATTGTAAAGCACTTAGCACAGCGCCTGGCACATAGTAAGGGATAGATAAACGTGAGCTGTAAGATGAAGATAACAATAGCATGTACCTCTCAGGGTTGTTGTGAGGATAAAATGAAATATTTGTGAAGTTCTCTGTAAGATCTTAAAGTTCAGTATAAAATGTTAGCTATTGTTATTATATACACATAGCATATGTTATTATTACATTATTGTGTGTTATGTTAATAATAATGACTGTGATGATGATGACGACAGATTCTGTGTTGGGCAGTTCATGGGATCACAAAATGTAAGAACTGTAGAGGACCTTAGAAGCCAGTCCAACCCACTCACTTTGCAGATGGGGAAACTGAGGCTCAGCGTGAGAGCGTGTCTATTCAGGTCATTCACTTCCTGAGTTTATAGAAGATGTAAAAGAAACTGACCCCCGAAGAGGAAGTGACTTGGCCACAGGCACGCAGCTAATAAGTGGCAAAGCTAGGGCTCAAACCTGGTCTCCCAACCCCGGATGCAGTGGGTATGCACTAAGGCCTGTGTCAGCAGAAGGGACTTTCCACGCAGCTCAGCTCCCTGGGTCTCACCCTCCTCCCCCTTTTTTTCAGCCCTTTTTCCTCTCTTTCCCTGCTGCCCGGGTCTGCCTGGGAGCCTGGCGGAGGGTTCCTGGCCCTGGGCTCTTAATTTTGTCTTTTGTTCTGTGCCCAAACACATCCTTTGGCTTGGAAGGTTTTTATTTGATTTTTAATCATGAATCTAATAACAACCACAACGTATGTAAACAACAAAAAAACAGCAATGACTAAATCCCAAAACAAATCCCCAAATCTGCATGATTTAATTGTGGCCAAAGCAGAATCTTAACCCAATAATCTGTTCTAGGCCCCTCCCCCTCCTTTCCACCTCGTACTTAGAAAATATTGTTGCTGCTGTTTTTTCTTTTTTAACGTAGATAGAGCAGGGGTGTTTGGCCCATTCTCTTCTCTCGGCCTCACGTCACGTAAAGCTTTTCATCTTTTCTTGTAGAGTTTGTGTTTTCTCACATCTTAAAATGCAGAAATCTTCAAGATGACACACACATATCACTCCTAGCCTCAGTTTTCCTTCCCTGTAAAATGAGAGTTGGGTCAGGTGATGCCCGGGTCTTAGGTTTAGGGACAGAAAGGACTTCAAAGACCATCAAATCCACCCTCCTCATTGACTTGCCCAGGTCTCATACCACACTTTGTTGAGCTATTTCTCAGTTGTTGAACATGAGGGCTGCTCCCAGTTTTTTCGCTATTACAGATAAGCCTGCTTTAAGTAGGCAGCTTGTGGATAGGCCACAGATTTAGAGCTGGAAGGGGCATTAAAGGCCACTGACTCCAGCCTCCTTTATTGGACAGCCAGGCAAAGGAGGCAAAGTGACTAGCCCAGGATCACACAGCTAGCGAGTATCTGAGGTAGGATTTGAACTGAGGGCTTCCTGACTCCAAGCCCAAAGTTCTACCCACTGGTCCACTTCCCTAGTGTTATCAGGTTTCCCTCACGGCCACCCTGTGAGGCACATCATTTAAGTATTATTATCCCCATTTTACAGATGAGGGAACCGAGGCTCAGATAGTGAGTTGCTCACCCATGGTCACACGGCCCAGCTAGTAAGTGTCAGAGCAAGGATTCCAAACTCCACAAACCACCTCTCTCCCTCACCGAGGTAGGGTGGGGCAGTAGGTCAATCAAGATGTTGTTTGCTTTCTTGGTTCTTGGCCAGGTATAAGGAAGGCCTCGGGAACACCAGAGAAATCCTGATGGAGCTGGGCCTGGAGCCTTCGGAGGAAGACTGCTTGGCAGTCCAACACGTGTGTACCATCGTCTCGTTCCGATCAGCTAATCTCTGTGCAGCCGCCCTGGCCGCCATCTTGACCCGCCTCCGGGAGAATAAGAAGCTGACCCGGCTCCGGACCACTGTGGGAATGGATGGCACCCTCTACAAAATCCACCCTCAGTAAGGAGCACCCCGCACCCCACCTCATCACCCTACAGCCAGTGGGAAGGACGCTGTTGCCTCCCAGTACTGGCTCTGCTGCTCCCTACCTGGGTAATGTAACCACCCTGGCCTCAGTTTCCTTAAAATGAGTAGATGACAGTCTTGGGGCCCATCTGGCACTGAAGAGTTGTCATCTCTATGGCTGGAAGGGGTCATTTCTAGCCCTGCCTTCCTCATTTTACAGAGGAAACTAAGGTCCAAGGTCATCAAAATAGCAGGATTTGAACGTGGGTCTTCTGGCTTCAGAGCCACCACTTTTCAACTATCTCACCTGGGCAGACTCATGGAGGAACCAACCCCTACAGGTTATGGAAGCTCAAGTGGATCCAGGTCAGGAAGGATGAATATAGGGAATGTCTTTAGATTCTGATGAGAGAGAGACAGAGAGACAGAGACAGAGAGAGAGAGACAGAGAGACAGAGACAGAGAGACAGAGAGAAAGAGGGAGAGAGAGAGAGAAAGAGAGACAGAGAGAAAGACAGAGAGAGAGGAGAGACAGAGACAGAGACAGAGAGAGAGAGGAGAGACAGAGAGAGACAGAGAGAGACAGAGAGAGAGAGATTCAGAGAGTGAGAGAGACAGAGAGAAAGAGGGAGAGAGAGAGAGAGAAAGACAGAGAGAAAGACAGAGAGAGAGAGAGGAGAGACAGAGACAGACAGAGACAGAGAGAGAGAGGAGAGAGACAGAGAAAGAGGGAGACAGAACACGCTCAGTAACCACGGCACTGCCAGGGACTCTGGGGCTGCTTTCATTTTGTCTTTGCACCCCTAAAGTCTAGGGGGCAGGAACAGGCGTTTACATAACACTTACTATGTGCCAGACACTGTGCTAACACAACGCTACCTCATTTGATCCTCATCTCAAGTCTGGGTGTCGGGGGCTGCTATTATCCCCCTTTTACAGTTGAGGAGACAGAGCCAACAGAACTTAAGTGACCTTCCCAGGGTCACAGCTTGTAAGTGTCTGAGGCAGGATTTGAACTCAGGTCTTCCCGCCTGCAGGCTCAGTGCTCTAGTCATGTGGCACAATACGTGGTACATGGCAGGATGAATTGAATTGAATTGAATTTGCTTACATTACCCACGTAGAGGTCTTCTGCCAAGGTCAGGCAGGCCCTATGGTCACACCCATCCAGCGATGGTTTACCTAGCGCAAGTGAAGGATGCTTCAGGGAAGTGGAGGCCGCTGAGGAGCTCCTCGGGGAGCTGATGGAGCCTTGGGAGGATGGGCTGTGGCGCCAGGGAGGGGCCCCACTCTGCTGTTTCCCAGCTGCGTCCCCGTGGGCCCGGCCCCTCCTGTCTCAGAAGCTCAGTTTGCTCATCTGTAGCGCGAGGGGGTTGGTATGGACGCCCACGAGGCCCCTTGGGCTCTAAATCCTTGCCTTAGGATCCTGGGTCACTCCCCCGCTGCAGGTACCCAAAGCGCCTGCACAAAGTGGTGAGGAAGCTGGTCCCCAGCTGCGACGTGCGGTTCCTCCTCTCGGAGAGCGGCAGCGCCAAGGGGGCGGCCATGGTGACCGCGGTGGCTGCTCGGGTGCAGGCCCAACGGAAGCTGATCGACAAGGTGCTGTCCCAGTTCCAGCTGACGCGAGAGCACCTGGTAAACGTGAGGGACAAGATGAGGGCCGAGATGGTCTACGGGCTGAAGAGGGAGACCCAGCCGCTGGCCACCGTGAAGATGCTGCCCACCTACGTCTGTGCTATGCCTGACGGGACAGGTACGGAGGGCCGCCGGCATCCTGCCCTCTGGCTGCCCTTTTGTGTGTGGCTTGATTCAGATCTTTGCACAGATGTCCAAAGCCTTGTTTTAGCCTTGAGATAATAAGCTTAGAGCCAGAAAGGTCCTTCGAGGACATCTGATCCAGGTCACTCACTTTGTAGACAAGGAAACAAACCCAGAGAAGGGAGGAGACTTGTCCAAGGTCACACGCCTGTTTACTTTGGATGTGTAGGCTGGGCAGGCATGCCAGGGTTGGGATCAGCTCCAGATTGATCCAAACAAAAAGTATTATACTATAAAATAATCCTTTATGTGGGGGCAATTAGGTGGCACAGTGGACAGAGTGCCAAGCCTGGAGCCAGGAAGTCTTGAGTTCAAATCTGCCCTCAGACACTTACTAGCTGTGTGACCTTGGACAAGTCAATTAACCCCTAAATGCCTCAGTTCCTCATCTGTAAAATGAGGACACACAGGAGAAGAAAATGTTCAACCACTCTAGTATCTTTGCCAAGAAAACCCCAGGACAAAAGTCCAGAGTCAGACACGACTGAACAAAAACAATCCATTCTTCTTTAAACTTCACACACAAATACTAATAGACATAGGGGCAGCTAGGGGGCGCAGGGGTTAGAGCACCGGCCCTGAAGTCAGGAGGACCTGAATTCAAATCCGGCCTCAGACCAAACACTTGACAGGTACTAGCTGTGTGACCTTGGGCAAGTCACTTAACCCCGATTGCCTCACAAAAACAAAACAAAACAAAACGAACAAATACTAATAGACAAAGAATGAAATGAAATAAGCTAAATCTCTAAACAAAGCCTCAAACTTTGAAGTACTTATGTTTTGGTGACAAAGAAAAAAATAAGAATATTATAATATTCAATTTAAACAAAATAAAAACACAGAACATTATTTTGTCCCCCTCTGAATCCCCAAGGTTCTCGGTCTTTTTAGAAAAAATGGCTGTTGTCAATATGTATCTTCTCATCTAGCATCCTCACTTTGCATCCGTCTAAAGCAGGGATTCTTAACCCTTTTTGTGCCGTGGGGACCTCCTCCACCCCCGACAGTCTGGTGACTCCTCAGAATCATATTTTTAAATGCATAAAGAAAATGCATAGGATTACAAAAAAACCCCGAGGGTTTCATATTCTTTACAGACACTCATTTTTAGGGTACCCGATGATAATAATAATAATAGCTAACATTTATACAGTGCTTTAAGGTTTGCAAAGTGCTTCACAAATATTATCTCATTTGACCATCTCAACAACCCTGAGAGGTAGGTGCATTATTATTTCCATTTTGCAGATGAGAAAACCAAGGCAGACAGCATTTCATTGACTTGCCCAGGGTCACACAGCCAATAAGTGTCTGAGGCTGGATTTGAGCTCAGATCTGCCTGACTCCAGACCCAGTGCTCTATCCACTGCACCACTTAGGTGTGTAAATGTAATAGGTATTTTTTGAGTGAGTGAAAAAGTGCTTACTAAGTCTCCCTCCTGCACTGCGCTTGGTACTGGAGATACAAATACAAGAGTGAGACACCCCCTACCCTCAAGGTGCTCTCATATGGGGCAGGGAGTTTGGGTCTAGGGGAAGTCCCAGGAAGGGCAGGCTGGTGACGCCGGTCCAGATGGGACCGTGTGAGCAGCCTCCTGTAATGCTTCTTTGTGCTGAGGTTTGCCGGGCACTGTTGGGGAAACGAGGGAGCAGGATATCTGGTCAGGGTTGGGATGCCCTTTAGAAAAGCTCCTCAAATTGTACAGCTATTTCAGCGGAAAGAGCACACTGGCTCTGAAGTCAGAGGCCCTGGGTTCAAATTCTCTTCGGAAGCTTATGCCTCGCGTGACCTTGGGCGAGTCACCTCTCTAGGTGTCTGTTTCCTCACCTGTAAAATGAGGACCTTAGACTGGACATCCTCTAAGGCCCCTTCCAGCTCTGTCTACGATTTCATGATGCTGTATTTGATTCACATTTCTGCCCGAGAAGCCGTGGGGTATCACAGTCTTGAACTCGGGGAGACCTGAGTTCAAATCCATCTTCTGACACATGGTGGCTGTGTGACAGTGGTCCAGTCCCTTTACCTCTCTGTGCCCCAGGAAACTCTCGCCCACGGTTAAGATACAGATGAGTCCCTGATCAGCATCAGCAGAGCAGCCACACCAGAAATTCCCGACAGCGATGACATCCAAATCCAGATTTTAAAAACCAAAGGCTGAGCAGGCTTCCGCCTCAGCTGGCCCTCAGGGTCCTGTGATAAGTCCACCACTTATCCTCCTCGGTCCTCAGCGCCCTCAGAAGGTCCTTTCGCTTTGAGATCCTTTGGTCCCTAGGCATAGACTTCAAGGCGTGATGGTTTTGTCTGCTCGGCAGCTCCCTCTGCTGGCAAAGATCCAATCCCGGGACGACCTGATAATTCAACTCAATGCAATGATTTTTTGTTTTTTATTAAGCACCTACTACGTCCCCTGGGGATACAGAGACAAAAATGAACCAGCCTCTGCCCTCTGGGAGCTTACACTCTACTCGATAGAGTGTGGTTATTCATAAGTTACATTGGCCAAAGATCATCCCCCTGTGGCCAGTGTGGTCATGAGGTGGGTCCGTGGTAACAGCTGCGCCATCTCCGGACTCAGCCTTTGCAGCTTGGGTGGACTTGCCAGATTCTTGTGCTCCACAGGCCCAGCCTTGGAGATGCCAGCATGACCCTCGGGCCACTGCCAGTCATCAAAAGAAGTCATTAACACACCAGAGTTCATCCCACAATTTTCCACCGTTTGGATGTATTTGTTGTTTTTGTTAAGTCATTTTCAGTCGCATCTGACTCTTCATGGCTCCATTTGGAGTCTTCTTGGCCAAGATACTGGAGTGGTCTGCCATTTCCTTCTCAGGCTTATTTTACAGATGAGGATACTGAGGCAAACAGGGTGAAGTGACTTGTCCAGGGTCACACAAGCCTAGGAAGTATCTGGGGCAAGATTTGAACTCACTTCATCTATAAAATGAGGGTGAAGAGCCTTGGGGGGGGCCAGGGGAACCCAGGAAGAGATGACCTTGGAGGCCTCTTCCAGGCTTAGATCTGTGAGTCTGGGAACACATCTTTAGAACCCGAGGCTGCTGGCTCACATGCATAGCCGTCACTCACGAGACCCTCTGATTTTCTTCCCTGCAGAGAAGGGCAAGTACCTGGCTCTGGATCTGGGAGGAACCAATTTCCGGGTCCTGCTGGTGAAGATCAGAAGTGGGCGGAGATCAGTGAGGATGTACAATAAGATCTTTGCCATCCCGCTGGAGATCATGCAGGGCACCGGGGAAGAGGTAACTGGGCAAGTACCTTTGTGGGCCCTGGGCCATGCCGGCAGTGGGAAGCTTCCCCCGCGCCCTGCCTCCGTGTGACGCCCTCCCCCTTCCCCACAGCTGTTTGACCACATCGTGCACTGCATCGCCGACTTCCTGGATTACATGGGCATCAAGGGGGCCAGTCGGCTGCCACTGGGCTTCACGTTCTCCTTCCCCTGCAAGCAGACCAGCATCGACAAGGTAAGGCCTGGGCCCCTGCAGCCTGGGGCGCACTGCGGCCCTCCTTCCCCCAGGAAGGTCTCACGGACGCCCTTGAGTCACCGGCCAAGCAGCTGGGAGGGACCTCAGAGGGCTTGCAGCCTAACCCTCTCATCTGACATATGAAGAAACTGAGGCACACAAAGAGGGTCACACGACCACTGAGTGTCCGAGGAGGGCTTCAAACCCTGACTCTAAATCCAGTGCCCTGGAGACAGATGGGTGTGGGGGGGGGCAGGGAAGGGCCTTGCCCAGCCCCAAGAAGGACAGTGATAAGAGGCAGAACTAATATGCCTGTGTATGGTATTTATTAAGCACTTTCTGTGTGCTTTGGGGCCACAAATGCAAGCAAGCTAAACAATCCCTGCCTTCCGAGAGCTTATATTCTAGCAGGAGGAGATGACACATTTAGGGGTGTCTGAAAGGAGCTGCATGTGTCCGGGGTGCGAGAGCTGGTGCAGTTGGAGATGATGGAAAGGGCTGTGGTCGCCAAAGTCTAGTAGCCTCTCGGAGTCTCCTTCCACGTCCATAAAAACACAAGCTGTCAGAACTCAAGACGATATGCCCTGTGGAAGAACAATGGCGTTGGAGCAGAAGGGAAAGGAGAAGGGGGAGAAGCATTTATTAAGTGCTTCCTGTGTGCAAAGGGCTTTTTACATATGGTCTCATTTGGTCCTCACGACATCCTGGGACGTTATTATCCTCATCTGATAGATGAGGAAACTGAGGCAGACAGAGCTGAAGTGGCTTGCCCAAGGTCACACATCCATTGTGTGTCAGAGTTAAGATTTGGACCCAAGTCTTCCTAATTCTAAAACTTTCAGTCTGTGAACTTGTGTGTGTGCCTGCAACACCTTCCTTCCCCTGCCACTGGTGAATTCCTCCTCATCCTTCCCAGTCCAGCTCTAGGAAGGCTCCCCTGGTCTCCCGGGCCTGTCAACAATAACCTTCCCTGATAGAGAACCCCTGTTTTTACCTTGATACACCGACGTCATAGAGGATGTAGAGAGAGAAGGGGGAGGGTCCAGGACAGAGTGCCAAACTGTGCGTGCGAATGTCTTAATGCCATAAAGACAGATGTCGGGTCTTTTCAAACTGTGTGTCTCCTTGAGTGCTTAGCCCAGTGATGTACACAGTAGGTGCTTAATAAGTGCTTGCTGCTTCGAATCATGGCATTTCAGCCAGGGAGTAAGGAACCCGAGTGCCTCTGGGTCTTGTCTTAGTCTATCCCTCACAGGAAGGCTCTGGGGCATGCAGGCCTCTAGTACCAAGCTGCTGCTGCTGCTGCTACTACTATTACTACTGCTACTGCTACTATGACTACTACTGTTGCTGCTGCTGCAGTTATTTTTAGAGGATGCTGAGGATTCAATCAATTTGCATCTCAGATTGTCCTCTGCATATGTGCACCAGCAGTATTCTCGGCCATCACCACCATCTCTCCCCTCTTTGGGGAGTAGTTCTGGTGTATAACCATGCTCTTGCTTATTCTGCTGACAGGCAGGTAGAAAAGGGACCAGGATGGTCATTTCCATTTTTCAAAGGAAGAAACTGAGGCCTGAGGGTTAGATTGAAGACTTGCTAGAAACCACACAAGCCAGTGGCTGAGTTAGGACTCGAACCCAGTTCCCTAGCAGCTGAGGTCCCGGACCATACATTCCCTCTCCACCTGATACTCAGCTAACGGAGACCCAGAATATCATGTGGAACTTTTTTTTCTCTTTCTAAAAATCCTCTTGGATGGCGCTTCCCAGCTGTAGTGGCAGCATTATCATGTTGCACCTCTTAGAGCTGGTGGGGACTCTAGAGGTCAGGGGGTCCAGGCACACCGAGGCTCTGTCCTGGACCCTCCCCCTTCTCTCTCTACATCCTCTTTCTCTCAGTGGTCATCTCTATGCAGGTAATTCCCAGATCCGTATGTTTAGCCTTAGTCTGTCTTCTAAACTATAGTCCTGTGTCACCAGCTGCCTTGTGGACACTTCTCACTGGACATCCTATAGGATGTCCTGTATGTAGGACATACAAATTCAACACATCTGAAAACAATTTTTTATCCTCCCCTCAAACCCATCCCTTCTCCTGACTCTCCCAATTTCTGTCAAGGGCATCACCACCCTTCCAATCACCCAGGTTTGGAACTTGGGAGTCATGCTCAGCTATTCCCTCTTCCTCACCCCTCATGCTCTCAGTGGTCAGATTTTGTTGATTCTATTTTTCACCCCATTGTCTCTGTTCTCTCTCTCTCTCTCTCTCTCTCTCTCTCTCTCTCTCTCTCTCTCTCTCTCTCTCTCTCTTTCTCTCTCTCTGTTCTCTATTTCTTTCTCTCTCTGTTCTCTATTTCTTTCTCTCTCTGTTCTCTCTCTCTCTCTCTCTCCCTCTCTCCCCCCCTCCCCCACAGTCATCATCCTACTGGCCCCTCATCACTTCTCTCCCCTAGATTACTGCAATTGATCTTCCAGGTCCTAGTGACTTACCTTTCCCAATCTATCCTCCACACACTCATCTATTTTCCACATCTTGAACTTACTGAGTTAATCTACCCTGGTCATAATCAAGGAATAAAGGTCATGATGAGCTGTATGGACACTGGCGGGGCGGGGGGGGGGGATGGTTAATTGATTTTTCCGTTGTTCATATCAACTTCCTACCTTCTTTTTCAGGGGATACTCGTAGAGTGGACCAAAGGATTCAAAGCCACAGACTGTGAAGGGGAAGATGTCGTGGACATGCTCAGGGAGGCCATTAAGAGGAGAAATGTAGGTGCTGGGGACCCTCACCCGGACACCTGGATTTGTCCTCTTCCCGCCCCCCTCGTCCTTGTTCCCCAGCTCTCCAGGTCCCCTTCTTCTGAGTGCCTCTAGCTTAGGAGCACAGGGGTGATGAGATAGGAGGGAACCCTGGCTGCTGTGGCAGGCTCCTAGTGCTCATCGCAGAACTCCCTCTTGTTGTAGGAATTTGAACTGGATATTGTTGCGGTCGTCAATGACACCGTGGGCACCATGATGACCTGTGGCTATGAAGACCCTGACTGTGAGATTGGCCTCATCGCAGGTGAGCCTGATTTCATGTGTTACAATACTTCCTGCTCACTGGAACTGGTATGATTGCCCAATTCAGTGGTTCTTGCCACAGGACTAGAAGATTAGGGGTTTGTTATTGTCTCTGGGCTGTATCCCAGCTCCTACACCAAGGTGTTTGACCCTGGGAAATTCATTTAATTTGTTTCAGCCTTGGTTTCCTCATCTGCAAAATGGGGTAAATGATACCTGAGCCACCTACCCAAAAGTTGCTGTGAAGAAGGGTTATGAACAGAGCTTTTTAGATATGTGAATTGTTGTTTTATTGTACAGGTGGGGAGACTGAGGCACACAAGATAATTTGCCCAAGGTTGTATTGCCTAGAAATAACGTAGCCAGGTACAGGGTCTCTGATCTGATTCTTAATCCAAGCAATGGCTATCTCTTGCCAGGGACCTTTGAGACCAAAAGTTCCTCACCTGAGGTATGTGAACTTGTTTAGACAGACAGACAGATAGATAGATAGATAGATAGATAGATAACTAAATGGATAGCTAGATCAATAGATAGATGGATAGATAAATAAATGTGTGGATAGATAGATGAATGAATAGATAGATGAATAGATTGGCAGATAGATGCAGACAGATAGGTAGATAAAGAGATAGATGGATAGAAGAGATAGGTAGATAGATGAATATATAGACAGATGAATGGATACATTGCTTGATAGATGAATGGATAGATAGATACATAACTATTTCAATAGAACTGGTTTCCTTTGTAATCCTATGTATTTTATTTCATGCATTTAAAAACATGATTTGGAGAAGGCATCCACAGACTTCATTAGCCTGCCAAAGGGGTCCAGGACACAAAAAAGGTTAAGAATCCCTGAAACAGGAAAAAGGTGACCCTCTCGGTAGCCTGGTACAATGGGTGAAATGTTGGTTTGGGGGTCTAAGGAGCTGGGTTCCAAGCCCGCCTCTGTCACCTACTGGGACTCAGATTCCTCCTCTGTAAAATGAAGGCCTGGCCTGGATGTTTTCTGAGGCTCCTCCCAGGTCTCCATCTGTGATCCTTTTATCCTTTGATAGCCTTTGAGAGAGAAGGAAAACAAATCAATTCACTGGATGTGCATTAAGTGGCTTCTCTGTGCAAGGCCCTGTGCTGGTCCCTGAAGATGGGACAAAACCAAGCACACACACGTGTACATGCACATACACATACGTGTGCATGCACACACACTCACACAGTCAGAAAAGCAGTGAGTTTGCAGATCCTAGAATCTTGGAATCCTAGAGTTGAAAGGAACCCAAGAAATCACCAGGTTTAATCTGTCCCTGATCTCATGAGGATGTGTCCTTGAAGAAAGGAAGCTGAGGCAGATCATAGGGGAAAGATACCAAGGGCCTGAGAGGCTGTCTATCCCAACCCCCTCCCTTTATAGATGAGGGAAGTTAAATGAGGGGCTGAGGTCGCAGAGGACTCCACAAAGAGCGTTCTTTCCTCCACCATACCAATAACCCTGTCTATTCATTAATCGTTTAAAAACCAGACAGCTAAACGACCAAGACTGCAGGCCTCGAAACAGGACAAAATCAGATCGCTTTTCTTGTCTTTACTCTAAGCAAAGGCCGCTGCCCAAATTCTTTCATCACATATTTTTTACAACCCCCCTTTAATTGAACTCTGGCTTCCAGTCTCTCTTCTCTTTAGCCCATCTTCGACTCAGCTGCCAAAATAATTTCTCTAAAGCACAAGTCTGACGCTTTAATCTGGCTCTGGGGAGCACCATGTGTGACACCTGAGACGTATGGTTCTGTGCCACGGAGGTGAGTGTCTCTGGCTAGCAGAACACACTCCTGCTGGCCCTGTCACACGAGAAAGGTGTGGCATCCATTACAACCAAAGGATTATTCTAGGCCCGGCCTAACTCAATGTAGCCTAACTCATCACTTGAGCAAACACTGGGCATCAAGGCATGGATTTTTTGGCTGCAGCAGTTCATGGAACTCCGCTGCAGGGCAGAATGTTTGCCATGTGTGTTTGAGGCAGGTGTGTCCAAGCTATCGATATCGGGGCTCCTCAAAATATCATTGAGTCGTTGAGGCTGATGGGCACTGGGGCTTCTTTCAGGAACCGGCAGCAACGTGTGCTACATGGAAGAGATGCAGAACATCGAGCTGGTCGAAGGCAGCGAGGGCAAGATGTGCATCAACACTGAGTGGGGCGGCTTCGGGGATAACGGCTGCCTGGACGAGATCAGGACCCAGTATGACACCGAGGTGGACGAAGGCTCCCTAAATCCTGGCAAACAGAGGTAAAGAGGAGGTGGTTCTGAGGCCAGCTTCGTGTGCAGGCAGCATTCACCCCCCTCCAGGATAAAGGGGAGGCTGGCTGGGGCAGGGAAAGAGCCCTGGGCCTGGGCCTGGGCCTGGGTCTGGAGCCTGGTTCTGCTACTTCCTTATTCCTGTGTAACCCTCAGCAAGCCATTTCGTTTACCTGAGCCTCAGTTTCCTCATCTGTAAAATGAGGGGGTTGGGCTAGGTGGCTTCTAAAGTCCCTTGCAGCCCTAAATCTATGCACTTCAGGTCTGGAAGGGTTGTGTTGGGGCATAGTTCAAGAACTCACTGACCTACTCCCTCCCCCAACAAAGGGAATTGGAAGCCGACCCTAGTGTCTTGGACAACAGTCTTTTAAAAAGCGGTTGCCCTTCTATTTATATTTTAAAAAAAAACCCAAATAAGCATAGGAATCAAAAGATTCCTTCATTGTGATTATATTTATTTGTAACCAAGAGCTGACATTATATGTAATGGGTAAACATTAGAGACTTTGCCATTAAGAGCAGGGGAAAAGCAGGGCTGTCTACTCTTCCCCCTCACATTCAGAATAGTTTTTTAAATCCTTGCAGTAACAAAAAGGAAAGAACAGGAGATAAGGGATTAAGTGCCAGCAAAGAAGGGATTTACAAACCACTTTTTGATATGTTTTTATATACTCAGGAAAGTCAAGAGACTCAACAAAAACATCTGAGATAATAGATTGACTTTCCTCCACTAACTCCATCCAACTGTGATGCTTCATCACAATAGGGAGATGATTCAGGGTTTTTAAGGGCCATGCCAATAGATTGTGAGCTGGGGGGAAGGGAGTCCTACTAAGGTGGAAGGGCTCTGAGGATGGGCTGGTGACAGACTATACATCATCGGCATAGCTCAATTGAGAAAGGTCTAAATTACCAGGTTGGCCAACAGGGGAGGATTTTTTTTTCGACTACTGCCACTCAAAAATGGCTCTAGAGGGGATGCATTTAGATAAACACTATTTACACATCTGTAATTATTCTTGCGTCAGTCATTTCTTGGCTTTATTGGGGTTTACTGTTTCCTTGTCACCACACTGTGAGGTGGACAGATAGAGCGTCTATTAGGCACTTAGTATATGTCAGGCACTGGGAATGCAAAGACAAGTAAAGAAGATATTCTCTGCCCTCAGGAAGCTTACATTCCAATAGAGGTAGATCACATGTAAAGGGGAGCTGGAAACAGGAGGTACACCTAGGGCAGCATGGCTAGGGAGAGGAATGGCCAGAGTAGGGTGGAGTAGAGTGGAGACACACGGCGGACGGTGTCCAGGAAATGCTGTGGAAGCCCAGAACTGAGTGAGGCAAGGCAATGATTACTACCCCCATCTTACAGATGAAGAAACTGAGGCCCAAAGCAGTTTAATGACTTGCTTGAGGTCACATCACTTTTCATCGTGACTTGGTTAACATGACCCTTGCTCCCGTTTATTCTTCCTTGGAAAAAGGTATGAGAAGATGACCAGCGGCATGTACCTTGGGGAAATTGTGAGGCAGATTCTGATAGATCTAACCAAGCATGGACTGTTGTTTCGAGGGCAGATTTCAGAACGGCTCAGGACCAGAGGCATATTTGAAACGAAGTTCTTGTCTCAGATTGAAAGGTAATGACTTTGCTCGTGTGTCACCCTCTCAGGCTCATGCATACGCTGGTCTTTCTGGACCCGAGGGTGGGGCTGTGGGCAAGTGTGGCGAGAGAGTGGGAATTGTGCCCCGGGTTGATCACTGAAAGAGTCAGCACAGGGCGCCTTAAAAGCAACCTCTCCTCTAGTCACCTCTGATGGGTTTTTTCCGTAATGACAAAAATAACTTACGGTTCTTTATAAACTCATTGATCGGAAGATCAGAGATCCAGGGCTGGCAAGAACCTTAGAGGGCATGGAGTCTAACCTCCTCTTTCACAGATAGGGGAAGTGAAGCACAGAGAGGTTCAGTGACTTGCCCAGAGTCACACAGCTAGTACGTGCCTAAGTGCTGAGGCAGGATTTGAACCCAGGTGTTCCTAACTTCACATCCAGCACTTTACCCACTGCGTCATGCAGTATCACAATAGCCACAAGAGGTCACCTTTTAATGTGAATGGTGGAACCAGACTGTTCTCCAAATACTAACTTGGATCAGTTGCCCTGGATGACAGGTTGGAAGTGATGAGGAGAAGCATGGGGGGCAGGGGGCAGGGAAGACCCTGATGGGGCCCCAGAAAAGGCCCTGGGGCAGCCAGAGGGCATCATGAGGATCCTGGACACTTGGGGATGGGGGAGAGGCAGGATGTGGAAGAGGGACACAGGAATATCCACAGGAGCCGACGTTTGTAGAGCGCCTGATGGTTTACAGAGGGCTGTGTATACCTTCTCTCATTCAGTCCTGTGAGATGAGACTGGAAGTACTGACTTTATTCAAAGTGTGGTGTTCTGGAAAAAGTCTTGGACTTAACATCTGAATTTTTCAGTTGTGCTTGGTTGGGTCCATCCAAGCCATCTGTAAAGGACAAGGATGGGGACTGGACTTGTGATTCAATAGGTATAGGGAACTGCTGGGGGAGGTAAGCCTTCCCTGGGCCTCAGTTTCCTCATCTGTCATCGAAGAATTGGAGTAGATGGTTTCTTTCTAAGACCCCAGGACTTGGAGCAGGAAGTGACCTGAGAGAGATCATCTCGTTCAATCCCTTTGTTTTACAGAATGGGAAACTGAGTCTTCAGAGTAGTGACATAATCCGTCCAAGTGACAAGTCTGGCTCCATGTGGGTGCTCTGTGATCCATGCAGGCTTCTTCTGGGGGCGAGGAAGCCACTGTGTCCCTCTGGCGCTGCTGGAGTGGTCTCCCATGTCCGATAGAGCTGGGATCTCAGCCAGGCACACATTCCGTTCCCCTCAGCAGAGCTCACAACCCGTGGGTCCCTGCCCGTCATGGGCAGCTCTCATCCAAGGCGTCCCCTAAGTTCAGCATGAGGGATCCTCCCCACGTGGGAGGGGGCTTCGTCACTCATCCACCCAACTGAGGCACCGACATCGCCAAGTCTTTCCAGGCCAGTGCCCAAGACGACCCATCTGCTTTCAGAGAGCTGGGCTCCTCCTGTGTGGTAGGCACGTTGAATGGGAAGGAAGGCTGCTTTCATCTGGGTTTGACTTCCAGGGCCCTGCCACGTCGGAGATAAGAGGAAGGAAGCTCTTCCCTCCCAATTCTGCCCGAGACACGGGAGGCGTCTGGTCAGCCCAAGGAGCGCCAATCTCGAAGTGGGAGAGCCGGGGTTGAAACCTTGGTTCTGCTTCTCATTGCTTTGGGTTGTCGCCTTCTTCTCTCAGGATCTTAATTGGCTCATATACAAAACAAAGGGGTTTAACCGGAAGTTCTCTAAGGGGCCTTCCAGCTTGGTAACATAAGAGCACTAGACTCAGAATCAGGAAGACCCGAGTTCAAATCCAGCCTCAGACACTCATTACCTGTGTGACCCTGGGCAAGTCACTTGACCTCGGCCTCAGTTTCCTCATCTGTAAAATGGGAATAGTAATAGCACTTCCTCCCAGGGTTGTTGAGGATCAAATTAATTAGAACATGTACAGTGTTTTGCAAATCTTAAAACGCCACCTCAATGCTATTATTATTATCAGCAGTCCTCAGTCTACCTCCCTAAATTTCAGAAGATACTGTCCAATGTGGCATCCTCCCTGTTCCCTAAATATTACCCTGCTCAGAGTCTGGTGGTGCAATTAAAATTCGATAAACACTTATTAAGCATGTACTCTATAGGTGCTGTCATAGGTGCTGATACAAAGATGGAGTCCTTTCCCCTATGGAGACCCTAGTGGAAAGAGAGATAGGCTTGAGATGAGGGGGGAGCTGGGCTCAAATCCCGCTTGTGACAATCCCCGGATAGCCTTTTACAGTCTGCTCTCCTCTCTGAGCTTCAGTTTCCTCATTGGAAAAAAATAGAGGATGACACTTGGATTGTCCACCTCCCAGTGTGATTGTGAGCACCAAATGAGGTGATCGATGACGTATGGTGGCACAGAGAAGCCAACTCTTCATTACATACAGGACCGCCAGGAGGGATATGACACATAAGTGTAATGCAAGGGAAAGAATAACAATAATTGCTAGCATTTATATAGTACTTTGAGGTTTGCAAAGCACTTTGCAAGTAGTATCTCATTTGATCCTCACAACAACCCTGGGAGGGAGGTGCTGTTATTACCACCATTGCACAGATGAGGAAACTGAGGCAGGCAGCGGTTAAGGGACTTGCCCAAGGTCACACAGTTATGAAGCGTCTGAGGCTGGATTTTAAGTCAGGTTTTCCTTGACTCTTGATCCAATACTCTGTGCACTCTGGGGCCACCTAGCTGCCTCAGAGGAGGGTCGGGGCAAGATGCCCCCAGTAAACTTGAGGAAAGAGAGAACCCTTTCAGCTGAGACATCATAAAGGAGTTGAACATCTGAACATCCATGAGTCTTAAAGTAAGATGAATTAAAAATACATATTATATAATTACATATTATACATTATAAGCATATTTATATAAATATACAAATGTTTATATTTGTAAAAATATATAATTATATATTAATACAACATATTACATCTATAAACTTATGTCAAAATAATATATTTAATATATATGTATTTTTCTTCGTGTCTTTTATTTTTACATCACTATCATTTTCCATCACCATCCAGCAGATTGTCTTAGGACAAAGTAAAAAACAAGTGAGCAAAAACTTGCAATGCAGAAATAAGGTCTGACAGCTTATACAATATTCTATCCAAGCTGTCTCACATTTCTCTATTCTGAAGGTGGTGATATGTTTCGTTATCTCATACTTCACTGTTTTTTTTTTCTTTCTGTTATTCAGAGTTCAACTTCCTTGCAGTGATCATCAAATCTATTTTGTGGTAGTCATAGTGTAAATTGTTCTCTTGGTTCTACTTGCTTCACTTGGCATCAGTTTATACAAATCTTCCCATTTCTAGGAATTCCTTGTGTACCCTGTGGCTTTTTGTACAACAATAATCCATCACATTTGTCTGCTATTATTTTTTCAGCTGTACCCCAATTGGTACCAGCTTTGTTTCCAGTGCTTTGCAATCCAAGAAAGTCTTAAGACCATTTTTGGTACATATTGGACTCTTGTTTCTTAGATTTTGTTAGGGGTATATTTCCAATAGTAGAGTTAATGGATCAAAGAGTATGGATAGTTTGGTAGGAAGTACCTTCCATGCATGTGAGAAGCACTGTGTGGAGGTGGGAGATGGCATTTGAAGCTAAGGAGACAACCAGTGTTCTAGCTAGAGTGTGTGAAGGAGAAGGAAGTGAAACATAGGAGCCCAGCTGTAGAAGGCCTTCAATACTGTCTGAAGAGTTGATGTTTTACTCCATTGGTGATAGGGGGCCAATAGGGAAGGCATAGGAGCAGGAAAATGGCGCAGTCAGACCTGTGCCTTAGGAAGAATCCTTTGTAGATGAATTGGAAAAGGGACAGACTGGAGGTAGAGAGACCAATGAGAACTTTTAAGATGAGGACCTGAACAAGAGTCATGGTGGTGTAAGTGGAAAGGGATAGATGAGAAATGTTGCCAAGGTAGAATGGACGGTACTTGTTATGAGGGGCAGGAGAGAAAGAATTAAGGAAGATTCTAATATTTTGAACCTCAATGGCCACAAGAATGGTGGTGCCCTCCATAGAGATAAAAGAGTTGGGATGAAGTGGTAGGTTTGGGGGTGGAAGGTGAGTTGAGTCTGACATGCCCCCAGGACACCCAAGAGGCTATTTCCAGCACTTGGAGATGTTGACCTGGAGCTCAGGGCTGAAAATAAAGATTTGGGAGTCATTGGTATAGAAAGGATGGTGGAACACAGGGGAACAGAGGAGATAACCAAACGGTAGGGCATAAAAAGAGAAGAGGAGAGGATCTAGGACAGAGCCTTGAGGGACCCCAGATACACTTTGAAGATGGAAGGAAGAGAATAGATAAGCAAAGGAGACTGAGAAGGTGCAGTCACATCGCTAAGAGGAGGACCAGGAGAGGGGGTTGTCATCAAAGCCTAGGGAGGAGTGAGCAGTCAGGAGAGGAGTGGGTGACACTGTTAGAAGCTGCTGAAAGGTGAAGGATGTTGAGAACTGAGAAAAAGCCGTCTGACCGAATAACGAAGAGGTCAACGGTGGCCTTTGACATAGTAGTTTCATTCCAGGAGAGCCAGAATTCAGGTCACAAGGGGCTGAGAAGAGTGGGTGGTGAGGTAGTGATGGCAGTGGGTGTAGTTGATTGATATCAGGGGATTGTCAGTGAAAGATTATTGTTGTTTGTCCTCATTCTCAAAGAGGACCATGACATCAGGAAGTGATGCCATGACTTGCAAGTGAATTGAATTTAAGTGAAGGAGGGCTGTGCAAAGTCACCAGCCTCACTCTCTCCTCTAGAGCCATCTGGGTCCATGGCAAGATATAGATCAGGACGACTGGAGATGGCCCAGGATGCAGAGGGAGACCTTGGCCTTTTTGCCAGTGAAAGGGAAGCAAGATGTAAAGTACTTATTCGAAGGGAGAGAGTCAGGCTCACCTGCTGTTTCTTCTCTGAATCTAATTCAAATAATAGGCTGAGTCTAGAGGGCGACCCCAGCCATGGCTGGGAATTTATCTTCATGAACTTGCATGTAGTTGTCTCATGTTTCCTCAGGATGTGATTCATTTATTCATTCAACAGACACTATGTTGGTGCTGTCTGGAATACAAAGATGTAGGAAGCATTCTTTCTGCCTTTAAGGAGTTTACCATTAAGTTGGAGATAGAAGATGAGAGAGATCAAGCTTTTCTTGAACTCCAGGCCAAGTCAGCTCCCTTGGATTTAATCACCATCTCTGTGCTGATGATTGTCAGATCTACCTGTCCTGCCCCAGTCTCTCTGTTGACCTCCAGTCTCACATCTTTCCTTTCCTTTCAGACATCTTGAACTGGATGTCCAGTAGACATCTTAAAGTTACTATGTCCAAAATGGAGCTCATTATCTTTCCCCCTAACCAGACTACCCTCTCATGGGGACCAAGGGACCATCCAGGAGTCTCTGGTTGTGTTCAGCTTTTAGCAAGGGACTAGATTACGTGTCAATGAAAGGGGCCAACTCCATGGGAACAGGCTCAACTCCGTAAGAAGTACCCCCTGGTCAGCAGATTGGTGGCTCCTAGTTATCATATTACATGGAAAATGAGGAAGCCGGAGTGGCAGATTTTCCAGCTCTTAATAGTCCGTGAATCTTATATAGACAAAGTGAATAGCCTAGACATGGTTCCTCCTGACAGGGGCTGGAATATTTGGTCTCTTCCCAGGTCTTAAGCTCAGAGCCAAAGGAGACTCCAGGCCCTCATGTTCCTTTTTGATCAGATTCTTTCCTTTTCTCTGGTTATGACCTGTTCCAGTGATGGGCTGGCCCTCCTCCAGGTCCGGAGGATCCTGCAGCAGCTGGGTCTGGACAGCACCTGTGAAGACAGTATTGTGGTGAAGGAGGTGTGTGGGGCTGTCTCCCGGCGAGCAGCCCAGCTCTGTGGGGCAGGCCTGGCTGCCATTGTGGAGAAGAGACGGGAAGACCGGAACCTGGAGCACCTAAAAATCACGGTTGGCGTGGATGGGACACTCTACAAACTGCATCCTCAGTGAGTATCCTGACAGGCTTTAGTCACAGTGCTAGGGACACAGTAGGTGCTTAATAAACATTTCTTGACTTGACTTGACTTGATTGCCCAGTGTAGAGGGAAGAGACGTAGATTTGAAGCCTGGAGACCTGGGGGTTAAATCCTGGTTCTTCTATTGATCAACCAATCACTCAGTTAACAATCATTTATTAAGTGCCTAGCACATAGTAGGACAGCAAAGACAAATATGAAAGTGTCTGCCCTCAAGGAGCTTACACTCTGTCAGAGGAGACCAAATATACATATAGATGAATATTCAAAATAGATACAGAATAAGGTAGTGACCAGCTTTATAACCTCTCCAAGCTTCATCACTCATTTTTAAAGCAAGAAGCCTAATAATAATAGTAGCTTACATTTCCATAGCGTGGTGAGCTTTCTCCCAACACCGCTGTACTTGGCTGCCCAACCATGACACGTAGGGGTTCTTGGGCTCTCCAAAGCCACGCCAATGGAGGGTAAGCTTGGACAGCTTCTACCAGGCCAGGAAGGCTTTGAGAACAGGCTCAGTGATGATCCACATATCTGTCGTTCCAACGTCTGTCCAGCCAATAACAATAGCTAACATGAGTACAGTGCTTAATGGTTTGAAAAGCACCTAAGCTCAGAAGGTCAGAACCAACCCAGGTTGGCTATAAAATGAGGAATTCTATCAGCCTCAGTTTCCATTTCTGCATTGTGGAGGGGAGCAAAAGGAAGCAGTGTGGTGCATTGGGAGAAGCAATGTGGAGTCAGAGGACCTGAGTTCAAATTTTGCATCTGATGCTTACTGCCTTGGGCAAGCTACTCAGCCCTGCTGGGTCTTAGTTATGCCAAATTGATGCAGTATCTTTTAAAATGTTAATTATGAAAATGATTTTAGAATTTATAAAAATACATACATACATACATACATACATACAAAAATGTTAATTATGAGGAGTGGCTAGGTGATGCAACAGATAGTGTCGGGCCTGAAGTCAGGAAGGCTCATATTCCTGAGTTCAAATCTGGCCTCAGACACGTACTAGCTGTGTGACCCTGGGCAAGTCATTTAACCCTGTTTACCTCAGTTTCCTCATCTGTAAAATGAGCTAGAGAAAGAAATGGTAAACCACTCCAGTATCTTTACCCAAATAGGGTCACAGAGAGTCAGACACTATTGAAAAATGACAGAACAACCATAAACATTTCCTAATTTCGTGTTTCAGATATTTAAAATGTAAAATACTGGGATGTGATTTTTGTTTTTCCTGTACAAATTGTTGAAGCAGAGCCAGTGGTGCACTTAAGCCAGTGGCGCACTTAAGCCAGTGGCGTAAGGAAAGGCCAAATTCTCTATCCCATTTCCTCTTCCCCTTTTTTTTTTATTTAAAAAATTAAAAAATTTTTTTTATTTAAAAAATTAAAAAAAAATTTTTTTTCCTCTTCCCCTTTCTTGAGCATATGGACAAGTCCCTCAATGTCAGTGTCTGAGACAACTTTCTAAATCTAAATCTAAGTCGTGGAAAGTTCCCTCATAGGCATTGACAAAAGGAGGTTCCACATGGGGAATTCCCAACACCTTTGAAATAACAGCTCTAAACCAAATTAAAAATGGAATCTTATTATAGGCCTGGTGAGAGATTGCATGTCTGTCATTCCAGGGCTAGCCTAGATAAATTCAGAAAGAATCAGCGCCAAGTTGGTTAAAGAGGGATGAATTTTTCAGCCATGACAATTCTTAGAAATTGTCTATTATTATTACTATTATATTACGATCTTATATATATATGTAGCACTTCAGTGTTTGCAAAGCTCTTTAAACATATTCTCCCACTCAATCCTCCCAACAACCTTGTGGAATAGGTGGTATTATTAGTCCCATTTGACAGATGGGGAAACTGAGCCTGAGAGCGGTGAGGGGACATACACAGCAGTTGCAATAATCCAAGATCTCTGAATCTAAACTTTGACTCCAGCCAATGTCCTTTCGCTCCACACACTCACCCGATGTCTCCAATGTCCAGAAAAGGCAGCAAGACCTTTCTGATCATCTCAGAGAGCCGGGTCACAGGGGCGAGCCGCTGGTGCTTAGGAGTGGAGGTCATTTACAAACCAGGTTGTGTGAGAAAGGGAAGACCTCTGTCCGACTCACGCTTTTTCCCTTTACAATTTTCTGTAGCTTTTCTCGGATCTTGCGGGAAACCGTGAAAGAGCTGGCCCCTCAGTGCGACGTGACGTTCATGCTGTCTGAAGATGGGAGTGGAAAGGGGGCCGCCCTGATCACAGCTGTGGCCAAGAGGTTGCATCTGAAGAAGGACAACTGAGAACTGAGAACAGCCCAGGGTCAGCTGGGATCCTTCGCCAACCTCCTTCCCTCGGGAACTAAGTCGAGTACAGGCCAATGGGTCCGAGCTGCTCTTTTTGGCCAATAGAGGGAGCCCGGGGGCCTGGGCTACTTGTCTTGGTCTTGGCATGACCCAAAGAGAAATCTATGGGCTTCTAAGGGTTGGAGGTGCGAAGGGGTAGGTAGCCAGTGTTAGCTCTCTGTGGGACACCCTAGGGCAGAGCGTTTCTGGGGTGAGGCGTTGCCCAGTTTAGTGGGTGCTGAAAACCCTCGTAGTCCTTCCACAACTTAGAGCCGAGAGCGCTTAACGCTGATATAACCCGAAGGAATTAGCTGATTCAAGGATGTGTTTCATGCTGCTTGTTTCAGCTGAGGTTGTCTCATTCCAGGCACACACAAAAATGGTAAATTATAGCTCTGTCTGGGAGTTTCATCCCCCACACACAACCCTTTGCCACAGGCCACCTCAGAAATCTTTCAGTGAGTAATCTCATCAGGCCGGCTCCTAGGTCCTAAGGCAGCTTCCTTTCCCGTAGATGTGAGTTTAATACTTGGGTGGCTTGAAATTTATGACAGACGTCCCCATGGGGATGATGAAAAACTGCTCTCTTGCCCCAAGATCCTAGGGTCCCAACAGTAAATTTTGTCCCCTCCCTGTTAAGAGAAACAAATATTTAAAAGCTTTTTTATTTTTTGTTCCTGTGACCTTGACAAGACCCAGCAAATAGGAACATTCTTATATACAAAGAAAAACAGAGAGGATTGTATTGAAACTACTACTCCTATTGTATACAGCTCAGTGTTTAAAAAGCAAATAATAAATTTAACGTGTTAGTTTCAAAGAAGTCCTGATTGTGTCGGCTCTGAACTTCTGTGTGATTGCTCCTGTGCATTTCAAAATGCTTCATCAATGCTTTGCTTTCTTGTTTTTGGCAACAAAATCACTAGTACCCCCTCTGACACACACACACACACACACACACACACACACACTTAATTTAAAAAAAAAAAACTTCCCAGGTAACAAACATTTATAGTCAAGCAAAACAAATTCTTGCACTGGTCATGTCCAAAACTCTGCATCACATTCTGCAGTCTGAGCCCTTCATCTGTCTTTCAGGAAACGGCTAATATGTTTCATTATTGGTCCTCTGGAGTTTTGATTGGTCATTTCATTGATTAGAGTTCTCAAATATTTTGGAGGTGGTTTTCTTCCCACTGTTATAATCAGGCACTGTGCTAAGTTCTGAGGATAGAAAGAAAGGCAAAACCTAGTACCTCCTCTCCAAGAGGAGCCATATTCTAATGAGAAGACAACATGCAAATAATTGGTACCTATGAGAGCTATACAAAGCAGCTGAAAGGTGATAGCAGAGCAAAGGTCCTGGCAACTGCAGGAAATGCCTCCTGCAGAAGATGGGATCTGAGTTGAGTCTTGAGGGAAGCCAGGGAAGGAAGAGTGGGGAGGTGGGAGGGGTGTATTCCAGGCATGGTGCACAGCCAATGCAGAGACACAGTGTTGGGAGTTGGGAGGTCAGGGAGGCAGGACAGCCAAGAGGCCAGGAAGCCAGGGTCATTGGATTGTAGAGGATGAGGAGGGGAGTAAAGTAAGAAGGGAGGGGCAGCTAGGTGGTGCAATGGATAGAGCATCGGCCCTGGCGTCAGGAGGACCTGAGTTCAAATTTGGCCTCAGATACTTGACACTTACTAGCTGTGTGACCCTGAGCAAATTGCCTACCCCCGAAAAAAATAAATTTAAAAAAAAGTGGGAAAAGGAAGGAGAAGGAAGGGAAGAAAAAAGTGAATATTTCAGGAGACTAGCAAAGATTTGTGAAATAAACTAGAGCTCAAATTATAGATTCTTTGCCTTACCATGAAATTGAATTTAAAAAAATTAAGGAAGGGCAAAGACCTTCATGCATCTTTTTTGGGAAACTGTGGTTTTTTTTTCTTTTTCTTTTTCTTTTTTTTTTTGCATGTGTATATATATTTTTTAATCTGGTCAGTTGGGGGAAGGGGCACCAAGCAATAGCCCCCACACACTAACAATGTGAACCTTGTGCTTTTGCTGGGATTTGATGGGAAGAAATAGATTCCTGGTTCTACAGAAGGGCATCTGTTTCTTATCTTGTCCATGGTAGATTTTGCTGTTGTGCAGGAGTGTTCTATATGTGAAATATGATCAGTCATGTATATGTGGTTTCTCACCAATCGTTGCGTGAGGCGTTGCTTCTCAACCTCAGTGCCCTTCTGGCTGACGTCGTCACATTCCTAATAGCTGCCTCTAGCAGCTCTCAGAAGAGAAGATGACCCTAATGCAATAAAGCACTTTTCAGCTGGCTGAAAGCTTCTCCATTTGCCAGTTAAACAGCAGAGACTTGGCAACTGAACAGGCTTTCAACCAGCTTAAAATACTTTATTGTATTTATTATTTATTTGATGAAAGAATCAGGATTCAAAAAGATCTCCACAGGCTGGAATATTGAACATGCTGCTAAGACAAAATTTAATTGAAAAAAATGTAAAATCTTATTCTTGGGCTGAAAAAATATCAACTTCCCAAGTATAAGATGACTAGATGATTCATTTGAAGAAGATCTAGGGGTTTTAGTGGGCCACAAGTTCAACACGAGTCAACAGTGTGATATGGAAGCCAGGAAAGGCTGGCAGGCAGCAAGCATTTAAGTGTTTACTGTATACCAGACACTGTGGATACTGCTGTTTAGTCATGTCCAAATCTTGGTGACCCTGTGGGCTATAGCACACCAATGCTGTCCATGGAGCTTTCTTGACTGAGATACTGGAGTGGTTTGCCATTTCCCTCTCCAGTGGATTAAGGCAAACAGAGGTTAAGTGACTTGCCAGTCTGGAGAGACCGAAGCACAGCTGGGAGGAGAATGAATTGTGGGTAGGCCTGGGTCTATCCCCAAAATGGAGGCCCCTAGAAGGAACCCACCAATGGGAGAAAGGGATGAATGGAAAGACATTTCAGGGTGAGAAGGCAGCCGAATCATGGTGGCCAAGTCTGGAAGAGTCAGAAGCATAACCAGGAGGGGAAATTTTAGAGCTCATGCAATCTTAAAAATGCATGCTCTCCAGGACCAAGGATGGGGCAGCCTCACTGTTCTCAGCCCCGGTCTGACCACACCTGGATTGTTGTGTTCTGCCCTGCCCCCCATTTTAGGAAGAGCCTTGAGAAATTGGAGAGCTTATCCTCAGGAAGGGAACCGGGATGGTGAAGGGATCTGAGTCCAGGTTGAGGGCACTTAAAAGAACTGGGGATGTTTTGCTTAGAGAAGATTCGGTGGGGGCATGATGTGAGGGATGTGAAAGGCTGTTTTGTGGAGGAAGGATCAGACGGGTTTTGTGGGGCCTCAGGGGGCAGAAGGGGATCGATGGGGAGAAAGTGGGGAGGAGAAGTGTTGCTAACTTGGGCTTGAGGTGAGGAAGAACCGTCCTACCAGTCTGAGTTGTCCTGAAAGGCCCTCAAACTCAGGCCTTCCAACTCCAAATCCAGGGTTCTTTCCACTCCAAATCCCTGTTTCTCAAGTGTCTTCCACTGGCGAGGAACTTCCAGGGATGCTATTCCCTCTACCATGCAGCCTTTCTTTCTAGCTTTGGCTGTCACTTTCTCTCTCTGCGCCTCAGTTTCCTCACCTGTAAAATAAGTGGATTGGACTGGATGATAACCAAGATCATCTACCCTTCCAGACCCCTTCATCTCTGGTCTCTAAGAGAATGGGCGAGGAGGTATTTCCTCTTCTCTACTGTTGTGTCTAAGCCACACTGCTCCTGTTGTCTTTTACTATTCAGATCTCCTCCAGCTCCAAATCTCTGGCACATAGTGGGTGCTTAGTAAATGCTTGTTTGATTGACCACAGCGCTCCCGTTACTGCTCCATGTTGCTCTCCCTGCTTTGATTATCTTTCCCAGTCCTTTCCCTCTCCGTAAACCACCCCAGCTTCCCTGATTCTATCCAAGGTTGTTTCTCATAACCAGCTCCAACGGCCCAGGAGAGCCGATTGTTAAATGTTCATTGTGAGCATTTACACCTTGGAAATCTGCAAATGCCGCAGATCAGGGCTCGATTTATTGTTTTGTTGATTGTCTCAACTTAAGAAAGTGGTGGAGAAAATTTTAATAATGCAGATTAAATAAATGTAAAAGTGCATTGTATTTTCAGAGAGCCAATTGTTAAAAGCTGCCACTTCTCTGTTTCTTCTCTCCCAACTCTCTTCACAGAAGTACATGAGGAAAGACTTTACCAAGTTCTCCTACCATCTAGTCTGTCTCTCCACATGGGATCATGATCAGAGTTTTAGACTTGGAGAGGGGACCTTAGAGGTCCATCTAAATGATGTCCCACTGTCATTTTACAGGTAAGGAAACTGAGGTCTTGGGAGAGGCAGTGACTCACCAAAGGTCATCCAGGTAGTAATTATTGGGGCAGGCCCTCTGTCCAACATCCTTGCCACTAGACCAGGCTGAGTTTGTGAGACATCAATGAGTCTGGGCTTCCAGGGAATCCTGGTGAGGGCTGGAAAGCCAGAGTTGTCCAGGCAACCTTGTCACATTCCACCTGATTCATTGAGTCATAGGATTCTGGGCCTGGAAGGGAACTTGAAAGATCATTAACATCTAGGTCTTCAAGACACCTACCCCTGCACCATCTAGGGGAGATGGTGTCTACCATAGTTCTAGAGACCACTGGGGGAAAAGAAGCTACAACCACTTTAGGTAACCTTTGCTTGTGCTTAAGTGGCCTCTAATGTTTGGAAGTGTGTCTTTTCAACTAACCTCCTTTGCCCAAGAAATGGTTTGTCTCTTCTTAGCCTTAGCCTACTGCATAGATGAATGAATGGATGAATGGACGGATGGATGGATAGATAGATAGATGGGTGGATATATAGGTAATTTATTAAATGCTTACTCAGTGCCAGGCTCTGTGCTAAGCACTGGGGATAAAATACAAGCAATGCATTCTCTGCCCTCAAGGAATTTACATCCTAACAGAAGAAGACAACATATAAACTCCCTTTTAGGAGCTGGAAATGAGTTAGGGGGTAGGGAGCACCAGGGGAGGGAAGGAAAGGGGATGCAATTCAACGGATGATGAGGAAGAGGTGGAGGAAGAGATTTTAGCTGTATGAGGTGATAGATGGCTGGAGACCTTTCTAAAATGGTAGGCCCAAGGACGAAGCCACCAATGAGGAAAAGAGGGCTCTGGGGTGGAGGTTTCCCAGAGTGGCAAGGAGAAGATGAGAGCTGTTGAGTACTGACTTGGCTGGTTCCTTTCCAGGGATAATAACCTTAGGTGTTTTTTCAAGTTTTCTTCATGGGTTATCTTTGTTGGTGTTTCTATCATCTTCACTTGTCCTTGATTGAGTTTTTTCAGCTAAATTGGACACATTAATTGAGTGAAGGGTTTGCCTCCTGAAGTACTTACGACTAATGTTTCCTTCTAATGTCCTATTCATCCCCTCCAGAAACCTGATTTTGTGGGTGATCTGGTCAGCTTGTGGGCTGCCATGGAGCCTTATTTTCTCAACTTAAGACTCCCCAGAAATGAGGGGTAGCACAGTATGGCAGAAATAATCCTATGTTTGGAGGCGGAGAATTGTGGCATGTATGACCTCAGGCAACTCATTTACCTTTCACCTGCTAGCTTCCTCTTCTGTCAAATGAGCAGGTTGGATGATCCCTTCCAACTCTAAATCTCTGAACTGGATTTTCATCCAGGCTCTGTCACTTGCTACCTGTGTGATCTTGGTCGGATAAATCATTCAGCTTCTGTTTCTTCCCCTGTCAGATGAGGTCGGTGGGAATATTTGCCCTGCCCGTGAAAGAGGGCACCTGTGCTAAGGCTTGAAACTGCCATGAGGAGCCGAAAAATGGACGCCACCTCTGCACCATGTTAATAATGTCCCTCTTCTGTTGTGCCTTGGAAAGACAACTGGCTTTAGAGCCAAAGGACCTGGGTTAAAATCCAATTTCCTTCACTTAGTACCAGGGGGACTTTGGACAAGTCATGTTACCTCCTTGGGGATTCAGTTACTTTATCTGTAAAATAAAAGAATTGAACTATACCTATTCTATATGGACATATGTGTATGTATACATATACATACAATACATATACGCATATGTGTATATATATATATATACGAAGATATATATGATACATATAAAGAGATAATAAAAAAAGAAAGAAAGATAGATAAATAGATAAAGAGGTATATATATTTGTTGTCTTCCCTATTAGAACGTAAACTCCTTGAGAGCCGAAATTATTTCACTCTTCCCACTTGTATTGTCAGTTTACTAAAGGCTTGTTGGTGGCTTGATTATTTCACTAAATGGCCTAGAGGCTCTTTCCAGCACTAGGTCTCTGATCCGTGATATGGGAAAATCCGGTGTCACCTGTAACACCCTGGCAGGTGTGAGATGGTGGGAATGTTTCATGGATGAGCTACAAAGAGGGATTTTCCCAGGTGGCTTTTTCCATGACTACTTCTTTTAAAAAAAGTTTCTATTGATATCTTCTGTTTTTAGCATCATCATAATTTTGCCCAGCACCAATCCTCTTCCCTCTCCCAGTGAGCCATCCCATATAACAAATAGTATCTTTTTTAAGACCAAACCCCCCCCCCAAAAAACCAAAAAAAGAAAAAGAAAAAGAAAAAAAGGAAAGGAAAGGAAAAGGAAAAGGAAAGGAAAGGAAAAGGAAAAGGAAAAAAAATCAACAGGGAAAATATCCAAATGTCCAAAAACAGCACCTGGGGACTTCCCGCCTGCACGAAAAGGGGAGCTTGGGGAGTTCCTCTCATATTTCTTTATTAGAGTCCTGCCTAATTTTTATAATTTTGGTGTATTCACTTTGGAGTTTTTGGTGTAAAGTTGTTCTCATTTAAATTTTATTTTTTAAATTTAAATTTAAATTTTTAAAGTCATTATATCATTTTCTTGGTTTGCTTACTTCATTCTGTATCAATTCATATAGATCTTTCAATATTTCTCTGTATTCATCACACATATCATTTCGTATAGCACAGTAATATTCTGTTACATTGCTGTATCACTATTTATTTAGCCATTCCCTATTCAATGGACATCTACATTGTTTCCTTTTTTTCTATCACAAAAAATGCAGCTACAAATATTTTAGTGTAAAATATGGAGAGTTTCTTCTAATCGATGGCTTCCTTGGCATGTAAATCCAGCAATGGAGTTCAAAGGAAATGGATATTTTAGTCCCTTCCCCCTTTTCTTTTTACATAATTCCAAATTGCTTTCAAAAATGGTTGTACCATTTTACAGCTCCACCAACAATGTTTTAATGTCTAACTTCCCACAACCTTTCCAAAATTGCCTGTTGCCATTTTTTGTCATCTTTGCCAATTTTCAGGGTGGGAGGTAAAACCTCAGGGTTGTTTTGATTCGCATTTCTCTTATTATTAGTGATTTGGAGCATTTTTTCATGTAGTTGTGAATACTTCACAAATCTTATTTTGAGAACTGTTTGTTCATATACTTTGGCTATCAGGTAGTAGCTATTATCATGTCTATCTATCTATTTATTAATTATTTACATATTTTGGATACCAGACCCTTAGAGAAATTTGAAACAAAGATTCCCCCTGCCCCCATTCAACAGCTTCCCTTCTTAGGTGCATTAATTTTGTCCATGCAGAAACTTTTCAGTTTTATGTAATCAAAGTTATTATCTTTTGTAATTGTCTCTATCTCTTCTTTGGTTCAGAATACATCTTCTCTTCATAACTGTGAAAGACAAATAATCTGTTTCTCTTCTAATTTTTAATATTAAGGTCATGTATCCATTTAGAATGTATTGTGGCATTTGTAGTAAGATTTTGGTTCCATGACTGCTTCTAAGTGAAAGAAGCCAAGCTTCCTTTAGGATAGAGCCGTAATTTCTTTTGGGTAATATTTCATCCCAGGATGGTCAGTCAAGGACCTCGAGACCATTCCACATGAGGACCCGTCAAAGGAACTGGAAGTCTTTAACCTGGAGAAGAGATGATTTGGGGGGGGGGCAGGGCACGGTAACATGGAAGAGGGATTAGAATTGTCTTTCTTGGCCCCAGAAGGGTGGAAGTTGCAATGGGTGGCAAGAGCCACGGAAGCAAATTTGGGGTTGTAGTAAAGACGCTGTGTGCATCTTGTATAGCCATGACTGATGGACAATGAGCTGGGCCCAGAATAAATTAGAAGAGGAGAGAATTGACATTCCAAGAATTGGCCAGTGCCTTCAGAGATTCCCAAGGTATTCCCTCCTATCCAAACACACATTTTAACATCAGTATTTCTTTGGCAATGCTACAGGACTGTAACTCAGGGAGCACCCTAATCTCAAAAGAATCCAAACTGCAGGTGACCCAAAAGGCAATGGGAAGGTGCATAGTGGACGTCAGCAGGCTGCAGAAGTGTGTGCTCAATGATGACTCGTGCTTAAGAAAGGGAGTATGAGACACAGAATCATAGATCTAGAATTCTACTGGTCCTAGCCCCTCCCTCACTTTGCAGATAAGAAAATGGAGGTCTAAAGACTCTAAGTGACTTGTCCAAGGTCACGCAGGTATCAAATGGCAAGGCCAGTATTTGAACCCAGGTCTGCTGACTTCAAATTCAGCTCTCTTTCCCCTATGGCATGATGCCCCTCTGCTTATCAAGAACAGCTATCATCGGAGAAGGTCGTGAATCAGGTAGGTTTTGAAAGCAAAAGTGTTGTGGGCCAGGTCTGACTCAGTCTGATTTAGTAGGTCAGGTTCAAGATTGGAATGGAATGAGAATGACATTCATTGAACGTCTGACAGTCAACAGAAGCATGAGGTTGGATGGAAGGATATGGACCGGAGTTGACTGGATAGGATGTTGTTGAGTCATTTCAGTTGTGTCCATTCATGGGGTTTTCTTGGCAAAGATACTGGAGTGGTTTGCCATTTGCTTCTCCAGATCATCTTACAGATGAGGAACTGAAGCAAACAGGGTTAAGTGACTTGCCCAGGGTCACACGGCTAATAAGTGTCTGAGGCTGAATTTGAACTCATGAAGATGAGTCTTTCTGACTCCAATCCCAGTGCACTATGGTGCCACCTAGCTACCCTTTCATTGGCTAGGATGAGGAGACAAAGATGGACTTAGGTCTTCACCACAGCAGAGGGCGGAGCCACACGGATTTGGATCTTGGCTCCATTCAAGCTCTTGAGTGTCTTGATGCTTGTGGGAAGTGGCCCTGCACTTGGCCACTCTGGGTTCTGGGAAGCTAGGTCAATGGATGACAAACTCTGGCAGGCCCGGGCTTTGCCGATGGGCCCAGTGATGGCTTGTGTTCCCTTCTCCCAAGGACCAGTCCAGCTAAGTTTGGAGGAGCTGGCCACAGGGCAGGAGACATGGGGGCCAACGAAACTCCTGAAGAGGCTTGGGATTTCCATTGGTGGAGAGAGTGGCCACATGAAGGAAGTCACAAATACCTGAAATATTGATGTTTTAGATTTAAAAATAAACACCCTAAATACTCCATTCATGGGACTGGCACAGGAGAAGGAAACTTGCAAATTAAAATTTAAGAAAAGGTCAGTGCCTTGGAAGGGACTACTGGATTTGGGCTGGGATCTCAGTATTACTTGAGTGACCTCAGCTGAATCCCATACTTTCTGCAGGCTCCATGATCTGCTTCTGTAAAATGAGGCGGGGTGGGCACAAGTTATCTTTAAGCTCTAAATCTATGCTCTATAGTTACTTAAACTCTCAGATGAAGAAACTGAGACCCCCAGTGAGGAAGTAACTTGCCCACCATCTCCCAATGACTCAATCTCTGGTACCACCTCCTTTTTATTCTATATTGCTGTGCTCATTTTTGTTTCCCCCTCTGAACTGTAAACTCATTGAAGGCAGGGACCAGGCATCACCAGCCCTTTTCATGTCACCCACAGTTCCTGTCTCTGGCTGGGTAAATTGGAGGTGATCCATCCACGTTTATCGATAAAGTCCTGATTCATTTCAGCTAGCGTTTGTTCAATGTTTAGAGCGTGCCAGGGCTAAAGCCACAACAATCCCCTAGGTGGGGATTGAAGACTGAAGAAAGTGAAGGTTCTAAGAGGTGGAGGTAAGGAGGAAGCACCTTTGGGGAGCGCCTGGGGGGACCTTCAGCTGTTGGTAGATGAAACTCATTCCTCTGAACAGGACAGGTGCTCATCATTCAACTTTAAATGCCAATGAGAGGAATCTGGATTGTGTCCTAGAGACAACTGGAGTCACCGCAGC
This sequence comes from Vombatus ursinus, assembly GCF_900497805.2. Classification (NCBI taxonomy): domain Eukaryota; kingdom Metazoa; phylum Chordata; class Mammalia; order Diprotodontia; family Vombatidae; genus Vombatus; species Vombatus ursinus. Next base: position 5,497,722 of record NW_020954625.1, on the reverse strand, counting down.
TGCTTAGTGAGGATTGTCCAGAGCAGGCGGAGAGAAGGGGCTGGGGGCTCGCCGAGCTGGGTTTGCCGGCCCGAGTTGGGCAGAGAGCTGAGTCACTTCTTAGCTTCCTGGGCTCCTCTGGAGATGGAGCACAGAGGCGGTGGCAGGGCAGCTGGGCCTGGGCATTCATATTGGCAAGATCCACTGGCGGTTCAGGGGCCACACAAAGAGGAACTACCAGCCCTGGGAGGAGGGGGTTGGCATGTGCGGTGATGACAACTGAGAACCCTGCCCCGCCCCCTCCCCACTACCATGTTTCCCAGGCTAGGACACTGTGGGAGCACATAGCTAGCATTTTTCCCTTGAGATCTGCAAGTCTTTGGCTTCTTACACTAGAGAGGCTTTAGTTCAATAAACAGTTGTGGTCTGATGCCAAAAAGGGCTTTGGGGGACCCAGCAGCGACTGGGTTCTTCAACTGTCAAGAGATGAAACTCATCAGTCTGACCGGGACACCTGCAGGCAGGTGGTCCTTTATGGGTTCATCTTTACCTGTGAATGGACTGGGCACCTGCTAGAGTGCCCCAGAGGCAGGCGTCCTGACCTTCAGCTCCTCCATCCCGAGGCTGATCTTGCTGAAAATGGTTCAGAGCCAGCATTTCACAGTGAGTGAGCATGGCAGGTGGTCTGGGACTGTTTCTTTTCTTTTTGGGGGGGGAAGGGGAGCTATTGTGCTTTTCAGAAGAGTAGCTGTCTAGGTTAATGGATACTTCATAAACTCATAAAGTTCTAGCTAGAATGGATCGTGGAGGTTAGAACCCCTCATTTTGCAAATGGAGAAACCAAGGCCCAGAGAAGTGACATGAATTGGCCAAAGTCACACAGGTAATAAGTGGCAATTGGGATTCGAACCCAGATCCTCTGACCCTGAAATCCAGAGTTCTTTTGGTTCAGAGGAGCTGTGATCTCATCAGTACAGGCACTTTCTCTACTGGTGCTGGGGCTTTGAGCTCTCTCTGAGCACTCTCTGAGCTCCCTCCAGCTCTAAATCCTGGAAGTCAACTACCCTTTTTAATCCTGTGTGATTTGTGACTCACCGTGGGAGGATCAGAGAATTTTGAGAAGCCGCATGGAACAAGTACTCTCTGATGTTTGCTTCTTTGGGCAAATCCCTGGTCCTCAGTTTCCTCATCTGTAAAATGAAAGATTAGATCTTCTTCAAGGTGGTCCTATGATCCTATGTATGACCTTGGACAAGTAATGAGCTCCTCATCACTGGAGGTCTCTCCCTCCCTGAGCCTCAGTTTCCTCATCTGTAAAGTGAAAGATTAGATCTTCTTCAAGGTGATCCTATGTATGACCTTGGACAAGTAATGAGCTCCCCATCACTGGAGGTCTCACCCTCCCTGAGCCTCAGTTTCCTCACTTGTATAATGCAGGATCAGATAGGTCTCTTCCAAGGTCCCTTCCAGTGCCAATGTGCCAAATAGTAAATGCTGCAGCATCTGAGAAACGGATGAACTGAGTGTGACTATGTGACCTGTCCAGCTCTGAAAATTCTGTTCTAAAATGCTCATCAATTTTTTTACGTCCAATGCATGACCTTCTTTCTGAACTCCCACCCCAGAGAGGGGCATAACACCCAAGCCCCTGGTGCTTTCAAGCTTCTCTTTCTGGATTTCACTGGCTAAGTGTCAAGTAACCAAGGTATGATCTGTGTAGAAGTAAAGAGCAGCTGCTTGGTCAAGTGGTGAGCTTCCCATCCCTGGAGGTATTCAAGCATAAGCTGGCTCCACAGGTGACCTTTTGCCTTGTTTTGCCCAGAACAGGGCCTCCACAGTCACTTCCACACCACTGCACACAAGTACACCCCTACTGTTCCCCTGGAGCTCCCCCTTAATTCCTAGGTTTCCTTATTTCCTGGGCTCCCTCCACTAGAATGCAAGCTCCATGAGGGCAGGTACTGTCTGTCTTGCTTATATTTGTAACCTCAGCACTTAACATTGTGCTTGGCACGTGGTGAGTACTTAATAAATGCTTTTTCATTCATTCATTCATTCATTACGACATCTTGGGAGTGTGGTAGCAAGGTTCCTGGGTTTGGGTTGGACTAGTTGGCTTTGAAATCTCTTCCATGTCTGATATTCTCTGATTCCAGAAGATGCATCTAGAACCAAACTCATCGCAAGGTGTCTCACTAGCAGGGGGCCGGCCCCTGGCCTACGCCAAGTGGAGAATTAGCATGTGGACCCAAAAAATGCAAAAGGGTGTCTCCGACTGACTTACCATAAGCAATTTGGAGCAAGAGAGGACCCCAGAGGACCCTGGTCCTACTGCCTCATTTTGTAGATGAGAAAACCGAGGCCTAAATGAATAGCTCAAGGTCATGTCTGGAATGTTGGGGCCAGGATTTGAACTCAGGTCCCATGCCACTTAACTAACTGTGCGACCCTGAGGCAAGTCTCTTGCCCTCCCTGAGCCTCAGTCTCCTTATTTGTAGGGAGAGCTTGTATATGACCTACTATCTCCTGCCTCCAAGTATCGGACACCCTGGCCCCTCACCACCGCCTTGTGGAATCCCTCCCTGGTTCCTTCCAAGCACAGTTCAGATGTCCCCTCCCACGTGAAGCCTTTCCTGATTTCCTGAAATAATGTCTCTCCAGACCCATCCCCATCAGAACAGCCTCCATTTGGAAATGACCTTGTCGGTGTTTATTTATGTATATGTTGTCTCCCTCTGTAGAATGTAAGCTTCTGGGGGGCAGGGACTGGGTTGTTTCTGTCTTTGTATCCCCAGTGCCCAGCACAGCACCTGATACTCGTTGTACAGTAGGCCCTTAAGTATCTTGTTAGATTGAATGGAATTGGAGAAGGAAAATGATAACATGGTGTTACGTGGTGGCCTAGGAGTCTGGAGTTTGGGTTTCAAGTCCTGACTCTGACACTTATTACTGTGTGACCCTGGACAAATCCCTTCCCCTCTCCAGGCCTTGGCTTCATCATGAAACCAAAGACTGATGAGACCACAGCTCCTCCGACCCAGACTAATACGTCCAAAAGGACTCTGGATTTCAGGGTCAGAGGACCTGAGCTCCAATCCTGGCTCTGCTACTTTATGTGACCATGGCCAATTCATGTCACTTCTCTGGGGCTCAGTTTCCCCATTTGCAAACTGAGTTTTCATAATGAAACCAAGGCCTGGAGAGGGGAAAAGATTTGTCCAAGGTCATATAGTAATAAGGAATAAGATGAGAAAATTTAGACTGGATGATAATAATAATAATAGCTAACATTTATAAAGTGCCTACTATGTGTTAGACACTTTACAAATATTATCTCATGTGATCCTCACAACTACTATGGGAGGTCGGTGGTATTATTATCCCCACTTTACAGTGGAGGAAACTGAGGCAAACAGAGGTTAAGTGACTTACCCAGTGTCTTAGCCATGTCTAGGAAGTATCTGAGGCCAGATTTGAACTCAAATCTTCCTGGCTACAAGCCCAGTGCTCTCTTACAATATCCACCTAGCTGGATGATCTCTGGGGTCCCTTCCATCCTTGGTCCTACCTTGCCCATTTTGACCATTGCCTTGAATTACCTGGACAACTAGGTGGTGTAGTGGTTAGAGCACTGGGCCTGGAGTCCAGAAGACTCATCTTCATGAGTTCAAATCTGACTTCAGACACTTACCAGCTGTGTGACCCTGGCAAGTCACTTAACCTTGTTTGCCTCAATGTCCTCATCTGTAACCCTAAATGAGCTGGAGAAGGAAATGGCAAACCACTCCAGTATCTTTGCCAAGAAAACACCAAAAGGGGTTATGAAGAGTTAGATATGACTAAAAATGACTAAACAAAACTACATTGAATCACCTTCCTCCCCCTCCCCAATGGATTAAACAAAAGTATTTTTTAAAATTAATTTATTTTTAGTTTTCAACATTCACTGCCAAAAGATTTTGAGTTCTAAATTTTCTCCCCTTCCTTCCCCTCTCCCCTTCCCAAGATGGCATGCAATCTGATATAGGCTGTACATATACATTCATATTAAACATGTGTTCACATTAGTCATGTGGTAAGGAAGAATTAGAGGAACCACCAGAAAGAGGAAACAAAACAAAACAGAAGAAAAAAAGAGCAAATAGTATGCTTTGATCTGCATTCAAACTCCATAGTTCTTTCTCTGGATGTGGATATCAAAGCTGTTCATTGCACAACGTGGCTGTTACTGTGTACAATGTTCTCCTGGTTCTGCTCATTTCACTCAGCATCAGTTCATGTAAGTCTTTCCAGGTTTTTCTGAATTCTGCCTGCTCATTTCTTATAGCACAGTAGTATTCCATTACATTCATCATATACCATAACTTGTTCAGCCATTCCCCAATTGATGGGCATTCCCTCAATTTCCATTTCTTTGCCACCACAAAAAAAGAGCTGCTGTAAATATTTTTGTATATGTAGGTCCTTTTCCCATTTGTATGATCTCATTGGGATACAGCCCTAGTAATGGTATTGCTAAGTCAAAGAGTATGCAATTTTTATAGCCCTTTGGGCATAGTTCCAAATTGCTTTCCAGAATGGTTGGATCAGTTCACAACTCTACCAGTAACGCATTAGTGTTCCAATTTTCCCACATCTTCTCCAACATTTATAATTTTCCTGTTTTGTCATGTTGGCCAATCTCATAGGTATGATGTGGTACCTCAGAGTTGTTTTGATTTGCATTTCTCTAATCAATAGTGATTTAGAGCGTTTTTTCATATGACTATAGATAGCTTTAATTTCTTCATCTGAAAACTGCCTATTCACATCCTTTGACCATTTATCAATTGGGAAATGACTTGTATTCTTATAAATTTGACTCATTTCTCTATATATTTTAGAAATGAGGCCTTTATCAGAAACACTGTCTGTAAAAATTGTTTCCCAGCTTTCTGCTTCCCTTCTAATCTTGGTTGCATTGGCTTTGTGCAAAAACTTTTCAATTTAATGTAATCAATTTAATTATCCATTTTGCATTTCATAATGTTCTCTATCTCTTGTTTGGTCCTAAATTCTTCCATTCTCCATAAATCTGACAGGTGAACTATTCCTTGCTCTCCTAGTTAGTTTAAAATATCAGCCTTTATATCTAAATCTTGTATTCATTTTGACTTTGTTTTGGTATAGGGTGTAAGATGTTGGTCTATGCCGAGTTTCTGCTATACTGTTTTCCAGTTTTCCCAGTAGTTTTTGTTAAATAGTGAGTTCTTATCCCAGAAGCCGGAGTCTGAGTTTATCAAACAGTAGATTACTATAGTTAAACAAGAGTGTTTCTAAAAACACCAGCAGTCCTGGCATTTGAGGATTCCGAGTCCCTGTCCAGCCTGCTCTGGTGCATGGACCGTTATGTGGATCAAATGAGAAACTACATTGACTCTGAGGAGCTGCTCTTTTCTGCAGCATCAGAGCTATAAGGAACCCTAGAGGTCCTCTGGGGCAGGGGTTCTTAACTTTTTTAATGTCACAGCCTCCCTTTGGCATCTGGTGAAGCCTGTGGACATCTTGGAATAGTATTTTAAAATAATTGAAGGAAATGCTACGTTACAGTTGGAAATGAGTGAAAAATAGATATAATTTTTTCCCATTCAGTTTCAGAGAAATTGAGCCACTGACACCAGTTGCTCTAGTCCAGCCTTTGTCAGAGCTATAACTAAGGCAGGGCAAGTGGGGCTTAGTCCCAGAACACCGATATTCCTGAGATACTGCACTCCTCAATGCTCTGCTTGTCCCAGGCACAAAAATTCCCAATTAAAGTTCTGCCCTTCATTTTACACAGAAGGAAGAGGAATCCCTGAGAATGGAAATGACTTCCCTAAGGTCTCATAGCATATCCCATGACTTCATATCTAGTCTACTATATCACTGCCTCCAGCCAGTGCCTTTTTTTTTCCTTTTCGGGCAGTGGACCGCCTCAGCCAAGCCACTCCAAGCGCCTTCTGAGAGCCTTGCTTTTCTGACAAACACATCTTTGTCTTTCTGTCATCAGAGCACCCACCTACTAACTGAAGGATCTTGCCTGGAGCTTTGTGGCAGCAGACGGCTGCGGAGAGGGGCAAATCTACCCTGGGTTTCTGCTTCCTGCCAAGAACCTTGGTGGGATCGCAGGAGAGAGCATATGCTGTCCTTGTGGAAAAATGAAAACCCAAACAAGCAGCTTATAACACAAGGCAATCGGAAACGGGTATGTGAGAGGCGAGGGGGCATCCTCGAGGAAGCCAGACCCCTTTGGACGACAGTCCTATCCCACTCTTTGTTATGGGTACTTCTCTGCTTGGCAGGTCACCGTTTCCTCTATAAAGTGGGGGGTGATTCCCAGAGCCTTAACTGGGGTAGTACAATCAGGGCTTTGTCCAGGGCATTGCCATCCAAGGTGGGGGTGCTTCCCAGAGTATGCACTGACTCGGGCATGCAACATTGAGTACTGCCTGGTGGAAAGTAGCACCCTGGGTGGTGAGGGGCCTCGAGACCTTGCCATATGAGCCTAACCTAGTGCCTGACACACAGTAGGTGCTTAATAAATGTTTGTTAATGAACAAACATTTATTCATTTATCCAATTTATCCAAACAAACAAAGGATCCTTTTCAAGAACTCCTGGAGGTGTTTGGCCTAGAGGAAAGAGGATGAGGATGGAGTGTGATACTCATGTGGAGGAAAGTTAGACCCTTCTGCTTGGCCCTAGAGGGCATGCCTAGGAGCTATGGCATAACTTTGCAGAAAGGAAGATTTTAGCTTAATTTAAAGAGAAGCTGCCTAGCAATTGACGCTAAGCAGACTTGGAATGAGCTATCTCAGGAGGGAGTAGGTTGTCTTCCATTGGAAGTCTTCAGAAAAAGACAGGATAAGCACATTTTGGGGATGGCATTCTCTTGGAGGCAGTGTGTGTACATGGGTGTGTGTGGGGGGGGGCAGGGGGTGGTACTTGTTCAAGTACAGAGTAGATTAATTGGACCCTGAGATCCCGTCTAACTCAGAGATGCTCTGGTTTTATGCATATGTGAATCTAAAGCATCTTAACAGGCTAGAACCAGCTGAACTGAGTAAGATGGAATTCAGTAGGGAGCAATGAAAAATCTTGCCCCTGGGTCCAAAAAATCAACTTCACAAGTTCAAGATGGGGGAGGCATGCAGTTGTTCTGAAAAAGATCTGGGGGTTTTAGTGGATCACAAGCAGTGTGATGTAGCAACCAAAAAAGTTAATGAAAGCCTGCACCATACTAAGAGGGCAGAACTTCTAGGACTAGGGAGGTGATAGTCTCCTCTTGTGGCCCTGTGCGGAGTTGTGTTCAGTTCTGGGGCATGGATTAGCTGAGGAGTATCCAGAAGAGGGCAAGCAGGATGCTAAAGGGACTGGGAGTGTTTCTCTGAAGAAGGGCACAGGTTAGCTGCAGTTGAGGATCTGAAGGGCTGTCATGTGTAGGGGAGCATGCTATGTCTAGGTGAACACAAGAGTAGGTGGTGGCTACGGCTTGCTACCAAATATATTTGAACGTCAGCTCCCTATTCCCATCAGGTTAAAATATCAACACCTCTGGTTTTTGAAACCCTGTATATCCTGACCCCATCAAACCTTTCCAACCTTATTATGCATTACTTTCCTTTCTGCAAACCGATCTCACACATGAGACTCCCATTTCCCATCTCCATGTCTTTGCATTGGCTGTGCTCCCTGCCTGGAATGCACTCCCTCTCTATCTCTGCGTCTTAGAATCTCTTCTTTCCTTTGAGACTCAGTGCAAGAGCCACTTTCAACATAAAATCTTTCCTGAACCCCCTGCTGCTACTACCCTCTAGCCTCAAATAATTTGGGGTTTATTTTTTATAGATCTGCTGTATACTGACATATGCACAAAATGCCCCCCCCCCCATTAAAAGTAAGCACTTGGAGGGTGAACATTGTTTCGCTTCTGCCTTTGTATCCCAAACACCCACTCCAAAGATGTTGCTGAACAGATGCTTATTAACTAATTCATTGGTGGAGTGAATGGATTGTACTTGTGGGTGGGAGCTGCCCTCCCCACTCACAAGATTCAGAAAGATAACCGAGACCATGTCATTGGAAAATAAAGCTCCAGTTTTCTCCTCTGCTATTTCTTCCTTTTGATGATAATCTTAAATGTTAGCTGTTATTGTTGTTGTTTTCATTATTGCTAGTGTTACAAGTCAGTCAATAAACATTTATTAAGCTCTTACTCTGCTAAGTATTGAGGATACAGAGTCAAAAGACAGTCCCTGCCCTCAAGGAGCTCACAGTCTAATGGGGGAGACAATATGTGAACAATTATGGACAGACAAGCTCTATGTAGGATAAACAGAAGACGGTTGAAGGGGAAGGCAATGGAATTCAGAAGTGATGGGGAAGGCGTCCTGTGGAAGATGGGGTTTTAGCTGGGACTTAAAGGAAGTCATAGAAATCAGTAATGGGAACAGAGAAGAGAGAGTGGTCCAGACATGGGAAATGATCAGAAAGCATGCCCAGAACTGAGAGATGGAACAGCCGGGAGGTCAGGGTCACTGGATCCAAGGGTATGCATTGGGGAGTAAGGAGGAGGAAGACTGGAAAGGTAGGAGGGGCCCCGGGTAGGAAGGGCCTTGAATGCCAAACAGAGCATTTTGTATTTGATCCTGAGGGTGACACAGTCGGGCTGATCATCTGAGCTTTAGGAAAATCCCTTTGGTGTCTGAATCGAGGAGTGGGGAGAGACTTGAGGCAGGCGACCTGGCAGCAGCTATTGTGATAGTCAAGGGCATGAGGTGATGAGGGTCTGCCCTAGGGTAGGGGCAATGACTGGAGAGGAGGGATGGGGCCGGGGGCGGGGAGGGGTGTGATTAGGGAGGTGTTGCAAAGGCGAAATTGACGGGCCAGGACAACAGTTAGGGTGTGGGGGCAGGGACAGTACTCTGCACACAGCAGGTAATCAATAAATGCTGAATGAACGATGTGTAAGTCCACTCATTCCAGAAAAGGAGCCACTAAGGTCAGCCTACATACTCCAGGGCTGGGATCATTTACTTAACCTTTGCAATGAATGCACATGATTTCCCCTGTTCATTATTCACTTTAGCAAACAACTTAAACATGAATTAGCTATCTACTGTGTTCCAGGCCTGGGGGGCAGGGGGGTGGCACCAGGGACGCAATAATAATTAGAATTTCTATGGCCCTTTAAGGTTTGCAAAGCACTTGACACTCATTATCCCATTTGAACCTCGAGAGAACCCAGGAAGGTTAGATGCAATTATTATCCCCATTTTGCAGATGAGTAAACAGAGACTGAGAGGGATTAAGTGAATTTCCAAGGGTCACACATTGTATAAGTGTCTGATGTGGGATTTGAATTTAGGTTTTCCTGACTCCAGGTCCAACACTAACCACTATACAAAACTGCCTCTCCGAAAAATCAGCACCATTCCTATTGTCCAGGAGCTTATAGTGTATTGAATGATCTATATTAATTCTATGCTCATTTAAGGTCAGCATGGCATAGTGACTAGAGAGATGCTTCAGACCCAGGAAGTCCTGGGTTCAAGACTTGCCCTGACAGACAGATAGATGATAGATATAATAGATGATAGATAGATTGATATTAATTGGTAGATATCGTAGAAGGTAGATATAACAAAGAGATGATAGATATAGCAGATAGAGATAGACTGATGATAGATATAATGGATGACAGATACAGATAGATGACAGATTGCTATATGATAGATATAATAGATATAGATAGATGACATTGATATATGAGATATAGTAGATGATTGATATGTGATATAATAGAAGATAGATATAATAGATGATAATATAAATGAGATGGATTGATATGAGATATAATAGATGATAAATATAGTTGTTAGATAATAGACAGATAATAGATATAATAGATTGTCAAATGCTTAGTATGTGACAAGCACAGCTAAGCACTGAGAATATAAATTGAAGTAAAAAAGACAATTCCTGCCCTTAAAGAGCTTACATCCTAATGGAAGACAACTGATAGAGGGGTATTGGAGATGGTAGGGAAAGCAGCCGCCGGACTTCTGCATGTTGAGGTAATGTCCTGAAGCTGTAAGTTGCTGAGAAGGTCCTGACATTCATTGTCTTTATATTGATGAAATCGTAAGTCAAATCCTGTTCCTGATCATTCAGTATCAGGTTTTCAGTACACTTGACAGGATTATCTGCTTTTAATGGGAAGCTTCCAAAAGGCTCCTGGTGCAGTGGCTACCACAGAGAAATGTGTCAAACATACTCGAAGCTTCTTTTTGAAAGGCAGTATGGCATATTGGTTAGAGTCCTGGACTTGAGAGTTAGAAGACCTGGGTTTGGATCCCACCTCCCCCACTGTATGAACCCGTGCAAGTCACTGACCCTCTCTGAGTGTCAGTTTCCTCATCTGTGAAATGGGAATGATAGAACCGGCAGTAGCTACCTCTCAAGGTTATTATGAGGGCTCAGTGATAAAACAGGTTTAAAGCCCTTTGCAAACTTTAGAGTGCTACGTAAATGTCATCAATTACATCAAAGGCATGGTCACAAACCTAGCAAAAGCCTCCTTCATTCCTTCTGACATCTTCTGCTGACAATGAGATATGTGCTCCCAGTGAGTGCAGCCACTCTGGGACCAGGCATCCTGAGGAATGTATTTCTTCCCCTGTTTCATTTCTGTACGTGACCAATTCTTTTTTTTTTTTTTTTTTTTTTGCTTAGGCAGTTGGGGTTAAGTGACTTGCCCAAGGTCACACAGCTAGTAAGTGTCAAGTGTTTGGTCTGAGGTTGGATTTGAACTCAGATCCTCCTGACTTCATGGCCAGTGCTCTATCCACTGCTCCACCTAGCTGCCCCTACATGACCAATTCTTGATCATCCCATTTGTGGATTTAAATTCCCGAATCCATCCTCCAACAGGTAGGATGCTTGTGCCCTTCACCTCTTACATTATCTCCTATTTTCTATTGGTTGGCAAATTTTCAGGAAATGCAATGAATTTTTATTATTAACAAAAAACAAATGTAATTTAGAGGCAATCTGACACACACACACACACACACACACACACACACACACACACACAAACAAATCACCAAATATACGCCAAATCAAAACAGGAATGAAAATTACCCACTGTTTGATAATTTCCATGAAATTGTTCCTTCTGTTAGGAAGATTGGAGTTCATAGGTTCAGGGCTGGAAGGGACCAACCCTCTCATTTTACAGATGAGGAAACTGAGGCCTGGGGAGAGCGATTGACTTGGCCATGGAGTCTTGTAGCTAATAAAGAACAGAAAGAGGATTTTCATCTAGATTATTTGACTAGAGAACCAATGCTTTTCCTACTAGACTATGCCAAGGCTAATATGGTATAGTAGATAGTGCATGAGATTTGGAGTCAGGAAGACCTTGGGCAAGTCACTTAACCGACTTGGGCCTCAGTTTCCCCATCTGTAAAATGAGAGGGTTGGTCTAGATGGTTACTGAGGTCCCTTGTAGCTCTATCTCTAAGACCGTATGAGGCCTTTAGTTGGTGAAAAGGGCATTAATGCCCAATAAGCCACAACAGCAGCTTCTAGCCGTGGGCTGGAAATAGAAATTCCCACAAGGGAAGATGGTGGTCTATTGGCAGATACCAGCCCGTGGGTCAGGCTGTTCAATGGATTGGTCAATCTCAGTCAACTGCCAGGGGACCCCTGACTTTTAGTGTTTAGCATCATAGCCTCTTGGAGTGGGAAGGGATCAAGGCTGAGGTTTAGACAAACTGAGGCACACGGGGAGGAAGTAGGTTAGAGCCTAAGTCTATCTCTCCATCTTATCTTCTTTCCTCCTCAGTCTGACCCTCACCAGCTAGCTGACTGGGGAGAAAGAAGAGGAAGGATCACCAACCATCCCTTTAGCTACAATGGGACAGACCTGCCAACATATGGGATGTGTAAGTTGTCCTATGGCATTTCTTATTAGCTTCCAGATCAGGGGTTCTTAACTCAGGATCCATGAACAGATTTAAGGGAGTCTGTGAACTTGAATGGGAAAAAAATCACATTATTCTGTCCACTAACCTTTGTTTTCATTTCTAATCCTATGTATTTTTTTATGCATTTAAATCATTATTCTGAGAAGGGGATCCATAGGCTTAACCAGACTGACTGCCATGAAAAGGTTAAGCACTCCTAGAATCTCTTAGTTTGACCACTGTGAGCTCTAAGTTGCTGTGGCTCCATTTAGCATCTCCCCCCCCTTTTTTGTGTCCATTTTGCAGATGAAGAAATTGAGGCTCAAAGAAATGAAGTGACTTGCCTAGAATCATACAGGCAGGGAGGGCATGTCAGAAGCAGGATTTAAAGTCAGGTCTTCCTGACTGCCCAGTCCTATGCTCTATCCACAGCACCACCCCTCATTTTACAGAGATCAGAGCTAAATCTGTTTGCCAGAGGTCACAAAGTTAGTAGTAAATGTGGACCTTGGACCTGAGCTCTTTGCCTCTAAATCAATCAATCAATCAATCAATCAATGACAAGCAGAGATTATGTGCCTGGCTTTGTGCTAAGCACAGACAAAAGCAAAGCGCTCTCTACCTCCATGGTACTTAAACTCTAATAAACTGCCCTTCCCACTCTCCCAGGGTCCTTAACCCGAGGCCCATGGACAGACTTCAGGGAGCCTGTGACCTTGAATAGGAAAAAAATGGCATGTTTATTTCTACTAACCTTTGTTTCCCTTTGTCATCCTGTGTATCTCCCATGCCTCCTCATCCATGAAACAGAAGAGTTGGCAAATGATTCCAAAAGCTCCAAATCCTAGGAATGGTACCTGGGCCTCTTTAGCAAGGTGAATTCCTGCCCTCGGCACTTGCCAGCTCCTCACCAAGGCTTGCTACTGAGGGTGGGGGCTGTGGTTCACTGCTTATTAGAAACTGAGGCCAAGAGGGTGGCCCTGTGACTCCCTCTCTCTTCTCTGTAGAGGGTGTGATGAGGTCTAGAGGTTTAGGGGTGTTGATCTCAGCTTGGGCCCATACCCCATCAGGTGGACTTCCCTCGCTTTATTCAGCCATTGATAAGTCAAACGGGAAATATCACTTGCCCCATTTGACTTCCTTTCCTAGAGGCTGAAATGGGTTCTTCAGTATCCTTGGCCCAAGAGAAAAAACATGGACTTTTTAGAATGGCTTCCCCTTAAGTTTGCACTTCTGCCCCCATTTTACAGATGGGGAGAATGAAGGACAATGGGCTACGTTAAGGTCATGTGGTAAAGGCATACAACCAGAGTCCCTTGTTTAATAAATGATTGATCAATACAAAGAAGCGCAGGCAGGGTTATAGATTAAGAGCTGGAAGGAACCTCAGCCTTCTTCACAGCCCTTCTCGTCTAGACTCTGATCCCCTCCCCTCCCCCCACCCTAATTACATATTACGCTCCTTCCTGTATTCTACGCTCGGGCCCAACTGGCCGGGCTGCTTCTCACACCGACCTCCATCTTGCATCTCCATGATTTGCCCAGACTGTCACCCGTGCCTAGAACAGATTCCCTTCTCACAGCAGCTGCTTCGAATATTTCCTTCACAATTTTGCTCGAATTACATGTCTGTATGTGCTGAGCTCCCCAGCTGCTCTTGTCTCCCTCCAAACATGTAGTTTGGAATTAGTTTGTTCTATTTTCTATTTTCTTGTTTGTGAATATCTTGTCTCCTGTGATAGAACGTAAACTCCATGAGGGCTGAGACTGTTTTATTCTCTTTATATCCCCAGCACAACGGTTAATAATAAGTAGGCACTTAGGAAATGCATTGTCGCATGATTAATTGATTGATTTAGCATAATCCCCTCACTTTATAGATTAAGAAACTGAACCCCAGAGAGGGAAAGTAAATTACACTGTAATGTCCTCATCATTCTTAACATTTCAGCAGTGGCTGGGACCTCAAGGGCATCTAGTCCTATACCTACAGGGACAAAGAGAGGGCCTCACCCCAGCGTACCTGAAGGTGGTTTGCTGTTGTTCAGTTGTTTCAGTCGTGCCCAACTGTTTGTGACCCCGTCTGGGGCTTTCTTGGCAAAGATACTGGAGTGGTTTGCCATTTCCTTCTCCAGCTCATTTTACAGATGAGGAAACTGAGGTAAACAGGGATAAGTGACTTACTCAGGGACACCCTGCTAGTAAGCGTCTGAGGCCAGATTTAAACTCAGGACTTTCTGACTCTAGGCCTGGCACTGTAATTGATGAGCATTCACCTTATCTTGCCGGGGGGGGGGGGGGGGGGAACCAAAAAACTAGTTCAGCATAATTAACCAACACGTGGAAAATGTCTGACATTATATATGTTCCATACCTACAGCCCTCTTCCTCCTTCTAGAATGTTTTGTAAGTGAGTTTATATGCTAAGTCATCATTGCCCATGGTTGCTGTGTCTCTCCACTTGGATATCAAGCATTTAATGACTGAGAGGATTTCTGGACTCTTTTGGCAGCTTCCTTGCGGCAGATGATTTATATCTGTTACATTTGTGTAGGAAATGGCGAATTTGTTCTCATGTCTGTACCTTTGTCCATTCTTCATTAGGGGTGCTGAGTAACTTTCCTTACTCGTAGTAGGCGGTATAGTAGATGTGGAGAGTGGAGAGATCAGTGCTTGAGTCCTGGCTGCCATATTTATGAGTTAGGAAACCATGGTGAAGTCCCCCTCTCGACCTCCTAGGATTACTATGAAGAAAACCTTAAAGCCCTATATAAATGTGAGTCACAGCTATTGTTATTGGTAGATCAGATTTCCCAAGAGAGGACTCCCTTCCCCTCACTCTAGGTTCAGGGCCCCCAGTGATTGTTGTTTGACCCCTGAGATAGTCATATCAGAAGAGATAAGGGTGTTTTAGTTAAAAAACCAACAGATCTTTAATGAGTATCTCTTACAAGCAAGGTTATTGTTGTTTGTCATTTGTTGTCAAAGAGGACCATGACATCAGGGAGGGAATAAGCATTTCTATAGTGCCTACTATGTGCCAGGCACTCTGCTAAGCACTTTACAAATATTGTATCATTTGATCCTCACAAGAACCCTTCCAGGTAGGTGCTGTTTTTGTCCCCATTTTACAGGTGAGGAAACTGAGGCAAGAAGAAGTTAAGTGACTTGCCCAGAGTCACACAGCTAGGAAGTAACTGAGGTCAAATTTGAACTCAGGTCTTCCCAACTCCAGACCCAGGGCTCTGTGCACTATGGCACCACTATGGCACTATGGCTTTCATGTTTGTTCAGTTGAGTCTGACTCTTTGTGACCCCATTTTGGGGTTTTCTTAGCAAAGATACTGGAGTGGTTTGCCATTTCTTTCTCCTATAAAGAGATACTTAAGAGAGTTGGTGTCCTGGGAAAAGCCTTGGATACCTGTGTTTGAATCCAGGCTGGACCATTCATAAGCTATGTGACCTTGGGCAAGTCACCTAGCTTTTTTGAATCTCGGTTTCTTACTCTGTAAAATGGAACCAATAACTCTTGCCCTTTCTACTTGACAGAAAGTGCTTTGCAAATGTTCGAGTTTTTTTTTTAAATAAACAAGAACTCATATTATTAGAATTCCTGCCCTCAAGGAGCTTACTATTTAATTAGAGAAATAAAACAGGCATGCGTGAGAGGGGATGGAGACTAGATCTGTGATTTCTGTGGTATAAACAACTCCTTCTCCCAGTGCAGAGTTTCCTAGAGCACAGAGAGGTTAAACAGCTTAGCCACAGTTACACAGCCATTATGAACCCCAATCTTCCTTGATCCAAGGCTAACATTCTGTCTCTTATGCCATGCCATGGACAGAAAATTAAGATGACAAGCTAGCTTAGGATAAAAGCTGAGACAGTGTTGCCTTGGGAAGAGGAGCTGTCAGGTGCTGTTGCCCAAAGGCCATTGGAGTGGATTGTTTCCTTGGCTCTGATGCTGGCTGGCTTCATGTCTGTTGATCTCTTTCTGTGCGCTCATTTCTCTCCTTACAAAGAGAGATTGTTGACTGTACTTCAACACCCTAATTCCTCCTTCCCATTCCCAAGGGTTAGGCATTGGCCTTAGACGTACATCATTTCCATGAACTGCAAACGATGACTGTTCTGTTCACAAGGTGGGAACCTCATGGGCTTCAGTCATCTAGGCGGACCATTTTCTTCTCTGCCACCCCCTGATGCTGATGTTGCTTCAGCTACCCTCCAAACTTGACTTTCAGAAGCTTGAGTCCTCTGGTCTCAATTGAGTCTTCTGGTCTTATCCTCTCTGGGACCAGGCAGCCCCATCTTCATGCTTGCTATCTAGGTCTCTGCAGCCTTACAGGCACTCTCATCTTCACCTCCTTCCCCCTTAGTCTCAGAAAATTGTAATCAGATCAGGCCCCTACCATCGCCTCTAGGAAAGGTTTGTTCATAGACGACTTACATTGTTCTGCTCATTAACTGTGATTTCCCAGATGCCAACTCCCTTCCCACCCACAAGGACGCTCTCTGTGTAGTTTCCCGATTTGAACCACTGGAAGGCCTGGACTGTCTCTCTTTTTTATTTATTCCTTCCCTACACACATAGTAAGCACTTAATAAAAGCTTTCCATTCACTCATTTATTCATTTGTGTTCTTCATCTCTGCCTCCATGGTCTGAGCTCCTCAGATGGATGAGAGCTGAATACACTGGGTTCCACTGTAAACCTCTCTTTCCTGTGTGATATTGGGCACACGACTGGATCCTGAGGTTCCTTCCAGCCCTGTGGGCTTACACTTTCCTAAATCCACCAATCACATAATTTGAAGTCAGAAAATCTGGTTCAGATTCTAATTCAGATACTACTGGTGCTTCATGTGTAAAATTGAGTAGATTGAATGAGAAGATCACTAAGGTCCCTCCAAAGCTCGAAATCTATGATCCTATCCATGTTACCTGGGGCAAATCCCTTTCCTTCTCTGGGCCTCAGTTTCCTCTTTTGCAAAATGAAAGGGTCGACTTAGATGATCCCTAAGGTTCTTCCCAGTTTTAAACCTCATCATCCCACCACTGCCTGAGTTTGGGTCATGTTGATGTGGTTTGGAGATCTCCCAGAACATCCCCCAGGTGTGAGAAAAGTCTGCAGACTTTCCCCAGACCATATTAAATCATCTTCCCCTTCCTAACCCCTCCAGGCTCATCAAAGAATTAATTTAGCCCTTAGGACTGAGGAGGGGGAGAACAGAGGGTTAGAATCCATTTGCTCTAACTGGCTTTTGATGACCTGAGGCGGAACTGCTTCTGGCTTATTACTGCCTTGAATAGGAAGGACTGATTGAAAATGAACCAAGTGGTGATTCAAACTGGCAACAGGGTGTCATGGAAAGAACTCTGGATTTGGACACTCACAGCACCTGAAGTTCACATCCCAGGCTCCCACTTAGCACCTGTGAGAACTCTGGCTGATCATTTAATCTTTGGACCTAAATGTCCTCTTCTGTAAAATGAGGGAGGACTTTGAGGGAGGGCTCCATCATTTAATCCTGTGAACTCTCAGGAGGCAGTGTTGCCTAATGGTTAGTGTGTAGTAGCCCACTTATGGGCTGTGGGACAAATGGCAGTCTCTTCACTGGCTGAGCTTCAGTTTGCTTCCATGTAAAATGAACTAGTTGAACTAGATCTCTAAGTCTCTCTTCCTGCTCTAGCTCTATGGTCTAGAACCCTATGAACTTTCTGAGCTACCAGAACCCCTGTGGTTGCCTCTCATATCGCCTCCCTTCTGGCAATGACAACTCCTTTGGAGACTAGGTCTCTCAATGGGGTGGAAGCCTAGTTTCCAAAGTGTCCTTGCATCCCTGAAATGATCCAAGCATGACCAGAGGTTTTGTTTCCTATTAGTGTCCAGAAAACCAAGTTTCTAAAACTGACTTTCTTCAGCTCATTCACCCTATTTCTGATATCAAAGGGATGAGAGAGAAGGCCCAAACTGGAATTCCTCCAGCACAGTAAACTCTAGAATTATGTGAATTACCTCTAATTACTATGGGAAAAGTCTTCAGACATTGTAAGATCACCCCATCTGTCCCTTACTCCACCTCCCCCTTTGCCCATCTCCACCAAGAAGCAACCAACTTGTCCACTTTGATGTTGAACAGTGGCTGTGACCCTTACTACCTGGGGTCTTGGACCCTGGGCCTGTAAGCATCTGGTGTATAGGGAGGCGGTTGAACTAGATAGTTTTTTAGATTCCCTTCCAGGACTAAATAGAAAATCCTGTCTGTATGACCTTGGGCAAGTCACTGAACCTCTCAGAGTCTGTTTCCTTCTCAGCAAGAATGAGTGGATTGCATGGGACCATAGCTCACATCCCTGGAAGCCCTTGACACTATTTCTCCATGACTCCCTCAGAGGTCTTCTGTGACCTATAGGCACCCCATCAGAGAAACACTAAGCTAAATGTCCCCAGCCAGTACAGGGACATAGAAGGCCTGACTGTTTAGCAATGGTTAAACCTCTGCTATTTGCAGGAGTGTTTTTGATCCCTCCTCCTTTATAGCCACTGAATGCAGAACCTTTAGCCCCAGACCAAAGCCTGTTCCCACCCTCCAATATTGTTTCTATGCTCATTTGCTTTCTGAGAAAGAATCTGATAGCCTAGGAGTGGCTGAATTGTCAATGTACCTATCTGAGCCTGTTTAACAAAGTTTATTTTCCTTTCTGTCTTGTCTTGTTTTTCTTCAACGTTTAAGACTTGTGAACCACCAATTAGTCCTCCCTTGGATAATGAAAAGGTAAGATGTTCAAGTGTATCTTTTCTTTGTTTCTGCTGCTTAGCCAAGTTTATTTTTATTTTCTGTGTTCTCCTTCGATGCCTAAGATTTGTGAGTCATTAATTCATCTTTCCTCCTGCAATGAAAAGGTAAGATGTTCAAGTGCATCCTTTCTATGCTTCTGCTATCCCATGCTTTGGATTGATAAACAAGAGTCTTTAATAAAGCCCAATCTGCATTAATCTTCGAGAGGATGAAGTCAATTCATCTAGCATCAGGGCACTGTGCTACAAAAACAACAAAAGAACGTCTCTACCCTCACGGAGCTTACCTCCTATTGAGGGGATACACTATATCCTCAGAAAAGTAAATACAAAATATATACAAAGTACCAACTAGGAGATCAGAAAAGGCTTCATGTAGTGGGTAGTACCTGCTACAGGAGCTTTGTAGAAAGTCAGGAATTTTAAGAGGCAGAGACCAGGCAGGAGTACATTCTGATTATTAGGGGAAGCACAGGAATCATCTCTGCAAAGGTCCAGAGGTAGGAAATGGATGTTGTATATGGTAAATAGTTAGCAGGCTTGATTGACTTGAATGGGGAGTGATAAAAAAGAAGACTTGCTGACACAAGAGATGAGGGGAAACACCTTTCTCCATCTAGTTCAAAGGGCCAGGCTGCTTCTGGGAAAGGCATATAGAGATCAGTCAGCTACGGTGAGTGGGATAGGGAGTTAACGAGGGAGGTATAGAAGAATCCTAGCAGCAGTGAGGGCCCAGTTGGGGTTATGTAATACACATTTGTAGTGAGCACAGTCAGAATGTTTGCTTGATCTTCTCCATCTTAATTCAGCAGCTCGTGTGTAGAAGTAAAGGTAGTAGATGGTGGGAGTGATCCTAGGTGGAGGCCTGGCGGGGCACAATTGGCAATATGATGAGAAAGACAAGGGATTCAAGAGGAGAGGGCAATGTAGAGTTGAACTGGGTCACTAAGGGGTTAAGATGAGGAAGGGAAGAGAGTGTGGCTAATGCAAAGGTGATGCCCTGGGAGAGAACTGAGGGGTCAAGGGACTGAAGATCACAGTGTGGATGAAGGATAGGGATACAGCAGAGGAGAGATGGAACGCCAATAGATTATGATCACATTCAGGGTTTATTAACATTTGTGGGTGATTGAAAGATCAAGAACCATCTTTGTGATAGCTATGGCGAGATGGAGGACTCAATCATGGGAAATGAGTAGGTTGAAGAACTGGGAGGTTAAGGTGTTTGAGGGAGTACCAAAATGTATGAGGGCAAGGTTGGAGTGGAGACAGAGATTTTGAGCTAGGTACTGAACTCATTAAGGAAGGAAGGGGAGGGTCCTGGGGGTCTGTAGACAACAGCTGCCAGGATTTTGGTTGGGTGGTAGATGTGGATTGCATGAACTCCAAAGGGGAGAGGTTACTGAATGATGTTGGTAAGAGGAGAACCTGGAAGAAGCAATGGGGAACAAAGAGTATTCCAAATCCCCTACCTTGACCGATGAGTTGAGGAGAAAGGGTTAAAGTGCAACCAGCACTGGAAAGGGTGGCCAGGAAGGATGTGCCATCAGGAGGGAGCCAGGTCTTGGTGATTGCTAGAAGATGGAAGGAGTGTGTAAGAAAAAGTATTAAGATGAAAGCAAGTTTGTTGCTTATGGAGCAGGTATTCCAGAAGGCACAGTGGAAGAGGTAGGTAGCTTTTGGTTTGAGACTTTGGGGAAAGAGTGGAGGGGATGGGAGTAAGATTGGGTTATAGGAGATGGGAAATGGGCTGCCTCTCTCTCCATTAGAAGGTCAGGATTTGAGAGGGATCTTGAGGATTAGAAAAGGGATAAAGGTTCAATATGATCCTGAAGGATCAGAGCTCTGAGAACTTGGGGTATCACTTTCTTAGGGTTATAGAGAAAAAAGTAGGGAAGCAGCTCCACCAGCCACAGGAGAAATCAAGGTGATGAAAGCTTGATGCTGGTATAGCATTTGTATATGTGTATAAAACACAATAGGTATTTAATAAATGTTTTTGGAATGTATGGGAATGGAAGAAATTATTTTTCTCCCCTTCCTGCCTAAGGATAAATCAGACACATCATGAAATACTGTCTGTGGGGTGTTGAATGTGGATGTTTTTCAAATATCTCTTTCCTCTCCAAGGGTGGTCAAAGGGTCGAACTTGAGGACCTAAAAGGCCACATGTGGCCTCAAGGCCAGATTCCCCACCCCTGAGATTCATCCTGCATTACCTGACTCTAGATGGCACCCACTCAGTGATCTCACTACCAGCTCAGTGTGGCAGACACAGAACTCCACATTTTGACTCTGTCCTTTGCTCCATTTCCCCTCTATGATGGCTCACAAATATTTTATGAATATTTTAAGGAGAAAACCTTAGAGTTTCTTTAAAGTTACAAGTAATGTGAGTCTAGGGTGGGCCCTTTGAGCATGAGACACAAGGATGTGGCCCTGGGGAGGTAGGGATGGTGGTAGGCACTGACTTTTGGTGGGGTAGGCAGCAGTGAGTTATAGGTATTTGAGACTTCTCCCAATGTTGCACATGCCATGCAGATATGGATAATGGGCTGGGCTGTGTATACTAAGCAGGCAGTACCACCATCCTTTAACAATGTTGCCATTACTAACCTCCTTCCACCCAGTAGTTGCTACTCTTGAAAAAGAGGTTCAAGAAGGGTCTTATACCTTTGATTTAAGAATAACATTCTATTGCAAGAAGCTGCCTTCTTTGGCAGACATGCATTTAGAATGCAGATAGTTAAAGGAGGCACCTAGATCATTCAGCTCAATCCCAGTGACTGTTGGGATAATGTGTCAGCCAGATTATTCTCCTGAGCTGTCCAGTAGAGGAAAGGAAGTAAAGATGGAGGTGAGTGGGAAAAGAGAAATCTTCAAGCCTGTCAGCAACTTATCCTAGTTATAGACCTCCTCCTCCTCCCACTCCCCTTTGTCTGCTCACGTGGGTTTGACTTAATAGAAACAGTCATCCAGTACCTGAAATCTTAGCTTATACGTCTCCCCTTGCTTATTCATTCAACAAACAATTGGTTCATATGTGTGTTCGCTAGAAAAACAAAAGCAAAACTAGTCGTTAAGTATGCATTGCCCACACGGCACTGAGATGGGGGCTCTCAACTTCATGGAGCTTATATTATAATAGAGATCTAAGTCACAAAAACAGATAACTATAATAGCATTACATGAAAATTGTATTGGATAGTTACAAAACAGAATCTATATGAGGTTGTCACCCACTCAGGGTTAGGGGGTGGGAGGGTGAGAATTGCAAAGGCTTCATGGCAAATTTGAGTTAGGCTTTAAATGATGCATAGGAATGTAACAAGTGAAGAGAGGGAAATGGGAAAGCCCAGGTGCAGAAAACAGTGTGAGCAAAGGCGGAGAGGTGGGAAGTACATTCAGGGACCAAGATACAAATAAGTTTGGCTTCAGATTAGAGAATATAGAGGATGCAGTGTGAAATAAGGCTGAAAAAAGTAGGATGGCATTGTGGTGGAAGGCCTTGAATACCAGAAAATGAGGACTAAACTTCTAGATTCAGTAAGAAGAAGGACAATAAAAATTTTCCAGTAAAGGATTGACGTGACTAAACTGGTCAAAGGAAGATTATTCTGACAGCATTTGAGGGATGGATTGGATGGGGAGAGTAGAGCTACAGGTCTGTTAGGAGACTATTGTGGCGGTCCAGGAGGGTGGTAATCAAGATTTATGGGAGGGTAGTAGGGTTGGGAACAGAGATGATGGTACAAGTTCAAGAGCTGTGGCAGAAATGAAATCTACAGGCTTTGGTGACTGCAGAGAGGAGTCCAAGAAGACTCCAAAGTCTTAGACGTGGAGGCGGCAGAGTAAATGGTGATACTATAGAGGGAAATAGTCAAGTCAGCAGAAAGAGCAGATGGAGGGAGAAAACCACCAAGCCTGGCTTTGGACATGCTGAGCTTGAGGTGGTGAGGAGGTACCCAGGAGAAATATTGTTCAGGGCATTCATACCTAGGTGAACAGAGCCTAGGGTACGTGGGTGCCTTACCAACAGGAGGTAGTGGTGAAGCCGGGCTCTAGGTGGTAAACCAAGCTCTCTGAGAGGCCTTTACCCAGCCTGCTTACTTTTCTGTTTGTCCGATGATGCCCAGGCTCCTTCAACAGCCCTTGTGCAAATAACCTGAGTAACTAAGGATATGGGGATGATCAGGGTCACCTCCAGGATGACCACGGCAGTGCTCCATCACTGCAATAAGAGGAACTCTCTTCTTCAAGGGGTGTGAGGTGAGGGGAAGGCCTTCCAGTCTCTTTCTGAATCCAAAGTACTCTTGGAAGCCCATGTCCCTTCTGGACTCAATCCCTTTGCTGTCCTTTCAGACTGTATTTCCCTGGGCCATGGTATCACACAGAGTGAGCATGTTGGCAGGCAGGATGTAAAGCAAGGTTTAGGCAACCCTTATTTCCCCAGTTTGCCAGATGTTCCTTTCTCTGTCCTGAAAATGAGATGTTGCTGTTCAGTTGTTTCAGTTGTATCTGACTCTTCTTGACTCCATTTAGGGTTTTCTTGGCAAAGATACTAGAATGATTTGCCATTTCCTTCTCTAGCTCATTTTATAGATGAGGAAATTGAGGCAAAGAGGGTTAAATGACTTGTCCAGGGTCACATAGCTAATAAGTGTCTGAGGCCAGATTTGAACTTAGGAAGATGAGTCTTCCTGACTCAAGGCCTGGCACTTTATCACTGCACCACCTAGCTATCCTTTAAAATGGGATGGTCCCTCAGAAATCATAACCTTTTGAATTGTAGATAAGGAACATTTCCTCCAAGATTTCTATTATCTCAGTTTTAGTGGGTGGAGAGGACAGTGTTGAATAAGAGGTACTGAAAAGTATTTTTTGAAAGCCTTCTGTGGAAGAGACTATGAAGGGCTCTTAAGATGTTAAAGAGAGATGGAGGGAGGAGGGAGAGAGAGAAATCAAGGCCATAAGCCAAACTTTGGCCACATTAGGCTTACTGTGTACTGGTGTCTACAGGTTTTCTTTCCAATTCTCTGATGCCAACATGTCTCCTTACAATATCTGATTGGTGCAGCTGCTCACAAAACTGATAGTAGTCTCTGAATTTACATTCATCCCAACACATTTCTGCCCTACAAAGTGACCCTAAATATATGAACCAAATAGAACAGCATTTAACATACCTAAAAGAAAAACTAATTGAACTATAGGAAAAAATAGAAAGCAAAACAATAATTGCTATGATCCTTTAATTAATTAAACTAATTAATTTAATTAATGTACCCCTTTCAGACCTAGACAAATCTAACCAAAGTGACCAAGATCTTCCTGAGTTCCTTCAGCAATGTCCCAAGAATGGAAGATAAAGTATCACTGTGTTAACTCACTGTAGAAACATCCTTCTTCTCTTGCCCAGGGAAGATAGTGACCAGAGAGGATAGAAGTGCTAAGTCAGGCTTATTATTTTTTTTCATTTTTCTTTCATGTCTACACATATTTGATTGTCTCAAAAACCATACTTGTGTTCTCAAAGTGTTACCAACTTTGTTCACTTCGGCTTGTGATTCATTAGACAGAAGCTGATCCTAGATGAAGAGATATAGTAATAGTTCTGTGAATAGAATTTTCTATTTTAATCTTAATTTATATGTCTCCCCTTGCTTATTCATTCAATAAACAATTGGTTCATATATGTGTTCAATGGAAAAACAAAAGCAAAACTAGTCGTTAAGTATGCATTGCCCACATAGCACTGAGATGTGGGCTCTCAACCTCGTGGAGCTTATATTATAATAGAGATCTAAGTCACAAACACAGTAAAGAAAGAGCACTGGACTTGGAGTCAGGAGAGACCTGGGTTCAAATCCTGGTTCTGATGCTTACTAAATGGGCAAGTACTACTAAGAGCAGCTATCTTCTCATCTGCAAAACGAGGTTAACAAGACTTGTATTACCTCCCTTCCAGTGAAGAGGTTGGTGTTTGGTGAGTTTTAAAGCAATGTAGAAATAGGTGTTATTATATCTAAGTATAAGACGTGATCTCAGGCCCCTAGGATCGTCTTTCAAGTTGAAGAGATAAGACTAACTTGATGACAGTGAAGAGTATAATTATAATTAGTGGCCAAATTATGTGTAATGCCACCAGAAGTTGAGAAAATCAACATGGGCTGGAGTGGCCAGGGGAGGATTTCACAGTGTGGAGTGGAGTGGGGAGGGGTTGGATCTGGAGATGGACTTTTTTTTTAATGCAAGATCTCAGTTTACATTTTTTAAAATTTAATTTATTTATTTTTAGTTTTCAACATTCACTTCCATAAGATTTTGAGTTTAAAATTTTCTCCCTCTCCCACTTCTTTACCCTCCCCCCATGAGATGGCATACAATTCCATATAGGCTCTACTTAAGCATATTTTCCCATTAGTCATGATGTAAATAACAATTAGAACTAATAGGAGGAACCACAAGAATGAAGCAATAAAACAAAACAATAAAGGAAAAGAAGAGCAAATAGTATGCTTCTATCTGCATTCAGACTGCCTATTTTTTTCTCTGGGTGTGAACAGCAATTTCCATCATGAATCTTTTGGCATTGTCTTAGGATTCTTGTGTTGCTGTGAAGAGCCAAGTCTATCAAAGTCAGTCATCCCATAATGTGGCTGTTACTTTGTACAATGTTCTTCTGGTTCTGCTCATTTCACTCTGCATTAGTTCATGTAAGTCTTTCTAAGTTTTTTTTGAAGTCTGCTTGCTTATCATTTCTTATAGCACAACAGTATTCCATTACATTCATATATCATAATTTGTTCAGCCACTCCCCAATTGATGGGCACCCCCTCAATTTCCAATTCTTTGCCACCACAAAAAGAGCTGCTATAAATATTTTTGTACATGTGGGTCCTTTTCCCATTTTAATGATCTCTTTGGGATACAGACCTAGAAGTGGTATTGCTGGATCAAAGGGTATGCAAAATTTTATAGTCCTTTGGGCATAGTTCCAAATTGCTCTCCAGAATGGTTGGATCATTTCACAACTCCACTAAGAATATATTAGCGTTCCAATTTTCCCACACCTTCTCCAACATTCATCATTGTCCTGTTTTGTCACGTTAGCCAATCTGATAGGTGTGAGGTGGTACCTCAGAGTTGTTTTGATTTGCATTTCTCTAATCAATAGTGATTTAGAACATTTTTTTGTATGACTATAGATAGCTTTAGTTTCTTCCTCTGAGAACTGCTTGTTCATATCCTTTGACCATTTATCAATGGGGGAATGACTTGTATTCTTATAAAATTGACTCAGTTCTCTATATATTTTAGAAATGAGGCCTTTATCAGAGACACTGGTTGTAAAAATTCTTTCCCAGTTTTCTGCTTCCCTCCTAATCTTGGATGCATTGGCTTTATTTGTGCAAAAACTTTTCAATTTAATTTAATCAGAATTATCCATTTTGCTCTATCTCTTGTTTGGTCATAAATTCTTCCCTTCTCCATAGATCTGAAAGGTAAACTATTCCCTGCCCTTCTAGTTTGCTTATAGTATCAGTCTTTAGATCTAAATCATGTATCCATTTTGACTTTATCTTGGTATAGGGTGTAAGATGTTGGTCTATGCCCAGTTTCTGCCATACATTTTTCCAATTTTCCCAGCAGTTTTTGCTAAATAGTGATTTCTTATCCCAGAAGCTGGAGTCTTTGGATTTATCAAATAGTAGATTAGTATAGTCATTGACAATTGCTTGCATACCTAACCTATTCCACTGATCCACCACTCTATTTCTTAGCCAGTACCAAGTAGTTTTGATGATTGCTGCTTTATAATACAATTTAACAGCAGATACAGCTAGGCCACCTTGTCTTACATTTCTTTTCATTAGTTTCTTTGATATTATGGACTTTTTGTTCTTCCAGATGAATTTTGTTATTGTTTTTTTCTAGCTCTATAAAATAATTTTTTGGTAGTTTGACTAGTATGGCACTGAATAAGTGAATTAATTTAGGTAGAATTGTCATTTTTATTATATTAGTTTGGCCTACCCATGAGCAACTGATATTTTTCAAGTTATTTAGATCTTAAATTATTTGTGTGAAAAGTGTTTTGTAATTGTGTTCATATAGTTCCTGGTTTTGCTTTGGCAGGTATACTCCCAAATATTTTATAGTGTCTACAATAATTTTAAATGGAATTTCTCTTTCTATTTCTTGTTGCTGGGTTTTATTAGTAATATATAGAAACAATGATGATTTGTGTGAGTTTATTTTATATCCTGCAACTTTGCTAAATTTGTTTATTATTTCAACTAATTTTTTACCTGATTCTCTAGAAATGTCATCATATCATCTGCGAAGAGTGATAGCTTTGTTTCTTCTTTGCCTATTCTAATTCCTTCAATATCTTTTTCTTCTCTAATTGCTACAGCTGACATTTCTAGCACAATATTAAATAACAGTGGTGATAATAGACATCCTTGTTTTACCCCCGATCTTATTGAAAATTCTTCTGGTTTATCCCCATTGCATATAATGCTTGCTGATGGTTTTTGATAGATGCTATCTATCATTTTAAGGAAGACTCCATTTATTCTTATGCTCTCTAGTGTTTTTAATAGGAATGGGTGTTGTATTTTGTCATATGCTTTTTCTGTATCTATTGAGATAATCATATGGTTGTTGTTAGTTTTGTTGTTGATATGGTCAACTATGCTGATAGTTTTCCTAATATTGAGCCAGCCCTGCGTTCTTGGCATAAATCCTACCTGATCATAGTGTTATGATCCTCGAGATAAGTTGTTGTAATCTCTCTGCTAACATTTTATTTAAAATTTTTTGCATTTATATTAATTAGGGAAATTGGCCTATAATTTTTTTCTCTGTTTTAACTCTTCCTCGTTTAGGTATCGGCACCATATTTGTATCATAAAAATAATTTGGTAGAACTCCTTCTTTGCCTATTTTCCCAAATAGTTTATATAGTATTGGAATTAGTTGTTCTTTAGATGTTTGATAGAATTCATTTGTAAATCCATCTGGTCCTGGAGATTTTTTCTTAGGAAGTTTATTGATGGCTTGTTCAATTTCTTTTTCTAAAATGGGGTTGTTTAAGTATTTTATTTCCTTTTCCATTGATCTGGGCAATTTATATTTTTGTAAATATTCATCCATTTCATTAAGATTGTCAAATTTATTGCATACAGTTGGGCAAAATAGCTCCTAATTATTGTTTTGATTTCTTCTTTGTTGATGGTGAATTCACCCATTTCATTTTTGATGCTGGTAATTTGGTTTTCTTCTTTCTTTTTTTTTTAACCAAATTAACCAAAGGTTTATCTATTTTATTATTATTTTTTAAATAAAACCAGCTCTTAGTTTTATTTATTAGTTCAATAATTTTCTTAATTTCAATTTTATTAGTCTCTCCTTTGGTTTTCAGAATTTCTAATTTGGTATTTAATTGGGGATTTTCAATTTGTTCTTTTTCTAGCTTTTTTAGTTGCATGCCCAACTCATTGATCTTTTCTTTCTCTATTTTATTCTTATAAGCATTTAGAGATATAAAACTTCCTCTAAGGACTGCTTTTGCTGTGTCCCTTAAGTTTTGGTATGTTGTCTCATTATTATCATTCTCTTGGATAAAGTTATTGGTTGTTTCTATGATTTGTTGTTTGACCCACTAATTCTTTAGGATTAGATTATTTAGTTTCCAATTAATTTTTAGTCTATCTTTCCATGGCCCTTTATTACATCTAATTTTTATTGCATCATGATCTGAAAAGGATGCATTTAATATTTCTGCCTTTCTGCATTGGATTGTGAGGTTTTTATGCCCTATTACATGGTCAATTTTTGTGTAGGTGCCATGTACTCCTTTCTCTTCCCATTTAGCTTTCTCCAGAGGTCAACCATATTTAACTTGTCTAAGATTTTATTGATCTCCTTCTTTCTTATTTATTTTGTGGTTAGATTTATCTAGTTCAGAGAGGGGGAGGTTGAGGTCCTTTACTAGTATGGTTTTGCTGTCTGTTTCTTCCTGTATCTCCTTTAGCTTCTACTTTAAGAATATGGCTGCTATAGGGCAGCTAGGTGGTGCAGTGGATAGAGCACCAGCCCTGGATTCAGGAGGACCTGAGTTCAAATCCAGCCTCAGACACATAACACTTACTAGCTGTGTAACCCTGGGCAAGTCACTTAACCCCATTGCCTAGCCAAAAAAAAAAAAAAGAAAAAAAGAATATGGCTGCTATACCATTTGGTACATATATGTTTAGAAATGATATTACTTCATTATCTATGGTACCTTTTAGCAGGATGTAGTTTCCTTCCTTATTTCTTTTAATTAGATCTATTTTTGCTTTTGCTTTGCCTGAGATCAGAATTGCTACCCCTGCTTTTTTTTATTTCAGCTAAAGTATAACATATTCTGCTCCAGCCTTTTACCTTTACTCTGGGTGTATCCCTCTGCTTCAAATGTGTGTCTTGTAAACAACATATTGTAGGTTTATGATTCGTAATCCACTCTGCTATCCATTTCCGTTTTATGGGAGAGTTTATCCCATTCACATTCACAGTTATGACTACTATCTGTGTGTTCCTCTCCATCCTATTCCCCTCCCCCCTTGTTTATGCTTTTTTCTCTCCTTTTTCCCTTTCCTTCCTCAGTAGACTTTTGCTTTGAACCATTGCCTCCTTCAGTCTGCCCTTCCTTCTAATAGCCCTCTTCCTTTTCTTTTCCCTTTACCCTTTCTACTTCTACAGGGTAAGTTAGATTTCTATACCTAACTGATTATGTTATTCCCTCTTTGAACCAAATGTGATGAGAGTAAGGTTCAAACAATGCTCATCTCCCTCTCTTCTTTCTCTCTACTGTATTTGGTTTTTGTGCCTTTTAATGTGATGTAATTTATCCTTGTCTGCCTCCTCCTTTCTTCTCTCAGTACAATCCCCTTTCACCGCTTAGACTTTTTACCATGCCATCAAAGTCAACTTAAACCCATGCCCTCTGTGTAAGTATACCCCCTTTTAAATGTCATAATGACATTACAGTTCTTTAGAGTTACAAGTGTCATCTTCCCTTGTAGGGATGTAATTTGCCCTTATTAATAATATGTTGTTTTTTTTTCTTTCCTGTTTACCTTTTTATGCTTCTCTTGAGTCTTGTCTTTGAAGGTCAAATTTTCTGTTGAGCTCTGATCTTTTCATCAGGAAGGTTTGGAAGCTCCCCATTTTGTTCAATGTCCATCTCCTCCCCTGAAAGATTATGCTCAGTATTGCTGGGTAGTTGATCCTTGGTTGTAATCCAAGCTCCTTTGCCTTACAGAATATTGTATTCCATATTCTCCAATCTTTTAATGTAGAAGCTACAAGGTCCTGCATAATCCTAACTGTGGTTCCATGATATTTAAATTGTTTATTTCTGGCTGCTTGCAATATTTTCTCTTTAATTTGGTAATTTTGGAATTTAGCTACTATATTCCTTGGTGTTTTCAATTGGGGATCTCTTTCAGGAGGTGATCAGTGGATTCTTTCAATAACTAATTTACCCTCTGGTCCTAGGACCTCAGGGCAGTTTTCTTTGATGATTTCCTGAAAGACGTTGTCCAGGCTCTTTTTTTCATCATGGTTTTCAGGTAGACCAATAATTTTTAAATTGTCTCTCCTGGATCTATTTTCCAGGTCAGTTGTTTTACCAATGAGGTATTTTATGTTTTCTTGTATTTTTTCATTCTTTTGTTTCTGTTTGACTGATTCTTGCTTTCTCACAGAGTCATTAGCTTCCACTTGCCCCATTCTAATTTTTAACAAGTTGTTTTCTTCTATTAAATTTTGTACCTCCTTTTCCATTTGGCCCATTTTACTTTTTAAATTCTTCTCTTCAGTGAATTTTTGTGCCTCCTTTTCCATTTGGCCAATTCTACTTTTTAAGGACTTGTTTTCTACAGTTAATTTTTGTCCTTCCTTTTCCAAGCTATTGACTCTCTCTTGCATACCTCTCATTTCTTTTCCCAATTTTTCTTCTACCTCTCTTATTTGACTGTTAAAATCCTTCTTGGGGGGCAGTTAGGTGGTGCAGTGGATAGAGCACTGACCCTGGAGACAGGAGGACCTGAGTTCAAATCTGGCCTCAGACACATACCACTCACTAGCTGTGTGACTCTGCGCAAGTCACTTAACCCCAATTGCCCTCACAAAGAAAAAAAATCCTTCTTGAGCTCTTCCAAGAAGGCTTTTTGGGCTTGAGACCAGTCCATATTTCCCTTTGAGGTTTCACATGTGGGTATATTAACAATGTTGTTCTCTTCTGAATTTGCACCTTGATCTTCCCTTTTCCCAAAATAAGAATCTTTGGTCATTTTCTGTTTCTGCTTTTTGTTCATGGTGTTTGCCTATTTTCTGACTTAAAAACAAAAACAAAAACACAAACTGTTGAGTTCTACTGCTAGAGTGAAGGGGGCATTTACCCATGATCCTTTTCCCTCTCACCTGGGCCTTGCACTTGAATGTTTGGCTCCTGTTCACCTGAGCCTTGCCTAGGGATGTTTTGCTGCTGGTGGATTTCTGTTAGCCTGGAGCTTTCCTTCTGGAGTTATGCTTCCCAGAGCTGTGTTGAGGCACTGGGTGATTTTGCTGCTGGAGAATGCTGTCACCTGTGGTGGTCTTCTGAGCTGGTGTCTACCAGTTCCCCTTCCTGTATTGAGGCTCTCAGGGGTCCTGGTGTTGGCACCTGTTCTACCAACCTGAGTGTCAGGATCTCCTGGTATGCTAACCGCTGGCTTGCTGGGACACCTCCAATCCTGTATTCCTCCCCCTCCTCCAGAACAAGAAAGGCCTTTCCTGTTAATCTCCCAAGCTTCCTGGGGTACAAGACTGCTGTGCCCTGTCTTTTTGCTGGCTCAGGGTTTTTCCTGGTTTGATATTTTCTGGGCTTTCAGAGTTCAATGAGGGAGGGTGAGAGTGACTTACTTCATACTCCACCATCTTGGCTCCCCTGGAGATGGACTTTGAAGGATAGTGAAGATTTGGGCAAACACAGATGAGAGAAATAAATGAGTAAATATGAGAAAACAGAGAATGAGCATGGCATGATGGGGAGGTGGTTCTAACAGTCAAAATGTCCTGATGAAAGATGAGGTTTGAGGAGGATGGGGGAGTGGATTTCCAATCAAATCCATTAAGTATTTATTGTCTACTGCAAGACTTCCCAAAGTGAGTTATGCATCCTTCAGTGGGTATGAGAAGCTTGTCAAGATGTACAGGGAATATTTGGTAAATAACTATATAATGCTATTAAAATTAATCTGCCTTATTCTGATGCACAGATTCATGGTAAATTCTAGCATATATTTCCTTTCACACTGAATGGAGCACATGGGAAGGTTCTACAGAGAGCAATAGCATACGGGGGAAAGAAGGGCTAGGAACCCTTGGTCTACTTACCAAATGCAAGATACAGATCTAAGTCCTGAGGATATACACTGAAAAATAACCCCTACCTTCAAAGAGTTTATTGAGTGAGAGAGGGTGGTGATGCAATCTGGAAACAAATAAGCATATTAATCATTTGAAAACCAACTGAAGCCTGAAGGAGCACTCACATTTGGTTGGGAAGGGATTAGGAAAGACTTCCTCTATGTGGTGTTACATGAGCTGAGTGTTGAGGAAAGCCAGGAATTGCAAGAGGTGAAAATGAGGAGGGAGGGAGCTTATTCCAGTATTGGGGGACAGCTTACGGAAAGGCAGTGGGGATGGAAAAGATGAAATAGATGAGAAAGAAATAAGAAACATTTTGTAGGAAAATTGATGAGTCTTAGTAAGTGACGATATGGAGGATGAAAGAGAGTTGGAATTAGCGTTATGACTTGTGAGCTTGATCCAATCTATTAGCAAGAGTCTGAGAAAATCATTCTTAAACCTTTATCTGACAGTGATTGTTACCTGATCTTCTGGCAAACCCCACACTAGAAATGTAATCTTGTTGCTTACCAATGGAATGTCTCTTCCTGATTAATAGATTGCTAGCATGAGGGTGATGTTTATAGGCCATGTAACTGAAAGTGTTGACCTAGGCTAGGAGGTTGTTCCTGGTTCTCCCTTCCCACCCCCACCCCAACTTCACTCCCCAACTTGGCAAGACCTCATTTATAGGGAATGTGACTGTCATGGCCTCATATACGCTGGAAAAAAAAAGTAGATAGAGAATTCCTATTACCTAATCATAACATGAGGTTGGGTCAGAAGCTCAGCAAGTTACTCTATCAAGTACTGCAGATACCAGTGAACTGAGAGAGCCCAGAGCTGAATGTGAGGATAAAACTGGGTTGGAATTACCTTTTAGAAAACATCTAATGCCTTTGGCCATGCCAAGACGATTTCTGCCAAATCCCATCTTTTTAATACCAGTATTCTTCCTGAGATGGTAACGTATGAGGGAACACCACAGAAAAATCAAAATTGTAGGTGACCCAAATGGCAACCACAAGTTGCATGGTAGGTCATAGGGGATGTCATATGTCAACCATCAGTTGCACATAAGGAGTGGCCTAAAGATGCTTACCAGGACATGTATGATGGGAAAAGGTACCAGACAATTGGTGAGAATGAGAGATGACAGAGAGGATGCCCAAGGATTCCACTGGTGTCCACAAAAATACTAAAAGAGGGAGAAGGAGGTCTCTAGTATGCTAGATGGATCCTCTCTGGAGAATCTATGGCTTATAAGAGCTGGAGAAAGATCTCAGGGGGGTGTGTGTATGTGTGTATCTGTGTGTGTGTTCAGACATTTTTCAGTTGTGTCCAACTTTTCATGATCCCATTTTGGAGTTGTCGTGGCAAAGATACAGTGGTTTGCCATTTCTTTCTCCAGCTCATTTTATAGATGAGGAAACTGAGGCAAACAGGGCTTAGTGACTTGCTCAAGGTCATACAGCTAGTGAGTGTCTGAGGCTGGATTTGAATTCAGGTCTTCCTGGTTCCAGGCCTGAGCGCTTTATCCACTGACCCACTCAGCTGCCCACACACAGATTTTAACAATAGGAGCAGTATCCAGATGGAGAAGGCTTGGGAGGGGCTGTTGTCTTCTCCTAAGGTACCCCTAGGCCAATGAGACTGTGGATCCACCAAAGGGTAATCATGAGTAGATGTCTATTGAACCACTAGTTTTGATACCATTTGGCTCTGGAAGGTGATGGTTGCTAGATTTTGTTTTCTTTTCTTTCTTTTTTTTTGGGGGGGTGGGGCGATTGTCAATTTTCAACTTTGGTCACCTTGGTTATAAAGGGTTTGTTTGGGAATGTCCTTATCTTAGAGGTCACAGATTGCAGACATTTTGGAGCCAGACAAGAATCTGGAGAGTATCTGGTCTAACCCCCTCACTTTATATATGGGGAAACTGAAGCCCAGGCAGACGTCACTTGCCCAATGTTAGGAAGCCAAAGAGCTGTTTACAAGTTCGTGGATCTAGAACAGGGAGAGAGCTTAGAGGTCATCGAGACCAATCCCCACATTTTACAGATGAGGAAACTGAGGCTGAACGATTCAAAGGGTGCTAGATAGCATAGTCAGAATTTGAACTCAGATGCCATGACTTCGAATTTCAGGATGCTTACCACTCAGCTGTTAAAATTCTGGCTTTATTTACCTTTGATGCCTCTAAGAGCACCAAGGGACAAAGACAAACAGGGACTAGAGCCTGGGCCTCATAAGCTACAGGCCAGTGGTCTTTTTTCATAACACAGAACTGCCTCCTCTCATCATGAGCCTTTCCTTGTTCCATCATTGGCCTACTCAAGTGAATCACGGGTATTGAAATGAGTAGAGTGCTGGACTCTAGCTAATTAATATTAGCTAGCATTTATACATTGCTTCAAGATTTGCAAAACATTTTACAAACATCAAAGTTTATCCTTACAATAATCCTGAAAGGTGGATGCCATTATCAGCTCCCAGTTGAGGAAACTAAGGCAGGCAGGGGTTAAATGACTTGCCCAGGATCACACAGTAATATTTGAGGCAGATTAAACCTAGCTCTTCCTGATTCCAGGTCCAAGAACACTTTGTAAATATCAGATTTTATCCTCACAATAATCCTGAAAGGTGGATGCCATTATCAGCTCCCAGTTGAGGAAACTGAGGCAGGCAGAGTGACATGCCCAGGATCACACAGGTTGTGTTTGAGGCAGGTTAAACTTAGCTCTTTCTGACTCCAGGTCCAGTACTCTACCCACTGTGCCATCCAATTGTCTCTTTCTTAATCTGCTACTATGTGCCAGGCACTATGCCTTGTGCTGAGGATATGAGTACAAAGAATGATACCATCCCTGCTTTCAAGCTTACATTCTATGGCGAGACAACTTATACACAGATGAATAGATACAGAATGACTAGAAGGTAGTGAGTGAGGAAGTGCACTAGAGGTTGGGGACAGGGGCTGCAGGTCAGTAAAGGTTTTGTGTAGAAAGCGGTGCTGGATCTAGGTCTTAGGAAATGAAGGCAGAGGGGAGGTCGAGCACATTGATCTTGAGGGATGGGATGAGTGATGGAGAGCCTTGTGAGAGAGAAGGCCACTTGGGTCCAGCGGTGGGGAACACGAAGCCTCCAGGCTCCAGTGGCCAAACTTGGATTCAGTCAAAGGGCCGAACTAGAGGACCTAGAGGGCCATGTGTGGCCTGGAGGCCACAAGTTCCCCACCCCTATTAGACTCTAGAATGCAGGAAGGGGAATAATGTATAATAAGTAGGGAAAAGAGAGGTTGGGGCCAAGTTATGTAGAAATCTCAAGGCAAACAGAGGATTTTACATATGGTTCTGGAGGTAATAGGGAGCCATTGAGTAGGGGAATGATATGGTCAGATCTGCGCATCTGGAAAATCCTTTGGGCAGCTCTGCTGGAAGAAGGATTGAAGAGGCAAAAGGTGATGAGGTCTAAGGTATAAGGCGGTGGTGAGTGTCAACAGAAGAGTCAAATGCTAGAGAGGTTGAGGAGGCGGAAATGATAAGACTTAGCCACGGACTGGATTTGTGGGGTAAGGGAGAGGGAAACATCCAAGAGGACCCCACACACCACACTTGAGAGACTGCAGAAATAGGGCCACATCGAGCCGGGGGGAGTACTTTCTGGCTTCTAAACACTCAGCAAACGGGCTACGGGTCGTTAGCTAATGGCCGAAGTCCCTCCTGATTCTAAAGCCAATGAGATTTAGAATGAATTGGCTACCAAGTCTCTCCTCTCTGGATCTGTTTCTGCCTCTGTAAAATGATGGGATTAAATTATTCCCTCCTCTCCTAGACTTTAGAGCTAGAAGGCCAGGGCTTTAGCGATTATCGAATTCAATCATCTCTGAGGGCCCGAACGGCTTTTTACATCTTCGGACTCTATGATTAAGCCCAGCACCAAATGAGCCCTAGAGGGCTTGGAGATGTAGGCGGCTTCTGTATGTGTGTGGGCAGTGTCTGCGGCCGGGCAGTTCTCACATCTACAGCAGGGGAAGGGCACTGCTTTCAGAGTCCTGGGAACTCGGTTAGAATCCCAGCCCTGCCCGTACTACTTAGATGGTGGGCTTGGTCAAGTCCTTCCCCCCCACCCCCTTTCAATCAGTTTCCTCCTCTGAAATACGTACTCTGATGATCCCGAAGTGCACGCTCTCACAGGGCTGACATTCTGTGGGAAGAGGAATGAGGAAATAGCAACTCAGATTTTTAGAGAGCGCTTTTAGGCTTTGCAAAATGCTTAACGTTAGAACTTTGGAAGTCAGTGATTTATTCTCATCCCATGAAAAGGCTGAAAGGATTAAATCATTCACCACCAAAGAGCCTGAGTGTCTTCAACCTCTGTGGGTCTCAGTAAAACGCCCCACAGGGCAGGGTTGGTGATGCTTTTTTTCCCCCCAGCTCTCATAGTTTGGGATCAAATATGAGAGCTAGTGTAGACACCAAGTGCTATCTGAGGTCGGAGGGAACTGGTTTGAAGGCTGGGACAAGGGGAAGGTGGAAGCATACGCCAGGCCCAGGGTGGTGGAGGTCTCTGGTCTGGCCCTGCCCTAGTGATGCAAATCCGCCCGCCTGGACGGGGCGGGGCGGGGCGGCTCCATCAACCACTTCTCGAGGTGCGCTCGCCTAGCTATCTGTCACTCCGCCTCCCCCACCCTGGATCGTGACGTGCTGGAGCCGGGGCGGTGCCTGCTCCCCCTTTTCCCCAACATTCACAGCAGCCGGGCGCCTTCCTGCAGCCGCGAGGGGGAAGCGCTGCCGGGACTAAAGCATTGTTGGGTTTATCTCCACCATCGGAGATGGAGAGGCCGCTCGTTTGCAGCCCAAGCCCGCGCCCTCCGTATCCAGGCGCCCCAACCCAAGGCCCTTAAGTCTGGGGCTCGCCTGTGGAATTCCTTGAGGTTGTGTGACACTCTCCACCCCACCTCCCCATCCGTCTTCCCCCCCATCCTCCTCACCATCCAACGGTGGGAGCTGGGATGGACCTTGGAGAACATTTTAGAGAGGAGGGCAGCGAGGCCAGAGGGCCGGAGACCAGAGACTTAGAACTGGCCTCGGAGTGTTGTACATAGAACGAGGGACACAGAACGTAGAATTGCGAGCGCGGGAAAGGGGCTGATGGCATTAGAACATGGAATGATCACGCAGGAAGAGATCCCAGGCCATAGAACGTTGTAACAGGGCATCATGGAATGTCCGTACCGGACGCAGAACGCGAGAACGCAGCTCAAGGAACGTCAGGGCTGGAGGGAACCCCGTCATTACCGACAGTTCTGCCCCCAGAAGAGGGAGGAGGAAGGCTCGGAGACGGATGGCCCCCTTTTGTCCAGTCGTCATCCTCACCCAGGGCCGCAGCATCCTGCGCTTGGGGCAGGAAGGCGGGCGGGGCTCCCCCTCCATCGCCCCCCGCCAAGCCCACTCATGCAGGCCTTCCTTGCGGTACGTGGGCGACGTGCCCATGCCGGGATGCCTGACTTGGGGGAGGGGGGTGTCCGCGGGTCCCCGGCTCCACCCCGCCCCGCCCCGAGTCCCGCGCTCGTTCGGCCCTTCCAGCAGCCAGACCAGCATGCCTCCCCAGTCCCTGCCCGCGGGCCCCGCCCGGCCACCCCGCTGCAGCAGAGCCGGGCGCCGGCAGCCAATGGCAGAGCAGGAGGTGGGCCGGCTCAGCGCTGTCACCCTCCCCGGGAGGAGGAGGAGGAGGAGGGGAGGGGGAGGAGGAGGAGGAGGAGAAGAGAGGGGGGAAGCGTCCGCGTCTTCTCCGCCTGCGAGGGAGGAAGAAGGAGCGGCGTCCCCGGGCCCGGCACCGACGCGGAGGGAGGATCCCAGGTCGGCTCGGAAGTCTCAGCGGGGCGCAGCGCGGCGCAGCCAGCAGCCCCCGGGCTCGGCTCACCTTCGCCGGCACCATGATCGCCGCGCAGCTGCTCGCCTATTACTTTACCGAATTAAAGGATGACCGGATCAAGAAGGTAGGTGCCGGTCCAGGGGTGCGCAGTCCTGCCTCCCCGCGAGCCTTCTCTCCCTCTCCCTCCCGGCCCCATCCTCCCGGGAGGCCGGCGTTTGCAGCGGGAGCTTCGCTCATTTCCTCGGAAAGCAGCTGCTGCCGCATGGCATCCCGGATCCCCCTCCCCCCCTCCGTTGTCCCGGGGAGCCTTCCCCCGCCCCCAGGTTCTAACCCGAGCACGGGGTGGTCTGTGCATGGCCAGACAGCCTATGAGACCCATCGGCTTACCGCAGTGTCCTTGAAAACAGGATGGAGATGTGCCTTTTACCCCCAAGCAGCCCCGTACTGTAGAAGCAAGATTTCTCATCCCCAAGGCCTCTCTTACGGTCTTCGGAAATAGCCCCCTCTGGACCACTGGCTTTGCGCCCGGCGTGGGGGGTGGGGGTGTGTGGAGGCACGGATTCGGAAAAGCCTTTCGAACGTGAGTGCACAGGCCGAGCGTGGAGGAAGAAAACCGAGTCTAGTAGTAGTTTCTTAGGTGGGGGCAACTGGGCCCACTCCTCTATTTTTCCTCCTCAGCTGCTGTTAGCTGGGATAGCTTGTTAATTAAGATGGAGGGGGGAGCCAGCTACAGGCATTCCCCAGCATCCCGTAATTTGGGGGTGGGGGCAGGGTGAGGAGAACACCATTGGCTCCCTTGCCTCATCTTTCCCAGCTTCTGATCTGGCTGGATTTTCCAACTCCAGAAAGACGGGACTTGTGATTTTCTCCAAATCGTGGGAATAAAATAAGATCCTGTGGTCATTTCAGGCTGGATAGTGTGTGGCATACGTGTTGGGGACCAATACGCCCCTGTATTTCTGTTATCTCCATAGACACACGTATACATACAGTGTATATGGGTTGCTTTTGGATGCTTTGGAAGCCTTAGTGGTGGGGTTCACCAGATGTATGACTGTGACTGTTCGTGTCTGTATTAAGGATCCCCTACAGTGTTTGTGATGCTGCCGGGCCTCTCCACCACCCATGTAGTGTGATCTTCCGGTACCAGACTCACGTTTGCCTTGTCTCGTTGCAACAGAATGTGTGCCAAGAGCACCCCACAGATCAGGGTGTGCTCTGGGCTTGTGTATATGGGCTCCAATCCTGGGCAGCCCCTCGTGATGAAGGAGCTCTAGCTTTAGGTGCTGACAGGGGTGAGGTCTTCCCACAACTTATGATCTGTTTTTTTCAGTGGCAATTGTCCTTGTGTGTTGCTCCATTTCCCCTTCCTGGGGCTCTGGTTAGAGAATCTGGGTAAAAGACTAGAGACACATGCAGAAGTAGAAAGCAAACTTTGGAGGGCATTGGGGCCAGCCCACCCAGAAAGATGGCATCCCATGGCCAAGGTCACACACAGGTAGAGAGTGGCAGTACCAGGGTTGAGTACCCAGTCGCAGCTCTTGGGCTCCTACAGGAAGGATCGGACCTGTGGAATGAGAAGTGAGGGCCAAAGTAGCCTTTTGAAGGGTACTTTAGATACTGAATGAGAAGAAGGCTGAAATGGTGACCTATTGCCCTGGATGGAATTTGCAGCTGCCAAATTAGGAAGGTTTAAATCTTTTTTCCTTGACGCTCTGTTCCCCAGCACTGAGAGATATTCAGCCCTGAGGAACAGGTCATCGTGTTTCCCTGGGGTGTCCCAAGCCCAGTGATTAGTGGTTGAGAAAGCTTGGGGGAACTGCTTCTTTGATATCCTTGCTTTAGAAATGACAAGGTCTGAGGATCACTGAGTGCCTTTTATGGGCGGCTGAGTGCTAGCTTGCCAAATCATTTACTGTGTGTGGAGCACCTTGTGCTTTCTTATCTTTGGAAAGTTAGGATAACTTCCACTTTAAAGATGGGGAAACTGAGGCTCAGGCTATTAACTTTAACAGTGCAAGAGTCCTTGGACAGATTTCAGAAGATCCATGAGCTTGGGTGGGGGAAAGATGCATTTTGATTTTTCATTTAGCAGTTCTTTTAATTATTTAACACATTATTTTGAGAAAGGGCCCATAGGCTTCACCAGACTGCCAGATGGGTCTGTGACACAAAAGGGGTTATAAACCCGTGATATCAGGCTTTTTTTGAGGCTTGCGAAGCATTTACGTGTTATTTCAGTTGACCTGATCCTCAGAGGAAGGGAGCCACAGTCACTTGGCTCCAAGATAGGATTCTAGTCTTATATAGTGTCTTATAGAGTCTACAATGGCCATATATAGTATCTCAGATCCTGGGGGTGGCATAAGCAGGGGGAGCCCCATAGAACCACAAAACCAAAGGCTCTTCTCCTCCTAACAATGGGGCTCAGAGCAAGTGACTTCCTCTGTCTGGGCCTCAGTTTCCTCATCCCTCCGAGGAGCGGGCTGCAAGGATGGCTTCCCCCCTTGGGCACGTAGTCCTTTAAACTCACATGTATGGTGTCTGTCCCATCTCTTCCTGAGTGGGAGTCCTGTATCCCGGGCTTCTGTCCTGTCACAGGGGTCTGAGTGACCTCACAGGGGTGAGGGGAGAGCTTTTCAAAGCATGATGACTCCTCGTCTCTGTGGGATGCTTTAGGTGGGGTCCTGCCACTAAGCTAGGTATTCTTAAGGCCTCTTTAAGGCTGGAGAATTTCTGTGAATCACTTCCCAGAGGTTAAGCCTTCCTTTTGGGCAAGTGGATTGGGGGGGGTGGGGTGGGAAAGAGAGACAGAGAGAGAAAAGGAGAGAGAGAAAGAAAAAAAGAACTAGAGAGAGAGGGAAGAAGAGAGAAAGAGGGAGAGGAGAGAGAGAAAGAAGTAGACAGAGGGAGAGAGAGAAAAAAGGGGAGAGAAAAATAGAGGAGAGAAAGAAAGAACTAGAGATAGAAGGAACAAGGAAGAGAGAGAGAAAGAAAGAGGGAGAGGTAGAGAGAGAAGAGAGACTGCTTTTTAAAAGCTTAGACTGGGTGTGGCCCAAGAAACCTTCTGAGGCCTGTGAGCCACACACACTGCACCGTCAGCTTCCTACCAAGGCCTGGCCTGTCATGGCTGTCAGTTGTCCTGATGACCTTCATCAGATGTCCTAAGTGAAATAATACATGTAAAGCGCTTTGCAAACCTTAAAGTGCTATGTACATGTGAGCTAATACTATTACTTAGTACATACATCTTCCTCTCAGGGGCTCCCAGCACTGCACGTAGTCTAGTCTCACTCTCACTTCCTTACTGTTCCCTGGTGGGGCTTACAGAGGAGGCTTGTTTTAAAAATATAGTCAGTAAACTTTTATTAAGCACCTGCTACGTGCTGGGCACTTCTACTTAGGAAGGCAACTTAGAAAGTACCTAGAAACCTCCCCTCCCCCCAACAACCACCATTTTACAGATAAATTAAGAGAGGTCACTGTTGGCCTAGGGAAGGGGAACACGGATCTCCCACACTTTGGCAAGGATGCTAGCACTTTGAAGGAAATGGAGGTGGTCTCTGATAATAAAACTAATGAAGACTGGCTATACTGCCTTAGCTCATTTGATTTTTCATAAGGAATTGTCAAAGGAGTCAGGAAGACTTACGTTCAAATCCTGTTACAGACCTTACTAGCTGTTTGACCCTGGGCAAGTCTCTTTATCTCAATTTCTTCATCTGTAAAATGAGGATATTAATAGCACCTACCTCCAGGGTTGTTATGAGAATCAGATGACATTAATTGTAAAGCCCTTAGCACAGCCCGTGGCATGTAGTAAGCACTATATAAATGTTAGCTATTATTCTCATCGGCGTTTTACAGATGAGGAAAGTGAGACAGAGAGAGGTTAAACCCCTTGCCCAGGGTCACATGGATTGTAAGTTCTGAGATGGAATCTGATCCTGTTGTCCCCCATTGGCCAAATGGGGTGAGAGAAAGTACTCAGCATCATTTAGTGGGTGTTGGTTGCAGCAGAAAAGGGCCAAGGTAGGAGGATGGTTCCAGGCCTGTGCCCCTATCCAGACCGGGTAGCATTGGTTTGTACTTTTGTAAGGTGTTTAGGAGAGCATTAGATTGCATATAAGCCTGTCATCATTGTTATAACCACCCATTTCCATAGCCCTTTGGAGCAGATAACTGAGGCTCAGAGGAGTGAAGGGATTTTCCCAGGGTCACACCTAAAACTGTGTCCAATAGTGACAGATTTGAAATCCAAAGTACCTGGACCTAAATCTCAGCCCTGCCACCTGTTTGACCTTGGACAAGTTATTTCTGGGCCCCATTTTTCTCATTTATAAAATGAGAGGATTGAGTTAGATGACCCTAAATCTATGATCCTATAAAGTGAAGCCAGATTGGCCAGGGCAAGGTTAATTAATATCCACTGGGGCTCAGGATGCCTACCAATCAATTTTTGCTTCAAGGCTCTGGATACTTTCTTTTTTTTTTTAGGCAACTGGGGTTAAGTGACTTGCCCAGGGTCACACAGCTAGTAAGTGTCAAGTATTTGGTCTGGAGGGCAGATTTGAACTCAGGTCCTCCTGACTTCAGGGCTGGTGCTCTATCCCACTGCGCCATCTAACTGCCCTGGCTCTAGATACTTTTAAGCCGAACTTCTTTTGTGATTTTTTTTTTAAAAGAAATTTCTAGTCACCTCACTAGCTCATTCATGGGATCCAGGGACTTGGGTAAGCTGCTATCTCTAATATACTGACTAGTTTTGTGACCCGGGTTAAGTTTGCCCTTCTGTAACCCAGGGGAAATATTTGCTCTGCCTGCCTCACATGGGGAGGAAAGAGCTTTGTGTAGCTGTGATCAAGTCACTCAGCCTCAGTTTCTTCCTCTGTAAAAAGGGGGTAATCATGCTCCACTTACCTAACTTTAGATCCAGAGCTGAAAAGGGACCTTAGGGGACACTGAGTCCAATTCTCTGGCTTTATAGTTGAGAAAACTGAGACCAGAAAAGCCGGAGTCACGTGCCCAAGGTCATTCAGGTCATCCTGACTCCAAACACAGCCTTCATTTCCACTGGGCCATACTACCTTCTGGACATTGTGAGGAACGTGCCTGGGAAATGTTAAAGCCCTAGAGAAATGAGAATTTATTATTGTGAAATGTAAATTATCGTTTGTCCTGAAAGAGACCCTGAGAGAATAGAGAGAATATCATGGTGGTGGAGAGAGGGCCCTCAGTTCAGGTCCTAGCTCTGACATTTATTCACTTTGCAC
Source organism: Vombatus ursinus (assembly GCF_900497805.2). Lineage (NCBI taxonomy): Eukaryota > Metazoa > Chordata > Mammalia > Diprotodontia > Vombatidae > Vombatus > Vombatus ursinus. The sequence goes on along the minus strand of NW_020954625.1, from coordinate 5,454,359 downwards.
CTTGAAACAAAACAATTTCCCCTCTCCTGGACTCAGATTCCTTGTATGTAAAATGCTGAGTTTGGACTAGATAACCTTTGAGGTCGCTTCTGTGATTCACCAAACTTAACCTCTCTTCAAGCAGAAGCTTATGTACTACTGTGTTTGCATAGAGAAAGTCCATCCAGGAAGATAAGAACTTGGCCTTTCAAGGACTATTATTCTCTTCCTTGCTAACTTAAAAAGCCAAACAAACAAACAAACAAACCCACTTAGAAAATGAAGACTTTTATTTCCCCTAGGGCTGTCTGATTTTCTGATTTTTCTCTCATGGAGCCCCCTACTATCGCCATTCCTATCCTACAGAGAAACAAGCTGAGATGCGACTTGACTGGTGACAGAATCTTAGTGAGTGATGTCCCTGGTAAGATTAGTTAGAAAACATTTAACAATCCACGATTGTCCGAAGATACACATCCACATTCTGGACTTCGGTTACCTGAGCCGCAGAGATCTAAATATAAATAATAAATGCCTTCCTCCTTTGCTCCACAAGCATGGTGAGATTGGGAATATTTGTGTGGAGGGTAGGCTGAGCATTTCTGCTAAGATATGGAGGGTCACAGCTCCAAGTTAGATGGGTTCTCTAGAGAGGAAGTGACATGCTCCAGGCTGCTGCAGCCGACCTTAGTGGTTGGGTCCTGGAGGTGGCCTCCCTCAAGGATTTATCTTCCCTGTCAAAAAAAAAAAAAAAAAAAAAAAGAACATCCCCCTCCAATTTCCCCAAAACAGAACACTAGTCCAGACTTACACATTACTTTATTCCATATTTTTTCTCTCTGATCCATCAAGCTACAGTATGGTTGGAATCTTGCCTCCTTTCTAAAATGAAAGAGTTGGATGGATGGATACCTTCTAGTACTAGACTTATTATCATCTTGTAAAGTATACGAATGGCGAATAATCAGGGGCAGGATTTGAACCCAGGTTCTGCAGACCCAGTGCTGCCTTCCTTTTCAGCTCTGATCCTACGAATGCTCATTCATGTGGCTCTTTGAAGATTCCATAGTGCATTGCGTATTTTGTGAACCATACTGCTTCTTGTATTCAATAATCACTGCCCTTTACATAGAGCGTTAAGGTTTGCAGTGTAGGAAGTGCTGAATTCAGCCTCTGACACCTAGCTGTGTGACCCTGGGCAAGTTAAGTAACTTCTCAGCCTAGAGTTTCCTTGTGTGTAAAATGAGTATAATTATAGTACTTCCCTCCTGGGGTGATTGTGAGGATCAAACGAAATAACTTGAAAAGTGCCTCGCAAACCTTAAAGTGCTAAATAAATGTTAGCTATTATTATTTATGTACATTTTCTATAATTTGATCTTCACAAGAAATCCTGGGAGGTAAGTACTACAGATAGTCTTATCTCCATTTTATAGATGCAAAACCTGAGTTTGAATGAGGTTAAAGTGACTATGTTTGAAAATTGAAAAATATTTAATGGAAAATCCAAATACAGACCCAGAAAGTGGGGGAGAGAGGCAGCAGTCGGACTTACAACATAAAGAATTTGTGCATCTGGTCCTCCCATGTGACAGAAGGAAGCAGGAGAGGTACTGGATGCTCGGCATTAACTCATCAGGGCCTCTTCCCCAAACAAGAGGAGACAAAGGCAAACAAATTTCTGATAGTAGTATCTCAGTGGGTGCCCACTCTGTGGGATCCTTATCTGATAAAATACCAATTAGCCACAGGCGCCCAGACTCCTTAAAAGACGGGGAGGGAAGCCTTGGAGAATGTATGTGAGAATTAGTTGCAGAAGAATAAACATGGAGGATTCCTAGAAGTCCAGGAAGCCTAGTGGTGTGTCATTTTCAACTATTTCCAGCCATGAGCAGCTATGTCAGTTTCAACTGTCTCCAGCCATGAGATAGCTATGTTAGTTTCAACTCTCCCAGCTATGTCAGTTTCAACTCTCTCCAGCC